>NC_046291.1:72080000-72718750 GCF_004115265.2 Rhinolophus ferrumequinum
TTATTATATTATTTTCTGATTATAAAAGCAATATGGGTTCATTGTAGGAAACTTAGAAAGTTCAAATAAATGACAAAATTAAAATCATTCACAGTACTATGTTTTGATGCAGTACTTTTCAATTTCCTGTTAGTCTGTTTCTATCTGCATCTTATATCAATATATTTTTCACCTATACTTGTATTTATATCTATATCTATGTAGATACATATGTGAACATACATCTAAATAAATACATAGAGACATGTATTTCTTCTGTGTGTGTGTATATATATATATATACACACACACACACATATATTGGAGTCATATGGCATATAATGATTTTATGGTCCACTTCAACAAACAATATGGTATTAGAAATTCTACAAAATCATCATGCTGAATGATTACCTAATGTTCCGTGGAATATATGTACTGTAATTTACCTATTTTTGGATATTTAGGTAGTTCTATCTTTTTTTTGTATAATAAATAATAGTGTGCTTAATATTGTGGTTTAAAAGTATCTTGAGTCTGAGATTATTTTCTCATGAGGGATACTTAAAAGTAGCATTACTGAGTATAAGCACAATTTTTAAGACTATATATTCCCCAATTCATACACTTATTTTCAACATAGGGGAGTGCCAGTACCACGTACTACATATAATATTATTATTAAAAATCCCCCCCCAAAAGAAAAAAAATTCTTTACCACCTTTTGATTAAAATGAAATAGTGATTGACATTTCACATCATTAATAGTGAATTGAAACTATTTTTTAAAAAATTTTATTGGGGAATATTGGGGGACAATGTGTTTCTCCAGGGCCCATCAGTTCCAAGTCGTTGTCCTTCAACCTTGTTGTTGAGAGCTCATGTTCTAGTCAACTGAGCCATCCATCCACCCCTCCGGAAGCTCAGCAGCAGCTTGTTGTCTTCAATCTAGTTGTGGAGGGCGCAGCTCACTGGCCTATGTGGGAATCGAACAGCAACCCTGTCATTCAGAGCTTACACTCTAATCAACTGAGACATCCGGCCGCCCCTAAACTATTTTCTATGTTTTTAAGATCATGCTATCTTCCATGGCACCACGCCCATCGTTTTGCCCCTTTTAGTTGGCTTCTATAATGTGACTAAATATTTACTGCATTCTTTGTATCTCTACCTTTTGGCCCATTATGTGGGCTTAAAATCACCAAGGCTGCATTTATGCCAGTTTTTGTGACATGGGGACATTGGACTCCATGTGGTTTGTGGGAACAGCTCTGGATGAGTTGCATAGGTCTTTGCTGGTCCTGGCCCTACCTAGCTGCCCCTGCAGGTTCAGTGCTCCTAGCCATAGAAACAGAGGGCACGAAGTGGATACAGCGTCTGTAGCCACATCCCTGTTAGAAGTAGGGTTTGGAAATAAGGCTTGGCTGTTCAAATGTCTGGAGGTTATTGTAGTCTTGGCCCAGTGATAGGCTCATACTGAGGCTGTCCCATCCACGTGTGGCCAGGCAATCCCAACAGATCTTCTGGCCAGAGACCTAGCCTCTGTTCCCTCTGCTGTATCCTCTCCATGTGGAAAGTGAGTGCACACCAGTGTTCTGTGGTTTACTCTGGACCCCCTGTCAGTAGGCCAGGGGCCTCTCCTTTACTTGGCTTCCACCTGTCTACTTCCTAGTTAATAAGCCTGCTCTCTGATGAGAACCACCACCTTGCAGAAGTCTGGAAGTACCCTTTCTCCTGCCCAGTTCTTCCATGGGATCCATCCCTCTTGGAGATGGCCTTGAGTTTGGTTTTTGTCCTTTGGACTTATGATTTTGGAATCTGACTGCTTTTCTGCCCCCACTACAAGATCCCATTTTCTCTCTTCATCCCCCTTTCCTTCTCTTCATTCCTTTTCCCTTTTCCCAATGCAAGGCTGTGTGTGGATCTGAGCTGTCTGCATTTTATGGAGCTGTAGTTGTTATGATGGGGACTCAGAGATCTGGGGTTCAAGCTACATCTTCTAAAGGTGGGCTTTGGCCAAGATATTTACATTTTCTAAGTCAGAATTTGTTAGTCTTTAAAGTGCAGATTCATTATTTAAACCAACATTTATTAAGTGCATAAGGTGGGAAAGTGACCTTTGGCCTTTGACTTAGAGAATTACACCTCTTGAAGTTAGCAAATTCATAGTGATGATACATCTTCCTTTTTACTTATTCTGTCTTATAATTTGCCTCAGATGTTCAAGAGTACTCCAACATTCTTTTAGAATTATATCCTATTTTACAAACAGCAAAGAAGTTTCAATTTAATGAATAATATCTATAATTCATTATAGCAGTCTAACATACTAGTCAACATACTCTCAATATCAGGCTGTTAAGGACCTAAATGTTTCCAGAGATGTGGCTTTATTATTAAACTGACTCTTAAAAAAAAATCAACCTATAACTGTCAGAATATAAACTTTCTTTTGGCTAAAAATTTTATATGACTCCTATAACATTGAAAAATAAGTTAAATTCTTCTTGATTCAAGCAATGAAGAAAATAATCTCTGGCCTATATGTTGCTTAACTTAAGTGTGTGTGTGTGTGTGTGTGTGTGTGTGTGTGTGTGTGTGTGTGTATGTTTTAATAGACTTCTAACACCATTCTGCCATTGTATTTGGCATTATTCCCACATTGTCAGCAGAATAGTTGTGCTACATTATTTGTAGAAAAAAAATACTTTATCCAGTGCATTGAAATGGGGTATAATAGGAAGTAACACCATAGTGATGAGTCTAGAATTCAACTTTGATCTTTCTGAATGTTTTCTGGCTTTTTAAAAAGAATATGGATCAAATGTATGCATACTTTTGTCTGGTATATGTATGTATATGTCTCTATTTAAGCACGTGTAAATAACAATGTTGTATGTAATATTTTGCATTCTGGAGCAGCTTACTTTTGTAAAGACTAGAGCCTTAAATTTTATATTTTCTGAAATGATGGACCAAAACAAGGCTGATTTATAAACATGCCAATATTGTGGCATCCCAAAATGTGATGTTTTTCTAATCTGGAGATTGATGACCCTTTAAAGTGATTCAGTATACCTATACCACGCTAGTTCAGTGTTTGTTTCAGAAAATAAAATAAGAACCTAGTTGTTCTTTTTCACTGATACTACTTTTCAATCTTTTTATGGGATTCCTATATCGATTTGCATTTTAAAATGTTTTTCCCATCTGAATCTCCTGCCATTCTGAATGATTCCAAGGGTCTTATTGATTTAGATGGAAACCTCTGTGAAGTTTGAATTATTTTTTATTTACAAATTTCAAACAAGGCATTATTTACCATAATGAACAGTCAAGTCCTAATAGTGCATTAGTGCATTAATCTTTAATGCTTTTACAGGCGACTTAGTCAGAGCTAAAAAAAGACCATACAATCCAAGCCAGAGTATGTGGTCTCAAGCCTTGAAGCCTTCTTCATCCAGGTACCCAGCCCCTAGCCATCTTCCTTTCTCTTCCTTGTACAGCTTTCTCCTCTGTCACTGGATCGTGGTCTTAGGATCCAGTGATACTGGAGGAGGAGAAGCAGGGATAAGGGTCATTGGGGGAGGAAATGGAAGAGCCAGCTAATTGTCCAACGATTATTTATTGAGTGCCTGTTATGTGCCAGACACTCTTCTAGATCCTGGAGATACAGCAGTGAATAAAAGAGGCAATCTGCCCTCCAGAAGCTGACTTCTGCTTTTCCTAACTTAGAAAAGTGGGGGGAAGATGTGGGAGATCAGTAGTGTGAAAATTTTGCTGCCCCTTTTCTTATTTTAATTTTGTGGTGTGGGATAGTTATCATGTATTGCATATCTCTGTTGTGTCTCAGGCACTGTGCTAGAGGCTTTTCCTGTATATAACTTAATAGATTCAACTTAAAAATTATCACTGATGTGAAAAATCAGTTCCTTTTTTTGAGGGACTCTACACTCTCTAGGAATAGTCATTGTACTGTACTCATGGTACCTTAATAGTTTCTCCTGCCTTTTTGTTCCTTCTGGAAAAATGAAGCTTATACTTCAGACTTGCGTCTTCCGAGAAATTCATGGAATCTATTCTTTTGCCCATACAACATTTCTTCCAAAAATATGTATGAGCCAATATGTGTATAATATTTAGTGTCACTATCAACGTTAGTGAAGTTTGGTTTGTTAATGTCCAGGACGTAAAGTTCAAAGCTATTATAAAAGCACATAATTATTCAGCGTGTAATTGAATGCCTATTATGTGTGTGCGTATGGGACTGGAGACTTTCGATAATAAATTTAGTTTGACTGGATTATTTCAAAGAGTTTAAATGTGCAAAAATAATTTTGTACTTATATGTACAGTAGTTACTTTTGCAAAGAGCAGTATGATGGCTTTTATTAATAATCTCTATACATGAAGTCATATCTACATATCTTACCAGTAGATAGATCATCATATTTGTTGCAGATCTGCCAACTTAAGACACTTTGAGGTAAAAAAAAAAAAAAGAAATAATGTATTAAACTAGAACTGAAATTAGAACATGTTTCCTTTATGAATTTCCAGAAATTGTGTTTGGTATTTGACAATTATCTTAGTCCATTTGAGCTGCTGTAACAAAATACCACAGACTGGGTGGCTTATAAACAACGAACATTTATTTCTCATAGTTCTGGAGGTTGAGAAGTCCAAGGTCAAGGCACTAGCATGGTTGCCTTTGTTGAGGACACTCTTCTGGTTCATAGCTGGCACCTTCTCTCTGTGTCCTCATGTGGTGAGAGGGGCAAGAGATTTCTGTGAAGTCCCTTTTATAAGGGCATTCGTCCCACTCATGAAGGCTCTACCCTCATGACCAAAACACCTGTCAAAGCCCCACTTTCCAATATCATTGCATTAGGCATTAGGATTTCAACATATAAATTTGGTGGGGGGGGATATAAACATTCAGACCATAGCAACAACTGTATTTCTTGACAAATAGATAGTCATTTTTTTTAGAGCAGATAAGGTGGGACCTTGCATAGAATCTGAGAATGGGCTGAGGTTACATCCCATGATTTCCCCTGACTGGATGACTCTACCGGTCTAGCCAGGAGCCTGACGTGGGAATAATAGGAGAGTAATCTAAGAATAATGGCAACATAAGGGTCTTTCTTGACTTCTACTGAAATAACTTCACCATCATAATCTTACAATGGAATCATCAGATAATAAAACAGATGTTGGGCAATAATGTCATTTTTGTAACATTTTAAATCAGATGCTAATGTGAGGTTCACTTTGACGGGAAATTCATGTCATGTTGCAAATCTTTGGAGAAAAAAAGGCATTATAACTCGATTCTTACAGATGCTCATTAAAAGTATTTTGAAATTATAACATTATATGACTGTGGGATTCTTAGGCTCCCAGAAGAATTGCACTGAAATTGTGATATCTTTATTACTCTGTGTTTATTGTACGTAAGCGCTTTCTAATAGACCTCGAACTTCCTTCTCACATTGAGAAGATGTTTACACTTACTCAAATAGGAAGATTTGCTGGCAGGGTAAATCTATACCAAGGGGAGTGGTTCCATTATTTTAAACATGAGCCTTCTGCATAATAAGGATCAAACTGTGAAAAGATAATTCTACCAAACGTAAACCTTTGAGGCCTATAAAATATTTTGATAATATTTGTGTATATATATACAGCAAGCACTCAATAAAGCTGATTGAGTGACAGGATGCAGAGTGCTTTTCACCTAATAGGTGTTCCATAAGTGATTTTTTCCCTCCAAATAATTCAATCTAAAAGAAATAAAAAAATAGGATACAATCCTTTCCCTAACAAACATTTATGATCCAGGTGAAAAGTTCAAATAAGAAGTAATTTAAGAATATATTATATTGTACAATATACAATCATTGTACATTGATTGTACATTGTACAATCAGAAGGAAGAAAATATAGCACAGATGGATTCGACTATATTGTGCCTTAAGTAGAGTGTATATTCCTTTAATCCTGCGTTAAGTGCCCATCACCGTACAAAATGAGACGGATGAAATAAAAACAAAGCTAATGAAGAAACAACGAAGCTTATTTTTCGTTTTATTTTGTGTTAAGTTCTGAGGTAGCTACTTCACAAGCATTTTATTAAATCCTTACAGTAATCCCATAAGCACAATTATCCTATTTTACAGATGAGGACACTGAGGCTTAGAGAAGTTAAGTAATTATCACATACGAAGACAACTGAGGAGTGGCTGAGGTGCGATTTGATTTGATGTCTGTTTTAGGTCAATATGTTCGCCCGTTTTCCTAGGGTCAGGTGAGATGCTTACTTAGCAAAACTTAACATTTCTACAATTGGGGGTGGGGGAGCTACAAACAAAATGAAGGAGAGTTAGGGACTCTTGTCAATCCATGGGTATGCTATGAATTAGAGGAATAGGCATGTTTGTAAGTGCCATGGGGTACAGAACTATGGCTATTTTTTGAGGGAGTGCTTTTTTCAGTATTGCAGGTGGAGATTAGGGCACTTAGGTAGCAATGTCACTGACAGACTAAGGAGTTGAGAGGGCAGCAAAGGAAGAGTAGAGGCAACAATAAAAACATTTTTTGTGCCTTTCTATTATACAATGATTTTGGCAAGTAGAATATTTTAGAAACATATTTGATGGATACTGTTCAGTGAGGCCCAATCATGGGGGTCCAAGATACCAAAAGGATCTACTGTGTCTTTAAATTTTCTTTGTATAAAACATGTGGTTGAGAGGCAAGGGAAAGTAAAAAGAGAATTTTCAAATGTGTTGAGGATAACTCTGGAAAGCTAAGTACTCCTTTGATCACATGTATCTCTTTTGCTGTGACAACACTAGTAAATAAAACTCTCAAAAAGATTAGTGATTGTCAAAGTACAGTTTGGGAAGTGTTTTTCGGAAGGGGTGTAGAAAAAGGCATAAAGTGTACTTATTTTTGGCACAATATGCTTCCAGGTGTTGGTCTTGATGATTACAATGGAGTTGCTATCTTCAAAGTCCCAATAGTAGGTTTCTTAGGTGGAGACAAAGGCTAGGATTCCATTCTCTTAATGACACATGAGCTCTGGTGACAGTGGAGAAAAGTGGTCATTATTTTTTGGATGATTGTGATTGCTGAGAATCAACCTTCATTTCAAGCTGGCTTTTTATCCCAGTTGGCCTTTACCAACTTGGCATACTGAATTTGGAATGTTTTAGAAAAAAAGGAAGAAGGTGAGAAAATGCTGGGAGCATTTCAGCTTTCATTGAATGATATACATGAGTCACATGAAAATTTGTATTTTTTTTTAAATATCAAGAACTTGAGGACCTATCATAATAAGATTTCAACCCTATTCCTTTTGAGTGCTATAAGTATATTTCCACTTAAAGTAATAATAATAATAATAATAATAATCTGTTCCCAATAGCCCCTTTCATGTATTAACTTCTATCAATGTTACCTTTGAAGTGTTCTACAACCTCCCATGGTGCAAATGTCTCTGTTTAACTAACACTCTTTATTTTATTACATTCAAAATGTACTTGTGAAAATGAAAGTGCTTTGTATTGCTGTTATAGCTCCAACAATGTGATTATTTAGCACTTTTCAGAGTTTGATTTCCTCGTTAGTATTTAGACAGCCCCATGTACCCGTTATGAGCATTGGAAAGGTGCAAACAGCGTTGGAAAGTTGGAATTATTTAGCATGTTTTAGAGCAAGAATGACAAGTACTAACAATAAGAGGGGAACAAAAAGAAATGTTTCTAAGAAGTGACATTTTTAGGCTCCCCTTGACAAAACCCTCTGAACATATGTGGAACATAATCAAAATCACCACCTACTGCATCTGAAAACTAAATTCTTGTTGAACAAAAAGTTGAGGCCTATCCATTCTGAAATGCACAACTCAAGGCCCAGTTTTGCCTGATATATTGGGAGATAACAAAAGCTTTGTTCAAAATATCCACATGCTCACAGAATCCCAAGCGAAAGTATGTTATATTAGGTGAAGACTTATTTCCTCACATATTCTCCCCTCCCACCCCGCCATGGGTCCATCCTTAAAAATTACTTGTGAGATTATTTCCAAGTTCAATACTTTTTAAAAGACAAAATTACTTCCTAACTGAGTGACTTCTACAGAAATTTCTGACTTAGATTTTTGTGTAAATCAGGACTGGAGATAACCGAGAATGACTTGGGTATATAAATGTCTATGACCCGAGAACCTCTTGGGACTGTGTAGGTTAACATTTCCAATTGTCTTTGTATTTGGAGACCAAGGTAGGCTGAAATTTTCTTGTATTGTATGTATTTTGCACCCCACTTGCCATATATATTTTCCAACCTTGAGAATATCAAGTGAAGCCCTGTAATCTGCTGACCCTTAACTTTTGACTTGGTAATGTGAGACCAGCAGAGTATTTTGGAGGTTCAGAGACAGGCCTTCACAAAGCAGAGCTATAATCTCTGGCATTGATTCTGAGCTTTTATTGCTGCTTGATCTGTGACTGAAGTGCAAAGAGTCAGGGAATGGTTAACAGTCTATAAAGCATCAACGCAATGAGATATTATGCAGCCTTCACCAATTATAACTAGGAAGAAAATGTAGAAACTTATAAACTGTTTGAAAAGTAATTGTAAATTGCACTGCAAATTGATATGGATACCATGGCAATAGCTATGTAAAGTATATGTTGGAATTGTAAGGTAATAGGCGAAATTGAGAGTAAAGTTGGTTTATTTGGAAATTTTTTTCTTTTTTTGCAAAGAGTTATTTACTGCGGTTCCATCATTTGTTGGATATGTAATTTTTATGCAAACAACCCACTGATGCTTGGTACAATTTGAGGAACTATGAAGAAAATGAGTTTCTCAAATGTATGCTTAGAAACAGCATTGAGGCTAAAAGACTTGCATTGGTTCAAAGTCATAAAGTTAACTTGGTTAAAACGAAGGCGTCTTATGTAACATGGCTGTAATAAACCATTTTTAAAGAACAGAACTGAATGAATTAATACCTTGCTTCCTGAACTTCATGATGATCTTTCTTTTCTGAAAGAAGAATAGCCAGGTGTTTTTACTATGAGATTTTAAGCATAACAAGGGAGGAAGTACTGCAAAATACTCATAACATTCACTCAACAGCTGGCAAATGAATAAACTGGTTGTATTCTATGATCTTTCAGAAAGTATTTTCTTCAAACCAAATAAAGTTAGATGGACTGCAACTCAGTTAGAATCTTAGTATAGAACTTAGTAATTGAAAACAACTTTAGACATCACCTGTTTAAGTAATTTTAGAAAATCTAGAACACTGATTGAAGGCCCATCATAGGAACCAGTTGTAAGAGAAGCTGCTCTTCTTGAAGCATGGGAGCGATGCCCCTCCATCTCCAGCTTGTTGATACTCTTGTTGATACTGTCTCTGAGTTTCTAGATCATGTTGGTCCTCTGGTTCCTGACATGGCACGACATGGCCTGAGCTTTGTTTCTAAATGGGAATCTGGATCTCCTGACACTAATGAGCTTTCTACTAAACCAAAGGTTTTCAGACCTTTTGTGGGTCCCCAGGACACAGTGGGGGCAGTGTCTGTGGCTGATAGAGGAAAGCAGTACTTGAAGGGGAAGATGGAGCAAGAGTCAGGGTTCTTTATCCCATCTTTGACTAGAGCAGCTCCATTTTTATATATTTATATAACGGGGTTAATTTTAATATTCTTTTAGGAAAAAGCATTCCATTGCCAAAAAAAAAAAAAAAAATAGAGGGTGGATGGAAGGAAGGAAGGGAGGAAGACTAGTTACCACAGAACTATCTTTCTTCACTCTATTTTCTTTTTTTTTTTAAATAGTCTAAACTTAAAGTGCAGATATCTTTTTGTGTCCTATATCAGAGGTAAAGATTTTCTCTCTCTCTCTCTCTCTCTCTCGCTCTTTCTCTCTCTCTCTCTCACACACACACACACACACACACATTTTAGAAAAAAAATTGCAAAGCAATGGGAGCTGGACAGTGAAACAAAATTCCTGACTAGAAAGTGAGTGCTTAGCAACCGGGACCACAATGTTTCTGGCCTGGCCTCATGGATTGATTTTATTTTTAAAGCTCTGATAATAGCTGGAGACTATCCTGTGGTCTGGATTAATGATTCCCTGTGTGTCTTTGTGAGGTTATTTGGTTTGACAGGCAGTAGTCAACACTCCTTTTACACCACCGCTATCTAGGGAGGACACTTTGACCAGCACAGAATTGGACCACAAGTTGAGGACAGCTGTTCTAGAAAGCAGAAGTCCATAACTAACAGGCTTCTTAAATGCAGAAGTATGGACTGTTGATTGACAGAAAAGACTCTGACTACATACGAGTTCAAAGATATAGTGAAAAGTCATAGATGTTGACGCGATTTATGGGAAATGGGGAAGTTATGAGAGGAAAAAGAAGTCATGGCCTTACCAATGTTTTACATGTTTAGGCTTCATTCCAAATAAAATCATTGGTGATTTTTTTATGTAAAGAGTGGACAGCCTGACATCTTACTGTGCTTGGAAAACCAACACGATGAAAGCAACACTGATAGCACAACACGCACATTTGTGTTACTTCTGAGGGCCACTAATGACTATGACGAAAGTTTTTTTTTTTTTTTTTTCAAACTAACCTATAAATTTAGAGAACCTAGTCCATTAAAAGAACTTAAAAAGTGTCATAGTAACCAATAATAAACTAAAAAAGTTTGCTTAAGTTTGCAGGTAGTGTTTCATGTCAATGAAAGTTCCTTGTCTGTTTGTGACTAACTTGCAGTGATTTATGTATATGTGTGATAAGTCGACTGTCCATTTGATTTAGCAGATGAAATCTTGCACCCTTTTAGTCCTCATAAGAGTTTAAATATACTAAGGAATCCTAAGAAATGGCCATTCTATCATTCAAAGCCACACAGGAAGTATTCTTTATTTTGAACAGTTTTTGAGTGCTTGGAGAAAGCATGGAAAATGGCAATGTCTCCATTTCCTGTCTTCCCTGTGCTTTGGCCAGGCAGTCTTCTATAGCCCCATATTCAGCGGGACCTAGGCTCTTTCCCTCTGCTGGGACATTCTGGGGGGCATTCCCCTAGTGTTCACAGTGCTCCTACATTGCGAGGTGCCTGTGGAGCTCCACTTCCTCCTGCATTGTGCAAAGTGGCCGTCCTTCAATCATTTGGGTTCTTGGCTTTGCTTTGTGTGTGGGGGTGTGTTTTTCCTGTTTTCTAACTTGCATTTTGTTTGGTGGGGTGGGAATATCTTTGTCCAGATGGTCCCCATCCCAGGACATTTTGCAGAGTATCTATGAGCCAGAAACCACCAGGAATTTTTTTCTTTTGACACAAGAAGGTCCCTTATTTCCTTCATGTTGCCAGTTCTTCTTGCAAATCTCAAGGCATGTTCCCTTTGCAAAACAACTCTCTGAAAACACACACATTCACATGGATACACATATAGTTTTAGTGGTTAAAAAATTCGTCTGTAACAAATTCTTGCAAAGGCACACTGCTAAAAAGAGGATAATTTTTTCTCTTCAGAAAGGCTGTCAAACCTTCCCCTTTTTGTGACTTTAGTTTTCAAACAAGTCTTTTGACCCCTAGAAATGGACTTGGAGTACACATTCCTGTGTGGACACCCCACAGAAGCTGATCCCCAGGACACAGTGTTGGCCTAACCACCTCCCCCTACCACATCCCAGAACAAACCTGAGTTCTTTTGAAACAAATCAAGTGGAATAAGCCAGATTGCAAATGAAAGCCATACAGTCTATTGGAGGCAGCATAATTTGTGTTTATTATGCTCTTTCAAGTGATGCTGTATCCCGCTTTGTCTCATTTTCTTGTTGCATAGTAGACATCTGTTCACGACTGAAATGCCTTAGAAGAACTTGATCCCTTTGAGTTTGGGGAGGTGAGGGTGGAACAGGGGCTATTTCATCTAAATATTGTATATAAACCTCACTTCTGTAGTCTTTTGCAGAACAATCTTTCTTCTCCCTTTCTTCTTTAGCAGAGCACATCCCCCCACCCCATTGTCTTCCAGTATGCAGGATCTATCTAACTAAAGGATGTTGTGTTGGATAACTACTCCTGATGAGGGCTTTTAAACACTTTAACATGTGGCATCATTGTTATAGCTGTCATTGCTGTCTTGAAATTCATTCTCAGCTCCGAGGAAGGCTTTTAGCCATGTGTCAGGCGGCACGTCAGCAGAAATTGCCCAAAAGCACAATTTATATTCAGCCTTTTATGGCTGAGAGTGTACTGCCGCAGGCTGCTTCAGGTCTGAAAGAGGCTAGTACCACACCTTGGCAGTCCGTGACCTACATCTGCCCTTGGTCAGGCATATTGTTTTATTTGTAGGACTCTAGACATTTTCACTGGCATAGTCCTGGATCTGCTTTCCTTGATGGTAAATAGCATAAGAAAGTGGCCTCCCTCCTCCCCCGGCAGCCCCATTCCACCATATATTTGCATTTACCTCCTCCCACACCAGAAGGCAATGACATTTAGGAAAAAGTCAATCCCATCCTAGTTGCCAAAATCTAAAAAGTGAGGCAGAATTGCTAAGATTTGTCTATGTTTACTACAAGATAGTTTGTAAATAGGGAGTTGAATTAAGCAATATGGTGTATCTCATTCGATCGAAAGATTCTTCTTATTGAGGAACCATTCTAATAGAATACTCTGCAGACATTAAGCTTGATTTTTAATTATATGTTGAGAAAAATTTGATAAGCAAAAAAAAAACAAAACAAAAAACAAACAAATTACCAGCCAAAATGTCCATCAACTAATGAATGGATAAATAAAATGTGGTATATCCACACATTGGAATATTATTTAGCCTTAAAAAGGAACAAAGGACTGATACAATGTGGATGAACTTTGAAAACATTATGTTAAGTAAAAGAAGACAGACACAAAGGGCCATATACTATATTATTTCATTTATATGAAATGTCCAGAATAGGAAAATACAGAGACAGAAAATAGATTAGTGGTTGCCAGGAACTGGGTCGGACAGAGGAAGGAATGGGGAGTGACTGCTAATGGATATTGAGTTTCTCTTTGGATTGGTAAAAAATTTCTGCAATTAGATGGTTGCAAACTCTTAATATACCAAAAAACACTTTTTTAAGGTTGAATATCATATAATGTGAGTTGTATCTCAATAAAGCTGTTATTTAAAAAAAAGACTAAAGTGACTGAAAAAATATCAAGTTACCTAACTCTGTGTATTTATAATCTCATTTTTGTATAAACACAACTAAATAGATGTAAGTATCTATTAATAAAAAAAGAAGTAGTTGCCACTCTGAGTGGCATTATGAGAATTTTGCATTTTCCAATTCTTTGTGCTTATCTGTATTTTTTTATAATTACAAAATTTATGCTGGTTAGTTTTCACACAACTTTGAAGATGAATGTTATTTTTAAATTTAAGAAAGAGAGGGATCAATGATGGCTGCTTCAGACATACTTTAAAATGTTTCTCTTTGTCTTAAAGAGACACTGGAGGCCTTGTGAGCACCAAACAGGAACCTTAAAATACTGTAGTATGAGCTAGAAAGATCAATGCCTTGTCCTCTACTTTCATTTTCTCCCACTCAGAAAATAGTCTCACATTAGACATTGTTTTAAGTTCATGACAGAGGTAACACGAAGTGGAAAGTAATTTAACATTTATTCAGTGCATCCGGTTGCCAGGAACTCTGAAAGGGCACTGCACCGTCAATGACATTAACAAATGTCCTTTCTGGCTGCAGTTGGTTACATTCAACACTGCCACTCAGGTTCCATCAGAGAGAACGTAGTCAACTAGTCATACCTCGCTGCAGAAAAGCCTGGAAAACACAGTTTCTAACTGGTTGGTCCTGTGCCCTTAAAGAACTAGGATAGTTTGGGAGAAAGAAAGAGTGGATTTTCGGGGAAACTAGCAGACTGCCATACCAGTTGTTCAGAGATCAGTGCAGCAAAACTATATTTATACATTAAGAAGAATACCTTTTAGCCAAAGGACATTTCTGGATTACTACCAGAGGTAGAATACTTGTTGGAACTCTTTGCAAATATGGAAACAACCCTTTGATTGGAATGATTGGTGAATATTCATTGGCCCACAAGCAGGTTAATTGAATTAAATGACCCATAGAAATCATTTTGATTAAATGATCATTAGCGTCCTTGATCTCTATTTATTTATTATTTTTTGTTTTAAACAGAGAAGATTCCCTATAAACAATGCATGTTCTTTTTCACCTTTTGTATGTAATTTTTGTCAAGTGGTGTGACATCAGGGTGACTTCTATATACAAAGACCTCATGGAACTTAAGTCGGGTAATAATTCCTGTATTAGTTAATATAATGCTAGCTAGTATAATGAAAAAAATCCCCAAATTTCAATATCTTAGTAAAATAAAAATTTATTTCTTGGTCATGCAGTAGTGTAATATGTGTGTTCAAATGGGTGGCTTTCAATATGGTGAGACAGGGACCCAGGCTCCTTCCTTCTTTTGACTCGACCAACTTTAAAATCTCTGTGGTCTTTAACTTCTAGCTGGTGGATGAGGAGAAAGAGAACCTGGAGGATAGAACGGGAGTTGTTCATGGCCCAAACCTGATAGTGGAGTACAAAACTTCCACCCATATCTCATTGGCCAGACATTACTTGTATGATGACACCTAACCAATGGGAGGCTGGGAAATGTAGTCCAGCTGCAGTCTCTTACCTAAAAGGAAAGGAAAGAGAGCTGGGGAACAATTACCCAGTTTCTGTCACAACTCTTTATCTCAAATGAGATGAAGTCTCAACTCTTTAACCAGGAGTACATGGTCTTTCAGGATTTATTCCTGTTTACCTCTAGAGCCTCATCTTGCCTCTGGAACTCTATTCCATTTCAGGTTACTAAATCATGGAGATCCTGAGGTGTTGATAGTTCATGTAATAATATTGTTTGCCAGTAGAACAGTGACTAGCAATTATTCAAATCTTTTGATCTGCTTATCTTTGGTCCCATGAGACTAACCAGCTTTTATCAACATTTTTCCCACCAAACAAAAAAGACAGAGTATTGTGAGCACTATTGCTTAACTACTGTTTGATGTTCTGTGGGATAAGTGTTAGATAAGTGATTTTATTTTTTGCATCTCAGCAAATTTTAAAGACTAGGAGAGAGAGAATTTTCATTTATATACCTGGGAGAATTTGTTCCATTCTTACAGGGCTCTTTGGACTTCATCTCTTATTCTTCTTGGTGGAGAATGGTTTCACGGGAGTTGCCGTAAGATATTGGTTCCCAAACATTGATGTACTTAGGATTACTTGGGAAGTTTGTGAAAAGATGATTTCTGGTGCCATCAGAAAATCTGATTCAGGAAGACTGGTGTGGTATCCAAGAAGGTATTTTTTTGTGGTTCTGATGGAATGGTCCATGGATTAGGATTTGAGAACTACTAAACTCTCAGGATAGAGAATATAAACCAGTGGACAAAAACACTGCTCAGACACATTTATCCAGTTCTATTACTGAATAGCTCTGCAATTTGGAGCAAATTTCTTAAACTCTGCGCGTGGCTGGTTGGGGACCAATGAAATGTTTTTAGAAGCTCCTGTTAATGCTCTGCTTGCTTTGCTTCTAAAGGGCCCTCTCTGCCCCTTCAGCTGTCTTACTCCACCAGTGCTGCTGGACTCTCACTCTAGGCAGCTATGGTACATGTCTCAAGAAAGGGTGATCCTGTCACATATGAAAACTAAAAAATTGGCTTTTAGAACCAGGGAAGAGTTTAAGCGGGCTCAGCAAAGGAGGGAGTCAGGGACATGGTCAGTTTCTTAAATTTTCCAAAGTCAAGAGTCCTTAGCTACCTGCAGATAGGGAGTGACTGGTGTGATGTAGCTGCTAAAAATTCAATACAATCGTGGATTGCACTAGAGATGTTAGAATTGATATCAGCAAAGGGAAAGAGCTTGCTGCACTCTGTGGTAGGCACAGCATATCAGGAATTGTCCTCCCTTGTGAAAACACACTCTCCCCCTTAACAAGAGCTTTGACAATCTGGGGCACATCCAGACGCAAGTGAACAAAACGGCACGAGGTCTGGAAATGATGTCCAATGAGAAAACATTCAGTCAAGTTTAATTTTTCTGAAAAGAAGACAGGGTGGTAGTTTAGAGTAATGGGCCAAGAAGGGCATGATGATTAATTTAAAATACTCAAGGAAACATAAAGTGGAAGAAAATCTAGACTTACTATTTGGTGTTTTGGAGAACAGAATGGACATTGGCAGGAGACAGATCAGGGTGAAAGATATTTCCATGCTCAGAAATGTCCAATTATGGGATGAGTAGAGGCTGGTAACCAGACTAGAGGTGGTTGTGAGCAGTATTTCTCCATCAGGAGGTAGTTAAATTGTATGACCTTTAAGGTCCCATACCTCACTTTAAGATTCCGTTGTTGGGCTGTGAGCTGGATGACTTAATGGGATGCACCATGGCACTTCCGTTCCTGCTGATGCTGTTGAAAACGTGTCAAGTGATTTTGGACTCATAGTCTTCTGTGTTTTCATCTAGTCTATGGAAGCAGTGTTAGAAAAACCTGATATACACGCTGCTGGTGAAGGCAAACTTATAACAAGAGTGGCTTTCTTATGGCTTTATCCTCCCCCATCTGAATTTGATGGTGGCCCTTGAATGTAACTGGGCAATGTTATCCCCGCTTCTCTGCTTCTCCCCAGTAGTGGAGAGAATATTCTTCCTGGTTTCCATCTTTAAGAAGGAGGAAATAATTTGGGTAAAGTTTTGATGGTATTATGGGTAGAGAAAGAATAACTCCTAGATCCTGCATTGGTCTAAGCATTCATCTTCTATAAAATTACTGAGGCAGATATACACTCAAGGAACAATAGTAGATAGGAAATCAAGTACCACTTTTTAAATAAGCTGGTAAAATTAACACAAAGCTCTCTGGTAAAAGCTGAGCTAATATTATAGGGTGAAGTTTTGATGGTATTAAGGTGTGGTATAAACAGGGGACCTAAGAATGCATGAATTTTGCCTCGGTCCTCTATACTGTAGGAAGTTTCCCAGGAAGCTCCACCCACAAGCAAATATGAAGCCAAGTTTTACTTTGTTAGTATGTGGAAGAGTATTCCTTTCACTAATGTAGGACTCTCTATTGAAAGCTGGATTGGCATAGATGGCCCAGCCAAAGGCCCACAAGCGCTATTCTTCCATAGCCCCAAGTCTCTGAATCTTAACCTCTTTGGACAAAACACTAGATACAGAGACACATGCAATATCACATGCATTTATGATCGTATTTGAGAAGAGGGAAGAACCTGGGCCTCAGGATATCCTGACATAGCTTACCGTATGACTCTTGGGGAAGAGAAACAAATGCCGCAAAGGAAAGCAAGATGACTGGTGTGTTCAGGTGAGGGTCTATGACTCACCCAGGAGGCCAGAAGCTGGGAATAATGAAAGAAAGCCATGCATAACTGGGTGACCTTTAAATGTACAGTGATTCTACCCACTGAAACATGGCTCTACCACTGCCAGCTGGGACTTTGTCTAGAGAAATAAGAATATTATAGCTCAGTGAACAGAAGAGGAGAAAAAGCACCAAGACAGCCAGTGCCCATGTAGATCTTGGCTCATCCAGTAAAACCCACTGCATGGGGAGAGTGGAAAAGAGTAAAATGGGTAGGTCTGAGGTAGGCCCTGGCTGCTTACCTGGCCATTTAGTCACATGGAAACAGGAAAATAGCAAAATGACCAGGTTCTTAGAGAGATCTGGCCCAGCTCACCAGGCTGACCATATAACATGGGAATGGCAGAGGTCAGAGCAAGGTGGCCAAGTTAGCTCAGGTCTTAACCAACTGAAGGCCTGGAAGCTGGACGTAGAAAAAACTGAGCTCTCCTGGTGAGATCTTTTAATGCGCAATGGCCTTACCCAGTGTGTTTCTGTCAGCATCCCGAAATCTCCCTAATAATATTAGCAATGCTTTCTCTTGATGTGTAAGTCATGATGGGAGAGGGCTTGGAGGGCTTAGGATCTTTCTATTCTCCTCTAAGGTACTCGTGCTACCTGGCCTGGGCTAAATTCTAAAAGAATTCCTTGTACCTTAAAGATGCAGGAAAGCTGATTTTCAGGCTGCTGGGGGCCTGTGATATTCGGTGTTGACAGCTTTCTTCGTGTATTATATGACCATATGACATCTACAGGAGAGCTCAACCTTGGTTCGCATTATAAGAAGCAGAAGAGGAGCAGTGTTAAGGGTTTCGGGTTAAGAGCCTGTGCTCCAGAGTTTGACTGAACTCAAATCTCAGTGCCGCCCCTTCCTGCTTCTAAATATCACTTTCCTCATCTATACAATGGGATGATGGTATTACAATAAACGGCAAAGAGGAGAGAGCACACAAAGCACCAGCCTCATGCATGACAGACACTCACAAAGTTGGTTGTTTGGCTTTGCTATTCAGGGAAAAATAATCATATTATATTGGTAAAAACTGATCCTCTAGGTTCTTCAAGCGCCGTCCTCTAAGGAGATCAAAAGGCTTTCCTTTTTGTGATCATAGGGGTCCTTATGGTATCTTGGCAATTTGAAATCATTTGGGAAAAACGGAGATACTTGGAACTCAGAACTAAGCTCAGTATGTCTTCTCAAGACAAAAACACTTTGCTTTTTGATAACATGCTTGAGGTGATGTGAGCAGTGCCCCGTGATTAGCACCCAGAAGGGCTGTCATTCTTCCCCTGTACCATCCACGATGGGTGGTTTCCGTCTTTGGGTCCCAGAGCGAATTTGCTGTTCTGTAGTCAGCATTATGTGGACCTTGGGGCTGAGCTTCTGGACGGTCCCACTGGTCACACTCGGCTGCAGAGCCCAAAGGAGGAAAGGGAGGAAGACAAGCTGCAGCTGGCTCTGGGTGCAGAATCTTGTCTTGAGGGGGCTGGTTCTGCTTCCTAATCTTCCATCTAGTGCATAGGCCTGGAGTGTCTCTGGGATCTGTAATAAACTTTCCGTCTCTCATTTCTTGTGACTACCCTTGGGGTTATCCATCCTGAATTCCAGAAACAAACAGGCCCAATTCTAGGAATTCTGGCATTTAGAATCACAGGATGTTAGAATTTGCAGAGACCTTAAAGATTATCTTCTCCAGCCTCCTCAGTTCACGGATTACAAAACTGAGCCCTAGGAAGGTCAAGTGACTTGTCAAACATTATAGAGCTAGTTACTGGAATAACTCAGATGATAGTCTATGTGGTATAACACAGGGGTTAAGATTCGTTAAGAGCATGGTTTCTGGCGCCAGCCAAACTTTATTCAAGTTACCAGTAACAATTCTTTCCCATATAAGAAATTTAGGAATGTTAATTAATTCCTTTGTGCCTCAGTTTCCTCATATGTAACCATGAGCAATAATGGTACTTATCTGACAGGTTGTTGTGAGGTTTAAATTGGGTAAAACACGTAAAGAATTTTTAGAAAAATGCCTGACATTTAGTAAAACACTTAATAATATAACCTATTACCATTAATTTTAGATCATAGTTCTTTTACTCTGGGCACAAGATTTTAAACAACCAGAGATAGTCACCAATTCCTTCTATGTAAAAACATATTCTGAATCTTAACTTTTAGCCCTTCCACTGACAACAACCTAATCTAAGCCCCATTATCAATCACCTCGATTACTGCAGGAGCCTCTGTCATTGGTCTCCTGCTTCCTCTTTCATCCTTTGTTATAGTTATTGATTGTTGCATACAAACTACACCAAAACGTTTGCTCACAATTTTGTGGGTCAGGAATTCAGAATTGTTTAGGAGGATGGCTTGTCTCTACTCCTTGCATTGTCACCTGGGGCAGCTTCGCTGAGGCTGGAGGGTCCACTTCTAAGATGACCCCCTCACATGGCTGGCAGGTTGGTGTTGGCTCTGTGCTTACATATGAGCTTAGCAAGGACTGTCGTGTGAGGGCCTCAGTACCTCTCCATACGGCCTTTCCTTTGAGGCTACCTGGGCTTTTTCACAGCGTGGTGGCTGGGTCACACGAATGAATGTTCTCAGACATTGGAAGTGGAAGCTGACAGTTTCTGAACACGCGAGCCTGGAAAACTGACAAAGCATCACTTTTATTATATTCTATTGGTCAAAACAATCACAGAGCCAGTTCAGATTCAAGGGAAGAAAAATAGATCCCACCCTTCAATAAGAGAAGTGTTAAAAAAAATTGTGACTTTCTTTAATATTCGACATCCTTCTATTATTGATTATTTTCAGGGTGTCACAAGTGACTTAAAAAAAATGTAAATCAGATCTTTAAAACTCTTCTATGTTTACTCATCAAACTTAGGATACATTCAAACTCTACTATGGCCTAAGAGATCCTACACATCAGACCCTTTGTCGCCTCTCTGAATTCATTTCCTCTGTCACCTTCTCAAATTGTATTCTCTTATACCCTATTTAAAATAGCACCCTGATAAACTTTCCACACCCTTACCCTGTGTTGTGTGTTTTTTTTTTCATGTGCTTATCATTACCTGACACATTATATTCTTATCTATTAATTTGTCCATCTTGGCTCCTAGAGTGTGAGTCCAGCAGGAAAGGAACTTATAAAGTCAAGCCCTTATTTCCAGTACCTAGAACAGTGACTAGCACATAGTAGATGCTCTGTAAATATTTGTTGAATTAATGAATGGTATGTTTTGCATTTTTTCTCTGCCCGAAAAATAGCTTCTATTTTTGTGTACTTGATTTTTTGCCATACTGTCTCTCTTTTTCTCAAGAGGGAGTGACATGCATATCAGTGAAGTTTATTTACCTCTGTAGTATAATGAGGGAAAGCAAGATGAAAGATATAATGCTTTGGGCACGAAAAAGGGGTGGAAATCAGTTGGCTAACATTAATGAGAAGTCTCACTATTAACTTAGATATTTAGGTCATGTGTACGTAAGAAGAAACAAATTATATAATCTGTACTCTCAAAGAGTTTAGAATTAGAGAAATGTCAATGAAACGATGACTCAAGGGTGGCAGAAAGTCTAAATGAAAAGATTGGTGGCATTGAAATCAGATAAACTTGGACTCCTTTTTCTAGACATCGAACCATGTGTCATTGTATATATGGTGGGTTTAAAACACGACTGCAGATTCTTTGTGACTCCTTCCATTGATAGGTGGGGGTCTATGCACTCTCCCCTTTAATTTGTACATACGAAGTCAGACAATTAAGTTAGCAAATTCATCCTAGAAAAAGTGCTACATACCTCATTGCTAAATATCACTATGGTCACCTTTGAATTACTCCCCTTGAGAAGCTATGCACCCATGCCAGCACCTAGTCTACCCTTCAAAGCAATTTTGGAACTCTTTCTGGTATGGCCATCAGAACTGTCATTATATTACGCTTGATGTCTTGAATGTCATCAAAATGTCTTCCTTTCAATATTTCCTTTATCTTCGGGTAAAGAAAGAAGTCATTGGGGGCCAGATCAGGTGAGTAGGTAGGGAGTTCCAATACAGATATTTGTTTACTGTCTAAAAATTCCCTCATGAACAGTGCCGTGTGAACTGGTGCATTGTCATGATGCAAGAGCCATGAATTGTTGGCAAAAAGTTCAGGTCGTCTAACTTTTTCATGCAGCCTTTTCAGCACTTCCAAATAGTAAACTCGGTTAACTGTCCAGCTGGTACAAATTCATAATGAATAATCCCTTTGATATAAAAAATGTTTAGCAACATTGTTGCAACAAGTTCGTGAAGTAGTCTGACCTTGTATTCTTTTTACTTGGGTCAAAAGAGTACAGCATAAGTGATACTATGTGACCTCCAAGGCTAGGTCATACGTGATCAGACAGAGTTCCCCTTCTTGGAATTGTGAACCGCCATGTAAGAAGTCTGACTGCCCTGAGGCCACTGTGCTGGAGTGGCCACATGTAGACCTTCTGGTTGAGTCCTATCCCAGCACAGGCAACAGATATGTGAGTGAGGAAGCCATGTTTGATATAGCTCTGTAGCTATTCCAGTTCTCAGTTATCGAGTCACACCCAGCCGTGAAATTCACCTCAGCCAAGGACTCAAACAAGAGGAACAGAGAAGAATTATCCCCACTCTGCCTTTTCCAAATCCCTGACCCACAGAATTCATGAGCATGATAAAATGGCTGTTGTTTCAAGTCACTATGTTTTGGGGATGGTTTGTTACACCGTGAAAGATAAGTAGAACAGAATGGAAACCATCCAACATAGTCCTTTTGGTAAAGAAGCTGATCTCAGCATGTCAGTTCCCTTTTCCTTTCCTTCTAAATTTAATAGGAGGTTAGAGAAGAGGGACAGCCCTGTGAAATTTTTGGAGTGGTAGGTTTTAAGTTAGGTCTTAGAGATAGGACAATATTTCAGTAGGGAGATGAAAGGGTGTCACAGAAAGACATTCCAAGAAGAGAACATAGGTAGGAGTAAGTATGGTTATGGCCAGAGACTTAGAGTAAGTCCTCACATGACTCCATGTTGCAGTGGTCAGCCCCAACTCCTTCAGAGGGGAGATAAAACAGCCCAGAAGGAGGAGACTTCCTAAATAGCCACCTCCTTTATTTTATTCTGAGAACTGAAATATGGTGATATGGCCTCCCCACCAGGGCCCCGCCCTTCAGACCTAGTCCTCACCAGGCACAAGCCATTGAAATTGGAGGGATGCTGGCTCCTCATACTGTCCCCTTGCTCCTGCCTTGGTGCATTCTTTGCGCCTACATCTCTCTGCTCCCTTCTCTGGTCTAAACCTCAGGCCTTCTTCCTACCTCACTTGCCTCCTCATCTTCATTCTTTTCGCGTACTGTTTGAGACTCTCCCATCTTTCTATGGTCCAAAATTTCCCACCCCCCCACACTATTTCCTCTGTAGGAGTAGAAACAAAAAAGTAATTCTGGCACTTTCTCACACTTTTATGAAACAGGAACACCTTTTTAAAAGGGCGAGTGTCTGAGTGTGTGTTTGTATTTACTTATCATTTATGCTCATCTTTTTATTCAGGGGAGAAATTTATATTAAAAACACTGTATTAGAAGACAGTCTTATCAGGAGTGAGAACCATGACTTTTAGGTGAGTTATGGATCTTGTGTAGGGCAGTTCTCAAGTCTGTTTACACTGAACAAATAGTGAGTTGCTATGGAAGAAGTTTTAGATCTTAGTGTGCAAGAAATCTTTTCCACTTCAGTGGGATGGCAGAGTTCCTAGGAGAATTGTTGCTACCATGTTAGACTTGAATCTGAGAGCTGTATGGAGTACCCCAGCCTTCTTTTTCCCCATTAAGAGGGAACCAAGAGTCGGAGATTTCCATTGGGGCAGAATTCAGCACAACCTGATGACAGAATTTTTGATCGTGGTCTGATAAATATTATTGCTCAGTATATTAGGTCAATTTCAAGGCTCTCCTCAGCTAAAATGGACATAATTTTCTCACATTATTCTCCCAACCTGACGGTTTCTATCTAGAAACAGGGCAGAGAAATTTTTCTTGGTGTGTTGAATCATCATTAAAATCCCAGTAACTCTTATGTTAAAAAAACAGACTAGTGTGGTACCACTGTAAAGCAACCCTTTTTTTCTTAATAATGCTTGGTTCTTCCTCTACCCTTGGTTAAAATCTTGGCTAAGCTTGGAATTTATGTTTTTATCTTCAGATAATGAAATGTTCTCTAGTCACTTTAGCTGGAAAGAAGAAAGCTAGACTCAATTCCTTTCATTAGGTCCTTTCAGTGATCCAAAGTGGGAACCTCACTCAAAGGTAAGACTTTAGGCCTTCGCAGGTAGAAGGCTGGAAGTGGAAACGGGTAGGGGAGGGAGGTTAATTAATGGCTTCTTCTACATTTCTCAGTGTTATATTTCTATCCTTTCTCCCCCAGCTTACTAACCCTGGTTTCATTCCCACGGTGGTAGCTTCAAGTTGGGGGATGGGTGTGAGAGGAAAGGCAAGGGGACAGGGGAGGTCTTGCATGAGCCGAACGAACTATTGTGAGCTGGCACTGGAGCATGGCGGGTTAGGCGGAAGATTGAAGCCGATTCTCCTATAGAGTGCTTCAGGCTTTTTGAGGCACCCCTCCCTCAACCACTCAGCCCTGAAGATCTTTTGCCTGCTGTGCTCTGTCACAAGTGAGGTACACTCTGGCTCTCTGTGCTACATCCTCAGCTCTGAGCATCTGGTGATTTATCTCCAGCACATTTCTGCTGAGGTTTCCTTGCTCCTCCAGAGGGTCCTCATATTAGTTTTCTATTCTGTGAAACAAATGACTGCAAACTTAGTGGTTTAAAACCATGCACATTTATTATCTTAGTTTTTGTAGGTCAGAAGTCCAGGCACAGTACAAGTGGGTCCTGTGCTCATGTTCTCACTAGTCTGAAATCAAGGTTGTGGCCAGAAAAGTGATCTCAAACAAGGTTAAGTATTCTCTTCTGATCTCACATGGTTGTTGGCAACATTTATTTTTGCATCTTTCAGGCCAGCAGGAGAGTATTTCTGTGACAACTTTGCTTTCTTTCAAAAGGTTATCTAATTAGGTCAGACCCACTAAGAAAATATTTCCTTTGATCAACTCAAAGGATTAGGAGCCTGATTATGAGGGCCATATACTATTATCACATTCACAGGTCTTACCCTATGGAGGTGATTATACAAGGGAAAGGGATTACACAGGAGTAGAGGCAAGGGGACAGGGAACTCGAGGGCTATCTTAGAATTCTGCCTACCATATCTGTCTGAGGAAGGGTGTGCAATGTCTCCCCATACTCCTTACCTTTCTCTCATGTGGTCCATGTCTGAGGTTCTCTTCCTGTGGGCATGCAGTTACTTTCCACTCTTGTGGAGCTAGTTCTCCACTCTTCTTCCACAATCCACTTTAGCCAGTTCTAGCCTTTTACATTTCTCAGGTATGGCCCAGTTTCCATTTACGATGTCACCCAACATCCAGGAGACCTCCAACAAGTTCACAAAGTGTTCTCCTCGAAGTCGCTGTCATTAGTACTGGGGTGATAATGAAATTCCCCTCCCTCCCCCCAAAAAAGGTTCCTCCCTCCAATCGTCAGTTCTCCCAGCCTTATCAAATGATTTCTTTATATGTCCATGAGTGGGTGAGGGGTTTGAGAACACCTCCTTTGTAAATCCTGCTCAGGTTATTTGGTTTCTCACTTTGAAATTTGGGGAGAATTGGCACCACTCTAGTGGGTTCAGTTCCACCTGAGACAAAAACAGTTCCGTAACATTCTGGTATTTGGAGCTTATCACTGCTCACTTTTATTGGGTTCTTACTATGTGTTACAATCCAGTATGCACATAATAAGGGGACATTGAGGCTTAGAGGTTAAGCTACCTGCTCAGGGTCACACAGTTGATATGTATTCGAGCTGCAACTTGAACCAGGTCTGACCCCTCAACCCATGACTTATCCACTGTTTGTGCTGCCTTCCTAATATTTCTGTTCTCAACTTTTAACCTCCAAATAAAATCACTTGGGTTGCATTGGGTCCAATTACTTGGTGATAATTAGACTGCGGAATGTATTAACATGTTTGTTCCATGTCTACTTATTTGTGTTATATGTTTGTAGAAAACTCGCTTGATAAATGCCGATATAGGTAGGGCCTGCTTCTTTCCTCCTGCTCTAGGAAAACAGCCTCTGTTCTGATCAATTAGATTCAACAACTGACCAGCTGCAGATCTGGCCCTTTGTCAATGACCAGGCTTATCAAATTCAGAGCATGTGGATACAATTGGGACAATGGACAAAAGCAAGCAAAGGAGCCCCTTGTTTACATCTCAGGCAGTTTCTTACGGGGCCGTCTCAGGGTGAGCTGCAAGTGGACATTTTGAGAAATCCCATTCCATGCATGGAGAGCTGATTGTGTACTGCTGATTTGTTTGTATTCCCTCTGTCACAATTAAAGAGACCACATTGGATGTGGATATTTATCGAATATATTTCATAACTGCCTTTTTCGAAGTGTCTAGTTGCCTTATGTTGATTCAGAACACTCACCACCCTGCCACTCAGCTGTTTTGTTGGTCACAGGCAGAGTCAATCCACCAAACAGAGCCAAACCTCAGAACTGCAGGAGACTCAGCCTTTTCTCTAAGCTGGAGTGTCTGAGTAACAATGAGCCACCTCAAGGCATTTGAAGCAGCCAACTCTTCCTGGCTTGAGCCACGGTGGCAGAGAGCAGTAGGCTGATTGCATCTCATGTGGAAGGATTTCTGGAGTAACTTTAGCCCAATGGGGATGGGAAGTTTGGGAATGGTACCAGGATAAGAATTAAGACCAAATGTGCAGGCAGGAAGGCAGACTTTAATAGCGTATTGGTTGGTCAGCAGGACACTGAGTGCTGTTTCCGGGCTAGAGATTTGAAATCTTTAGGTCTATATCAAAGTTGTGTTGTTCTTGATTAGCCACACAAACTCTTTCTTCTGTAGCTTATTCATAGTGAAAATTTAATCTCAGGCTGCCTGCCATTGCTGTCAAATGGAATATGCTCAGGGAATGGAAATTAATTTCAATAGTTGACTAAATAAAACCCAATTAAGAAGATAAATTTGCTCCCAGGAAAACATGTGCCATACATTTCAGAACAAAGCAGAAATGACTGACTTTGGATGGTTTGGCTTTCTTCCTAAATTGCCTTCTCCATATTTCTGTTCCCTAATTAGGGAAACAGCCCAGAGGAGACTAAAGGTAGAATGGGTTGCTTTTCGTAAATTTTAAAAGGTCTTAGCAGGCCTATGAATTTAAGTCCGTGGAGAGAGGAAAGTGGTGGAGAAACTTGGATGGAGTTTTGTGGTTAGGTGTGATGCAACCAGGGATAAGTGTTGGACGTTATGTTCTCCAGATGGCTTCATGTCTCAAACAAGACCAGAGATATCAGTCAATTCCCTTGAGCTTCGTGTGTTAAATCTGTCTGGGATAGAAAACACAACTAAGAAAAGAGTCTGTGGAGGAAGAGCCAAGTTCTGGGAAATTTCTTTCTATGCAGCTGGACTCAAGCCTTTGTGAGGGATTCTCTGGGCAACCTAGAACAAAATTGCTGGGGAGTGAACGGTCACCCTTATGAAATAGAAGTCCTTTGGGGACACTATTGACACAGGAAGAGAAGCAAACCTCACCTTTGTTGAGAACCTACAAGGTATCATGAATTTAGTATACAGATGTTTGAATGAGATAATATATAGAGTAGTTTTTTATTCCTGTTTTACAGAATGAGGACATTGAGCCAAAGAATGGTGAAAGTAAATTGTCCAGGAACTGAGTGGGAATATTTGAATTGAAGCAAATCTGAATCCCATGTTCTCTCTAATACTGCAACATTACAATAACTTCAAAATAAAAATAATAGTTAATATATCTATCTAGCACTTTTAACATTCAAAACTTTTCATGTTTACTTCCTCAATGAATGCCATAAGGAGAAGCTGAGTGATTAGCCAGAGCCCTGGGGTTCTGGTGATTATTTCAGGGAATTGTTTTTCTGTTTTTACCTTATTTGGGAAATCTGAAGACTAGCCACCTAAGTTGTCAGAGTCCTGTGTGTCAATTTCTTGTATCAGCTCTGACTCAAGCTAGTGTAATATTGTCCTTAAAGAAGTAACATGGTAAACATTTATTGGACTACCTCGTCCCTTTTCTTGCAAAAGAGGCTGTGTTTCTCTGACATGTCTTTTCCCCTGTAGAGCTTCATTCTGGTCATCGTGTTACCTAGAAAGAGGACGGACTGTTGCTTAGAGCTGTCATATCTGGTTGTATAGTTTGGACACTGTGCATGTAGACTCTGATATGTGTGGTGCCTTTGGAGTTGTGCAGAATGGTGGCACTGGCCCCGTAGCTGACTCCTCCCATTCTGACAGCGAGCTGCCAAGAAAGGGCAGTGGCTGGGTGTTCTGGGAACACATTATCCTTCTTGGATCTCACTGCTTCAGGCTGCCCTTCTACCCAACACATTTATCAATCCCCCAAATTCTCATAGATTTAGGGTTGTTCTGGGCTCTGTGGTGATGAACAGATATGCTTTACCTCCCGAAGAACCTGGCTAAGACAGCCTAGTTCTAGAACAAGAAAGGAATCTTCAAACTCAATGTCTCACTTTGGCCAGGTAATAGTAATGATTCTGTCATCCATCCATCTATCCATCCATCCATCCATCCATCCATCCATCCGTCCATCCATCCACAAAGAAAGTGGGTTCATTTGTCCTTAGGACTACCTGATTGTAAGAGCATTTAGCCCTTCCCCTTTACTAATCTTGTTTCAGTCTGCAGCTACACTTGTTTATGTTTAACTCTTTTGCATAAATATCGGCAAGACTTTTATGGGCTTGCTTATACTGACTTGTTGATGTAAAATGGTATAAAATTGTGATGGACCTTTGAAATTCTCAAGGCCAATATTTGCATTTCCAGGAAATTTGAAAACAGGTAGGGCAAAGAAGAGGCTTTTGTGTCCAAATTTCTCCTCTATACTGAGCTCTTTTCTCATTTGATTTCCAAGTAATAACAGCAGGGATGGCTGGTGACTTTGTGTGTTTAGATTAAAAACAGTATCACCATGCTAATAATCACTGTTGGTTGACAGCAGATTAGGCTGCTTTATCATTAAGGATGAATCTGTACAGGCCTTAAAGTTTATGAAATATAGACTTTTCTCTTCTGGAAAGTATTAAAAATAAAAGTACTTGGGTTTATAGGCTTAAAAGATCTTAGTCGGCTAAGAAGTGACACTCTATCTGTAATCAAAAGGGAATAATTGTTTCATGAGTCAATAGCCACATTTATGCCTTTATGAATAAGGAACAGAGAGATTTAATTTATTAAAGGCTAAATGCAAGTAAATATTCTTGCATGATAGCTTTTACGGGGCTTGGCTGCCCATGCTTCTGGAAGCTGAATGCATTGCTATTTATTTACAGGAGATAGTAAGAATTGGTCTTATATTCTTTAACCTAAGTTGAGAGAGAGAGGAAGAGAGGAAGAGAGGAAGAGAGAGAGATGAAGAGAGAGAGAGAAACTAAATCACTAGTATAAGTGCTCGTTGTGTTCATCTTCCTTTGTGAGCTGACTTAAGTTTATATTGGAAAATGGGCTATAGAAGAATTCAGCTTGGGATTTTATTGGTCAAAGTTTGACCCAGAGCTTCCATTTCCCTTTTCTGGAATTCCATCTTCTATAATGTCCTTGCTGTGTATGTTGCAACAGGTCCCTTTCTCTGTGGGTCTCTTCAAGTTTACTATGACCCAGAATGACAACTTCTTCAGTGCCTGGTTGGGGCAGAAGGGCCAGACCAAAATAGTCAACTCCTAGGCTACGATTTTGGACCTTTTTTGAAATTGCAAACACCAGATCTTTTGACTTCACAGCACCCACCCACTCCTCTTAAAAGTGCTGTGTGGCACTTTTAAAATTAAAGTGAATTAACACTGTTGTTTTCAGAATTTGGGACATTGTAAAACTGGGGCTGGAATTCGTTGTTCCAAAGATTCTGGGAATAATAGCCCCTTACGTTGATTGCATTCTTACCTGTGTGCCTACACTGGAAAAAGCTATTTACATCCTTACATACTCTGCAACCCTAAGATAGACTTGAGGCAGATAGAAGTGAGGTCAATTGCCAAGGTCAACCAGAAGGTAGTTGTTGTGGAGGGTAAATCTGACTTAGAGAAGAATGAATCCAGTCCTACTTCAGGCAGAGAGAGAGGAAGCTCTTGTTGTGTGTGAGGCCCATAAGCGAGGTCATTTCATGGTCTCTTATGGAGGCTTTTTGGGAGGTCACCAGATAATATGTTTTCACTGGAAGTTCTGTTTTCCTAATATCATTAGGACTGCTGGGAGCAAGCGCAGTTACTGCAACAATATGTTTGGAAGGTATGGAAAGCATTGGACTCATCAAGAAAGTGTTCATTGTTTTGCAGTTATGCTAAACACAAGGGCACAACCAAATGGAAGGCTGATTCTCTAAAGGCTACTGGGTAGATTACAATGTGTCAATGAGGTGGACTGACAGTATATTCCAAGCTTAGGACTTCTTCAAGCAGCAGCTCCTGTTGGAAATTTACATCATTCAGTGCAATCATTCATGAGTTAATATCTAAATCCTGTAGCCTGATCACAACCCTGAAATGTGGCTGACTTTCCCAGCTGGGCATTGTGTAGGTTATTCTCCTGGCTTGGAGCAGCATGAATGGAGACAGTTCTGAGATCAAATGTCACACAATCGTTCAACCCACTGCAATAAGAATTTCCTGAGTGCCTACTCCGAGCAGAGATGCAAGACAGGGGTTGCAAAGACAAGACTTCGAAGGGGGTTATGATGTAGCCTGGGTTTGAGACACATGTATAAATAACTCTTGCAAGGAAAGAAACATCGCAATTCAATGATCAGGCTTGTCTAGCATCTAAATCATCCTTCTTGAATGTTGAATTCATAGCTGGTGATTCATTAGCTGTGGAGAAAGAAATGGTGCTTATGTGGATACTTTCATTTTTAATCCAATCATTTGTTTATTTAATTGATGGTGGCTCTTTTCCTCAGAAGTTTGTAGCAGATCAAAATATTAGTGGTGTCAGATGATCAACTGTCTTGCCTTCACTTTGCTGTTGTTGCTATTGCAGGCATTTGTTTTTCCAGCCCGTTTGATCCTGTCACTGTCCTGTTTAACACCTTCAAGGTCTGCCACTGTTCTTAGGATAAAGTCCAAAAATGCCAATGTAATCACCACCAACTTCTCTGTTTGCTTGGTATACTCACCTTCTTTCATGTATCAAATACTCTTTTGTATTAAATACTACAAATAGACTGCTGACTAAGTGCCAGGCACGGTTCTAAATGTTTTCTATCGGTTAACTCCTTTATGCTCCATAGCGATCCTGTAGGGTGTTAGTATGTTCTTCATTCCGCTTTCCAGATGGGGGAAGTGTAGTACAAATAACTTGCTTATGGTCAGGCAGCAAGTAGCGGGCAGAACCACGTGGGCTTTGGGTCAAGCCTGCTCTCTCAGCCACTGCTCGGCACTGATTCTGTCAGGGCTCTGCCATCCCCTTACCCACCTCAGGGACTTCACCAATACGTTCCTTCTGCTTGCAATCGAAGGCTCTGCCTGCTCTGCCTCCATCACCACTCCTTTGTGCTCCTCTTCTGCTTACCTCTTGCATCACTCCTTTAGTTCTCGGTTTAAATAGCAGTTTTCCTTAACCGTTACTCCCAACCTGAGTTTCAGACCATATTACTCACTCCAAGAGTATCCTGTGTTTTTCTCTTACTGCATGGAACACATTGGTGATTAAATAACGATTTGAACAATGAAGATGTGTTTTATTTCCACTAGATCATTATGTAACTTGAAGGTAGGGACCATGTGTGTCTGTGTCCTCAGCACCTGGCCCAGTATCTAACCTGTGGTAGGCTCCAATTAATGTATACTACATCGAAGGAGTTAAATAGGCCATCAGACTGGAGATAGCGAAGCAGGGAGGCTCTGGGATGAACAGCGATGCCAGGAAGGCAGAGGCCTGGCTGTGGGTCCTTCCTTCCTTACTAACTGGCTGAACAGCATTGGGCAAGCGCCTTACCCTGCTTGCCTCCCTTTCCTCATTTGTAAACTAGGATCCCAAATAGCTATGCATCCACCCTAAACGGTGTTGTGAGGACCAAATGAAAAGGGAGGAGAGGACTCATGAGGCCACTCTGTCCACCTGCCGTATTTGATTCCCTTTGCTTTCCGAAGCCTGTTCATATGAAAGTTGCATAAGGAAAATAAATCTCATCAAGGCAATCTGATCAAGCCTCTGATCCAACTTCTAATTTATAGGAAATACCTGGAGCAGAGGAACCTGTTGAACTTCATCATGAGTGTATAGCAAGGAAGATCCAGACTGTGAGAAATTCTCTGGCTCAAATGACCTGGAGCCTTCAACAGGTGGATTGTTAGGAAAAGAAAGAGGTGGTGAGGGTAGTGGTAGTAACTGTAGATTAAAGTGACTTAAAACATGTATCAATTTTAAAAAAACTGAGCCATATAAAATTAGCATCCAGGGATGCAAACCTATACGAATACAAGAAGATTACCATAAAATTTAGGATAGTGGTTATGCATTTGGGGAGAGAATACATGAAAAGGCACCTGGGTGGTTGGCAATATTCTATTTCTTTTGACCTGAGTGGTGGTACAAGAGTTTTTGTCTTATAATAATTCATTATACTATACATTTGTCTGTGTAATTTTCTGCATCTCTGCTCTATTTTTCAATAAAATGATTTAAAAATAAATTAAAACAATACAAACAAATAATCCAACCATTGAATAAATATAAATATATAGAGCTGTAAATATAAAATAAAAGAGATGGTTGAAAACTCACAAACATCAGTAAGTATCTACACAGATGACAGTCTAAATCAGGAGTGGGCACACTTCTACTATGGGTAGAGAAAATTTTCTTTCGGCTTCGTGGGTCATGACGTCTCTTTTTTAACTATTCAACTCTGCCATTGTATGTGAAAGCAGCCATAGACAACATGTAAACAAATGGGCAGGGCTATGTTCCAATAAAACTTAATTTACAAAACCAGTCTGAGGACTGGAGTTGGCCTAAGGGTGCTAGTTTCATGACCCCTAATTTCAAATTTTCAATCAAAATACTGTCTGGCATGTCTTCTCAGTTCTATTAGATGAAAATCAGCCTAGCCTATACCTAAAACTTCCTTCAAGCAAGCTACTAGAAAGGGCTGCCCACGTATTCTAATGCTACTTTATCTTTCAAAATGCTTTGAAAATTTTATCTTTGGGAAATACCTTCAGAGATGACGCAGCAGCGGTGGCATGCCTGTGCCTTTGAAATTGAATTTGAATTTGGGGAAAAACCTGTACTAGTCATTCAGAGCCAGAGTTGATGAATAAGATGGGTGATCAAATTAGGTGAAGACGTTTTTTTGGTCAGAAACATTTTTGGAGAAAACTCATTGTAAAGGAGAGCCCATAATAGGCTACTGTTCCCTCCCTTCGATGGGGCAGACACTTTCATATCCTTCAAATAGTTTCATGTGAAATCTGATAGTCAATCTGGCTTTAGGGATGAATTTCCCTTCAAATAATGCCACCGATATCAGCGACACAAATTCAACATCATCTGTATTTGCTAGTGGGGCATTTTTTTTGTTTTGTTTTGTTTTGTTTTGTTTTTGAAGGGTTCTTAGGTTTTCCTACTGGAGATTTTTGTGATTTATTTTCTGGTTATGTTGGAAACTCAATGTTTCATGATTATCTCTTACTGTCCTTAAGGACAAGGTGATGTTATTCATTTTCCCTGATTGATGAAAAGATGCTGTCATCTCTGACTAGTCCCACTAATATGTGGTACAATCTTCACAAAAAATTAACTCATTTTTCCCCTCTCACTGAACCTATTTCTTTATTTACTTTCACCTATTCAGCCCAAATTCTCATGTTCAGCCCTGTATTTGAGTAACCCCCAATTTTACCTTTTAACCATTTTTCAGAAGTCCTATGGACAGATAAGTTAGATCAATATCATTACATCTTCCCTGTAAAAATCTCTGTCTTTTGATATTACTTCACCCCCATGACATTTTTTTGACAAGTTGTACTGACTCACTTTAAGATTTACTTAATTTCATCCCGTAGTTGACATTAATATCTTTCATTTAAAAATCCAAATATGCAAGTATATGTACCACAACAATTTTGCCAGGCAGCTACGACGTGTTACTTTGAGAGTGCATCTCTAAACTAAAAGAAATTGCAACACATCCTTGACATAATTCTTCCTTCTTTACTTTCGGAAACATTATGAAATAAACCTTCTCAGCACTGCAGTCCCATGTTACATACTGCATCATGATAGTTGGAAAGAACTTGACATAATTAGCCTTAAACGAAAACTCAAATGAGAAATGAAGATGAATTTAAGTATTTGAAGAGCTGGTCATATGGAAAGTGATGAGATTTGTTCTATAAACCTTAATTCATGGGTAGAAATTAGAGCACCAAAGTTGTTGAGTTCTGGTAGAGTTAATGCTTGTTTGACTCCCCATTAGTAGAAGATCAATTGCAAAAATGATCCCAGGTCTTCATGGCTTCCTGATTTCACACCCTTTGCCATGTGACTTTTCAGACCCTCCCACCAAGATGTGGATTCTATTATCTCATCTCTTTTTTTCCTGAGCTGGACTTGTTCTGGCTTTGACTAATAGAATGCAGTGGAAGTGACAGTGTGCAACTTCTGGGACCAGACCCTACGAAGCATTACATGCTTTCTCTCTTTCCCTCGATCCCCTGTAACTATCTGCTGGAGGATCAAGGGTATGTGGTCCAGTCACTCTGTTGTCCTAGCCAACTGTCAGTTGACTGCCAGACATGTGAATTAGGCCGCCTTAGACTTGTTTAACCAACCAACCCATCAGCTGTCCAGACACATAAGTGAGGCTGGCTCAGATCAGCAGGCCCACCCAGCAGACCTGTGGACTTTCAATCAATAATAATTGCTTATTGTTTTTTTAAGTCACTGATTTTTGGGGTTGTCTGTTACAGAGTAATAGTTAACCAATATACTACTAATTCTATGATGTAACACAAATGCCTACCTGCCACGATGTAAGCTGTTAATACATATATTTTTGAGTAAAGGCGTACATGAAAGAATAATATGGATTACTTACTGAGAATCAGAGCTATCCAACTCTTCAGGAGAACTCATCAGGAGAGTGTGTTTTCAACAGGGTCCATGTCATAGCCTGTCAGTATTTTTTTTGGATCATAATTCTATCGTCCATTTTTCAATTATCCTCTCCCCACCTCATTCCAAATGCAATTTTAGCGTGCAAGTGTCTGTATACACAAATATCACACTATCCCTATTCAGTCTCCTCTTAAAAATATGTCCACAAGGCCCTGCAATGGTTGTGAGCATTAAAATTACAAGCAGCTGGGCTGGTTTGGTGGACGTTCAGTGATTTGGTGGCTGGTTCAGTGAATGAAAATTAGGAGAGCTGGAATCTTCCAGCTCTTGTAATAACTGCAATATTGTGCAGGCATTTTCATTTTAACAGTATTAACATTTCAAAATTTTCTTCCAGTTTCACATAACTTCTATTTATAAAATTGAAAAAGATACTATTTGCCTAGTATATAACATGAAAATTTTACGAAAATATAAAGAAATAACAGATGAGATATATTTTTTATCAAAGCCAGTAGGTTTCTATTCCATTTATTTTGTTTAAATGCCAGCTATTATTAGCTGAGACCAATGATGTTATGTGGACAAGCATACTGTCGATTTCAATTATAATAACTTAATTATTGTAATTTCTGTTTACGTGGGTTATGTTCCCTCAGGACCTTGTGCAACTTTGTTGTTGTTGTCGTTTTTGTTTTTGTCACAAACTCTTACTGAAACCACTTTATATTTCTATATAAATTTTTGTTGCTTCTTTTTTAACATCAATGAAATATTAGTGAGAAAAGTAATCATCTGTTCTGGAGTTCAAAAAATATTTCTTTATATCTTACTCTAATTATGTGTCATTTTCTTAAATAAAGTGCTCTGTAATGTCATTAGACCTAAGTGCTTTAACAAAGAGTTTTATTTTGATAAATTATTGATTGGAGAATTGATCATCTGAATCTTAGGTTTTGCTGTTTTTAGGTTTTGCTGAATCTTTAGGTTTTACAAAGGTACCACCTCTCATCGGAGGGGTAGTCCACTAGTGATGGCAATATGACCCCTACAAATAACTCCTTGAGTGCCAGACTCAAGAATCTTAATCTATAAAGTGAAAATTGTGAGCATCATAGGACCTATGATTATGAACACTTTTACTATAGACAGGTTCCCTGACTGTACCGTTTAGATTACACAAATTGCCACGTAGATTTATTTTGCTGCAGTGTTTACAGAACCTCAGAAGAAAAGGAAAATTCCTTGAACGTGTTCATGAGTTAATTTTTAAATTGATATTAATTCATGAAACTGAGTTTTAGCTTGAGTCGTGGGGGTGGGGAGCGCTGTCTTCAGGGCATCTGATGTTGGTTAATTAAGCTTATCATTTGCAAAACTAAGTCTGGCTTGCTCACTGAACTCTGATTGCTTTTCTACATAATTTTATGCCAGCACCAGGCCTCAAATTGACACCTCTCTCCATATTTCATTCTTCTTTCATGTTCATTCTGAGCTTTCAGCCATAATGAACCACCTTGGCCCACGGCTCAATTTCAACAAACATGACTTGGAGGAAATTTTACAGCAGTTTAGACTCTAGTGCTAGAGGAAGGAGGTGATGTAAGGTTTCTTTGGATGCCCCATGATAATTCCTACATGGCAACTGACTACCGTGGCCAGGAGACCTCCAAGCAGCACTCCATTACATGTTGTCATCCTTTCAGAGGCTCCCAGAACACTAAGCTCCACTCCCCTTCCAAAAGGAGTGTGCTTTTTTCTTCCCAGGTCTGGAGTTGTCATGCGGGGTAGGGACAGGGGAGAAACAGAAGGCAAAGCGCAGAGCCCACATTTCTTCTCCCAAGTTCCTAAGAAAGCTGTGATTTCATTGATATTATAAGAAAGGATTAAAATACAGATCAGTCATTTTCTGCTAAGTGGGTCAAAAAAGCGTATATAGGATTATTTATTCATGGGTACAAAGAAGCCATCTAAATATTTTAAACACAAATTAAAATTTTAAAAATGCATGAAAAGAGATTACTGTGTTTAAACTAACCTTAACTCATATGTATTCACAGGTATAAACCTGCTTTTGAGAATAAATGGTGCCATTATCTTTCTATAAGTTTGCCTTTCCTGATGAAATTATAAATACAAAGGCAGTTTTGTGGATATATGAGGTGTTCTATTTTACTTCATTATGAACTTCCATATAATTTTGCTTTTGATTCACATGCTGAGCAATTTTAAGAAAATCGGTACAGTCATTATTAGGGCAGTTTAGGAGAAGTCCATGGTGCACACCTAATGTAATTGGGGGCGGGGGGGGGGGGCCTGCAAGACACTTATAGCCAAAATTCTTCCATCTGCCAACCTTGCTATGGTGAGAAGCATGGCCTTGGTGGGTACTTATTTTGGGGGTAAAGAACCAAATGTACCAGTGTAAATTTTAACAGGGGAGAGACAGGTTAAGGCAACCATAGCACAGATAGCTCATTGTAATGTAAGGAGTTCTGAGCTTAGAATCAAGCAGTGGTGTTTGAATCCTGGTTCTACTGCTTACTAACCATGTGATCATGGACATATTATGCATCTTTTATAGTCTAAGGTTCATCATCATAAGATGGCTGTATTCTCCCATATCTGTAGGCATTTAGAGATTACGATATGTGATCAAACAATATGGTGACTGTTTAAATTTAAAAAAGTATTACAATAAAAGACATATTGCCAATAATCTCCCTCAAAATACTCCTCTCACTTCAAACACACTTATCCCATTGTTCTTGCCACTTTTTGATGCAGTTCTTGAAGTCCTCTTTTGTGAGTGTCTTTAGTTGTGCTGTCATGGCTGCCTTGATGTCCTGATTCATTTTGACTTTGGGGAAGAGCCAGAAGGTGTATGGTGCCGTATCTGGTGAACAAGGTAGATGAGGACACACCAAAATGTTTTTATTTGACAGAAATTGCTGTACCAGAAATGATGTGTGACACAGAACATTTTCATGATGGAGGATGATTTGTGGCACACTATAAAATACACCTTTTCTCAACCATAGCTCACACCTGACTGACTGTACCAAACAAGTTGAAACTTGTCACACACTGTTACAAAGTTTTGCAGGGCTGCTTCCCATATTGAAGATCCCTGCCTTTCTGTTGGATGGCACTTGGCAGCAGCATTCACCATATTTTGTGATCAAACTGGAAAGTCTCCGTGTCATACATCGCTTCTGGTAAGACAATTTCTGTCAAATAAAAACATTATGGTATGTCCTTATCCACCTTATTCACCAGATCTGGCACCGTGCGACTTCTAACTCTTCCCCAAAGTCAAAACGACCATGAAAGGTAAATGTTTTGAATTAATTCAGGACATCAAGACAGCCACGACAGGGCAACTAAAGACACTCATGAAAGAGGACTTCCAGAACTGCTTCAGAATGTGGCAAGAACGATGGGATAATTGTGTTTCAGTCAAGGGGGAGTATTTGAGGGGGATTAATGGCAATGTGTCTTTTACTGTAATACATTTTTTAAAAAATTTAAACATTCACCACATTTTTTGATCACACCTCATAAGTTAGGTGTATACAGCACATAGAAAGTGGTTAGCAAGTGTTCCCTTTCAGAGAGCAGAACACATGTGGAATGAGCCCAAACCGGCAAGTTGTTTTATGAGCAGAGAGGTCGGGGATCAGGAAGATGGTGGCACAAAGAAGCCTTTCTCTATCAGTGGAACATCACTTGGGGCAAGCCCGACCAGGGGATGACCAGGACAGAAGCTCTGATTACATATGATCCATCCCTACAAACCAACTCCCTGGGTTAGGGAAAAGGATGCAGCCAGAAAAGTACTGGTAGCTGTGTAAACAGACTTCGCTTACTTATCTCTTAATGATGCCTCAGGTAGACTCTGGTGATGGTCTATATTTCTTATAGCTCATCATTCCCAAAACATGGAAATAATGCCAGAAGTTGTATCATCAAATATCTTCTAAAAAACTAGTAAAGAAATAGTAATGTAATTTGCACAATGTTGATTTATACTTCTCTACCCCTGTGATTCTCCAAAGGCTTACGTCCTTTTTAAAATGCCTGCTTTTCCCCCTTCTTAGGCTGCAAAAACTCTAAGTGATGTAATAGTCTATTCCTTTGGCTTCTCTCCAGTCTATAGAGAAAGAACTCAGTCAACATTGGCAATTTCCTGCCTGCCTGCCAGCTACCTCTGGGAGGCAAAGATTCGAAAGCCAGGTGCTTTTTGTTTTCTTCTATGTTTCTTTTCCATTATCTTTCTCTTCAAAATATGTTTGTGTGGACACACACACACACACACACACACACACACACACACACACACACCCTACTGGTTCCAGTCACTGGGATGGACATTAGAGGAAAAGACAATAAAGAAAAAGACAATTCCTGCCCTCGAGCAGCTAGTGTTATTGGTGAGATATATTTTTAAATGCTAACAATTTTAGGACATTGTGTGTGTAGGATGCTTTGGGAGTCTGTGAAGAGGTATGCAAGTCACTCTGTTTTTTTCTAGAAGAGCTATCTGAATGGGAGGATGCTGGAGTAGAATCCTCAAGGACCAGTGTGAGTTGCCTAGGAAAAAAAGGAAACAGCCTGTGCAAAGACACAGAGAAGAAGTGAGAACAATTTTGTTTTGTTTTTTTGCCTCTAAGAACTATTCATTGATAAGAAGTATAGGATGATTATAGGGAGGCTTGAGGGGTATTCAGCAGTTCCCTGCAATAGACCCTAGGAATCTTGTTAAGCTTTAGACTCTATTCTGAATAATATGGGGTTGATGTGTGATGGTGATGGTGCAACACAGGGCAGAATAATGAGTATGTTGAACAGGAAATGACGTAATCAAAGTATGTGTAGTTAGTTGCACAGATCATGGTCTGAACTATGACAGTGGTGGTACAGGCTGAAATGGGAAAACTGTTATTGGGCTTTGAAAAGATCTTCCCCTGACAGAGATAAAGACCTGCACACACAGTATACATCTAGAAACACATCAATGTGAGAGTCATGTTAGCCCTCCTAGAGTAACGGCACCACCATTCTCACTAAGAGGGCAGTATTTGCCAGGCGGCTGAAGAGAGCCACTCCTTAACATTTACAATAGCATTCATTTATTCGTTCATTCACTCCTTCATTCGTTCATAAAATACTCATTTAAAGAGCTGCAGTATTTTAGACGATATAATACATTCTTCAAAGTATTTTGTTAAAACTGTTGTATATGTATAGTGTTTTTCTTTAGCTAAATTCTTTAAACTCAAGGCCCATTTGCAGATTCTTTCATTTGCCTGCTATATTCATTCTTGTATCCAGCACCTAGGTAGCCTGGCATGGAGTAGGCGTGTAACAAATGTTAGCTGAATGAATTGGGTATTAAACAGAACCCTGCTCTGCAATGGGAAAGCCAAAGGAGAATGACCAAGGGAGTAGAGAAGCAGAGAGCCCCATACTACCTTTATCATTTCTTCTCTCAGAAGCGCACAGTGGCCTCTTCCTCCCTCCCTCTACTAACCCTAGAGAGAAGGAATGGCAGGAGGAAATCAACAGGGCCTCCAGACACCGTGGACTATAGGTGTGTCTAATTATAGTAAACCTTAAGGGAGGTAATCATCAACAATTAAGTAATAACTGAGGAGTGGTCTGGGAAAGTGGCAATGAAATATACATGTATCCAGAGAATTGACTTTGTCAATTCTAAGCTAGGACATTTCTCTTATAGAAATAGAAGAAATGTGATTTTTAATCTTGAGTGTTTCCTTCCTTTTTTTTCTTTCCTTCCTTTCTCCTAGCTGTGTCTTAATGTTTATATAGTTTATCCCAGAGGATAAACCGAACACAAGATATCCTCATCCTTGGGTTTGGGAAGTTATGTAAACTATTTGCATTTCTGTGGGTTTAGTGGATGCACATTCTTCTGCTATCATTGTAGGTCTGTCTTCTGCTTGAAGGTGAGATCAGAGGCCATGAAGAAAGCTACTCTGAAACCTGGTTTCTTGGAAAGGCTGAAGAAACTTTTCTGGACAGGCAGAAAGTTTAAACCAAGGAGAACCCCAGAAAGAAAAAGATATTGAAGCATGTGGGCTCCACTAGCAACCCTCTCTCCCACTTTTCCATCCCAAAGTTTCTCCATTTTTTATGCAAATCAGGGTCATGAATTTTAAGAACCCCTGGATATGGATGCATTTTCAGTTCTCCTTCTAAGGTAATAATCATAATTTTGAAAGAGGAAAGAAAATCTGAAAAGGTGTCATCTACCGTGTTTCCCCGAAAATAAGACCTAGCCTGACAATCAGCTCTAATGTGTCTTTTGGAGCAAAAATTAATGTAAGACCGGGTCTTATATAATGTAATATAAGACCTGGTATAATATAATATAATATAATATAATATAATATAATATAATATACCGGGTCTTAATAATATAAGACCGGGTATATAATATAATATAATATAATATAATATAATATAATATAATATAATATAATACCGGGTCTTATATTAATTTTTGCTCCAAAAGACGCATTAGAGCTGATTGTCCAGCTAGGTCTTATTGTTGGGGAAACACGGTAGCTCCAGAGATACTGCCAAAGATTGAGTTTTCTCAAATATGTCTCAAGAAAGCAAAAGAACAAGAGGCAGAATACACACCAAAAACACTAGGAAGAGTAAAGGGTAAAGTAAATGAGCAAGGAGACTCACCAATCTAATTAAAGAAGCTTAAACTGAAATTTGAGGGGGAGGAGAAAAAAGCCTTATAAACTAGATGTGAGGAAGACAGCCAGCATGGCACAGAAAGAACAGTGACGAGGGAGGTGCCCAGTAATTTACCGAAGAAAATAACAGGGGAGATGTTTGAGAACTATATTTATGATCTCAGATTGTATACAGATTATAAGTAATAAATAAAGTCAACCTGGCGTTTTAGCACTAGGAACCAGATACAATCACATAGAAAACACTGGGACTTTATGGGCTGGAATTTAGAACAGCCTGCAAAGGTTTGCCTTGTTCAAAGAAAACTGATGAAATAAAAATGATGGGCCTGCCCCAAAGCCTTAGCTATTTATGGACATCCACAAAATTGAAGTGCAAATGCAGCAGAGACCATTACTGAACATAAAAGGAGAGAGAACACAAATGATTTGGGGGTGAGGGCATACTGTAAGTTACCTGGCCAGGAGAAAAATGCAAATGCTGATGTGATAAGTGAAACAAAGTCCAAATGTGATTGTGTCAGGGTCAAGTTCTACCCTCCAGAAGCCTGTTGACCTTTCCTTCTGCTAAAAGCTGAGCATTTGATACATCGCCTCAGGGACAGTATCATTTATTGGAAGTCATAAACTATAGAACTATGAACCAGATGCTGAAACCTTGGAAAAATCTGAGAAACTCCAATTCAATTAAAAGAAAAAAAATTTAAGTGCCTGAAAAATGAGCCAGGCATTTGAGGAGTATACACAGATGAGTAAGACCGACATGAAGCTTGCTTTCTAGTGGAAGATACAGATGTTAAATAACTGATTGCATGACTCCTTATTTAAATTGTAATTGTTAGATACATTACAAAAGAGAAGAAAAAGGTGAGGTTAGACAAAATAGGGTGACCCACTCTAGTTGGGAGTAGGGGAAGGATGCTTTATGAAAGACTTCCCAGGGGAAATAACATTTATGCTGCTACTGGAAGAATTTACTCATCAAGAAAGTGCTGAGACAGGACACAGCAAGGAGGTTGGGTCTGCATGAAGGGTGAGGGCTGAGGAGGAGAGTGTGGGAGATGAGGCTCCATCATGGGTTTCCGAGCGTACATTATTCCAAATTAATCTCTTTAAAGGAATGACGTTACAAGGTCATGTCAGCTTTAGAAGATGTCTCTGGGGGCATTCCACAGACCGCTCTTTTTGTGGAAATGGGATAGGGCAAGAATTATTCTGACAAACAAACAAATGAAGAAACAAAAACTCATAGACACAGACAATAGTTTAGTGGTTACCAGACGGTAAGGGGGGGAGGGGTGTGGTAGATGAGGGTAAGGGGGATCAAATATAATGTGACGGAAAGAGAACTGACTCTGGGTGGTGAACACACAATGTGAGATATAGATGATGTATTACAGAATTGTACACCTGAAATCTATGTAACTTTACTAACAATTGTCACTCCAATAAACTTTAATTTAAAAAAATAATAATTATTTTGAGTGGCTCCAAAGTGCAGAGCTAAGACTCAAGTATACATGTTACAAAGATGCAAGGTGTATTGAGAGGTCCTTCTAGTACTAGAGCTATGCAGGATGGAAAGGCCTGCCTGAGAGAACAGATCTCCTTTCTGGAATTCATGCATGTGTCAGGTGGAGGCCAGTGAGCACCTTTCAGGTGTATCTCGTCAGAAGGGAGTTCCTGCATTTGGGAAGTTGGAAAAACTACAGTAATACTCACTTTTTGAGTCCCTAATCTGTGGTTGGCATTGCTTGTTTAGGTGCCAGGAGTTTAGAGGTGATACAGAGCACCCCCTCATGTCAAGTGGCAGGGAAGAACACAAAGAAATGGGGAAAATGTTCTCGCATGTGCTGTGCTTTTAACCTAAGATGATCTCTTGTCCAACCCAACTCCATTGCCCTGGCCCTTGATCTCTGTTGCAATTCTATTCTTCATCCTGTGCCAGCCCCCTGGACAAAGGCAGCTTTGGTTTTTCACTCTAGGCCGTGCCTCTGGACACATGCATCTTTCTCTTTTTACTCCTAGTTCCTCTAACAGCTCGTACCCAGTTAGCCTCCCACCACCCTGGCTTCCCTGAATGCCCACTTCTCATCATCATTCCACTGGGGAGGGAGGGCCTGTAAGTACTCGCAGGGTAATCTGAGCACTGGGGGGTCATCCAGGCTGCCTAGGGAGGTGAAGAACTAGAATTGAGCAGGAGTCTTTCAGTGGGAGAAGGGAAGAGGAATTTTAGGCCGGACATCAACTCAGAGGTGCTCTAATGCATCCTATCTATCCAGAAATAGATTGCTCACTCTTCATGTGGCAAAGTGGAAGAGCATTACTAAGCTGGGTGTCAGAAATCAAAACTGGTGATGCATCCTTGTTGCCTCTACGTATCTCCGACCCCGGTTTACTATCGGGGCATAAATATATCTGCCATCCTCGCCTCAACAGGACAGAATTCAGAAAATGAAGTGAGTTGGGACTGCAATTTAGTTTCTCAGAAGGGAACCACAGAGAGAGACATTTTTGTCTAAATTAATCCATTGAGTGACCATTAACTAGAGTTCCATTGTGATGCACAGTAGATGCACATTATTGATTTAATTAAACAAACTCTTGGTGGAAAGGCCACTTGGGTAAGAGAATTATTTGTAAAGCTGGACACCAACATTGCTACACCTTGCTTTGTATGGACAGTCTTGGAGAGAGCAAGCTTCTCCTTCCTGCTGCACTGGCCTGGGCGATCCAGGAGTGTGATTCTTAGTGTGATTCTCTGCTCAGTCTCCCAATTAGACCCTGCCAGCTGGGCCTAATTGAAGAGAATAATATTCTCTGAGGTGAACCTATGTAATTTTTCTCTTTGGAGTCTTTTACTTTACACTTATCTTTGGCAAATGTTTTCATATCTGAATTGTCAAACTGAAAGGAGTGAAGAAAGGAAGTGCTATTAAGGTGCCATTTACAGCCAAGAATTCAAGAGTGAAAGTAGGCTCCTGGGACTGAGAGCAGAATACTGGCACTTGGAATGTTTGTGCCACAGAGATTGATGTTGCTCCGCTTCGCCAGTCAAATGAGGTATTTCAGAAAGCACGCGGGGTGGGAGCCCACTTGTCTTCAAACGTGTGTGCCCATGGATGGACAGACTGACCTTGTTGGGGCTCCCAAATACTAGTGCAGAGTAGCAGACGCTCCTCTGGGCAGATCTGGAACAGACAGAAGACCAGTAACCTTATGGGTCTTGAAAAGAGGTTTGGCTACAGGCTAGGAAACCTGCGTTCTTTCCGTGCGGCGGCCATAATTAGCCATGTGACTTCAGGTCATTGACTCAGCCTCATATATTAATCACCTATGACATGTGGTGGATCGACCCATCAAGACCCTTTTTGCTGGGATATTCTAGAATTCTATGTATGACTTTGCTTCCAGATATCTCATAGTAGCTTTGGGCTAAATCTACTTCAGAAAGTTGACTTGGTGTAAAATGAAGTGCAGGACTCTATAGATAATAATTTACAAATAATCACTCCCAGAATCGGGGTTTGGATCCTAGCATCCTGAGTCAGAGAGGTTCGTTGTTTTTGTTTTTCAAATGATTCTGTTGCCAGTTTAGATGGTGGGATGTGATCTCATGTTTATTAAACAAAAAAGACTATGCAAACAATACAACATGTCTCTTTGAGAGGGTTTGGTGGGCAATATTTTCCAAAATTAGGATTATGGGAGGCAGCATGGTGTCATTGCTATGTAATGGGTTGAAATGTGTCCCCCTGAAAAAGGTATGTTGAAGTTCTAACTCTCAGTACCTGTGAGTGTGACCTTATTTGGAAATAGAGTCTTTGCAGATTAGGGTGGGCTTTAATCCAATGATTAGTGTCCTTATAAAAAGGGAAATTTGGAAACAGACACACAGAGAGAATGCCGTGCACGTCAGAAGTAGAGATCAAAATGATGTATCTACCAGCTAAGAAATACCAAATGTTGGCAGCTGTCATCAGAAGCTAAGAGAGAGGCATGGAACACTTTATTCCTCTGAGTCCTTGGGAGGGCTGACACCTTGATTTTGAACTTCTAGCCTTCAGGACTTGAGACAATAAATTTCTGTTGTTTTAAGCCACCTAGTTGGTGGCACTTACTTATGACAGCTCTAAAAAACTAATCCAGGTTAGGAGTACAGGCTCCCAAGTCAAGACATCAAGACAACAAGTCAGACAGGTTTTTAACTCCTGTCTTTTGACTTAGTAGTTGCGTGGGAATAAGTTACTTCACCTCTCTGAGACTCAGTTTCCTTCTTTGTAAAATGGGGATGTAATTATAGACCCCCTGATAGTACTGTTGTGAAGATTAAGTGAGGTAAACCTTGAAAAGAGGCTAGCAGTAGGTTGTGATAAACTGATTAGCTGTGATCCTCTCCTTGATTTTGCCTCTGAACCTGGAGACTGCCTCCTAGAACCTTTGAAGGTAGGATCCATATTTATACCATCTCAACTAGCACTGAGTTTTCCAAGTGGTAGCTGCTCAATAACTATTTGCTACCGCGAGTAACATAATACAAAGTTACTTTAATTTTGTTAAAGCCCAATTGAATATGAACAAAGATGGACACATTCTCCTCACGCTCTCCTCTCTGGCTCTCCTTTCTGACTTGGACATCATGGTGAGAAAGTAAGAGAACATAGGTTGGGGTCAAATCCTGGTGGCCACTTACTGGTTGTGTGTCCCGGGAGAAGTTATGCCACACATCAGAGCTTCAGTTTTCCCTCTGTAAAATGGAGGTGGGGATGGAGAGAGGTTGGTAAACTGACAGTTGCTGTTTTCCTTCTACAGTCTCTACCTAAGTGGAGGGGACTGGCTGAGCCTCGCTCTTCAGACTCAAGTGTTACTCCCCACTCTCTCATACCCCATACATGCTCTAAGTAGCCACATTATTTTCAAAGACTAGCTGCATGAAGAATACACCTTAAGAAGACCTGTAACTAGCTATCTTACACACACACACACACACACACACACACACACACCAGCATGTGCACAAGACAATCAGCCTCAATAAAAGCAACATCAAGAGCCTGGATTAACTTTGGTCATTTCAACTAATGTGGAAATTGTGGCCTTGGCAGTCCAAGATTTCACTGATGTGGGAATTTCTAATTTTGGGGGCACATCTTATAAAGCACATGCTTTGGCTGAAGAGACCCTTTGGTAGCACATGTCTTGGGGGAGGGCAGTTTCAAAAGCCAGGTGTCACTCTAAATTGGCAAACATTTAAAGTCTCTTAGCTCAACATGATGGGTGAACTGTGGGGAGAACCCTGGAGAGAGCAGGACTTGTGAGAGTGATAGATGAGGTGTGTTTAGTGAGGATTGTACAAATTGTTTCCTTTTAAGAAGACATAAACCTCACTAAAAACATCACCTGTTTTTGGCTTGCTAATTATGATTTTGCCTTTCCTTGCTTAGCTGAAGCTTTGATGGCCCTAAATTTCCTAAAGGCCTTGTTAAGAAAAGTAAAACTAGAATTTAATTATATAAATATGCATATATATTATTTTTAGGCTCTCTAGGAAGTGCCCTGCATTTATGTTCATTGATTCATTCATTCATTCATTCATTCAATCACTTCTATTGGGCCCTTACTCTGTCCCAGGCACACTGCTAGGTACAGAGTTATAAGTTACATGGCAGCTGCAAGTAATTAAAAATTTCAGCAGTCTCTTTAAAAAATTTTTTTAGAATTTATTGAGATGTAATTGACATATAACATTATATTGGTTTCAGGTGTACAACATAATGATTTGATATTTCTATATATTGCCACATGATCACTATAATAAATCTAGTTAACATCTGCCACTATACATAGTTACAAAATTTCTTTTCTTGTGATGAGAACTTTTAAGATCTACTTTTAGCAACTTTCAGATGTGCAATACAGTATTTACTATAGTGACCATACTGTACATTACGTTTCCATGGCGTATTTATTTTATAACTGTAAGCTTGTGCTTTTTGACCGCCGTCATCCATTTCATCCACCCTCTGCACCCATTTATGAGCTTTTTTATTTGTTTGTTGTGTTTATTTATTTTAGATTCTACATATAAGTGTGATCATGTGGTATTTGTCTTTCTTTGTCTGACTTATTTCACTTAGCATAATACCTTCAAGGTCCATCCATGTGGCAAGATTTCCTTCTTTTTTGTGGCTGAATGGCAAGATTTCCTTCTTTTTTGTGGCTGAATAATATTCCATTGGGTGGCCACACACACACACACACACACACACACACACACATCTTTTTTATCCATTCATCCATCAATGAACACTTAGGCTGTTTCCATATCTTGGCTATTGTAAATAATGCTGCAACAAACATGGGGGTGCATATTATCTTTTCGAGTTAGTGTTCTCATTTTCTTTGGATAAATACCCAACAGTAGAATTACTGGGTCATATGGAAGCTCTATTTTTAATTTTCTGAGTCACCTCTATACTGTTTTCCATGATGACTATACCAATTTACAATCCCACCAACAGGGCACAGGGGTTTCCTTTTCCCTACATCCTTGTCAACACTTGTTATTTCTTGTCTTTTTAATCACAGCTGTTCTCACAGGTATAAGGTGGTATCTTGTGGTTTTGATTTCCATTTGCCTCATGATTAGTGGTGTTGATCACCTTTTCATGTACCTGTTGGCCACCTGTATATTTACATTGGAAAAATGTCTGTTCTTATCTTCTGCCCAATTTTTTTTATCAGGTTTTTTTTTTTTTGCTATTGAGTTGTATGAGTTCTTTTCATATTTTGGATACTAATCCCATTAATAATTTTTAATATCATCGTGTCTCACTCAGTGCCAGGTCTCTGTTCTAGCACTGGAGGTGACATAGAGCCAAGACAGACCAGTCTTGCCCACGAGGGCTTGCCATCTGGTTGAAGGAAGAAAAAGGACTGACTTGCAGCCTTCCAAAGTATCTTAATAGTAATAGTATAACTGGAACAGTAAAAGTAATAATCATAATAATAATAAGGAAAATAGCTAATATTGTTTATTTTGTGCCAGCTTATAAGTGATTTAAATAGATTATGTTATTTAGTATTCACATGAACCTGATGAAAGAGTTGCTAATATATCCATTTTACAGATGAGAAACCACAGAAGTTAAATAACTTGCCTGAGCACATATACGTAAGAAGCAGTGGCACTGTGATTCCAACCCAGGTGGTCTGGCTCCAGAACCTGCCTTCATAATCAACTTTCTATGCTGCACACATGAACTCCATTTTAAACAGTGTCACCAACAGCGGCTTTATATACATAAAGCTAGATTATTCACTTTTATAGGAGGATTTCATGAAATGTTTCTGTAAATAGCAAATGCTCTTGGCATAGTCAAACTAAGGATTATTTGACAAAAGTTTGACTTATGTATTTTTCTTCAGGAGCATATTTATTCTATAATGGGAAGTTCACCTGTATATAAAATTTTGATCAGATTATATACCAGGGGTACCAAAAAAATGTATGCAAGTGGACACTTTGGTCAACGTTGCTCAAACAGTAGTTCGTTGTAATCAGAAGTGTCTGGATGCTGATGGTAACCACTTTGCGCACCTCTTGTAATTGCAGAAGTCAAATGTGACTTGTATTCATCTTTTGTCATCGGTATATATTGGTATTACAATTTTAATACAGGTATCTTTCTTAAATTGTGTATACATTGTTTTTGGAGATATATATATATATATATACACACATATATATATCAGAAGGCCGTAGAGGTGATACAATGGGCAACTCTTTACTCATGAAAACATTCTAATAGACAGTTTTTTAATATAGACAAATATAATGAAGAAAACCGAAATGTAAATTTTTCCACTGCACAGATAACCCGTCTCTTTGAACTTTCATCATATACATCTATTACTTTTATTTTTTAAAAAAATACAGAAAGGTATGAAATGGGAAATAAAAGGTCTCTTTCCTTCTTAAGCCCCTAATTGTCGGGAGTTGTTTCTTGCTATTTGAGGAAACCAGTGTGGAGTTGAATAGGTATTGAACTTGAAGGCACTAGAAGGAGTGAAAAGACACTTTCTATTGTGGGCTAGCACCCCCGCCCTAGAGAGTGTGAAGTCACAGAAGTAAATATTACTCTCTTCTAGGCATTGAGTGTGGGGGTAGGCAGAAAGGAAGATTGTCAAAGAAAAATCTGAAACATTGGGTCTCCTGTTTCTTTCCCAAGTGTCTCAACCTGAATCTTAAGGTGATGTAAACACTTCACTCCCTCATTAGCCTGCCATGATCCAAGCATAGCACACGGTTGACATCCAGCCTAAGCACAATTCTTATTCTTTTATTAGTCCACTTTCCCTATTTCCTCATTTTTATCCTTACAATGGGGAAGGCAAAAAAGATTTACACTAAAATCCAATGCAGAGTCTCCTCTCTATTCATATTCCTTCCTGTTCTCTCTACTTTCTTTTCTCACACCTTGCTCTCTCTCCTGCCTCTTTCTCTTCCTTTTCTTCTCCCTCTCCTATCTGTGCATTTCCACTACGTTTTAGACCCTTGCCATTTTTTCTGCACACGAACGGGTACATTTGACAGTACATAACGAAGGCGTTTGTGTGCATGTGTCTTTCTAACAATAGTCTATTGCTCGCATGATTCTGTTTAAGTCCTTGAGAGCATGTACAAATCCTTTGTGGGAGATACCTAGAGTCAAAACAGTCCTCACTCTCATCCTACAGGCCATCACTGAGTGCTTCTTTCATCAATACACCATTGCTAGGCGTGAAATGGTCTATTTAGGATTTTAAGAGCCAAATGTAAATGTGCTTAATGAGCCTCCAGGGAGCTGTGGCATGGTCAGGGAAAAAAGGCTTTTAGCAGCAGATGCAGACAAAAGTATTGGATTTCATTCTCTGGGTCTCCTGAAAAGTCAAAGACAAAGAAAATGGTGATCCTGGCTCTGAATAGGGTAGAAGTCCGTCAAAACCTAAAACCCAAGCAACTGGAGTCTCTTTGGTAAAGAATTCAACAAATGTTGGGGGGACAGATGCAATATAATGATTTGTGGTGGTAATGAAAGCCGCTGGTGCTGTTGGGTATACCCTAAGGGAGCTCAAGAAAGCCAGCGACGGACAAGAAATTTTTGCAGTAATTTCAAGGTTCTGGGTAGTGACTTAAGTTATTATTATTATTTTTTAGATTTCTAGATCAGTTCAGAAAAACCCATCTGAGTGTTCCAAATCTGCCTGAAATCTCTTTTTGGCTCTGTCAAAACAACATTCTTTGTCTCTTTACTAGTAAATATAAAGGCTAGTTCAGGCATCTCAGCGCATTAGAAATCTGTTGGATGTCTCAAATTTATTCTGCTGTAGCTTGGGGCTGGAGTCTGGGAGATTTCCTGCCTCTGACAACTGTTTTTTGCCTACCCGGGTTGGGCCAGCTCTTCTTTAGTGTGTTAAAAGTGGCGTGTTTCTGAATATAACAATGCTGATACTTGATCCTGGCAGAAAAAGAAGTGAAAAATAACTCATAAAATTTTTTTTTTTTTTATGGCTTTAGGCAAGTCAGTAACTCTGGGCAATCCGTATGGTTTACATTCTGCAACAGCTGAGCTTCCAGCATTCTCATCCCATGGGAGGAGGAGAAAGGCGGGGTCACCCACACTGTTTGCCTTGATACCCACGCTCCTGTACTCCGGTTTGGAAACTTGAGGCTGGCTGTGTTAATGCTCAGCCTACACTCTGCACTCTCAGCAATCCTCCGCCCCAGTTTTTATTCGCTTCCTTGATCTATTTGTATACCTATGTGTGATATGTATACACTGACTGATAAGACAAGGGTGTTGTCTTCTTTTTAATCTCTCAGAGCACTGAACATAGAATTTTGCCTGGAAACCATTAGATAGATATTGGCCAAACAATAATTTTAAAAAGTGGTGCATTTTGGTCCTTTTGGTAAGTTCCTATTCTCTTGATAAGTATGGCTACATTTATACTCTTGCCACTGCTATCATGATATCTCACTTAAACTTTATGTGCTCATGAGTCTAAATCCTATGACTTCTTTTTTGACGTTCAACCAGCGGAACATTGGATTTTGTGCCCTGGAATAAATCACTTAAACTCTTAGCATCTCAATTTTTCTGTCTTTTTGGTAGGATGAGAGTAATTATTATGAGGTACGTATGGTAATGTGAGATGCAGAGTAATAGGGAATGGCTCCTGCAGTGCAGGCTCACTGGCTGTGTGGTCTTAGCTGTGTTATCTGAACTCTCTGAGCTTCGGTGAGGGATAAGGTCTAATTTACAGGGTTGTAATGAAGACTGAATGATATTCAATGAGATGATACACGCACAGTTTTTAGAATTCTGCTTGTATTTAGCCAAGTGTCCAATAAACTCAACTGAGGAGGATTGACTTGTTTTTGAGGAAACAAGTAGAGATCTGAGACTGCAAAGGAATTCCCTCTGGGGTTTCAGAGGGGACAGCAGATCTTTGGGGACTGGGACTAAGGGCCCCATATCTTGCCCCCTGGTCGAATCCTGAGGTGAAAGCACAATCTCGGAAGGAAAGGTCAGAGGCTATGAGACAACTAGTTGTAAGCATGGAGTGCTGGCCTTGCTCATATTTCCAGGTCCCAAGTGCACCTCAGAAGCATGTACTGGTGCATCCAGAGAGATTCTGCAAGCGAGGACAGAGTGGGGCTCGGCCAGTGACCCCAAGGGACTTTATAATTCCTGGAGTTCTGAAAGACCCCAAACCTCGATCCAACTTTGAGGACCCTGAGAATGACTGAAGTTGCATTTCCCTCTACCCAAGAGGAGAGGATCTTGAAATTAAGTTGGTTTATAGAAAATGAAGACATGTGATATTTCTTGTATCTTACTGTGTATACCATTAAAATATTAAGTCTGCCACAGAATTTCCCTTAGATGTTGACTCCATTTCACAATATTTAAAAGTTTGAGGAAGGATGAATTTTTAAAATAATATAACATTGTCCACTCAAATAACAAATTTGGCAGCTTTACAAAGTAGTCTCTGATTTTTTTAAAACAATTTTGAAGAGCCTGAGTCTCTATAAATTATGTCTTTTACCGTTCGACATATTATGGCCACCTCAAATCTTATGCAAAGTAAGACAGATTATAATATGTACTGATAAGAATAGACAATGGATCACTGATATAATAATACCTAATAATTATATAGTTTAGATCTTCAATAAATATTTAGGGAATGAATGAATGAATGAATGGGCAGATTCTTACCAATCCTTAGAATTACTGACAAAAATGTAAATTTTAGTCACGTTAGCTTTAGTGTTAGTAAACTTTATTATATTCTAATCCTTGTAAGATTAGTCATTGGTGTATGGCATAAGTGGCAGTTCTTTATTAACCAGAATGCAAAATTAATCAAAATAAATATACAATTTTCTGACCATACTGAACGGTAGAGAATTTATAGAATTAGGTGACACTGTTGGTAGGTATCCCAATACCTCATAAGTTGAAGGCAACATTGCCCTTAGACGAAACTGAGAAGGGGCAAGTTTTGTCTCTCTTATTCATCTTTCTTCTTTCTCTTGCAGCTCTCTGCCCCTTGGTGAGGGTTTCACTTCTCATATGGCCCTTGGGTGACAAGGGACCTTCACTATAGCAACTCATCTCTTGTCTTTTTCTCTGTTCCACTCTCTATAATTATCTTGATGAAAGATTTGTGCACAAAGATGATCTTTGCTGTTTTAGATATAATAATGAAAAACTGGAATTAAATATCCAAATACATTTTCAGATATTCCCAAAAGAGCTATCCTGCAGCTATCATCGATGGTGTTTTTAAGAAATTATTTAATAACCAAGAAAATGTTAATGTCACCAAGTCAAATGAGAAAATGGGATATAGTTTAGGAGTGTGGTTCTGTGGGCGTGTTTGGTGGGCTTTGGAGTAGGAAGGGTAATTATTGGATTGCACTTGCCTCAGAACCTCCTTGGTCAATACTTTTTCTCTAAGAGGAGTTGTTGAAAAATATTGTGGGGTAGTGACTTGAAGCTCACGCTCTCTTTCATAAACACCAGGAATTCAGTCTTTCTATGTTGCTGGTTAGTTAAGATAGAGCAGAGGTGGGACTGGTTGACATACTCATTTGAAAATTGAGAAGCCTTACTAGGATTAAATAAAAGACCCTCTCACCTTTGCTTAGAGGTGAATCAAAGGAGTAATTTTGGGTGGGGTAAAGAATTTCTTTAGAAAATAGTTTTGGGTTTCTTTTAACCAGAAGTAAATGAGTGATCAAGGAAGCAGATTATAAGACTGCCTCACAGTAACTATGGTTATCGCTTGGTAGAGTCGTGGGTTATTTTAATTTTCTTTTTTCATAACTTTATTTTCTAATTTCTCAGCAGTGAGCATACATCAATTTTATAATCAGAAAAAAGAAAACAAAACAATTAAACCCTCTAAATTCCTTGTATGTCTTGTCCCTAGTCCTTAGTGGCCTGTGTGTCTAAAACTAGGTCGCATTTTCATTAATATAGAAATCATAATGACTTTGCCCTCACCTGCCCATGAAGGAACTTAGGCTCCCTCAGTTGTTGTCTGGGCATTTATAAGAGTCTTCTGGTATTTTCTTTCTGTGCACCACTTTCTTCCACCCTGACTTCCTTGTCAAATCGTAGTGTACAGGCACACACTCGTACAGTGCGGGGAACTGGGCTTTCTGGGAACTGGGAACTGGGAACTGGTGCCACTGCTGACCTGCACGATGGCCCTCACCAGGGAAGAAGAGTGCTGTTCCTTCCTTTACCCCGTTTGCTCAGCATGTTTTAGGATCATTCTTCACATTCTCCAGAAGCATAGCTGAGAATAAGCTGGAAATTTTCACAAGACTTGCCAAAGCCAAGGAGCAATGGATGGGGAATACATTCCAGATGTTAGCAGATAGCTGTGATTACCTGGGAGTGCCCTGAAAGCCCACAGACCACTGCCTTACTGTCTTCCCACCCAGCCTCTCCCTATGTTTACCTCTTAGAATTCTCAGAGCTGTTTAAGCCTTGGGGTTCACATCTATAGGCATTCCAAAGAGACCAAAGTGCTTCTCCTACCTTCCAGACTAAGGTTCACCTCCTCAGGCCTCACTTCCAGTCTTATTCCCAGGATGAGTGACAAGGAGAATATCTGAGCTCTTGGGAAGAAAGTCAAGTCTCTACTCTCAAGGGAGTGTGGCTAGGTTCTCTAATTGCAACAGAAAATCTAATCTGTGTTGTATTAGTTCTTTTTGGAGGTTTCAGTCTTAAATAATCCTACATAATAGGACCTCAATAATCCAGTCCAAGTTGTCCATCTTGTCTCCGTTGAGCATTCAGGAAGATGCAGACACGCGCGCACACACACACACACACACACACACACGCATACATCTCCACAAGAACAACAGGCAGGTTGTCTCTATCAAAAAGTACAGTAACAAAAACATTTCTCTGAAAAAAAACAAGTGTGAAGAATTTGGCTGTAAGCCTGTACTCCACAGTTTATATTACCAAACTGAAGACTTATTTTCTCAGTTGAAAACACCTGCATTTCGTTTACTTCAAGTTATTTTCCCCAAGAACAATAATGGGTGGGGACTTCCTTTACATTCCTGTCACTTAAGGGGTCCATTTGAAGCAATTATGCCAAATCAAAGGAATAGTCCACCCCAAAGGTGAATTCAATCCTCTTACTTGAGAGGAAATTGCCTCAGTTTTGAAATGACAGTTTTCCAGCCTCTATGAAACGAAGCTGTTTTTTTTTCTTTTGTTTTTTAAGAGAGGAATATAATAATCTGAGGGTAGACTTTTTAATTTCGTCTGGATACCCTTTTACACCAAGTGCTACAATTATTTATCCATGAAAGTTGACTTTTCGTGTGCTGTGTTTCTACAAGACTTACTTTGTGCTGTGACAAACCCAAGAAATGAATGATGAGGAATGCAACAACCATTGATAATGGCCTGCTCTTTGTTTTCTTCTCCGGTATCGTTAAGAAATTTGGAAGCTGCTATCCGTGCTTTAATCCAGTCGCCTGACTGGTGTGGAGATTCCTAGGACGAGGATGTCCTTTCAGGCATTGAAGTAGAAGCGGGGCAAGGCCAAGGTCTCCATTCTCATCGTTAGTCTTTGCTACCAGTCCAGGTAACCAAGTGGAAATACTGGAAACGCAGCATCTGCTCAGATCTCCATAGGGCTTCCATGTTCTAGGAGCAGGAATGAGAAGGTGGTGGCAAATCAAAGAGGAAAAGGCCCAAGGAAGAGATTTGAAGTTATTTTCAGCTTTCCTTTCTCAAAACCCTTCACCCATACATTTGTTTTGAGACAGGAAAACAGAGAGTAACTTTGTATGAGTCTCAACTATTATGAAGTGGATCACAAATAGAGTTTGTGATTGCGGCACAAATTGTTAGAGGCAGCACCACAAAGAATGAACCTGTACTATCCCAGGACTGACATTAAGAAACTAGCAACAACTCCTGATAATAAATGTGATTTGGTACCATGGGAGGGTGTGGCGTGCTACCTACAGTCCTGTACCTACCACAGCCAAGGCAATTTCCTCTGAACTTTGATACTTATCACCACTCTCTTGTGCCCCTTAATCAACTTTATCTCTTAATTCTCTTTAAAAAATACTGTCCACCCTACTCAAGATGATCACCCTATTACATACAGCATAGAATTACCTACCCGCTGTACCCCTGTGGCTTCTTTACTGGTAATGTCACTTCCTACATCAGTGTAAGAGCGATACCTCCTTCAAGGCCCAACTCACATCTCTTTTTCCTGCATGAAGTAGTCCTTGGATGTCTACTCTGCATGCATTTTAGAACTTAATTATACACAGTAAGAACTCCTTTCTTTGTGTGCCTATCACCTTTTTAATGTGTATAAGTCATTTATCGTGTGAATTTTTTAATATCAGTAGTGTCTGTTTTATGTCCATTTAATCATTTAGTAAACATTTACTGAATATTTGCTTGGGGTCCGGCACTGGTAATAGGAAGAAGAGTACGGTTGTGTCTAAACTCCACGAATGCTTGTGTTAGTGGAGAAAACAGACGCTAACAGCACTCTTCAATGTGGTACATACCTTAAGAGAAGTATGAAGTGAATGCTGTAGACATCTTAGAGGAAGGAATGCCAAACTCCACCAAACAAGGCTTCATGGGGACTGGGCTGACTGTTAAAAAATTGATTGAAATTTTCTAGGCAGAAAAAGAGGAAACATATTCCAGGCAGAGGGAGCAAGATGTGCAGAGGCAGAGGTATAAGAGGACGACATGATGTCATTGGTGACTAGGAAATTGAGAGGTGGAGCGTGGGCATATTTTGTGTGCATGTGCTGTGGAGGGTAGGAAAGAAGATGAAGGTGATAGCATGGGGCCAGCTTGTTGAGATTATATCTGCTATGTGGAGCTAAGAAGTTTGTACATTTAGCTTTCAGGGTGCTGGTATTTATAAGTAAAGCACTGACATTCAGATTTATTTAATAGGAAGAGAATTCTGGTACAGATATGGATTATGACAGAGTGGTCAGTTATGAGACTGACTGTAGCTGTGAGGTACAGAGGAAAGGCTGGATTCTGGAAAATAGAGAAAGAAGAGGAAAAGAACCTTCTGTAGATACAAGTTCAGTTAAATTGTATGTGCAGAAGATGTCCAGGAGGCACATAGACATAAAGGCTTTATTTTAGGAGAGCAGTCTCTGCCTTGGATGGAGAACTGGGAACCACTGGCCTTGAAGCCATAGCAGTAACAGGATAGACAAGATTACTTTGGAGAGAGTAAATAGCCAGAAAGGAAAGATACTGAGAGGACAGATGCATGATACAGGAAAGTGAGAGATAATTGGTAGAACAAGAAGTCAGAATAAGCAGGAGGTTATTGAATCCAGTAACTGGATAAAAAGGATTCTCTCTAAATAGGTATTCCATATTTGAGGAAAGATGAGAATTGATGAACTAGAGTACTCCACTTAAGCAGCTTGAGAGTAGGGACTATTTCTTTTTTAAATATTTTATGCTTTATTGCTCATATGACGTTGTCTTACATATAAGTCTATAATGAATATCTGATGATTTATCACAGTTTATTTGCATAAAATTCACCTGTTTAATTTTCTTACATGTCATCAGTTTTCTCACTGCCAATGCTTACTAGGTTTGATTCATAGCAATTATTTCATAAATAATGTTATTAAATAGTTTCCAGTTTTGAATTTCTTGGTTCCAGAGGGATGGATTACTGGCTACTCAAAATACAGTCAATAGAACGGCAGCATCAGCGTCATGTAGGAGGTGGTTAGAGATGCAAAACTGTGCTGACACCCCAGGCCTCCTGAGTCAGAATGTCCTTTACAACAAGGTTCCCAAATGGTCAGAGTGCACTGCACAGTTCGAGAAGAACTGGACTACAGACAGCTTTGGAGATCCTTTCCTGTTTAGAACTCTGTATTCTCTTGTTCTTTGCTTCTTCACTGGAGCCTCACTCTGGCTCCTGCAGGGTCGTTTGATATTTCCAGAAACTGTTGTCTCTTGATGAAGTCTGATATCTTGAATTTTGTGAAATAGCAGGTGAGGCTGTCCTTATTCAACTGAGGTTCTTCATGACAATATGAAAAGTTAAAAGGTCTATAATATATTCATTTCATAGTCACATAAAGAAAACTAACACTGGGATTATCCAAATATTATGTTGCATAGGACCCCAAGGGTTTGTGTTAGGTATAACTTAGAAATTCTTTGTTTTGCATCTGCTTCATTGCTGTTTTCTCTCTCACTGACATATAATTTACAAAATCACCCATTCTACCCTTTATGATGTGAAGAGTAAATCAAAAGCAGGAGAGAAGAGCAAACATCCCCTGAAGACTTGGAATTCCAAATAGAAGAGGAAGCAAAAATATTGGAAGGGACAAATCTAGGGATGCATACACCTTTCATTCTTACTGCTTTTTACCCAAGAGCATTTGACGCCATTTAAAGTGGGCACTATGACTGCCAGGTTTTTGCTTGTTTAATTGACTTTTATTGCTTTGCTTCACATTTTTAAAATATTTGCAACCCAAGAAGAGCGAGTGTAATTCTGGGCACTAATGCAAGAGTGTCAAGATCTTTAGAAAACAGTCTCTTCGAAATGGTAGATTAAGTGCCTTTTCTGGATCTTAGTATTTCATCTGGCACTTTTATTTATATCATTACTATACGAACAATGACTCTGGACTTGCTTAAACCTGAAAAACTGTCTTTTGTCAAAATTGTTGCTTATGTTTCTAGAGTATCAACAGAAACCCAATTGTAGATTATCTTGAAATATCCAACATGGCTGGCGTTCCTACTTTATTGGTATCATTTGTTTTCAACAAAGAAGCAGAATCTCCTCTTATTGGATTAACATGTTGTCTTGAAAAGTAAAAGCAAATTATACTGAGCATGAAGTTTCAAACCTGAGTGCAAAAAACATCTGAACACGGGGTGTTCATCTTTCTAACAAGCTTAGCAGATGGATGGGAAGTGATGTTTGCTGTTTATTTCCTCAACATATCAATATGTGAGGATGTGGTGCAAAATATGGTTTTCCTGCAAATGAGCAAAACCATGCCAGAAGAGTACAAGCAGCATAGTTTGCAATCTGAAAGAACTTTGGAAACTGGAGGGGTACTATTGACTTAAAATCTGCCCAAATGCTTTTTACTCATCAAAATCTTAGAATGGTTGTGATCCGGGTTGAAATGATTCAATTGTTTCTGCTACTCATCTAACTATTTCAAGAGCTCTTAAAAGGTTCTTTCAGGCAAGAAACACAAGGACAACTGAAAGCTATCTGCATTCCTGGCCTTTGAATTAAAAAAAAAAGAAAAAAGAAAAAGAAAGAAACTGTAAATCTAAGCCGCCAAAAGATGCATTGCGTGTCAAGTAATTTTTCCAGACTTTCAGCATGTGTTTTTGTGACCAGTGACCTTTCTTTGGTTGTCAGTCAGTTAAGAGTTAGGCCACAGTCATGGTTTAATAGTCAATTGGCGTTTTTTGAAAATAGTTCTGGAATTAGTCATAGCTGCGATGTAATGATTTTTGCAGGAATATCACACTGATAAAGAGGACCTATCAGGAAAGAGGAAGTAGCTAAACAGTATATAAAACCCTGAGAATTATCTACTTTTTGGGGGATAACTAAAACTTTCTTGGCTTTTTTTTTTTGTTGAATTCTTGGTGCTATACCAAAACCTTTATGCTTCCTTTGTTAATTATTGTTTCTCAATGGATCCTGCTCTTATGATATTGATCATGGGTTGCCTGCATTTCCTGGAAAATTACAAAAATTCCTCCAAGCTAAGTGAAAGTTAGCTTATGATCCCAAGGAGGATAATGAAGTGACTTATATGTCAAAAGCTTCATGTTCCTGTAGGTCAAGTTTAGACATTTATAGTTACCATCCTGATACTAGTGACCTAGAAAGTTTTAATTCATGCATAGGGCTAGGAAAACCAGGTGCTTATTCTTGGTTGCAGGTTTCCATCGTCTTAATCCCTCTGGGATAGAAGAGGGACTATTCTAAGTTACTTACACACGAGGAGAAATGTTTTTTCCTCAGATCTTGGGTTGAGAGAAACACCTTTAGACTGAAAGGTAGCATTGTGAAACTTTGCGCCAAGAACGTGTGTTGGGCTTAAGCTGATTTTCTGGGAAGCCTGACCCTGAGGCTGAAGAGAGGGCCCAGTGGTTCCAGGCCCAGGGTGATTCCCCACTTGCTAAATAGCAGACAGAAGATTCTTTGATTTCTCAAAGAGAATTTATAGGATCATGTTATACTATTGGAGTGGATGAAGCAGAGACATCTAGTCTTTGGAAGGGCTTAAATATCTCCCCAAAATTTACTTTGTGGCTTCTAGTCTCCCTACTCTGTTGAACTGTCTTATGTAAAAGCACTGAATTTTACAAACATATTCTGCAAAGCGAATAGTTTGGCATCTTCTGCTTCTGACCCAGAGGTACATACAGATGAACCAATTGTAGTTTTCAACATCATAACATCAAAAGGAAAAGAGTAAAGGATGTCATGGGGCACAAGGTAGGGAAGTGAGCACTGGGAAGGGGTGGAGGGTCTATTTAAGTTTCAATTGTCTTCCTTTTCCTCTGTGTGTCTCCCATGCCCTGAGGTCAAAAGGGCCAGCTTCACTGTTGCCATCATCCTGTCCCCGTCCTTGTTTCTGATTTCTGTTGGGAGACACCACTTGGTTGGGTGACTCATTTGTATTTCCTTTTCTAGATTTCTGATCTGCTCAACCCTCGGTTCACTGTGTGTTCTTAATTTCACTAAGTCCCTGTTCTGGCTCCATGTAACCCTCAATGATTGCCCTTGGCCCGCCTCTCAGGAAAGAGGGATTTGGACACTATCTATGTCATCAGCTGGTTGGATGAATCCATGAGATGGTACATGAAGAAGTTCCATTCCAGTGAATGGGTGAGGGTCCTCACAGACGAGATGGCAGTGCAGGGAATGTTACTCTTTCCGCAATCAAAATGCCTCCTCCATCAATGGCTACTTCAGAACAACACAACTGGTCAACTGTGCTAAAACAACCACCACAACAGTAACAGCAACAGAAAAATAGCCTTAAGTTAAAAATTCCGTAATCTCCTCTGCCTTTTGGACTTCATGAAGATTAGATCAGGTAGGCACATATTAGGAAGTTCAAAACTGTGAGTTTCTTTCTCCTTCTCTTAGAGAGAAACTCTCCAAAAATACTTTTCAGCCCCTCAGATCATGGCTGGCGTATGTAGAAGTCAAGTTCAGAGAACAAGCCCTTCAATGGCATTTACCTGGCTCCTGGTGGAAATGGTTTTTCCTTTTGTGATCAGAGGAGGAGAAAACCTGAAGGGGATGCTGTGAAATTCTATGTAATTATTTTAACGGTATTCTTCATAGATGGTTGGTGATACTCATATTAAATTTCTGTCTAACAGTATAGTTACTGTTGGCAATATTAATATGAATTCCTTAATATTAAGCTTTAATTTCATTTTACAGCTAAATAGTACTGTTAGATATTTGATTTCTTCTCTAAAATGGAGGATTTCTACCAGCCCTTAGACAAGTGGATGTAAGTAGACAGAACACTGGTCCAGGATTCTTAGCTCTGCCAGATATGGTCTCTAGGACCTAGTCAGAAGACTCTCTGGATGCCAGTTTTTGTAGCCAACAATACTACAAGCTCTAGGTAACTTGGAGTGTAGTGAAGATCAAGAGGGAAGGTAGAAATAAGCCTGATGGAGAACGAAAATAGTTTGATGGAGAAAATCTGTCAACTTTTTAAATTGTCTTTCATTATAGGTTCCATGTTTTGAATCATTCTGGTCTTTCAAACTAACTTCTTTATTTAAAGTGTTAATTGATTTCTTTATTCTTTTGGATCATCAAAGAACTATATAATTGATGTTCCGAGCACCCTGAGATATAAATTACATATTTACTTTCTCTAAAGCAGAATAGTTAACAAAACATTCAACCACAAGTATCTTAAAAAAAAAGTTAATTTATTTTGCTAAAATTAACTGTTAGTGCTTTGCTTTTGTAATATTCAAAATATGAAAAATAGTTTCCCAAACTTTATTACTAGGTTTGCAGATATTTTAGCATGTGAGAACTTCTGACCGACTGATAAGCACTGGGCTAAGGTTGGTAATTTTTAATATCTCTATATATTTATCCATATATATATATTTATCCATATATGTGTGTGTGTGTGTGTGTGTATATATATATATATATATATATACACACACACACACACATATATAAATAATATATATTCACATATGTATGTTTTGGTAGAGTACAAATTTCTTTCTTAAAAGAACTCATACAATGAAACCTCCATATGTAAAGTAGCTAAAGATATTGCTGGTTTGGTTGAAGAGAACTCTCCCTTTGCCATTTAATGGCTTCTAAGGTGCCTCAAGAAAACTCTTGGGTCAAAGGAACAGAGTTTGAGATCCACTGGGCTAGGAGGTAAAAGGCGAAGAAGGGCTTTGTGACAGTTCCTTTGAAACAGTATTCTCAGTCCTCCTGTCCTGTGTAGATAGTAGGTAACTGGGCCAGAAGGAAGTGGGTCAAAAGATAAAGAGAGTTTCTCTTTGCTTATCCATTCGTGAGTCATTCGCAAGTTACTCAGCAGAGATTTTGACTCCTTCTTCCTTATCTCATTTGTCTATAGATGTAGAGGATTCTAGTTTGTGATCATACTTGAGAAGCTGGCACTAGATCATTGTATGGAGAAACTTAAAATGCACTCATTTGCTGAGTTCTATATTTCAAGGACTCGTGGAATTAAGAAATTGGGCTTCCCAGTGTTTTACTTTGCCAAAAAAGAATAGTTCAAACAACAGCCACTAAAGGATATTTCAAAAAGCTTTGCCACTTTGTAAAAGGCAGGACATTTTAACAACAAGGCATTAGAATGACCATAACCTCAGAATTGTTCAGAAGTTAACATTGATAATTATTTGAGAAAAGGGAAAAACACTTTTGCTTGGGGAATAAGACTTGGGATTCAGTCCCAGCTCTGCCGAGTATTACCGATGCGACATTGGCCAATATAATTAATCTTTCTGAGCCTCGTCTATAAAATGTAAATGAAAACCTGTACCCCGCATAGTTTCCAGAATGCAGCCAATAGAGTCACATTCCTGTGGTCTGCATTGCACAGTACATGCTCAGAACATATCCAGTCCCTCCCTCCTGCACTCCTTTCTTTCCATTTCCTTTTACTTATATCAAAGGATTGTTTTGATGATCAAGTAAAAAAATAACAAGAAAATGCTTGGTAAACTATAAAGCACTATTTAAACATAAGGTGCTTTGCTTTAAACACACATTTTCCTTCTTTATAAAATATATGGGTAAGTGTTACAATAACCACTTATAAACCTAGTGCCTTTGTCCAATTCCTGGAGGGCTCACATGGCCTTTTGGATGAAACAGCATATAAAATATAGATGTTATTTTAAAATACTGTTCATATAGTGCATATAGTGTTTCTTTTGCATGTTTTTTAAACAAAGAACATTAACCAGTCAACTCACAGATTTTCCTGCATGATAAACTCTATAAGGTACAGTTATAAAGTCCATTGGAGTTGTAAAGCGTTTGGAGTTATATTGCATTAAGTGCTATTGCTTTCAATCTCACCGAGCTGTTAAGGTGTTTTATAATGGGATGTAAATATTTATGGTCTGTTTGAGAATAACCAAAGAAAAGTGCTTTTCATTATTTCACTTCATATCCTATTAGCCAGACGTATCTTTTAGTGTTTCAACTCTTACATAGCTTGGAAAGTGATGCACAAAAGTCAACTTTTGTGCAATATGTGGTTGGGAAGGAATTTGGCTACTTTTGTTACTGTGTCAAATTGCCCAGGAGTTGCTTTGCCTGACAGCATGCCATAAGCACATCCTACATTTTCTCTATATTCTGCTGGCATCAAGTAGAGCCCTAAGAATTCTTCTGTAGGTCTTCTGCGTGATAAATAATAATAATAATTGTCCACAGTTAACAAAACACTCTTAACTTTCTTCAGGAAAAGCTGGTAGTATCACACTCTAAACCTGGTTTGGATACCTCTCAGGTATGGTTTTCTGTTGAGAAAAAATATTTCTGCTTTTAATTCTTTTCCCTTTAAAAAATAAAGCTGAATAATAATTACATGTGTTTCTTTAACAATTAAATTCTGCTTTTAGAAAGCAATCTTGGATCTGAAGTTTTTGTATACGTCTCTGTTGTAACAATTGGAGGTAGTTAATTGAAATGAATTTAAGCTATTGTCTATCATTGAAAGGTATAGGAAAGTCTCGAAGACATGGTTTTTTCTTGAGGAAAGAAGAAAAGCTGATGCTGTTTTCATGATCACATACTGCACTTGGTATAGAAAACTGGAAAGGTTAAATATTCAAAAATAGCAATTTAAAACCACTTTGTTCTTGAATCTGTCACTACAGTGGTTGTCAGATAAGTTTAAATCCTGGTAATTGGTTTATGCCAAGGACAGAGGACAGTCATTTCAAAGCTTTCCTGTTCACAGACTATTAAATTGCCAGTAATAACAATTACAACAAAGTGACACATAATTTAGAAAGAATGCAATGCATGCTTTTAATCAGAATGAAGACAACAACAAACCCTACGAATGACAAGTATGGCAATGTGGAGAGTGTTGAATCCAACAATGGTCACAAATAAAAAGCAACTACTTGACGAGGACCACTACGGATGATCTGTTTGCCCCTCAATAACTCCCCTCAATAAGAAAGATAGTCTCATTGGAAATATGGTTACAAATGTAAATCACTGATTTCTTGCAAGACCATGACGGCTCTGTAATAAATATCGAATCAGTCCATTTTAGATCTATGAAAGGATTCTTTCAGATATGAAGACTCCAGAGCAGCTGTGAAGCTGTCTTTATTTAAATCCTTTGAAATTGAAAGCGATGATCTTAGACCACCAAGAATTGCAAGACATGCCAACTGATGTTTATAACAACTTAGCCTTCCTGTTCTTCATATCTGATTTTATTAAATGTCTGTCAAGGAGTATATTTAACTTTGATGTTTCCAACAGGAATTCATTGTCTTTAACTTTTATTTTATGTTTTAACAGGCAGATAATGAAAAGAATTATTTGCATGTTGAATTTATACCTCAGGCTATCTCTACAAAGGAAAGAGGTCTGAAGTTATTATTGTGGTGTGATTTTCCTTCTTAATAATAAATTCCATCAAAAAAGGTAAAGATGTCATAAAAAGGAGGTTGCAAAGGAATTTTCAACATAGTTTTGATGGACAGATGAAAGCATTTATTATTATTTATAAAAGAAGATCCATTTAAAATGAACCCCATTCTCAGTGTAAGGTAGTTAAGAACTTAAAAGGAAAACAGGGCCATTTTAATGTAATTTAGATGTTAGAGACTATATGAAGAAATTCCTTCATTTGCAACCCAGCAGAAAAGGCATGGCACACCCCAAAGGAAATTTTAGTAGAAATTAAGAGGTAGTAAAGCTGATTAAAAACAGATAACACTTTATTTGCTTAGAAATAGCAAACTACAAAAATAAGGTCAATAAAGTTTCATTGCAAAAATTTATTGTTTTTAATTTACTGTCAACACATTTTTTTAGAGTTAAATTACTTAATTTGAACTCTATTCATTAATTTAATAAAAGTGGGATTAATAAAATAAATTTGTTGTTTTTTAAACCATGAATTAAACTCTGAAATTGGGTGGTCCTTTCTGCCAATTTGGAAATAGTCCAACTTCAGCATGTAAACTCTCATTAAGTATATTTAATGCAAAGTTCCTAGCAATGTCTTGTCCAGTTGAAAAACAATTTCCCTAACATCAACAATGAAAAAACTCAATGAGGAATTTCCATGGTAACTTCTCTCACTTATCATGCCACTTTTTAAACCATTTTCCACTTCTGAATTATTCTCACTTTGGACCATTCTACACTTGATCTTAGCCAAAAGGCCGAGAAGCGATGGACCATTCTATAATGTAAACATTTTATTTTCCACTTATTTTTTTTAAACAACTATAATGGGGTATAATTTGAGTACTGTAAAATTTACCCATACAATTCAATAATTTTAAATAAATTTAGAAAGTTGTGCAGCCATCACCACAATCCAATTTTAGAACTCTATTCATGTTTACATTGCTTTAACATTTCTGTTTTTTAAGTATGTTTATTACCTGCTGTGTATGAGATAAGAAGGGTTTCCATAACTGGATAAAGGAAGAGGGGAAATGATGTTATAGGCAAAAGGGTAAGAATTCATTTAGTTTATTCATTCATCCATCTATTCATTTAACAGTTTCTGTGTCCTTAATATGAGCGAGACATGGGAGTGAGTACTTATAATAGAAAGATTTTTCAGGCATACTCTGGTGGGTGGGCAAACATTTTAGCCTTAGTACCACATGAACTTGAGAGGTACTATCATAGGGGTAGCAAGAGGACATAATAGGACCATATAGGAGAAGCCTAAACACAAATAGATCAGGGTGCTTGCTGGAGGAGGGGCATTTTGAAGGATGGGTACACAGAGACGGGCAAGAAGAGTGATAGTGCTAGAGTATGAGTGCTTATGTCCTCACAGCTCTAAGCTGATTGGTTTAGGGCATTCACCATGCATATGATAGCCTGGAATCTAGGGCAGGCAAGGTGAGAGGAGAGGTGAGGCTGGGGAAGGAAACAGGAACCAGATCCCAATGGAGCTGTGAGAACAGGCTCACAATATGCCTTTGCAGGTAAAGACATTCAGATTATTTACATATTAAGTTTTCCTGGTGATGAGGATATGAAACCCATTGTACGTTGTGACATTTGGCTTTTTGGATGTAAGGGTCCAAAGATAATTGGGATTTTATGGGAGAAACTAGGGTTCTCATTCTGTCTTTCAAGATCAATATGTGCCTGTCTATTAATCTGACTTCCAAATAATTTACATCTATCATATTTCAAAGTTTCTGTCTCGGGGAGACAGAGAGTGGGGAATGGTGGGAAGATACTGATAACATTTGCTAGTAAGTTGGATATGGAGAGAATTTCTAGCACTGTTTTATATTTTCAGTATTTAAGTTGACCCTGGTTGTTATTCCAGAATTTACTCCCCAAAATCAAGGTTTTGAGGAGGCTGAGGAAGGGGGGCCCTGTGTGGACTCTAAAGCGACCAGAACAACACCCTGCTTAATGTGGGCTACATATTCTCTGGGCATTGAAATTGCAGATCTAACATGTGTGCTTCTCTGTATCTCTCACAGCCAGCAAGTCCCAGTATGTATGGTTTCCGCTGACTGTGGATAATTAGGATGTCTGCTTCACGCACTGACCCCCAGGGAGGAGGGCTGCCGTAATCCATTGCTATGGATTGTTCTGCTCGTGTAACATGATGGTCAATTACTGCCCATCCTGTTAAGCAGACTGTTGTTTCAAGATAACTGAAATATGTCTGGAGCCTTTGACTAGTCCATCCTCTGCCAGAAATGTGAATGCCATCCTGGCCAGGTGAACCTCTTTTATCAGACAATATATTTTCACTCCATGGAGTTGGTTATACTCCTGGTCAAATAAAATCGGTATTTCCAATTAAGATCCAAAAATGGTTTCAAGAAAACTTTTCTACAGAGAGAGCAAATTCTAAAAGTGCTTGTTTTTTTGTTTGTTTGTTTTTCAATCACCTGAATCTACACACCAGGAAACGCTGTGGATGAAGGTGGATAGGCCAATCCCTCTTATCTAGTCTGACACTAATAAAGCTGTTAACAAGGTCCAACTGGAACAACAATGGATAAGGAAAGAAAAGCTGAATTCCTTAAGATCAGTCCTATTAAGTTAGACAGATGTCAAGTTTAATCAATCTGGAGACCTTGGCAAATGTCTTTTTTTTTTTGGTATCTTATTTCATTTGTTGCAATACTCTGCATAAATATAATTATCCTTCAGATATATTAAATCATCAGGGAAGTTTTTATTTATCTATTAGTTTTATTTATCTGCACCTTGTAATAGAAAATCTTCCCAGTGCATTAAATATTTTGAAAATTTAGGAATGAATGTGCACACAAGGGTGAAAAACAACCATTTATATGTATGATACTTAAGTAGAGTCGGGCACTATATTTATGGTTTGAGGAAAGTGATTTAATGCATACATGTGATAATGAGTAGGCCTGTTGAGCCTTTTGTTAACAAAGTAGGACACTTCTTGCAACTATCAATTAAAGGATTTATTAACTGACTCTCTAGCTGTTTCTTTGTCCAGTGGCTGAGACCTGGGAATCTAATGCTTCATACTTAGAGATTTGTTTCTTGGACTTGTACTTTCCAGCTCGAGAGATAACAATCTCAAATGAAGTCACACACAAACACGTATAAGTTTAACATATCCTATTCTTATGAAAGGATATTCTTATGGATTGAGGACAGCGCATGTTGACAATGGGCACTATTAGCAAGGGGTGAGGTGGTGGAATAGAATTGGTGGAAAGTAATGAGCAGAGAAAGGAGGAGAGTGGAAGCTGGGGGCTTCGAAAACTGAATTCGTGATCCTGCCTGGGCTTTGAGCAGGTCTTTGGAGTCATTAATTCTACCAGTGAATATTTATTAAATACCTACTGGATATTCAGTAATGTGTTCAAAATCATCTGCCATTTTCCCTTCGGTTGGACTGTACAGATTGTTGAATAAGTAAGATTGTGGATTCAACAGATAAGAATAATCTATGGAAACCCCTTCTGCCTTTAGTTCCCCGCAGTGGGCCTTCTGTCAATAGACTTCTATTTTGTCTCTATATAAATAAGAAGATAAACACTTTATACTCACTTCTAGTTAAAACTAATAATTTTATAAGCTAAAAGTCTATATTTAAACTGAGGTTGAATAAATATAGGTTCTACTACAGATCCTAGAGCAAAAGGGACTCCCAAACTTCAGGCAGGGGAGTTAAACCTCATGTTTCTTATCTGAGCGATGAGGATTCTTGTTATACCTTCCTCATGTGATGGTTGTGAGGATTTTATATAAGATAAAGTGTATTGAAAGGGTTTTGTATAATAGTGCCTGGGACAAATGAGGAAGCGCCCAACATATGATGGAGGAGAAACACAAAAGAGAAGAAAACATGAGGAAGTGAGCACCTGATCTAGACTCAGGGTGAAGCGGGCCTCGTTAAGGTGAAGGCTGTGGAGATGGGAGTGATGTTGTTTATTAAAGAAAGAACTACTTAGTGTGTAAAGAATATTATAACGATAATACAAGAAATCAAAGCAAAGCAAAATTACCCCAATCCAATTGTTACCTCAGATTCTAACAGTCCTTTAAAATCTGTTCGTGTTACCCAGGCCTTGTTTACATGCACACATAAAAACATAACCATAGCACAGATATGATTTTGCATTCTCTGCTTTTTCCCTTGTGTAATTAAATGACTCATTTATCTGATATAAACGAAGTTGTTCTAGATCTTTTCATTATAATGCACCTTGTGGCAATGAAAATCTTGGTGCTTATAGTTCTCTGTCTTTCGGGATGTTGTTTCCTTAGAAGAAATTTCTAGGATAGGAATACGGGGGTCAAAGGATATAAGCATTGTAGGTATTTAAGGGTATTATTGCCAAATGACTTTCCAAAAGGGTTTCCCAGTTTGTGCTGTCACTAGTAGAGAATGGATGAATGCACAGTCCTCCTGACAACCTCCCTGGCGATGTTAAGAAAGTATCATCATTTAAAATGTTTCCTCTGTAACAGATGTAAGGTATCTTCTAATCTGCATTTCTTGGGTAGCTAGTAAGGTTGAATATTTTCTCATGTTTGTTTCCTAACTGTATTCCTTTCGATATGAATATGAAATTGTTTGCTCTGGCTTTCCCCCACTGTGGTGTTGGAGCATCTGAGGGGCAAAGACCTACTATGCTCAGACTTTGTTCTTGGCACTTAACATGCATTATCTCAGCTAGGTTGGCATTTATACTTGCGTTTTATGGATGGTAAGACTGAGTCTTGAAGAAATTAAACTTTACGCCTAAAATTGAATTGCTGATAAGTGACGGTTGTTAGATGTTTTTTCTTATCATCTTATATGAGTTTTTATATAATATAAATATTAACTCTTTGGGGAAAATATTTTCAGCAAATATGGATGACAATCTGTTGTTTTTCTTTTTTTCTGAAATTATGCTATTTTTGCTCTGCAGAAGATTAAAATTTTTCTGTGAAGTGATGGATTGGAAAGATACGAGGGTTGTAGATTGGACCTCAGTTTCTTTTTTATTTTGGTATCAGTATCAGTTCAGTGCAGATTAAAAGCAGCCAAGAGACAGAACTGTATGTGGATCGTTTGCTAATAATTCTGTAATGGGAAGTGTCTCCCAGCCTCTCCTATGGTTTCCCATGGGATGGGAGAGTGGCCTGGGAGCCTGTTAGAGGCCATCTGTGAACAAGCTGTGCTCCTTAACCGCTTGCTGGGTGGTCTCCTAGTGGTTGCTGTGTAGTCACCATATTACTGCCTTCCTCACTCTGCCAAAGACTCTAAAAAGTCCCATGACAGGCCACATATAAGACTGTTGGCCCTCCGAGTAGGACCAACAAAGATTGTGGCAGGTATCCAATACCAATGAGGTCATTCACTGTTGAGTTTAGTATTATTTTTCTTCAGAAGAAGGACAGAAGCTCACTGAAATGGGTGGAGATGTTAAGACATTGCAGCTATGTTGTAAGGAGCATCATTTGGAAGGTTTTCAATGGCCTGACCTTGACATGGATGGTTTGGATTTGGGGGGAGGGGACAGCAGTGCTAGAGGAGGTGTTTTGGAATGAAGGAATTGTAACGGTCTCCTTCTAAGGCAGAAGGGCTATATGTTACATAGGCATTTGGAATATCCCAACCTATCGCTCATTCTGGTCTACCTCATCAGGTAACTGACTCCCACCCAGCCAGCAGGGGCATGACGTCATTCCCCAGGCCTTGGCCTAGTGGCATGGGAAGATCCAGCAGCCTTCCTCCCGTTTAGGAGGCTCACTCCAGAAAACAATTAGGAGAAGCCTGTTCAGCAGGGAAAAAGTGAACTCTGCAACATCAGGCCTATAGCCAACATCGCCTGGGCTGTTCAGTTCTGTTCAGCCCAGCTTTATAGACACTGTGGCAAACTGAAAAAGTGCTTTTGGCCTGCAGCCTCATCACAACACAAGATACTTTTCCTGACGAGTGGGAAAAGGCAGAAGTTTCTTTCTGTCTCTCTGAAAGAGTGAGGACTGTTCTACGATCTGAGGCCAAACAGAATTCCCAGCATCCCAAACACTCCTTTTCTCAGGTGCTTCAAGGACCAGAGGCATTAGAACAAATGGCAATTGAATAGAAATGCATTTTAGGAATGTGCTCCTCTCTGTGTCCGTGTTACCTGCCTTCACTCTGATTGCACTGCTGGAACGTCATAAAAGCACAGAGGCCTCATGCAAAGAGAAAGTTGGAAGAAATGTATGAGTGATGATTGATGACATCTTTCTTTCTACATCCTGCCTATAATGATGTGATACGTATATATTTTGGTTGAAAAGTTAAGCTTGTAGAAGAGGAAGCTGAATTGGCTGGAGCGAATTCAGCAGTGGTGGCCAGGACACCCAGAAACCGACACAGCTACTTAGATGAGCTGGCCTGTAAATCCTTGTGGTTAATTGGTGGGTGGCTGGTGGTTATGGGCTCCCTGAAGGGATTGGAGCCACCCACCCCCCCAAACAACACTGCTTAATCATGTACAAATTATAACTTTGTCTTCACATTCTGCCTCACAAAATGAATGGTCTTCATCATTTGCCCGTAATATGTAGTTATTATTTCAATTAACTCAGTGTTTTCTCAACTGCCTCTTTTTTTTTTTTTATGCATGTCCAGGTTGGTGTTTTCCCTCTGAGATTCTTAGCTTCTCCACAATATAAAGCTCATTTGCTTAAGACACAAAGTATCTTAAGCAAAGTACATGGGACTTACACTCAGGGGCTCTCTAACTACTTTTGATGGTGATCAGGGTGTCTGCTGGCCAGCTGCCCCATTACTGAAAGCCAGAACCCACCATATTCTAGGTGGCAAACATTTCAAGGCCTGCACATCACACCACTGACCGACTGTAACCTTGGGTCTAGTTGATTACAAACACTGTCCATTGCAAACTCCTCTCCTGTTACTAAGATGTCCCTTTCATCTCCCGACTTCCTGCTTCCTGCATTCCTGTTATTTATAGTATCCCAGGAACAAACCACTCCCAAATTTTTCAAGAGGATTTACAGTTGCTACTTTTAATTCCTCACCCAGTTCACGCCTCCATCCATTGAAGCCTGTGTTTTGCTATTCCCAATCTATCCTCTCATAGGCTGACAGTGATCTTTGTTCAGTCCAAAGGCCTGTTTCTCAGTCCTTGACTTTTTGACCAATTTTTCCCCTGCTGGTCTTCTTTACCTTGACTCTTGACTTCTGGGTCCACCCATTTTCTCTCCTTTCTCTAACTGCTTCTTCTTGGTTTTCTTTCTTCTTGTGGCATCAAAATATGACTGATCCTCAAGCACTTACTTCTCTCTAAACATGTTCTCTCAGTGACCTGAAGCAGAACAGTGGCTATGACTATCACCTCCCTTTGGATGATGCCCACATCTCTGCTTCTAACACCAAATCCCTCAAGCTTTAGACTCATTTACTCAAATTTTTGCTTGTTCTTCACCTGCACAATCTGCTTAGCACTTCAAACTTCACATGCCTGTCACTCACCTTTTCCCCTGACTGTGCTGCTTTTGGCATCCCCATTTCTGTGGATTCTCCAGCTCCCTATACTTCAGAGTGGACTTGCCATGTGGGAGGCAAGCCCTGTTTGGGCAAAGTCTTTTAAACCCTCATTTTTATTCCCATTTTTATTACCATATGTCACCTCCTTTTTACTTCTTGCTTGGGTTTTCGCAACAGATTTCTTGCCAGGCTATTTCAACTTTTATTCCGTAGCCCAACACACCTGATGCACATAGCACGCTGTAACGTTGGCTTGCAAAGCAATGATTCTCAGTTACTAGCAGTGAATGGAGTGTGTGGGGTATGTTCCAATGAGTCATATCAAAATCTTTGGCATCAGGGTATGCAAATTGAAAAAGCCCTAGATGTTAAATATCATTCTCCTAAAGGTATTATGTTCATTTTTATTCTTTTTTTATATGCTGCTAACAGATTAATTCTTTTGATACTCAATCAAGATTAAGATACGATTCTTTCCCTGCTCAAAAGCTTTCAATTGTTCTCTGTTGCCTACTAAAAGTTCCCAACTTCTTAACCTTGCAGCCTCAACAAACCTTACCATTATGACTTTTTCATTCCCTTCTATACTGATCCTATATGACATTCAAACTGAGGAATTTCCATGAAAAGCCCCAGGCTGTTTCACCTCTGGTTGTACCACACCACCCTTCTGTGTGGAATGCCCATTCCCTTTACCCGGCTCTGGATCCTGTATCACTTAGTCTAGTAGGATGTCGTCCCACTCCTCAGGTTTGAAGGAACAGATGGGGTCACTTTGATCTTCCACAGACATTGTTTGCAGCTCTCCTTCAGTGGTTATGTTTTGCTTATGTGTAGAGGCATCTTTTCTCTTCTAGAGGAGCATAAATTTCTGGAGAGCAGAGATTCCATTCCCAATTTTCAGTACCCAGGACTTTAATGAATTGTATCTTGGCTTTGGCTGTCTATAACATGGAGTTCCTGAATTTGTTTCATTCTTTATTTATAATTTACTCCTCTTCTACTCCAATAAAATATTTCAAAGTGGCTTACTATATTCAACATAAACAACTTGGAATATTAACATAAAAAATAAAAACCAATATTAAAAGCCATTTAAATATGGGGCAGCAAACTACACAGCCCATGGCTCAATTCAGCCCACAACACATTGTTTGTAAATAAAGTTTTATTGGAGTATAACCACTTTCATTTGTTTGCATCTTGTGGACAGCTGCTTCCATGCTACAGTGACAGAGTGGAGTAGATGTGACAAAGACCATATGACCTGCAAAGCTTCAAATATTTGCTTTCTGGCCCTTTACAGAATGTTTGCCAACCCCTGATTTAGATCAATGATTCTTTCTCTTTTTTTAAAAATTAGTTTCAGGTGCACAAAACAATGTAATAGTTAGACGTTTATCATTTATATCCCTCACACAGTGATAACCCTCCTACCCCCATCCACTACCCCTCTGACATCGCACACAGCATTACATTTCCACTGTCTCTATTCCTAATGCTGTACTTCACTTCTTGTAACCATATATATATGTTTATATATATATATATTTATATATAAATATGTATATTTATATATAAATAAATGTAAATATAAAAATTTATATATATATATATATATATATAAATAATTGTAGTTGACATTCATTATTGTTCGGCTTCAGCTTCAGGTGTACAGTGCAGTGATCAGGCATCTAGACCACTTCAGGGATGATGTAGATCAATGATTCTTAACTGAAGTGAGGTGAGAGAGGGAACAAAAGAATGGAGGGGAATATGTGGATTTAGGATTACCTAAGAACCCAAGTGAGAATGCTCACTTATGTAGCAAACCAGTTACTGATGAGACTCTAATCTTCTTCCAAGGTGACATTCTTGCTCAAGACAAAGGCCTTTTTGGGGACTTTTTAGTCACTTCTTGGTCAGTGCCCCACTGTTTTAGTAAATCAGTGTTACTGATGAGGCTGTGTTGTATCTTGTTAGTGTGTTAGGTAGGAAGAAAATGGAAAGAGAATTTGATTGTGTGGGGTGGGGAAGAGGGGATTATTATATCCGGAGCTCTCAGTGAGCTAGTGAATAGTAAATTTAGTTCTTTGATTCCTAGCTGCCAAAGCAAAAAGCAAACATGACAAGATAGATAGTTCTCCTTGGCTAACATATGGAAGTGTATCCATTTGCTAAAAAGGACAAACTTCTCAATGCTAAAATCAAGAAGGAATGTGTTGATTTGTTTCCGAAAGATGTATGAAACAATTCATTTCACTATAGATATGCAAATGATCTAGCCAATATATCGAAATAGACAATTCTCATTACATTACATTGTAATTAAGGAAGTAGATTAGTATAGTCCAGGGACATTGGTTGTTGATGTCCTAACTTGTCGTGGGAGTAGAGATCAGAGAACCTAGAGAATGGGTAGGAAATATGTTCTTCTACTGGAACATTAGTTGGTTTTTCAGGCCCTGAACACAGGTCCACTAAGTGTAGATTTCAAATAAGAACTGGGAGTGCAGGTTTTTTGGGATGATGACTAAAGAGGAGTCCATAAACTGGAAGCAGGTAGCAAACGTGACATTCTGGTGGGAAAACACAGAAAGTGTGCATTTTTGCCTGGTACGCTGACCAATACAACTCCACATAGTGGTAGGTAGTAGTTGTGGGCACCAGAGCAATTTTATATAACTCTGTGGGGGCAGTAAAATAATTGAATGAAAGATAATGATGGCAGAAAATAAATCATGAGCTATCTCACATGTTTACAAGGTTATTAACACCTACAAAAGTAATCTTTAAAAAGTTATTCTGGAGCTCAGAAAATGATATCATCCTAACTACCCACGCTTTGTGCCTATTTAATTATTATAGGCAGAGATTATAGGTGGGTTTGATTTTGAAAGAATGAACATTTGTTGCCATCTCTTTTTAGGCCTTCAGAAAATAATGCAAATTATAAATATGTAGGTATGTTATTTTCCTATATAAATAATTTTGAAGATAAGAAAACCAAAGCTTCCATGACGTTGAAAACATGCAATATATTGATGATGTATTTAGATATGTACACTCGAAACATATATAATTTTACTAACCAATGTCACCCCAATAAATGTGATAAAAATTAAAAAACAAGGAAAATGCATATTTTGAAATGACAAAAATTTTCGAGGGTTTATGGGAGGTTTTTGTCAAGTGAACATAAAATTTGAATTTTTTTTTCCTTCTTTATACACAGTGTACTCCAAGATAGCAAAAATATTTGTTGGTATTGAATGGGAGAATAATTCCATTTTTAATTTTTTTTAATCTTTTAAAAAAATTCTGAAAATGGTGGCTTTAATCATTTAGTATAATTTTGGATCATCTCATGGAAGGGTAGAGTTATAGCTGGTAAAACAATATATTAACAAAATAATTTTATGAATGATATTCTTTTAAGAATACGATTAAAATATTATTTCTAAGTCTATCAGACCCATATGATCTTATTCGCATGCCATTTGTTCTTCTGAGCACACTGAAGGCAGGGCTGCCTCAAGGTGGTTCTCCAATGGGTTTGCAAGTTATAATCTCTTGGCATGATCCTTACAGGGATAGCCAAAGACCAGGGTAGAGCTGCCATACGTATAACCTCTCAGGTATATGAAGATTTTATCATAAGTGCAATTTAATACCCCACAGAAAGTGTGTAAGTACGGTAATAGCATAATTAGAGGTGCATTTAAAAGCTTGCACCCCCCATGTGTAGAAAGGATTGGAGCTGAAAGTGGGAGATCAATTAGGAGGTCATTGTAGCTGTACCAGTGAAGGATGCTAATAATTTGAACTTGATTGTTAGCAGTTGTTGAGAGGAATGAGGTATGTTTTGGAGACAGAGTCCACAGACTAGATGTGGAGCCTCTCAAGTCAAGGCTACTTCTGAGGTTAGTGGCATGGACAATATGTATATATAATGAAGTCACAGGCAGAGGGGGAGTACTTTGAAAGAGTCACCAATAAAAAGTGGGAAGAGGTATCAAAAGTTGACTTTGGACTATTGAAGCATCTGTGAGGCAACCAAGGGGAAACTCCAAGTAGTCAGTTGGATATGCAATTCTAAAGACTTCAAGAAGAGGCTGGACTGGAAATATAAATTTGGGAGCCATTTTATAGATTTGGAATTTAAAGCTAATAAGACTGAGATTGCCTAGGGAGAGAATATAATATGAAAAAGAAAAAAAAAAAAAGAGTGTCCTGACACTTAATATTAGTTGGAAGAGGAAGAACCAGCTAAAGAGGTTAAGGAATAACCAGAGAGAAATGATAGCAAACTTGGGGGGCAGGGAGCACTGTTAAGAAAGCTAAGAGAAAGGAGAAAGGAACAACTGGTCACTTGTCTTATTTGCTGCTGAGAAGTTGAGAATGCAGTGTGAATAATTTTTATCAAGAAGATGGTTTTATCGTGGGCAGATACCTGATTGAAATGACATCCAGAGTCTATGAGAATAAAGAAGCTGAGGCCAAATGTCTAACTTTGAGACTCTTGGCCATCCAGGATTCTAGAGGGAGAGGACCATAGCTGAAAGATGCCAGGGGTCCAGCTTTTCCCAGGTGAGAGATACTAGATCATATTTGAGTGATGATGGACAGGAGCTTAAAGGTTGAAGGTATTGCAGAAAGAGGGGCTTGTTGATAAGGTTTCTGGAAGATTGAAGGGTTTGGTATCCATAGTCCATGTGTAAGTCTTGGCTTTAGAAAGGAGGAGGAACATTTCCTCATTGTAATTGAAGAGAAGGGCAATGGTTGCAGGTGTAGCTTATAGTGTTAGGTGTTTTTAAATGCACACCACATAATATTTATAAATAAATATTCAAGTTACGGTCATGATTCATAAAGTCCAATAAAAAGAATGAAGACTGGCGAAGTGTAAATTGGAAGTAATTCTATGTAAACATCAGTTTGGGTGCTCCTATTTTCACATCTTCTTCAAACAGAAATGTCTTTAAATTAAAACAAATGGATTTTTTCTTGCATCCGCACTTCTGTTGAGTGGTTATTATATTGTAGTTGGTTCCACTTTTCTCTTTTGGCTTTGATCTGCAATAAATTAGTTTTCTATAATCCTACCAAATGGGAAAAGTCGTTCTCCACACACAATCTTTCAGTGCTCATAAAGATATTCATTTATAATATGAGAGCTGTCACATGCCTTCTCCTTCATCTAGCAGTGCAATTTACCTCTACCTGTAGTTGTAAAAAGGAAGAAAACTTAATTTTACTCTCCACTCTTCTGACAGTTTTAAAGTTACATAAAAGTAACCTTGCTTTCTCTGGCAGTTCCAAAATGTTGTCAGGCAACCAATCTATCAAGAGTAACAAGATTGTCTTTAAAGTCAATGATTTTCTTTCATTCATTCCTGGAACAGCGAGACAGATGCAAAAACGATATCCTAATTTCAGATTTTATTGGGCCCAGTGTTTCAAGATACTTCTGGCTCCTGCTTCTCATACACAGGTAGATGTGGTCAGAGCAAAGTTATATTCTGGGACAACTTTCCCTGCCTCACCAGAATTCCACTTACAGCCTGATTGTTTTCTGTGTCTGAGCCTGTATGCTACTTGTCTCCAGTTGTCTTACACATTGTAATAATGGTAATTGCTAAGAATTATTGAAATAACATTTTATAGGTTTCCAGTTACAGTTTTCAGGGCCCTTTCACATGTGTTCCTCCTAACAGTCTTATGAGGGAAAGTGAGTAGTGATTATTAGTTATCCCCATTTTCTAGATTAAATTACTAGGGCACAGGGAAGTTAAAATGCTTTGCCCAAAGCTACATATCTGTAACTACTCCAGCCAGAACTCACATCCAAATACTCTTTACATGTATCTCCTGTTTTTTCAATAACATGATGGTAAGTACAGAAACTTTGGAGTCAAATACATTGAGGTTCAAATTCTAGCTTCGACACTCTGAGCCTCAGTTATTCGGCCTAAAAAGTGAAAAAATAATACTACATTTATGTTTTCTCCCCCTAAGAAATAAATGAAATAATATATGTATGGAAAGTCTCTGGTAAAATGAAGGCAAATTAATCTTTTTTTAATCATATTAATAATAATTGAACTGATAACATTCAGGGGCTAAGAAATCAACACGGAACTGTGAGTATTTACATTAAAATATACCTCTTGGGAGGATTCTGATTCTCACCTCCCTTTGTTTATGGCAGCGCTTTGAGTCAGTTTCCCTGTGTGAAAAATCAGGAGTAGCTGGGTATAATTATACCTATGCTTTGGCATTTCATCAAAGATGCAATGATTCTGACCCATTTCAAACAACTGGTGGATCCCCTGGCAAAGCAGCCAAACATCCATGCTTGTCTCATCCCCTCATCCTCTACCCTGTCCCTGCTCTATTCTATCATTCCAAGCAGAAATGGACTTGAAGAGCTAACAATTTCCCCGATCCCTGTAGAGATGGTTGATGTACTGAACATTTGAGATTTGTTTGAATTCCTGTCATTCCCCCTTCATGACAGTACACAATATCCTTTTGGCTTATTAAGCCCCTTCATGAGTGGTCTTGGTGGAAGTATTGTTTCTGGTTCCTGATTTCTACTATGGAGACTGAAAGATCCAGACGTTTCTTCTACCCGTTTCCTGGTACCTGCTCTTGACCAATCTGCCACTCTGTGAGGGGGGTGGGGGTCTTTGCGTCCTGACTGTGTAGCGCTGGGTAGAAGAAGCCTTGGGGCTGGCCGTTCATCATGGTGGTGCAGTGTTGCTCAGACTCACCCCGTGCTGGTATCAGTCGTGCAGCTTGCTGCCCGGCCCTCTCAAGTGCTTGTGTTTTCCATGCATTCTCAAAGCTCCCATCAATTCTGCACGCCTTCTGATATTTTTCTGATAAGTTCCCTTTTGCTAGAGCCATCCAGAGCTGGTTTCTCCTGATTGTCACTGAGAATCATAATTATGTTTTGCATAATTGGTGGAGGTCATCTAATCATTCCACAGCAGTGTTATAGTAAAACAACAACAAAAAACAAAAAAACAAAAAAAACAACAAAAAAAAAGAGTGTTTTAAAAGAATGAATATGTGTAGCCATAATAGTTAGAACGTTAGAATGTGGTAATCGGAAGATAAGTTATTGAAATTGATTCTTTGATCCAGTCAGCATGATGTCTTGGAAAGAGTCAGGGGGCCTGTGCTTGAGTTCTTTTTCTGCCAGTAAGTAGCTGTGTGACTCTGGGCACAGCCCTTCACATCCCTGGGTCTTGAATTTCTTACCCATAAAACGAAGGACCAGAAATAGAAAGCTCTAACTTTTGTTTTATTTAAAAGGTCTATGTTTCTAAGCATTGCTTGAAGTTAGATTCTGTTGTGTGCAAGCCACTGAGTTGGCTATGGAAGTAGTAAGGCCCTGGGAGTTCACAGTTTTCTTGTGAAGACAGTATATAATCATATGAAGCAAGTGCATAGTATTTCAAGGTAGAATGTGAAAATTTATACCACAATGGGTTATGTTGGATGTGTGCACTGCAAACATTCTGAATTGAAGTCATTAGAAGAACCTCAGGGAAGAGGGTGCTTTTTGACTTAAGTCCTAAAAGACATATCATATATATATATATACATGCAGTGCCAAAAAAATGTTTATAAGTGGACACCTTGCTCTAGCAGTAGTTTGCTGTAATCAGAACGGTCTGGACGCTGATGGTAACCATTTTCAGCACCTCTTGTAATTGTGGAGGTCACACGTGACTTGGATCCATCTTTTGTTATCGTATATATTATTACAATTTTAATGCAGTTTTTTCCTTTCTTAAAATGTGTATACATTTTTTTTTGGCCATATCTATATATGGCTGATATAAAGGGAGAACAGATCCCATGTGAGACAGGGTGTGACTGAGGATCCAGAATGAGTTACGCATGTATGTGTAGGGGAAGATATGGAGATCAGCTGACTTTCTTGTTTTTTGGCGTGGGGCTTTTTTTGGCGTGGTTGATAATATTGGGGTCATATTGTAAAGTTCTTGACTACAGAATGATAAATTTGAACTTAATCCAATGGCCAGTAGGGAGTAAATTCCTTCCTCTTCTAAAGCAGGAAAATAGCATGGACAGTTTGGTAGTTTTGGAAGATTAATTTGGCTCTTCCAGTGGATTGGATCTTGGAGAAACTGGGGGCAGGAATACCAGCTAGAAGTCTGTTGTGATGGTCCACGTATAAGGAAATGCAGGTAAGATTTAGGATGGAGTTGGAAACAAGAGAATGGATACATGAAGGCAAATCAATTGAATTTGTGAACCAAAGATGAAAGATAAAAAGTAGAGACAATTAAAAGGGATTTAAATTCCTGTTGGTTGGAATTCTCTTAAAATATAAAGTACCTCATGTTACTCCTCTGCTCAAAACACTCTAACAATACTTAGAATTAAATTCATCTTTAACGTGGTCTGCAAAATCTACATACCTGGGCTGCCTCTCTGACCCACTTCCTGACGTTCAAGCTCCCTGTGGCTCAGCCATATTGGTCCCCTTGCAAGTAACCTTCTTATCCATGGGACTTTTTCTTTGCTGTTTGTTCCCTTTGCCTGGAATGCTATGCCCTGGATGTTTGCATGGCATTGCTGTTTCAGCAGTGCAGGTCTCTACTCAAAACTACTTCGTCAGAGAGGATTTCCTCCATCATCCTTGTTAGCTGACAGTATCTATTGCTGTCTATCCCATTACCCTGCTTTATATATCTTTATAGCAATACATATGACAATATAGCCCATATCCATTTGTTTCTCTATCTATCCCATTACCCCGCTTTGCGAAGGTCAGACGATTAAGTTCGCGAACTGATCCTAGAAAAAATGCTACACACCTCATTGCTGAATATCACTATGGTCACCTTCGAAGTACTCCCCTTGGGAAGTTATGCACTGATGCCAGAACCTAGTCCACCCTTCAAAGCAGTTTTGGAACTCTTTTTCTGGAATGGTCATCAGAGCTGTTGTTATACTACCCCTGATGTCCTGAATGTCATCAAAATGTCTTCCTTTCAATATTTCCTTTATCTTTGGATAAAGAAAGAAGTCACTGGGGGCCAGAGCAGGTGAGTAGGCAAGGTGTTCCAACACAGTTATTTGTTTATTGGCTAAAAACTCCCTCACCGACAGTGCCGTGTGAGCTGGTGCATTGTTGTGATGCAAAGCCATGAATTGTTGGCAAAAAGTTCATGTTGTCTAACTTTTTCACATAGCCTTTTCAGCACTTCCAAATAGTAAACTTGGTTAACTGTTTGTCCAGTTGGTGCAAATTCATAATGAATAATCCCTTTGATATCAAAAATGGTTAGCAACATCGTTGTAACAAGTTTGCAAATTTAATTGTCAGTCTTCGTATAAATCTTTATAGGGATGCATATGACAATATAGTCCATATTCATTTGTCTATTTCTTGTGTCAGCCCAATGTGGAAGACTGTCTGCTTATTTTCTACTACTGTGTGACATTTTGTATGTGTTCAATAAATATTTGTAAATGAATGACTGATTTCTTAACTGTCGAGTGCCAATTAAGTTGTTCAAGATAAGAAAATTGATTTGAGGACAGATGACCCCGAGTTTGGTTTTGGACTTGTGAGTGTGAAATGAGATTTTGGTGCCCAGCAGTCTAAAGATTTTTCTGTTACTTTGAAAATGACATACTTTCTTCTCCAACAAATTAACTCTTCTCCCTAATCCACCCCGCCCACCCTCTACCCCCCGCAAAAAAGCTCATTTTGATGCTTGCAGTAGAAAGAGCACAATAATCTGATTCTAATCAGAAATTATGAACTTTCAAATAATTTGTTAAATTCATTTTCAGTGGTGCCCAGAGCTTTTAAACGGGGTTAATTTGAACCAAAGGAGATGAAGTTGAGGCATGTTAATTGGATGTCTTGTCTATCTGTCCATTTTAATATAAAAATCAATTTCTAAAATACAGTTATAAGGGAAAGTGATTTGCCTAATTTATAGGCCAGACTGTGTTTGCCTGAAGCTGACACTACCCCCACCCCCTCGGTTTCTTGGCAGCCCTGCTCTCTGAAAGGGCCAATTCACTCATCTTTCTGGAGACATTTATGTCATCAAAGCGCCCTCACTGTCACAGCAGCAAACAGCACATATATTTCCTTATCACTTAAAATGCAAACGCACAGAACATCCTCTTGTCAATTTGCAGCATCTAAGCCACAAGCATAGGCTTTGGCAATCCTGGAAACAAGCATAGATCACACTCTGTCCTAGTCCAACATAATCAAGAGAAAGCCACCCTGGAGCTATGTAAACCCATGAAGTTGGGTTTAGTGGAAAGGACAAGTTGGAGCACAGCCCCTCAGGGTGAATGAAATTGTCAGTCTCAGGCCTGTGCTATTGACTGATCCTCTGTTGTTTCAATCCCTTGGGATTAAGTAGTAATGGTGGAGGTGGTGGAATCAGGAAGGGGAGACATGGCTTCCCTGTTTCCTTCCTTATCTTGAGGCTGCTAGACTGGCTTTAGGAAAACTGAAAGTAGAGGTGTAGACTGCATGGAAGAGTTACATGTCTAGGGTTCAATGGGAATTAGAAACCCCAGTCATGTGTCAATAAGATTCTCAATGAGTCAGAAAAATTGCATGCTTGCGTCTTGCTCAGAATCCCACAGCTGTATAAACCAGTCTGAAACATGTATATCTAGTCCAGGGCTAATATAACGGTGGAGCTGAGAGTCTAGTCCTCAATGTCCGGGGTTTCTAGCTTCACTCAAAAAAAAAAATAAAGTTCATTGTTTTAGCATCTACCAGATTAGCCTTCAGAGTACTCTGGTCTCAGTGGAAAAGCTCTGCTGGTGCTTTAAAGAATGCATTCTCTGTGGGATGCTGCGCAATTACACTCCAACCAGCAGCCTCCGGTTCTTAGGGATTGTATTTTTGCTGCTGGCGGATGTGGCCAATCACGCAGCAGTAGGGTGGGGTGGTGGGGGCTGTGAGGGTAGAGGGAGGAGGAAAGGAGGGGTTGCTTTTCCATTCCATTTAAATATAAAACCACCAGCGAACTTGAAGGATTAATTTCTTTTAAAGTATAAACAAATAAGTGCTTGTTAGACTGTAAATATTTACCTTAAAATATATGGTCTAAAGTGGCACTTTTACATCTTGTGAAGTATTGGAAGTATCAGGCTGTAGTGTGAAGTGGTAGGAGGGCAATGTTTGCTTTCTCTAGACATTAATCTTTGTCTGCAGTAGTTTATAGCCCACATTCATGCTGTCAGGTCCACACTCTATTAAACTTTTGGGGTAGGAGGTGGAACTCCAGACCGGGAAGCAGAGCTCTTGTCCTAGACTGTCTACTAATGACTGCATGGTACTGTGTAGGTGTCTTAGCATCTCTGAGCCTTGATTTACTCATTTCTGTGAAGGGGGTTTTGCTTTCAACCTTTCTTGCAAGATGGGTCCTAAAAAAATTTGATACAACTGTGACTTTCTCTCCCGTGTGTGTGTGTATGTGTGAACATCACACATACAAACAAGTTTGGTGTGGTCCATGGGTCCCTAAATAGGACTCGAAGTTAAGAGCCTCTGGACTGGATCATTCTGCTCCCTTTCAAAACTACCATGGCATCAAATACAAGTCATATATTTGAACCAGAAACAATTTTATTAATTGTTTATTGGTAACCTTGTGTCTTCCAATTGCACTTCCAACTCGATTTTCTGTTTATTGTTAATGACACTGATTTTTTCGTGAATCAGGCAGAAAGAAACAATTTCCAATTACCTAAAGGTTCCAGGGGGCTGATTTCTAGGGAAGTTCATTACATTCATTACATATACATTAAGTGTGCTGCAAATATAATTAAATAGAGGGTGGTGTGCTGGTGCCTAACGCTGTATAATATCTCCACACCTCACTGTCGGCCAGTGTCTGCCAAAACTGGAATTGTCTCGTTTACACATTTTCCAACAAATTGTTTAGCAAAGAGTTTACACATTGATTATAGACTGATTAATGGCCATTGACAAATTTACTGCTCTTGAATTCACTCAATCAGAATTTTTATAAGCTTTACCCCTGTGATGAAAGATTAATGATTTACTTAAAAACACACCCACACACAAAACACTAACCTCTAGAAGTAGAGCACAAAGATAATTGGAAAACTCACCAACTAACATCACAGTTTAATAAGTAAGATCCAGGGCTTAGAAATCATGTGGATCTGGATTCAAATCCCAGTTCTACCTCTCCCTAAATCTGTATCTTGGGACTCTGTATGCCTCACTTTCCTCATCTGTAGAATGAGATAACAAAAGTATACAACTCAGAACATTCTGCTGAGGGTTAAATGAGATAACACAAAGTGCTTATCACAGTGCTTGCCATATAATCTAGTTACCACTACCTTTATTACTGTTATTGTTATATCGGCAATAATGAAAAAATAACACATAGGCACACTGAAAGCAGTCAGTAAACAATTGTTTAGTATCTGCTGCAGGCCATGTCCCCAAGATATTGAGGATATAGCATTCCTTCTGCTCTCAAGAACACTCACTGAACAGTAATGATTTGCTCACAACATGATGTGCTCTGCATGACAACGAGGTCCTTGAGGGCAGACACTACGTCTTCTTTGGCTTTCATCTTTAGTTCAATAAACAACTTTAGTTCAATAAGACCTCTTGCCATCACTGTGAGTTGCCTACAGGGTAATTTCGAAGCTTGAACCCAACTCTTCATGAACGGGTCCCTGCCTATCTGTCAGCCCTGTCTCCTCTCTTCTGTATAGTGAGCTCCCTCCAGACGGCTCTGTTATATCCAATGGATACACTAGTCTGTTCCGTGTCTTCATGACTTGGTACCTGAGATTTCCTTGGTTTGTAATGTCAATGACTTTTCTTCCTTTATTCGTTAGTGATCGGATATTTATTATATTATATACATAGTACATAGTAGTACGTTATGAGATGAATTATGTCCCCCCAGAAAATATGTTGATGTTCTAGAATGTGACCTCATTTGGAAATAGGGTCTTTACAGAGTTACTGAACTTAAAATGAAGTCTTTAGGATGGGCCTAATCCAATATGACTAGTATCTTTCTAAAAAGGGGAAATTTGTACATAGACACACACAGAGGAAGATGATGTGAAGACTTACAGAAAGAATGTTGTGTGAAGATGAAGAATTGGAGTGGTGCATCTATATAAGCCAAAAATTAGCTGGGACTAGCGGAGCTAGTAAGAGGCAAGGAAGGCTTCTCCCCTACAGGATTCAGAGCCAGCATGGTCCTGTTGACACCTTCATTTCAGACTTCTAGCCTGCAAAACTGTGAGACAATACATTTCTATTATTTTAAGCCACCCAGTTTGTGATACGTTGTTATGGTAGCCCTAGGAAACTATTACAAGCCACATGTTAGAACCAGGTAGAAATATAGAATCATAAACTTTTAAAATAACAATGTACTTTTGTACCTTGCTTCTCTTATATGTGAATTATAGATGATAACACACATTTCTTGGTTTCATCAAAGGGCTGAGCAAATAGGAGGCCACACAATACACACTGATGTAGAGGCAACACTGAGCTGTGAAACAAGCTCTGTTTAGAAGCTACTAACCATCTAAAAAGCTGAGTCTCTCTAGTTCTCAGCTTTCTAATCTGCCAAAAAAGAGTTAGGTCATGTTGTTTATCTCCCAGATCCCTTTGAATCAAATATTCTGTGATATCACGTTCTGGGTCAAGCATTTTGAAATTATGAAGTTTATTGTGGAAATAATTATATATTCTTATGCAGTTATAAGAAATACTACAGAGGAATCCTGGGAATGCTTTATCCAATTTCTCTAAATGATAGCATCTTTCAAAGCTATAGTAATTGTGCAGTTTTTAATACCGGCTGATCTTATTGGAATGAAATGTTGAAGACGTTTTTCACAGGCCGTTCTGTTTACCTACCTAGATTAAATACCATATTGAAATCTGGCCTCCGATCATCTCTACGATAAAATCCTTGGTTTATTGACCATTTCTTTCTTTGCTTTATTGACCATTTCATTCATTGGCCTTTGTCTTATTTAACTTTGCTTTGATCAAGGTGACTGTAGGAATGGAGACATTAGTCACTTTTTTACCACTTTCTAGAAAAATGTGCCTGGAAGCCAAGTTATGCATTCTTAATCATGGTCTGTTGCTTTTGTAGTAATAAAATAAGGATAATATTAATGGTAATAATCAGGACTTATTGAACAGTTAGTATATGTCGGGCCAGCCTCAGGCTAAGTGCTTGAAAAGCATTATCTTATTTAATTCACAATCCTGTGAGGTAGATACTATTATTACACCCCTTTTACAGATGAAAAAACTGAGGCCCAAGGTTTCCAGTGGATGGCTGGCTATAATTTGTATTTGAACATAGATATATCTGACTCCAGAGTGTGACTTAACTACCATGCCACAGTACCAGTGAGTAAAAAGTTAACTCATTTACAATTGTTATTCTTTAATTAAGTTTTCAAACCAAGCCTGAGATATCCCATTAAATTCTGCCCATTACAGGCAAAATTTTGCATTGTGCTTGTACAGGCACAGTGGTACTTCTTCCCTGACAATGCCCCAAGTGGGAAGCAGAGAAAAGCTTCCTTCTTTTGATCAGGGCTTTGGGCTCTGCAGTTAAGCCTGGGATTGAGGAAACAAAAAATGGGGAAGAGATGAATGTATATAATCCTAGCAGAGCCCCTTCCTCTCTTCACCTGGGGCTCTATTCTGACCCACAGTGCTACTTCCCTTTTCAGAAGAAGAGAGTTTCCACCTGACTTCACTGTCTTTGGTAATCAGTTATGCCAACAGGCTGTTTCTTTCAAAAGTCATGCGAAGGAACCCAAACCCTGTGCAATAGGCTCACGTCTAAATTATTTATGTGGTTTGTGTTGTCTTGTATTAATGACCTTGCTTGTTAAAAACACCATAAAATGACTCATAGGTAGTGTGCTGTTAAGGATCACTCACGCTAATTAGCCACTTTTGTTTTATTTATCAACATAGTTCAAAACTGGGGCAAAAGTCAACTTACTTTAAAATGTTTGTGTTTTCCTTGTGGCATTTGCATTTTCAAACCTTTATTCATTTGCTCCAGGGTAATTCACAGACTCTAACTTCCCTTCCTTTATTGTCTTCATAATTTTTATCCTTTTTTTGATAATTTCTTGTCATTTAGGTTGGTCACCTTTATGTACATTTTATATATACCATTTCTGTATATTTTATCCTCATGAGTTAAGAAGAAACCATAATTACCAAGTTGCATTCTGTTCCACAATCCATGTCCAACATAGCCTGAATATAAAACCCAAATAATGCGGTTTCAGAATACGCAGTCTGGGATGACGTGCCCTTAGCAACCCTCTACACAGAACCTTTGGAGAGGTCTTGACGATGTCTTCCCCTGCTTTCCTCATTTCCTAGGGTACAAAGAACCAAAAGAAGCAAAAAGAATACCTCTGAAGTCTAATACTGAAGAATCAGCAGCCAGTAACTGCAGTATGAACTGGTTAATGAATAGCTAGCACCTGTTGGAGGAAATGGGTCCGGGGAGAGGTATGTTTTGATGGGAGTGGCAAGGCCTGGGGCATGGGCAGCGCTGTCAGCAGTGTTTGGGAAAGCTTGAAAATGTATGCCTGTTGGGAGGAATTTGGGAAACAGACTGGGAGCCCGAGACCTCCCACCTGACCTCTCCATTTTGCCGGGAGTGTGTGCTAGCCCATGAAGTCCTTACATGTACTTCTCTGCCACCTCTTTTCTTATTTCCTTCATCCTATGGAGACTCCATTACTATAGCATCCTTGGAATTTGACACCCTGCTTCACAATGCAGCTGTGGGGGGAAGAAAGCTGCCTTAACAATGGCTTAGCCACTGCCTTGGATAGCTGAATTAAGGCCTAGAATGATTGGGAGCCAACTGCTTCTTTATTCAGCAGCTGAGTCAAGGCAAGCCTGCCTCAGAAATCTTGTTGTTTTGTACATGTACCACGTAAATAGGCTTGTTAGTGTGAGGTATGTTTCTAAGGTAATGGAGGGCTGTGTTTGAAAACAGGTCTCTCTCCTTAGGGCTGCATTTTAAGCATTTATTACAATTAATTCTACTGTCAAACATAAAATATTTATAAGGCCTATGGAATAAAAATTCTTTCTATTTGTTAAGGTGTTAAATAAGACATATGCTTCATTGTAAATATTAAAGGAAAAGCCCAGATCAGCTTTGCAATTGAATCTGGTTCTGTTTGATAACCTGTAGCTCTTGTTGGAATATGAGATTCAGCATAGAAATAATTAGAACAAAACCCTTCCCCCCAAAAAATATCAGTGCTACTCCCTAGATTATGACAGAAGGAAGCTAATTTACACAGTGCAATGCATAAAGCTTACTAATGGTTATTCACTTAGATGTGCAAAATACAAAAGGCTCTGGGTTAAAGCAATGGCAATGAATCATTTATGAGATATTATCTACGACTGAGATGGATTGAGTCCATCTGTTATAGCTGGAGAGTTTTTTTGTTGTTGTTTATATAACTTTATTTAATTTTGTTGACAGTATTCAAAATGAAAGAAGGATTAGGGCAGATAAGCAAAGGATTTTTCAACTCGCTGATAACTGGAGTTAGCAGTTTTCTACATGAAAGTCAAGTGCTGTCCACTTGCCCTGGAGAAAGCACAAAACAAGGAGGCCCCAAAGAGCAAGAACATGAAGCCCACGTCTGAAGTTGTTCACTGATATTCCAAGGTGCGGTCTGTCTGCCTTTGGTTTTTCATGGAGCTCGTCTGGGAGTTATTTTTCTCCCTCTGATGAGACGTAGGCCTGTTGTATGAGATACACCGTGGCGACTGGGAAGTCTGAAAATCATGTAGGTAAAAAACATTTCTGGTTCAACACTAAATCCATTAAGTGAGAGAGTAGGGCTGCCCATTGTCAGGTTTGAACTGACCTTCTGATTAAAGTTCAAAATGTCTGCTTACAGAGCAAGCTGGGTACTGCTGGGTTCTTCCCTATTATTTAAGGAAGACGGGAGACTGCCTAAGAGAATGGGACCTGCTGGCACAAATAAACTTTGATACACTGCTCTTTAGTCCACAGACTACATTCATTTCACCAATTGATACAACAACATGTTCTTGTAACAAAAGGATCCAGTTCAGAATCACATACTGCATTTAGTTGTGTCTCTTTAGTCTCCTTCAGTCTGGAATTGTTTTTCAGACTGGCTTCCAGTTGGTACCAAAGGTGGAAGGTACAAACTGTTGAAGGAGAATATGTTTGTCCTCATTTGAATTCTCCTTAAGCATTCATCATCTCTTCAAATAATTTGTAATTACTTAAGGTCAGAGGCCTTTTCATATTTTTCTTTATCCTTTGTAGGGTTGGCTGGATGTATAATAAATTCTCTATTCGTATTAGCTAGATCTGTTTTTTAAAAGTGGCAATTAAAATCCTTAATTTAATTGTGGAATGTCTGGGAGAAGTTATTTATTGGGTACTTCTAGAGATTTGTTCCGTCGATTAGCACACAATGGGGCCCAGACATTTCTAGTCTTCTCTCTACCTATCTTTTCCATGGCCATACACTAACAGCCTAAGCAATCATTTCATTACATGAACGTCAAAGTGGGAGTATGACTAGATTACAGCAAATGTAGCCCACAAATGGAAAAATAGCCCACAGCTCTTGTTTAACTATTTCTTCTTTACATTTAGATTAAACAGTTGGTACCTGCTAAGCGACAAAGTTATCAGAAAATGGGGACATCACCTTTTATGAAGGAAAACACAACAAATAGCTGTACATGTGAGATATACAGCTATTGTACAAAAAGAGGCACATGCAGTTTTTCCTTGAGCAACTGAGGAAAAATAAATATATGTCCTGAGGAATTGGGGAATAAAAGCTCAAACCAGGGGTTCAAAAGGAGTGAGTACACCAGAGGGGACTGAGGCCTGGAGTGGCTGGAGAATGTTCTCAGTCTCTCTGTCAAGAGGTGAGGACTTGATGTCACAGTAGTCCAAGGTTGGAGAAAAGGCATGTGATAAATTTATCGAGACGGTGTGGAGGATATACGGTGAAGGATAAAAAGTTTGAGTCTGCAGGAGTAGAAAATAACAAAGAAGATGAAAGTGATGGAGTCCAGGGATGAGTTCAATGGGGAAACGGGGCAAAGAAACAGCTGGTTTAATGTGCAAAGTTCACGTGGCTCCATCATAACTCCAGAATTGCAGATTAACAAAGGAATCTGAATCTGAAACCAATTTGTGACGACTTAAAAAAAAAATGTATTGTTTTGAATGGGATTGTAAAACTTGAGCCCTTGAACAGTTGTATCTATGTTTTAAAAGTTTTAAATAAGAGAGAAACTTGACCTCAATATCCGACTTAGGGATGGTGAATATTTATTTAGAAAATTCTCTCTCCATTTGCTGCTGGGCAGACTGTACTCAGCTATTTTGTCGTGCTCTCCTCTATGGTAGATTTAAGTGTGTACTCTAGAAGAGGAAATGATGCCTAGTTAATTTAAATAAAAAGTAAAAGCCTTTTGTCTGAGTATTGATGGGTCAAAGAGATTAAAAAGACAAAGTCTTTTCCCTCAGAAATCTTGTCCTCTACAGGGCGATGTGAAAAATGCACATACATTATTAGGTTGGTACAAAAGTAATTGCATTTTTTTTTAAACCGCAGTTAACTTTTGCACCAACCTAACACTATAGTAAGAAGTGGGAAGTGATCCATATTCCATGAAAGGTATTAAGGGAACCTTGAAGGAGGGAAAATGCATTTAAGAAAATGAACATGGAATGTAGTTGTAAAACCAGGGTTTAAGCCCTGTCTTGGATAGCTACACATTACTGTTCTGAATGGGTGCTTCCCAAGATTCTGAAACTTTTTACTCTCACTAGGCTTACCTTTTGGTAAGAACATGGTTTTTACACAAGCATCCTCACAAATGGAAGTATTTGTTCATGAAAGGGAGATTTTCAGCTTGGGCCACTTAAAAACTCAACAAGGAGTGAACAGCCTACATACTGAAAATACTGGGGTAAATTCATAAAAAAATAATGAGACATTTTGGCCTCTCTGGAGCTGTTGGCTATTGGTGAATAAGGCACTTGCCTTTTGAGGGTGGTGGTGGTGTTGGCCTTGGCAGTGGGATGTGTGCCATTCAGCTTTTACAGAAGCCCTGTTTGGGGAATAGGCAGATCTTTATTTTGGTGACATTAACCTATAGGTTACATATATGTCCTTTGAAATTTAAAATAAAGAGGAGGACTGGGCTCTTTTGCTGTTAATTATTGCAATGAGAAATTTCTCTAATGGGGGTGTGTCTCCTTCTCTGTCTTTTAAAAAAATCTCTTGGCAGTGCTGAGAGAAAGGAGTACAGGGTCACTTGGGGTGGCCACTTAGGTGATGCCATTACTCAAAAACTACTTCCTCTGCCACAGGCCTTCAGGGACTGGTAATGATTGCCTTAGTTAATCTTTTGGGTCGAGGCATTGAAACCCATGTCAGATTTCATGTGTTCCCCGAAAGGATATATCAGTTAGAATGCATTCAACTGTAAGAATCAAAAAGCCAGCTAACCATGGTTTCAACCAAAAAAACATTTATTGTACAAAAGGGTTTGGAATTTAGGTCACCTGAAGCTTGGTTGACCTGCTCAGAGATACTCTAAAGGCATTTCCTGTCTTTCTGGATTATTATCCTCATAAAATTGGCTTTTTATCTTTGTAACAGCCATCTCATGGTTGCAAAATAGTGTCCATGGATTTGAGTGTTAAGTTCTCATACCACGTCAAAGCCAGGGAACCAAGCAATGAGAGAGACCCAAAGGGATTTCTTCTTAAGAGAAGGCCCCCTACCTCTCATGGAGGTAGGAGTAAATCACATACAAGGGAGTCTGGAAAGCTGAGGATAGGAAAGAAGAAAATAATCCAGTACAATCACAATTCATCCAACAAATTGGGGTGCTGTTATCAGGAAGAAGGGAGAATGGCTAATCCATGAATCTCTAACCGAAGGATGTGCTACCTTCCTTTATTCATTGGCAGGGCTCTTTCTTTTTTCTTTTTTTTCTTTTAAATGACGTTAGTCTTAGGAAATGAACATAAAGTAGGTGAGAATGATGGGATGCTGACAATGTCTCTCAGGGACCATGAACATCAATATATGGGAATGAGGGAACATATAAACAGGAAAGACAGAGAATGTAGAAACGAAAACTAAAAGTTTTCTGGGTCCCTCCTGGTTCTAACACTGTGGTTCAACAAAGTGGGGAGGGACCAAGTATTCTTTTTTTTACTTTCTTATTTTGTTAGTGCCCTGTTTTGTTAGTGCCTTATTTTGTTAGTGCCTGTTGTAGACACTGAATTTGGGAACTGTCTTGTTATTTAGGAGTCATTGGTAGAGGGGCTTTCTTCACAGGTCATTTTGGGACCCTGTCTCCAGGAGCTGTGAAGGAATATTCTTACAAGAATATATTCTTTGTATTTTATTGATATCTTGTCAGCCAAGAAAACTAGAAAGTGTAGTTGCAGGATACATAATTAAACATGTGGTACTTCAAGTTTCATTTGTTCAGGGATTCCAGGTTCCAGCTGCTCTGAACACCCTCACTTGAGATAGGTAGATAAATGGTCTGAATTTAGGGTGCTCGTCCACTTTGTCCAATTTCTGTTTAGGGCAGCCAAATCTCATGCAAAGAAATGTGTGTCAAGGGAAGGTCACTTTACTTCTCAGTCTGTTTGTGTCTTTATCTGTTCAGTGGGAAATCTTGCTGTAATTACTTCAAGGGGTTGTTGTGAGAAGAAAATGAGACATTGTGCGAGACAGTTCCTTTGAAAAGGTGTATGGATGGCATAATTATCAGATTGCTGCTGATGATTCAGAGTGTCTGTAGAACTGGACAGTGATGGGTTTGAGGTAACACTGCCTATTAGTGTATTTTCAGTGTTTAACTCGATTTTGTTTGCTCTTAGCTTTCTCTCTCCCTCCTTCCCTCTCTCCCTCCCTCCCTCCCTCCCTCCCTTTCTTCCTTTTCCTTCTTCCCTCCTTCCTTCCTCCTTCTTTTCCTCTCTCTCTATTTTTCCTTCCCTTTCTTTCCCTTCCTTCCTTCCTTCCTTCCTTCCTTCCTTCCTTCCTTCCTTCCTTCCTTCCTTCCTTCCTTCCTCCTCCAGGTTTTTTGGGGGCATTGGCAAAAGCTATGTGAACAATCTTCATTCATGTCTGATTTTTCATAACGACTTTTTCTCTGTTTCTATTAGCAGTTTTGCATACAATCATTGGAGAGAATCAGTGATACTATCTGATGAGAGCGCAAGGAGGAAGGTTAAGTAACTGCAAGATGGAAAAACAAAACAAAACATGATTTTGTAGGTGAAGGAGTTGTATCCTAATAATGAGTGAGGCGGGTCGGCAGATATTGAAATGCTCTCCTCAGGAGATATACTGGGAACACTGAACAAATCACGGGAGTGGGAGTTACCAGGCGTGGGCAGAGTGCTGGCTCCATAACTAACGTTCCGTTTGTGATTTAGCAAGTCATAGGGAGTCTGAGCCTCAGCTTCCTTATATGCAAGATGGGGAATTCCCAGAGTGCTGATTAAACACAAGGAGAGATGCATTATCAACCAGATGATTTCTAAGACCTCAGCCAGAATAAAGACAAGAACTCGTGATCTCCTCACTGTCCTTATCTCTACAGTTGTGACCCTAGAGTGAATATTTGTGGACCTGTATCAGGGAGGGCCTTCGAGATCAACTGTTTAACTTCTTCAAAGAAGCACTCATGGTCATAGTGACTGCTACAAAAAGTCTGGGCTTTGAACCAAGGACTTTTGACTTTAAATCTATGTGCTTTCTATTGCAGAACACTAGGGAAACTTTTCTGAAGAAGAGATCTCAGGGAACATGAAGGCTTTTGTTTAATAGAGCATATGTAAAAATTTTAAATCGCCCCTAGCAAAGCTAGTACAGAAATACAGTGGTACCTCGGTTTTCGAACATAATCCATTCCCGAAGACCGTTTGAGTTCTGAAACGTTCGAAAACAGCCAACAGCTAGGCCTCAGGATCTTGCACTCAGCGGAAGCCACGTGACATGTTTGACTTCAGAGGCGGGTTCGAAACCGAAGCATTTAATTCTGGGTTTATGGCATTCGTAAACCGAAATGATCATCAACGGAGACGTTCTTAAACCGAGGTACTACTGTATAGAAAGAAAATCACCATATGTGTGATGCTATGTATGAATGTATACATTGGAAAGGTCATTTGAAAGGGCATGCCAAATGTTCAATAATCCAAGAAAAATCAGGCAAATTGGAGCACGTCTTCTTAGTAGAATATCATGCAGCTTTTAAAGATAATGTTTGTAAAGATTATTTAGTGAAATGGAAATTTCTAACTTTACAATTTTAAATGAAAAAAGTAGGACATGACATTTTATAAATATTTTAATTACAACTATGTTAAATATGTCTCAGAAATACTGCAAAGCAGTATGTCAACATTCTAATAGTGTGATGGGATTATAGGTAATTTTTTCTTTTCTTTTTTGTTGCATAGTTTTATTGTATTTATCATAATTTGCTCCAGTCAATTTTATTTATTTATTTATTTATTTATTTATTTATTTATTTATTTATTTATTTTTAAGAACAGGCAATGCTATTAAGCAGGCAGGTGTTTCAGTCAGGGTTCTAGCAGAAGACAGATGGTGTACTGAGATTGGGATCATTTTGGGAGAGTTTAATGAAGACACTGTGTTCAAGTTAGAAGACACAGACAGGTGTAGGCAAGTTAGTGATGTGCCCTGGGGCTAGTAACATGGAGTCCTGGAACTTCACAGGGAAGTCTTCTGGTGAATGTTGCCACGAGAGAAGTTGTGATATTCATTTGAGGGATGAAATCAGCATAAAGAGGTGACATCACAGGGAGGAGCCAAGGGGATAAATATTCCAGCCTTCCTTTCTTCCCTCTCTCTAATATCCTGTCAGGGTTCCCCATTAGCCAAGCTCAGAGAGAAGCCTGGGGGGCACGGGAGCCCCTTGGTGTACTCCATGAAAGTCTCCCAGGCCAGAGAGCTGGGTGGAGACAGGCGGAGACTGCATTAAGACAGGTAGTAAACCCAGCAGAGCAGGACACACAGGAGGAGGGCTTGCTTAGCCTGCTAGCTTGTCACAGAGTTGGCCTCAAAGCTCAGATCTTAACCTCATTCTCCTAAAACAGATGACCATAAGGGCCTTCTGATTCAGAATCTCTGGACTGATAACCTGTAGATAGAGGGAGTTATTTATGGACAGTTTCTAGGACCTCTGATCTCTATGAACTGCGCTCAAGATCTAGACACACAAAGTAACCATGGCTTAGTTCCACTAGAAGAACAGGGCAATAACCAGATAGAAATAAAGATCTGTAGAAAGATAGGGATTGTGGAATCACTGACATATTAGAGATGAGCAATGCTATGGAAGGGGATGAGGCAGGTCAGAGAGACTAAATAGGAGCTGAGAACAGACCTCTGTGAAATCCAACTTTTCAGGGGCCAGTAGAGGGGAAAGAAGACAACGGAAGACACTAAGAATCACTGAGATACATTAAAATAATAATTAACATTTACTAAGTACTTATTATGTATCTATCCAGTCATTTCTATGTGTTATTTCATCAAACCACCACTATATTTTTGTGGGAAATATGTCATTATTATCTCTCCTTTACAGATGCAGACACTGAGGCTTAGATAACTTGTGAAAAGTCACACAGCTAGTGAGGAGCTGACCAAGGATGTGAATCAACTTGATCTAGATTCTAGAAACTGCCTGCCAGGAGGCAAGAAAAGATGGTGGAATGGAATGTTGTAAAAATCCAAGAAAAGGAAACTTTAGGACAGGGGGAGGGAGATGTTAGATGGTCAGCAGAGTTAAATACAGCAGAGCTAAGGAAGGATAATGGCTCAAAAGAAGTCATTTTAATATGATAGATAATCCCCCAGTCTGTTTTTAAGTAGTTAATGCAATATGAGTAGGTCTAACACATTTTTAGATAGTTGCTTTTTGTTTGTTTTTATCCTGAGCCTAGAATTTGAGCTCCACAGGTGCTGTATTAAAATTTTATTATTTTTATTTTGAGTACAGTCTCACATTTCTATCTGAAGCCTTTTTTTTCCCCCAGCTTCCTTTGGAGTTTTTGCCTTGAAAGTTTCATGTCTGATAAGTCTTGATAAGTTAAATGTTGGCTTTATGAATGTGTCTATTGTTTAAGGTTACAGATTTTGGTGTTTATGAGGGAATGAGCAGTTTATGAAGCTGCTGAGAATCATTCCATTCACAGATGTAGACAGGAAACAGAATGTGTACGGTATTAACACACTGATCAGAATAGGAGTTATAGCTCATACTCTGAAACATTTGACTTGGGAGCCATCAGGCATTAAGCTGTTACCACATTAGAGTGCAGTAAAAAGGCAAATTTAGGAAATTCCTGAAAAGATGATTTCTCCTATGATCTGATGATGGTACAGTAAATTCTTAGTTTCAGCGTATAGTTGCCATTTCAAGTTAAGTATATGCAATTTAAATTAAAGATGCTCAGATGTTAGCTGGCTGCCACAGCATATTGGCAACAGCATGTGTTTGAACTAGAGCAGATAATTCAAATGGCTCGTTATCCACTTACATTCTAATCATCTGTGAGGTGGCTTCTCTCTGGGCAAGCACAGCATGCTCTCAGGGGAAGATTTATAGCTTCTGAACTTATAGAAAGGGAAAAAAGAGTGGTTCTGGTTGCTGTGACTTAACCAGTCCCACGGAGTTTCTGCTTTAGCTCTTTCTCTTATTCGGAAAAAAACAACTCTTTGGATTTTAATCCTCATGTTTGCAGAAAGTGGCTCCTGAGCCTGTTTCCAGGCTGGGTGTTTTAGTTACTCATCCTGCATAACAAATCACCCCAAAACTTAATGACCTACGAATAGCAATCATTTTACTATTATCTCTCATGTTTCTGAGATTTGATTGGACTCATTTATATGATTCTCCCTTGGGTTTCTCATGTGATTGGAGTCAGGTGGTGACGGGGACTGGATCCATCTTGAAGGCTTCTTCATCCACATGTCTGTCCGCTGGCTATCAGCTGGATCATCCGCTGGCTGTCAGCTGGGACCTCAGCTGGACTGTTGGCTGGAACACCTCTGTATGGCATCTCCATGTGTCTCCTTGGCTTCTTAACAGCCTAGTACCAAATGTGAGGGTCCCAGGAGGACCAGGCAGAAGTTGTATCACCCTTTATGACCTAGCCTTGGAAATCATGTAGTATCATTTCCACTGTAGTGTCAGACCTACCCAGATTTAAGGGTAGGGGACATAGGCTCAGCTTTTGATGGGAGAAGTGTCAATGTCACTCTGTAAGAAGAACATGTGGAATGAGAGATTATGCATCTTGGGAAATATAATCTGCCTCACTGATGACTTTTCTATAGACATATCCCCAGGCAAACCTGAGACGCTCCACAGTCATTTTCCATTTTCGATCGCTTTGCTTTCAGCAAGCATTTCTTAACTTGTAGGCTTCCCTGTGGAGCTAGGATCCCGTGTTGCCTTAGGCCTACAACTTGGTATACCTAAGCAATGACCCATGATTGAGACCTTTCTTCTAGGTAGGTATCTCCTCACCCAAACTTTTCTTGGCACTCAGGGCTCATGGTCCATTCACTGTGACTAGATGGAATGTGGCTGCCTATAACAATCCTCCTATATAACATGTGTGGGCTACTTTTATGAGAAGAAAAAGGAGATTCTTAACCAACATGTCCCATTTTAGAGATATTTTCATGTTTTGAGTCCAAAGGAGCCAGGAGAGCTCATATTAGGTGGGCCAGTGTGGGGACAGAGCCCCAGAGAGCAGTTTCCAGGCTCTCAGCCTCACGTGGAAAGGTGCTGGCTCGGGTAGTAGATGGCCGTCAGCTGTGGCTAGTTGGCCGTCAGCTGTAACCATTGAGCCATTGGTCACTAATATAACTGCTGCAGCTAAGTTGGGGAGGGGAGTCGAGGAGAGTTGCTCAGTTGGCAGAAAAGCAGACAGCAGGTCACACGTCGTGTGAATCCAGCCTCCAGTGAGACTGTGGTGGTATGACTCCCCTATCTATGGCTCCGTGGGTGTTCCTTTTTGGCCTAGCCACATCCTGCGTTCTTATGTGGGGAGCGGGAGCAGAGACCCTGCAGGCCGCACCGCATGACAGCCAGCTAGCCTTCTGGCTGTCATGCGGATGAAGTTGGCCTACGTGGGATGGTTGTAGGACATCCTGGCCTGCTTTTATAATCCAATAAATTTATCTTAAGAATGAGTTCTGTCCTAGTCATTGTGCTGGGTGCTGAGTATACAGATATGAATAAGATAGGAATTCTTCTCCAAAGGTGCGTACCATAGGCATCTCAGGCCAGAATCCCACAGTAACGATTGCTTTGAGTTAAGCATTAACAGCCCTTGATTAAGTGGAAACCCATTATCTTTAAGAGGTAACATGTTAAGCTATTTTTACTTGTTGACCCTTGGTGGAGATTCTATGAACCAGTAGACATCAACACTCTGAAGAAATTAAATATCAGATGCATAAGCTTTGGTAGGAGAAAGGGGAGGTAAGACAATGTCCTAATTTGGACATTTAGGAGGGAATGAAATAAACTGTTGGGAGAGGCCATACACTTTTTCTGCCATACAGTTTTTTTGGTAACAGATGACAGGCTGTCGATCATGGGGTTACCTTCATGGACGCTGGGGCCAGACTGCCTTGCTTTGATCCCTGGTCTGCCGCTTACTAGGTATACAGTCTTTGGTAAGTTGCTTAACCTCTTAAGGCCTCATTTCTATCATTTGTAAAGTCGGAATACTAACAGTCACTATGTCCTAGAGTTGCTGTGAGCATTAGTTAAATGAACTAATACTAACCAAATGCTTAGCCTAATGCCGAGCATATAGAAGACATTCTTCTTTGATTGTTAAATAAGCAAGAAGATTATTTTGTCTTAGGTATTTTCTATTCTGTTGTCATATTAACTAGAGAATTAACATATTCTCACATTGGTGATGTCAGAGAGTGTTGTTGTATTGTTATAGTTAGTATTATTATTACTATTATTATTGAATGCCTTCCCTTCTGTTGTCTATTTACAACATAACTCAGCATAACTCTTTATCATCCTATAGTCATATAGTCAGAGGATTTGATTCCTTTATTTCTAGATTTTTCTTCTTCAAACTTTCTTTAATATAACTGAGAAATTGTGAGGGGTGCAATAGACTTTCTGTTCTGGGAACTCATCAATTTAATGTGATTTCATTTGACAGCTTTATATTCTTCTGTTCTTCTATTCTCTGTCAGTTAACCTATCTGCAAGGTGAAATTCTTGAACAAATTGTCTACCCAAAGCACAGCTCCGTAAAATAGATGATGTGCCCGGAGTGGGTGTACTCTGTTGAGTCATATGAATGGTCAAGGTTGGAGAGGACAGTGGGAGCTTGTATTTAAAAGGATAATTAAATAGAGCAAACTGGGAAAAATATTTGGGTGATATCCTTTGTGGAGCTACCTCAAAACGGTTTAGATCACTTGTGTTGTGCCTTCTCTTGGAGGTGTAGATAATATTTTTTCTATGAGGACGTAAACCTGTCCCCATCTGTCTTCTCAGAGCCTTGGAAAGATGGAAAATCCATTTGCTTCTCATACTGTAGAAGACCTACTTCCTGAAAGGCCAGACTAGACCTGTGGTTCTTAGCCTTGTTTGGGCATCAGAATTACTTGTGGGGCTTTAAAAAATTTCCTAAGTACCCACAAGTCCCTGAAAATCTGATTCATTAGATCTAGACTGGGGTCAGAGCTATTTTTCCTTTTTCTTTTCTATTTAAAATACCCCCCTGGATGTTCAAAATCAATGGAGCGGACACATAAAGCAAAAAGCAGTTAATCCATAGGATATCACCTTAATAATACCACATCAGTACAAGTACTGGCATTTCTCGTACATCTGATTACATAAGTGTCATACTTTAGATTTTGCAAGCTCGTTGAAAGCATGTCTATTAATTTAATTTATTGCCATTTTTCAGACGGGAGTTTATGCATCTGGAGACCTAGGTTTACAGCAATAGAGGGTCAACTCTTTTATCTCTAAGTTATGACTTAGATTTAAAATGGTAGAAATACTTCTTTAGCATCATCATGACTTGTAAGTGGACCAAAGAAGTTCAAGGTGCATAGGAAAACATCTTGATCCCTTAGTTAGAAAGAAATCCTTTTGGATCCAAGGAAATAAGAAAATAAAACTAACATCCTGAAAAGTATAATGGGAGAATGTTAAATGATATCTGCCAAAATCACTCCTTGAGTTATTCCAGTTGTAGTGCCAAAAGCCTATTACAACTTGCTTTGTGGTAAGAGATGTGTCTGATTTAGACAATAGAAGATTGTAATAGAATACTGAAAATTTTCACATTAAAAAAAGGTTAGACCAATCTTTCAAGGTATTTGTAATGCAACAGAATGCTTTCCTCCAACGGTTTAAACCTGTGTACTTATACAGTGCTGTCACTCTCTCCCTCTCCCTGTCCCTCTCCCTGTCCCTCTCCCTGTCCCTCTCCCTGTCCCTCTCCCTGTCCCTCTCTCGTGCTCTCTCTCTCTTGTTCCCTTGCTTGGCTGTTAAATGCCTTTAAAAGGTCTAGGCTTATCATTGATGACTGATAGGGAAATAGAACATACAATTTTTTTTTTTTTGATTCTGGTTAGAAAAATGATCCCAGAATAGATATTTTACCAAATAATATTGCTGTATCACAAAAGATTAAGTTTTGTCTTTTGTCTGCTTATACTCTTACTTAGTGCCCTTTCCAGTGCAAAGGGAAATAAACACACTTCTCTTAAGTATTACTCCTTTCAGTGAGCGTATGTCTGTTTGATTCAAGAAGAGGATAGTGGCTCATTTATGTTATTTCACAGCATCATTTGTGTGAGATGAGGACAATGTCTCCAATGTAGATGATGGAAAAAAACAGGGGCAGCAGTTTTTTCCTCCAGATCAGGCCAACCAAGCTCTTGGTTCCCAGCAGAATTTGCTGTATCCATGACGTGGTCTTCCTTTACTCTGTCTGGAAACAACTCTTTCCATAGCATCCTATTCTAACCCCTAAAGTCTACTGAGATGAGAACACACCAAGTTGTCAAATATCTCCCATTCTCGGGCTACTTCTTCTGTATACATTTCTGTGTTTGAAGCTGGGAGAAGGCTAGGAGTTATTATTATCTTTCTAATCTTTATTTAAATGGCTCTTGAGTGGTTGTCTGACTTTCTCCCCAAACCACAAAATGAGATTACCTCTTAATTCCTTTCTTCTTGCCTGCTGCATAAAGATCTAATGAAGTTCTCCAATAAACAATCAACAAATTTGTGTTAAATGAACTAGATATAGTGACATCCTTCACATGAATTACTTTAATTCTTCTTGATTTCTGTATTTCTTCAATATTCTCATTTCTTTGAGGGTCGGGTCTGTGCCTTGATCATATTTGTATAATGTTCCAGAAATACTTATTGTAATGGAAACTTCACAGAGTCTCACAATGTCAGTTGCTTTTGGAGTCCTATAATTCTACACTTGCTGCCTGATTTTTTTTTTCTTTTAAGGGAGGATAGAGTGGCGGGAAGTGGGAGTGTAAAATGAAAGAAACGGGGGAGGGGAAGTAACCAGGAGAATTCATCCAAAGGTTTCATTAGCAGTTTACCTGGAACCACCAATTTTAGATTCACCTTGAGGGCAGATGGCAATACTGTGCCACCTGAGCAAATATTAGACCCAGATGAGGGAAAGGGCTGACTAAAGTTGTTGCTGGGCAGGTAAAGCTTAAAATCAAGTGCAAGGTCATTTCACAGCACATGGAAAATGCTTTCAGTTTTCTTTTCAACCTGCAGTCTGATGCACAAGCCCATTTAAAGTCATTAGTGTATAGCAGACGTGCTCTTTTTCAAGCACTTTAAATTGTGGTAATGTTCCAGTGGAAGAAGTGGGAATTTGACACACGGCTCATCAGTTGTTTCATTATAGCACACATGTTGCCATGATCTGCTTTTTGCTAAGTTGTGTTGTTTGATTTTTGTCCCTGAATTCCTCTTGCCCTGTTGTGTCACTGGTGGGATTTAACGACTTTTTGCTGAGGTTTGCTAAGAGGGTAAACATACTTGCTCTACCTTACAGATGGGTCAGTAAATACAGCTCATGAAGCCACCTAATGTAACTGAGGTATTTAAAAGAGGATAGGATTGGAAGATCTAACTTGTAGCATTGTCTCTGCTACATGACTGATAACTGTTATGTTCCTCTATGATTTGTTTTTCTTCTCATCTTTACTTCTTAAAGGGAAAACAAACAGGGAACGAGGAAGGTATTTTTTTCCTTTTTTTTAAAATTTTAAAGATGTCATACATTGCACTGGAATCATGCTAGTGAATAGAATTTCTGCCTAGATTTTTTTCAATGTAACTTCTTTTGCGCTGATTCAAGAACTGTTGGCCTTTTTTGCTATGAGGAGGGTTTCTGCACTGTCGGGAGTTATGTGATGAGCTACCTTATTTTCCAGAATTTCATGGACTACAACATCATATCCCACTCTAAAATTCTCTGATCATCTGCTTCAGGAAGAGAGGATGGGGGAGAGCTGACTCCTGCCTAGGATGTGTATTGAGTTCCTGAGATTTATAATAATCAAAATATTAATGAAGTAGTCGATACAAATGCTGTTTGTGTAGAATGCCTAAGTAACCGGTTATGTAATATATCAGGAAGAGATCCAGAGATGAACAGAGGCAGAGCATAATAAATCAGGTCATTTGTTTTGCAATAATGGAATGATAATTGTGATAATTTCAGAAGTCACTCTCATCCTGCAGCGTGAAAGAATCTTTTTGCTGGCTTCCCATTGTTTAAATATTCATGTGATGTCTATGAGTGACTTCCTGCTGAGAGAATCTTTGCATACCTCCGGCTGGCACAAAAACCAGAAATTGTGCTTTAACCTGGGAAGGTTTTGTAGGAGAAGACTGAGTGCTCTCTTGGTTTTGGGGTTGGGGGGAGAATGTTCCTCAAGGAACAATTATTTTCGTGAAATCAAGGCCCATGTTACTGAATTATTGTCCAAATGCCTTCTCCCAGCCAGCAGCTGTGTGAATTTATAGGACTCACCTCTGCTCTTTTGCCCTGAGTGATGAGGCAAAGGCAAAAATAACCATGCTAGCTCGTAATAGAGTTATGCTATAGAAATATAAACATAGTGAATGACCCCAGAGAAGAAAATCTGCAGTTGTCCCCCAGGCTTGCCCTCTCCCCTGCCCCCAGCTCCCAGCTTTTTTTTTTTTTTTTAATATGGGTGAATGGGGCTGTTTTAATTGAGTTGTCTAAATTTGGCAGACCATACACCCCATTCTTTCATATCCCAGGACTTTGGTCCACCTGTTGCCTGTTATCCCCCAACCAGCATAGCAGGAGATAGACAACAAATGCTTTCAAATTCCTTTTCTGTATAAAACCCCAAAAGACTTGCAATGAAGGTTTTGGAATTATTTGGGTAGTGTAATGAATGGGGATTCGGGTTCTTGCAGCAGGGGTTAATTTAGAGTGAGCAATATTGTGCTACTGCTTTGAACAAATGTTATTACTAGAATGTATATTAGATTGTATATTACATAGTGTATACCAGAATGTTCTGGAGTTTGGTATCCTCTCAGTATTTAGACTTTTGGAGTTAGAAGCAATTCTCAAGTGACTGAATAAAGGGAAAATAGAAACAACAAAGAGGCAATAGCCCTTTTCCAAGAACTCAAGTACTGTATGTTCACTGTTTTGTTAAGCCTCTTAATTCTTATCCAGCACTAGCTTTTTAAGGAGGAAAAAGGAAGAAACTGGAAGATAAGTGCACGCTAAACCCAGAGTTCTACAAGAATTACAGGTGGAGTCAGGGTCTCTCCCTCTCTGATAGAATTCTGACTGCCACCTGAGTTTCCTTCCTTCAAGAGTTAATGGCCTCTAATGGCGGTTTGATTTGGAGGTGATTATGCATCTAAACTACCTGATTAAAAAATACATTTCCAAATGTGGCTGATTACCTATTTACATATTGCTAGGGTTTAGGTGAAATTGTGAAGTTTAGTTGGGTGGTGATTTTTCTGAGCTGTGCAATGTGCAGAAGCAAATTCTGTTTTTAGCTTCGTGATTAGATTGGACACCAGTTAATGTTTAAATTGATAGTCATTTTCCCACTGCGTTAAAAGGAACCAGTCCTGCATATATTCTTTCAATCAAGATAAAAGCAATGACAGCAATTTCTGGGTTAGCAGAGGGCGGTTGGCTGAGGCTTCAGAAGGGGAGGGCTGTGGTAAAATCCCAAAGTCCAAGGTGAAATCTATAGCATTTGTTTAGCACCATCGTGCAGTGGGCGGTACAATGACATGTGGATCCACTTAATTGACTGCCCTCTGTATTTTAGAGCCTAAGGCCAATCACACCAGTTCTAAAAAAGATAAGGACACTTAAAACGGCAAATAAATTGAATAACATTGCAGGAATAGAGTAACCTTACACATACAAAGAAGGGTTGCTAGGTAACGAGTGAGGGGGTGTCAAGGCTTCAGATCAGAGAGGGCTGGTTAGAAAATAAGATGACATCCTCTTTTCTAATTAGTCCTTCCCAATCACATGCATCAAGATAATTTTGTGGTTTGGGGCTTTAGCCTAGTTTGCAAAGCCGGATGCTTTAATCTCTTTCTTGAATAAAGCCATTTCACTTTCTGTGTTTTAAACTTGGCCCATTGGCTGCTGTTTTATCCTGGCAGGCTACAGCAAAGCCAGTTAACTGCAAGACAGAGGTGTTTGGTGGCAATAGTCAACTCTCCAGCAAATGTTTCTCTAAGCAAATGTTTCCAATTTGGTGAAAGACAAAGGCAGCCTACTTGCCTCTAGAGATAGAAAAGCAGAGCTAGCCATGCAGTTAAAACTTTAACTGAAAAAAAACTCATTGCATCAATTCTCTAAATTAATTTGAGTTTTTCCCCTGGACATAATTTTTAAAAGAAAAAAGAATACATGTTAATATGTAAATGTTACTAAAAACAAATACTTCTATGTTATTTGCAAAGAGTTACCTAGTCTGCTAAAGCAGTGAACCTCAGGATCACAAGACGAATTTTTTCCAGACCACATATACTCCAGAATCTCAAGTGAAGGATGGACATATGTACTTTGAAAAAACAAAACAACTTTGTTGTGATTTTTATACACTTATCCCTAATCCCGTTGAGAAGAACTGCACTAAATCCTTGCTATATCATTACCACCTATATTGATGTGGAATGTTCTGTCTTGAAGCCCTGAAAGAAATTGCATTTTACTTGTTTATTTATTTATAGTTAGTATACAATATTACATTAGTTTCAGGTGTACAATATAGTGATTTGACATTTATACTCCTTACTATGTGATCACCACACTAATTCTAGTAATCATCTGTCACCTTGCAAACTGATCACAATGTTATTGACTATATTTCCCTTCACCTTTTTCATCCTTCCCCTCATTCCGTCCCCTGACAACCAGTTTGATCTCTGTTTCTCTGAATCTGTTATTGTTTTGAAAGGAAGGATGAATTATTTTAATAATGTGTATTTACTACAAAAGGAAAATATTGATTACCTTATAACATGGCATTATAAAATTTTTTTTAAAAATATTGGGGGCATTGTTTCATAAGGCTTCCATCAATAAGGCATATTTAATTGTATTTAAATGGAGCAGAGAAGTGAATTAATTAGCTTTAAATAAGAATACGTTTTGGTCTTCTGATGTATTGAGGGTTTATTATTTGGTATTTAAAAGAAGCACAAATATACCACCTTCCAATTATCTTATTCACTCATGAGCATGCATGTTTAGTGCATTTGTATTAGAATTTTGCAATCAGAAAGACAATGGTGAAGGCACTGCGTTTTTCAATGTACATTGTGACAATTAAAAAAAAATCTAATACAGAAAGTCAGAATCAGAAATATTTAGAAAATATTTAGAAATATCTCTACAGGAGAAGACTCAAAAATAGTAGACAATGGTTGACATAGTTGAAGGCTGAGCTATTTCTTTTCTCTGGTTTATGGGCCTAAGCCTGTTTTTGATTATTGAAACTAAATGACATCATTATATGTTCATTTTATATTTATTCCTTATAACTTACTAAATATGCCTGTTTACTCAAGATATTTTGAGTTGTAAAGTTGTGATTATGATGGAGTGGAAAAGAATTTTCTGGGGACAGCTGCTTTTTATGACAAGCCATGCACAGACATTTAAAAAAATAGAAAAAGAAATGATGAAAAAAGGAATTGTTTGATTCTTTATTGTAAATAAAGGAAAAATTATTTGTTAAGAAATAATGTATATGAATTTCATCTTATACTGGAATGGATGTGTCACCAGGCTGTCTTCCAAGCTCGTTCAAAGTGGAATGTGCTGACTGATACGGTTTGATGCAGGTCTGGGAAAGGTCTATACAAATGGGTTCCTATTCAGTTTATCACCACCAATCCTTATGGACATGGAAAAACAATGAAGAAATGAACACAATGCTCCCTTCTCTGCTCAGATCTAACCTTGTCAAGTTCCTTTGCTTTTCACATAGGGTTTGGGAAATAACCTAGCGGGATATTTCTAACCTAAGTTTCTGTTGTCCAACTATTTGCACTGAAGAATGACACTATTTCTGTTCTTGAGTTTTCTTTTATTCAGCAGAACTTTAAGTTTAGGGGAATATTTTTGCCAGATGTAGGAACTATAATTATTACAACTTTGCCAGGATGTTTCCAGAACATGGGGGATGGAATGGAGGTTGAAGTGGCTAATTGTTCCCCACTTTAAGAAAATACCTCCTTTGTATTGAATTGTTATTGGCTAAGAATGTAGAGAACGGCCATGGTTTCCAGACTAGGCAAGCCACTGTCATAAATTAGTGACTTTATAGATTACGTTTTCGCATTAAAGATGCCGGCAGCTGGATGAGGCTTTGTTCAGGAAAGGTTAGGTAGCGTTTGTTTATGTCTACATTTGCCAATATTTCATTCCTTTAGCTAAAAATTCTCATCTAAGAAATACTTCCAGATCAATTTAGTTATTTCTACAGATTAAACTTCACAGGATTATTAGGTTTATAAACCTGCTTTGAACTGGCTGCGTTTTATTTAGTGTTAAAAATCATTGAAAGCTTAGCTGCTGGGTATTAGAGATGATAAAATAATCATGACAACAATAATTTTATTTTTCTAGTGTCTATTTCTGAGAAGTTTATAGCTTTTATATACTCATAAAAATTATTCACTAATTGTAATCCTTGAAAAATGTCTATAATGAAAGAAAAAGTATTTCTCTATTTTTTTTCCAAATCAACGCTTCCTCGTCCCCAGTGTGCTATAAATATGCTGAAAGTTTTGTTTAGATGAAACTGCAAGTGGTGAACTCTACATTCAGCAGAGAATCATAAAACGTCTTTGTAAACAGAACCCACTTTGTAAAAAACCCATTTATTTATTGATACATTAGACATTTTTTGTTTTGCAAAACTGCACTGTATACAACAGTATTTGACAGCCTTAAACTAATCATACCCAGTAACAATATGTCAGTCAGCTTTGTCTAGCTTACGCTGCAATAAGAAGAACCCCCAAGTCTTAGGCTCAAAACAACAAAGTCTTATTTCTTGCTCACAATACATGACCACTGGGCAGCTGGGAGCTCTGCTCCAGCTCTTTTCAATCTGGAACCAGGCTGATAGAGCTTCCAATGTCTGGAGATTTGCTGGTCACATTGGTGGGGGGAAGGAAGCCTACAAAAAATGCCTGTCTCTTAATGGTTTTTGCTCTAAAGTAATACACATTATTTTTGCTCTAATTCTATTGACAAAACAAATCACATGTCTCTGCCCAATTTCAAGGGGGCAGGTACATGCAATCTTACCCTGAGCCTGATAGAAAATCAGGAGCATATTGGTCAACAGCCTTAGTATTTATCACAAACAACCACAAAAAGCCAAGACACTGTTTACAATTGCCTAATTGGGGGGATGAGATAATATACAGAGCAGAGGATTTTTTGTGGATAGAAAAATTAAAAAAAGTATAAGAGTAAAAATGGAATTTAATGGGTGAACATAAAAGGGAAAACTTCCTTAATTTTTCTTCTTTAGCAGCAAAATGACCTGCTCCCTTGTCGGTCTGTCTGTCTCTCTTCTCTTTTTCTCACTACTATTTCTGTCTCTCTCCTTCCTCCCTTCCTGTCCCCCTCTTTGTCTTAGGAGTCTGCAGGGTCCTCTGCCTTGGGGAGTGTTCAGTGCTACTAGGGCTACAGCTGAAGCTGTTGCAGCTTCAGGCGCTTCGTCTTGTCCAGGCTGTGGTTGTCGGCCCTTGTCCTGGACAGGTATTTCTCAGACAAACCTCATTGGTCATGGGAGGAGAAAACTATATCACAAATCCATCAGCACTCCAGAAAGAACACCCAAAGTGTGCATTTGCAAGTAATTCCATCCATCCACAGAAAGGAGAGCCAATTCTATTATAACTGAGGGCCTCTTGAAAACACAATTGGTCTTCTCAGTTCAAGTAACTAAACTCCTACTACATATTAAAGTGTATAGAATCCTATTTCTCTGTGAGTCATTCCACCCCCTTGGTGAAAATCAGATAAGAGATTAATGAAAGAAAAAAATGACATCCTGGAAGGTGCTCAGTAGTTGTGGCACCCTCATGACTCCCACCTGCCTTCTTTCTGTTTCCTCTTCTCTCCCTAGTTACACCATCTGTGGTGCCTTAGTGAGGAATCACTAAGAGAAGGGCTGAAGGGGAGGTGAGAGATGTTAGCTCTGCTCCTTACTTTTATACATGAGGACCTTGAATCTCAGGGAGATTAAGTTTCTTTAATAGAGGCACCAGGGGCTTGGAACGCAGATTTTACAACATGTTCAATGTTCTTTTCACCTCACTGATATAACAGACTCCTAGGGACCTTGGTGTTCAGGTTATCCTAAGGAATTCATGCAGAAGATGAGTGTCAGGGAAATCGAATGCTGGACACACTTCCAAAGCAAATCAACCTGTTCAGTGATGCCAGGCTTCTGTGGGTGTTTCCCAGGAAGGGCAGGCCACTTTGGGTCTTTTCGTTTCCTGGAAAAATCCACAAAGTTGCATTTACCCTTAAATTACCAAGCATAGTTCACTCAATGTTGGGAAAGCTCATTGTTGGAAGGTTGGTGCCTTAAGGGAGAAGTGGTAGCATCCCGCCTATTCATTTTTTCAAATTGAGGACCCATTTTGCATGTTTATTCTCATTAAAGAGACTTGCTCTTTCAACACTTAGTCCTCATATTGGGTTGTTTTCTGAAACCATTAGTGAAAAGAAAGGAAGAGATGGTTGAATAATCAATTTGAAACACCAGCAATTAATTATTGGCCACTCTTTGAAAATAAGTCTCAAATTAAATGGCACCTGGGTATAAACTGCCACCAACAATACAGGTAAAATGTTGATTTTTATTTAATGAAAGCCAAATCCCACAAGAATCTTTCCTTTCTCAATAATTTATTTTCGTGTGTGTGGGGGGGTAGCTTTTCTACTCTTTGTGAGGAAACAAAGGAACCTCAGTGATAGTACCTTCCTTTCTGTAAAATGTGGGCCAACAAAATGTCTTGGCAGCAAATGCCATTGCTGTGAAAACCCCACCCTCATACCAAAATTCAGATTTCAGAGTATTCAATAGATGGATTCCAGACCATTCAAGAAATCAATTAGTCCACAAGTCTTTATTGAGTGCTTTTTGTAATTGGAATTGTTCCTGAAATAAGTAAGTTGTGGCCTGGGAGCTGGGCACTCTGTTGTGTTACCTAGAGAATACGGTCTTAATGGTAGTTTGTCACAACTGCTTTTGGCTTATAAAATGTTTTCTGTACGCAGTGTATATATAAACTTGTTGACGACGGTACTTGAGCAAATGATGTAACCCCTGCCAAGGAGAACAGAGGGCAGAATAAAGCTATTTCTCTTTGGTGCCTGATGGCTCATCAGCCAGTGTCTCCAGGGAAAATCTCATGCACAATGGTAAGACATCCTAGTTTCCTGGGAGGCCAATGAATACAATAACTGTTGTTTTTCTGACAGGCACAGAAGCTATCCCTCTCTATCACCAGTCAGTGATAGTGCTGAGTGTTAAAATGGATACTCCACAGTGGTTTGAGCCTGGAAGCTGCATTAGGCAGCTGCTTGAGGTAATTAGGAACTGGAAGGCAGCTTTCTAACGGCATCCAACACAAGAATGGAATATCCATAGGAGGGAATGGTTCTCAGGGATGTCAGAAGGGCAGGCTGAAAGGAAAGATGGAGTTCCTGGGGGAATTGCTGCTGGTGTGTAAAAATAGACACTTGTAGCTTATGTCTAACTGCTTATAGTTGAGTTACAAGATGTCAGATGATTTCAACATCAACACCAGACTTCAGCGCACTGACAAGAGTTGAAAAAGTTGGGGCTAAAGGCTAGGTTGCATTGTGGGGAAGCATTTTCCTGACTCATTCTTTTCTTCAGCTTCTGCTAATTTAGCACCTGAACTCTCTAAGTTATGCATTTCTTCTGTGTTTGGTTTTTAAATATATGCCAACACTCTGAATTCTGAAAAGTGCCTGAAGGGGCATTGAATATTCTTTTGACTGCAGTATTATTCTTTCTTGACAATCCTGATAAGATTATCTTGAATATAGGCAAAAGAAAAGAAGTTATATTTTTCTTCTACCATCTGTAATTAAAAACGCTGGGGTGGTCTGTATATGGCTCAGTAATCATTTTTTTTTCACTGCCTTTCAGTTGATGCTGTGCAGTCATTAGGATGGTTATAAGTGGGAGGATTTTTGTGAAATCCCCTTCCCTGGGGGTGAAGGTGGGGGTCTTCTGTCACATGGAATGTGACAGGAGATAGTTCAAGGCCTTTGCTGCTCAGGCAGTTGACATGAGGCCTCCATAGAAAGTCTGTTAATATGGCTTTCTCCTGACCTGAAACCCCCCGCCCCGCTTTGCTGTTCAGGTCTCGGACTCCCCTTCAGTAGAGACTGACAATGGCAATAAATGCAGCTCCATTTTATGACATGAATAAATTCCCATAATAGACTCTGAACTAATTTCCCTGTGTCTAAAATCTCCTGGGTTACATGTACTCTGGAGGTGAGCTGCCTCAACCCATATGGAGTTGGCTCACACATTTATTCAAACAAACCCACTACCTAGAAAAATCACCAGACGTAGGTTACTAGGAGAAACAGTTTTAGTGGAGGGGCCTCAGAAATCAGAGGGTTTCTGGGAAATATGAAAAGTCCATGCACCCCCAGTTAACATTTATGGAGTGTCAGGTGCTGGCTAGGATAGCAACTTCTCCAGGTGTTGTTCCATTTCATCCTCACAATAGCCCCTGGGAGATCAGAGCTGAGGACACGGAGCCTCTGTTGAAGCCTCAAGTGATTTGCCTGAGGTTATTCAAATTTGTAACTGACCCTGGTTTTGAACCAAGGACTGTCCTTCTTTTAGCGCAGTCCACTTTGGCACTGCTCTGTGTAGACTCCCCTTATTTGTAGTGCAGCAACAAAGCAGACACCGGTGTGATTGCAGTCCGTCTGGCTTGGATTGTTGGTTGGCGGGTCCACATTTCCCCTCTCCTCTACCCAGATGGGAATCGCCTTGTGGAAGGGACTGGATCTCACTTTTCTTGTCTTCCTAACACCCAGCTCAGATCCTGGCAGACACTCTTAGTAAGTACATAGTTGAGGGCATGAATGGGATCTGAACATATGAGCAGAATGCTTAGGGAGAAAGGAAAGAGGGAAAGGGCATTCAGGGAGGAAAGTCATTCAGAATATCCGCCTGCCAGTGTCCATGGGAATGACCAATTAAAACATCTATGTGAGCTAGCTTAGACTGTACGAATTCTAGCAGCTTCCCTGGGACCTTGAGGGAAGCAGAGGCAAAGGGAGCAATCAATAGGTATCTCTTGTGGCTGCTGCTGTAAACGTACTCTCTGTGAGGCTCCAGAGTAAGATTATAGAGGGCAGCCATCTTGTCATTATCAAAAGCAAAGTGAAATTGGAGCTTAATGACATGAGTGTTCAAAGGGCAGTGGGAGAGGGAACAATGTCATTAGAACAGGTAAGAAGGGGGCCTGTGAAAGGGGCACTTTTAAAAGCTGATGGTGTACTGAGACTAATAGATTTAATGGGCATTGTAAATAGGGTGAGACAAGGCCTATTGTGCAGTGCTCAGCCAACAGTGTCTCACAAAGAATGATGGATTAAGAAGAGAGGGGGAAGGATGAAATCGGAGAACCAGGGAAACAAAGAGGATATGAGAAGGGTGGTAAGGAAGACGTGCAGCTGAAATTGCAGGGAGAGTTCTTTAGTTAAGCCTGTGAGAAAGGAATAGACTAAGCAGTGCAAGAATAATTCATGATGACAATAATCATTGGTGAGGTGGGGGTGGACTATGTCCTTAGGATATAGCATATCACAGATTAATAGGACTGAAGAATAACGCGTGTATCTCTACTGCAGGACTATATGTAAGGATTGCCCCTTCTATTTTACATGCACGTAGAATTTCTCTCTTTTATCATCATCATCATCATCTATTGATCTCTCTTTATATATTTATACACACACATATATATACATATATATATATATATATATATATATATATACACACACATGTACAGAAGATGCTAAAAAAATGTATACACATTTTAAGAGATGTTATCTATGTAGCAGTAGGTCACCATAATCAGATTGTCTGGACGCTGATGGTAACCACTTTGAGCACCTCTTGTAATTGCAGAAGTCAAACGTGACTTGTATTCATCTTTTGTTACCGATATATATTGAGTATTACAATTTTAATACAGTTTTCCTTTCTTAAAATGTGTATGCATTTTTTTTGGTACCTCCTGTACATGTATGAGGTGTGATCAAAAAATATGGTGACTAAATTAAAAAAAAATTATTACAGTAAAAGGCACATTGCTATTAATCTCCCTCAAAATACTCCCCCTTGCTTTGAACACATTTGTCCCATCATTCTTGCCACTTTCTGAAGCAGTTCTGGAAGTCCTGTTTCATGAGTGTCTTTGGTTGTGCATCGTGACTACCTCGATGTCCTGAATTGACAAAACATTTACCTTTCATGGGCATTTTGACTTTGGGGAAGAGCCAGAAGTCACATGGTGCCAGATCTGGTGAATAAGGTGAATGAAATAAGGACAGACCATAATGTTTTTATTTGACAGAAATTGCTGTACCAGAAGCGATGTGTGACACGGAGCATTGTCATATGGAGGATGAAGTAAAGACACTCACGAAAGAGGACTCCAGAACTGTTTAAGGAAGTGGCAAGAACGATGGGACAAGTGTGTTCAACGCGAGGGGGAGTGTTTTGAGGAGGATGAATGGCAATGTGTCTTTTACTGTAATAATTTTTTTTTACTTAAACACTCACCATATTTTGTGATCACACCTCAGATTTATGTATGTATATACATATGTGTGTGTGTGTGTGTGTGTGTGTGTGTGTGTGTACAGTTTGATGAGAACACAATAAAAAATTCCCCAGGGAAGATTTTTATAATGTTCTTCCATAGCATGTTTTTATTCTCACATACTGTACTGTGGGGAATTTTGTCCCCAGATGTAATCCTGCTGCCTGTCAGGAGTGGAAGAGAACAGCCGCTCATGACAACCATGAGGTCGCCCCTGATAAATGGAGACTGTTACTGTCAGTCTCCGCTTTTCCTTGCTTTTTATTTAGCTGCTCTTAGAAGCTCCTGTACTTCTCTCTCCATGACTGGACCCTCTCACGCAACAGTCTCTCTTGCTGATTGTTCAACATAGTCAAAAAGATACCCTTAGGAGTTCATGGGTAGCTCATGTATCGCTACTCTAATGTGACCCAGCTGCTTTCCAGGTATTTGAAGTCCCGTGGAAGCCCAATGAAAGCCACTTGGGGTGACATTTTATGTTTGTGTCTAGGATTAGAGAAAGCACATTTAAGCAAGGACATACTTTTTTCAGAAGATGTGTCAGTTATGGAGCAATATTTTGCAACTGAATCAGGTCCTTTTACAACATCCTGGGATATCAATAAGCAGATTTATAACAAGCAAATTGATGGGAACTAGTAGCTAGTAGCTAAGAGCTAGTCTAGAGAAGTGGAATGAATATGGGAAGGAACAGTCCGTATCTGGAAGATGGTCAGGACCTGAGGATTTCTCCCAGTTCTCCAGTTCCTCCCCCCTTTTAATTCTACTTCTCTGTTTTCCCTTCCTCCTTTAGTCATATGCCTTTGGTAGGAATCATAAAATCAAGACTGTTGAAAAATCTGCTACCTTGAACTCCCTAGGTTTAACCAAAACCTAGTTTTCTGGATTGGCTCTCAGTTAAGAAGCATTCAGCTTCAGATAACAGAAGATCCTACTCAAAATGGTTTACACAATGGATACATTAAGTAGTTTATGAATAAAAAGTGTGGAGGGCTTCTTGTTAGGGCACATTCAGGGTTAATTAATATTTTTAGTGTCTCATCAAAGACTCAGGTTTTCTCCGTCCTCTGCTCTGACATCCTCTGCATATTGATTTTATCTTCTTACATTGGTTCCCCTTATGATCGATCTCCTGCTAGCCACTCTTGTTCCAAGTATCACATGCAAATGCAAAAAGGGAAATTTCTTCTTGAATATTTACTTTCGAAAGTGAAAATCCTTTTCCCCAAATCCCCATTAGATTTCCTATCCAGTTTCCTGTCATAAGTCCATTGTTAAATCAATAGCTAGCAAGGAGGTGGGAATACCACCATTAGCTTGGGTCAATGAGGATTCACTGCCTGGGTTTGGGAAGCTGTCACCTCTTTGGAGCCTATAGCCATGTATCCCCTTAATAAAATCTGGGCTCTGTTAGCAAGGAAGAAGGAAAGGAAGAGGGGCAGTGGTTAGTGGCTTTGAACGGGAAATTTGGTCCAATACCCAGCCAATGCACATATATAAGTGAGCTCTTATTTCTGGTGAGTGATAGGGTGTTTGGGGGCCAACATAAGCCACTATTTTTGGTTATTTAGATTATAAGTTTGAGATCAAGGTTCATTTAACATCCATTTGGCTTTTTAAAAAATACAGCCTCAGACTAAAGCACAGCCATGACTATTACTGTGTTTCCCCGAAAATATGACCTAGCTGGACTATCAGCTCTAATGCGTCATTTGGAGCAAAAATTAATATGAGACCTGGCCTTATTTTAATATAAGACCGGGTCTTTATAATATAATATAATATGATATAATATAATATAATCCAGGTCTCATATAATATAATATAAGACTGGGTCTCATATTAATTTTTGCTCCAAAAGACACATTGGAGCTGATAATCCAGCTAGGTCTTATTTTCAGGGAAACATGGTGTCTCTTAAGCATTTGACTTTGTTCTCAAAATACGTAGGTAAAAGAATCTAAATGGTAATTTTCATTCTCCTAATAATGAAAAGCTACTACTAATAACTTTATTCTTATTGAGGAAAGTATAACTTAAGAAGTAACCATTTTATCAGGGAAGTTTTAGAGATTATAAAACAATCATCTATCAAGTATAATAATAGCTACTATTGAATGATTAGCTATTATGGACCAGGAACAACACTAAACACTTTACCTGTGTTATCTCCTTTAACTTCCTCATCAATTCTGCAAGATAAATAGAATATTATCCAAATTATTGATGAAGAAACTGAGGCTTAGGGTAGCTAAGTTGCTCAGAGTCTAAATCCAACAGAGATGAGGTAATATGACATAAAGGTTAAGAGACATGCATAGATACAGGACCAAATCCTGGCTCCATCTTTTCCTGAGATCTTGGCCAAGTTACTAAACTTTCTATGTCACAATTTTCTCATCTGTAAAAGGGGGACAAGAATACCTCATAGAGTTATTGTGACATAATATAGGTAAAGCAATTTACCCAGAACTAGGACTTTCAAGAACTGAATAATTATTAACAATTAATGCTTACAACTAAGTGACAGAGCCAGGATTTGACCCCAGGGCTGCTTCCTTTCCCTTTTGCAGTGCTGCCTCCAGGGCCTAGGAATGTAAACAATGGGCCAAGTGGCCTTGTGAAGTTTTGTGTCATTAAACAACTGGAAAACACACGTTTCCAAGAAACACATTCTAGCTTAAGGGCAAGAGGAAACATGCCACACCCAGATATTCCCTTTTTCGTTTTCTTTTTTTCCTTCTGCTTAGAATATAGTCATTTTGATAAATTGCATAACCCACAGATTCAGTTAGTTATCGATTAAATAAAAATTAATCATCTGTGCATGCTGAGCAAGGGCTAATCTTTTAGCTCACTGATGATCATGGGAACGGAGCAATCACAATTCCCGGGCGTGATATGTTAGCTCTACAATTCATTGCCCTGTTGCTACTAGATCTTTCTTTAAGCTCTGATTATGGAAGTAGACATTTCTCTTTTTTGTAAACCAGTATTATTTTATTATAGGATTTGAGTATTTTTTATTCCATTTTGAACATTTCTTCTTGAGAAACATTATTGGAGTTATGCACACTTACATATATTTATATTCTTGGGTTTCATGAGCAGAATCTCTGAGTTGACTTTGTGTATCATGTGTATCTCCAGGTCACAGAAGGGAATTCTGGGGGCACAAGCTTTTAGGCAATTTACTCCCAAGTCTCATTTGTGGTTTGGTGTCAGATTCCTGCACCCGTTTTTTTCCCCTTTGGGAAAGAGGGGATGTCCCTACCAGATAGGGAGCAAATGCAGATAAAGGGAAGTACTTTGATGGAGCCTTCATCTGACTCTGTGGTGTCTGGGCAGGGAAAAAGCATATCTCCTTGTTCTCTTGTTCTGTTCTTTCCTGGTCCCATTTGGTTCACATTCTTCTCATCCTGTCTAACCCTCTGAATTCCTTAGGTAACATCTCTTTCCCGCCGTCACTTATGCCCCTCTTAGTCTTCTTTTCTTAGTTGTTTACTCTGAGCTGCCTACATCTCTGGCCCCTACAATCTATAATATTTTTTCACAGGCTCTGTTCTACTTCTTTGGGGATAACCATGTTCTTCCGCAGTGTTCTGATCAGTGGCCTGAACGTGACTCTGCTCAGGCTTGCTTAGGGCATCCTTGGGATCCATCCAAGGATCCCATCCTAATCATACCTACTTGCCTTTCAACTGGGATTTAACTCTTAAGGTGGGGGTCAGTTACCCCACCATACAGTGTGTTTCGTTTTCTTTTTATGGGCCTGCCTCATAGTAGGTGCTCAAACAATATTTTAGAATTCATATTCCATCTCTTGGTGCTGGATTCTTCTACTTTCTTCCTCCTTTTCTATTGTAATGGGGGCAAACCATAAACCTGCCCTAAACAATAAAGCAGAAGAATCAAGTGTGGAAAGGATTTAAATTCCTGCGAAGGAAGGTCCTCATAATTCATTGTAATTTACCATAGGGGCCTTCTCTGAAGTCCATAATTATTACTGCTTCACTAACTTATTTGGTGCTTTGGTTATTCTAGATGTATAATCATTTCGCCTTTTGTGTACATATTTTGGCTATCATCAGATTGTCAGTCCCTTGAGGGAGGTCTCCAGCTTCGTGCCCGACTAAGCTCCTAGCACATTCCTATGCAGTGAATGTTGGTGCTGATGATGAGTTGAAGTGTTACCAGAGGGAGAAGATGAGTGAGGCTTTGGAGGAAATGGAACCCCAGGTGTGAGGCCCAAGGAACTGCTCCAGGGCCACTTAGTTTTCTCAGTGGGTGTTGGTTTCCTGGAAGGTCTCATTCTCTACATGGAGTGGGGGTGTGTATTATGGATTCTCTGAACTAAGTTACCGGTTTAGTAACTCATCGCAGGTCAAGGCCCAGTGAATAACAGCAAGAGTGGTGCTGCTTTACCACCTACAAGATCCTCTGGTAGGATCTAATTCTTAGTTCCCAACTGACATCAGTGTGAATTCCCGGAGATAGACACCCACTGGTGCAACTTCAGCAGGGCCTCAGGGTAACTAACCACTTGGCTTCTGGTCACTTTATTCGAACACTGTTGGCCAAAGGGAGGTGATCTGACATCACATGAAGCCACGCTTGAATTCACTGTCCATGATTTGGTTGTGACAGTGGACGGTAACCCTGCAAGAACTGTCTTGACCAATTGAGCCTTTTTGTGTTTGAGTTTTATGTTAAATTAAATAAATCTCAGGAAAAGAAAAAAGAAGACAGCCTAACGCATTTTAAGTAACTATAATACAAACACCTTGTGAAAAGTCAACTTTTAAAATCCCAGCTGTTGAGGTAGTATATTTAGTAACTGTTCATACCTCCAGTAGGTATGGATGCATTAGCAGGCATGTGCGTGCGCACATGTTTTGGACTTATTTCAATAGGAAAAGAAACACACACACGCACACAAAAACATTCAGGGACAAGTAAATCAAGGTCTGTATTGTTTTTTTTTCTTTTTGTGACCATCCCATGGTCATTGGATATTTGGGGAAAGCCATTTTCCTTTTTCCAGGTCTTAGTCTCTTATCTTTAAAATATGAGGATGCGACCATATGCTTCCTAAGTGTCTCTTGAGTGCTCACTTTATGATTAATTGTTAAAAACATAAAGGTCATGAGCAGCTTGTTTTCTGACAGTAATGTCTGGACCAGAAATAAGGGATGATGACCAGTGGGTACATTTTGACCGGAGAGGAGCAGAAGTGAATGTTTACTTAGTGTTATGGACGGAATGTTTGTGTTCCCCCAACATTCATATGTTGACATCCTAACCCCAATGTGATGATGTTAGAGGTGGGGACTTTGAGAGATGATTGGGTCATTAGGATGAAGCCCTCCTGAACAGGATTAGTGCCCTTATTCAAGAGACCTCAGAGAGCTCACTTGCTCCTTCTGCCATGTGAGAACACAGTCAGAAGACACCATCTGTGAACTAGGAGTGGGTTCTGACCAGACACTGAATCTACCAGCACCTTGATCGTGGCTTCCCAGCTTTCAGAACTGTGTGAAATAAATTTCTGTTGTTTATAAGCGACCCAATCTATTGTATTCTGTTATAGCAGCCTATATGGACTGAGAGTGACAGAGATCTTTTATCTCTCATTATTCCTCTGACCTTGCTTTGTGCTTCACAAGTGTATATTTTTGTCTTCCTAATTTCATTCCTGAATTTCTCGATCTCTCTCATTCATTTATCTATTCATTCATATATTTGCAAATATTTTTACATATAACCTTTGGAAGGGACTTCCGTCTGCTCAGCCCCAGTTTCCTTGCATGTGAAATGATGGATTTGGGCTAGGTAGAGTTTCAGGTCTCTGACAGCACTAATGTTCTTTAACTCCATGAAGACGTTTCCTGCATAACCCTGTCAGGAGGAAGAGGTGATCCAATTCTTCAGTCTCTGTGCATTCATTCTCCCTACAGGTGCACAGTTTTTCCTGGTATGTTAACCCAGATGGCAGCAGAGCAAAGAATGAGGTAACTGCTGAGGACTGGCTGCTAAAACCTTATGCGGGAAAACAGAGTTTTCCAGAATTGATATTTCTAGGAATGATTGAAAAAAAAAAAAAGATACAGCTCAACTTGGCAAGGTTAACAGCACAGGCAGCAGGCTCTTGGGCTCAGCTGCCAGCACGACCTCGAATAAACCAGCTTTGCCTGACAGAACACCTGACAGGAATGAAGGGTGCGGAGTGGCCCGCAGGCTACAGGATGACATGGAGGAAATGCAGAGCTGGAGAATTGCTGGGTGGAGATGCAAAGAATGTCTCTAGTGGTCTCCAAGTCAGCACTAGCTGGAGATGACGGCTATGGACACCAGACATGAGGAAACATGTGGGCCAGCTTCTCTGAGCACTGGAGGAGTAGGTCAATTGTTGACTGTTCTGTCTGCCTTCTTTCAAATCTCATTTCAAGTGTCTCCCAGAGGAGTGACTCCTCCTTTCTCTGGAGACTGGTCTGTAATTGAGTGAGTCACGTATCAGGGAAGTTCTTCATCTTTTGGTATTTTACTACTATTTTCTTTTGCATCACACACTTTCTGACCTCTAGCTGTAACAGCTTAGGTGTAGTTTATATGAATAGATTAGAATTGGAACACAGCAGACCTGATCCTTTTTTCACTCCGTGGTTGACCTCTCCTTGCTAAGAAACATCTAATTGATGAAAACTCATTTGAAGTCCTGAGAACTAGAGAGAGACCAGTAAGTAAGTAGAACTGGCATAAACTTAAGTGATAATCAAATTGGCCCATCTCTTTGCAGATGAGGAATATATCCTGCATCCGTGCAGGAGCCAGAACCAGAGACCAGGGCTTACAACTTCCAGTTCTCCCTCTTTCCACCATCTTCAAACCCTCATTTAAAAAGAAGGCAAATCTGTTCATAAGCATGTAGTATAAGCAGATGGCCTTTTGGGGATGTGAGGAAGGGGGCCAGCTGCATGGAACAGGATATATCTCAGAGGAGAATTCCCCAAAGTGAGGTTGAAGCCCGATTTAGAAGAAGATGAATTTTAAAACCTGCTGTAGGGCATAGATATCTGGCACTATAAGAGGCCTTAACAATCATATCATCCATCACCCTCCGTTTGCAACTGAGGAAACTGAGGCCCAAAGAGATGAAGTGATTTTTTGCACTTCCCTAAGAAATTAGCTTTATAAATACAAGATTTTGACTTCTTTCCCCATTTTTATTATTTAGCTTTTGGACCCCACTGTCAGTTTCCCTTCCCCTTTTTTGACTGTGACTTGACAATTTTTTTTTTTTTTTGAGGGGGATCCCATCAGTTTTGATTATTTGTCATTTACTGAATTTCTGTTGCCTTTCTCGCTTTTTTTCTGTCCTATTGCTCTGTAAATGCAAACCTACAAATAGCGCCTTAGATTTGATCCCACAGACTCTCCCTGGAGAAGGTAAATAAAGTCTGCCTCATCCATGTAATCCATGTGGCTTGCAGCAACAACATTTTGTTGCTCTGCCATGCACACATTCCTGTCCCATTGGCCACCCTTCCTGGCCTCCTGGCAATCGTGTGTTTTCAGACCTTCTACCACTTTGTAATATTTATTCCCCTAGGTATATTTGTCTGAACTATTTTTTTTCATGCCAAATTTCAGTTGATTTCCTCTCCTTGTTTTCAAGGTCTTTTTGCCTCCAGTTGTCCAGGAGACAAACACCATTGTAATCACAATAGCAGGACTGATTTAACTGATAGTTGACAGAACAACATGGAGTAATCATCACTTCTCATTCATTACTTTTCTATTCAACATTTCCTCCCCAACAGCCATGGATTTGGCAAAGTTTTCCGTCCAAATGTCTGTCAATACTGGGTCTCATGCCAGCATAGAGTGTGCGAGTACCTAACAGCATTTCTGGGTTTTCACATTGCTTACTCCTTCTGCTTTTACTTAAACATTGCCTCTCTCCTTAGAGGTACCACTTGCCTCTCATCATGGATTGATGATGTGTGTCCTAGCTCTTCGCTATTTCAGATTCAAAAAGCTCCCTAGTTTTAGAAGCAGCTGTAGAGTCTATTCTTCAGGCCTAGCTGCAATATCATCTGGGCCAGTGAACCTAATGGATGAAAGGAGTATAGTTTCTGTGGCTCTTGGTTAGTATGGGTGGAGATAAAAGTGATCTAGGCAGCTCCACACAGCTTCCTTGGGTTTATGCAAACTAGAGTCCCGTGAAATCCTCTGCACCTGCAACTCTTCCACTCAGAACCAGCCCTGTGGGATCCTGCGCATCTCTCCCACCCATGCCAGCGCTATGGGACCTTCTGTACCTTTTCTGCCCACAGCCACTCCTGCAAAATCCTCTGGATTTTTCCATCTATGTCAGTTCTGTGGAACTCTGCCCCTTACCCACCCTGGCCAATCATCAATTCATGATTCATCCAGCTGCTTGGAATGACTATGGAATGTGGATTGCCTGAAGTGGCATTCTGAGGATGAGGCACGTGACTTTTTTGGTTTGTTTGTTTATTCTAAGTATGAATTGCTTCCTTCCAGTTGATAGCTTAGAAGTAAAATTCACATGCTTTTTTCTCTTCTGAGCAACAAAAACACATACATCAGATAAACTAGGCACAGTCAACACCATTTTGCTCCATGCAAAGGCATTATGAAGTCTTTAAATTCTTCCAACTGTTTTGTTGAAGTTGGATGACAAAGGGCAAAGCGAACCAGTAGCAGCTCTATACCAGGGAATCAGTCAATTTTACCTATCTCAAATTATCTTTTCAAAACACAAAATATGTATATTCTCAATAAGGTTCTCTGTTTCCCAAGGGACTTATTTCAGTGATCTCCTTTCAGTCCTTTGTTTTCTCCATTGCCAAGGACTCCATCCTGGGCTAGTAATTAGAGTGTTTTATTGAATAGGATTTTCCCAGCCTCCACAGGGCCATTTGTTCAATGAAAATGCTTTCCTAAAGTTTATTGTCAAAGCAAAGCATGAAAAACATTAGATCTATCTACAAATTAATACTTATAGTCATATTAACTTACAGATATTAATCTCATAGGGCTATCACATTGCTCTCCCCAAGTATGCTATTCTTCAGGTTAACTAAAAATCTTTTGTTGTTTCATTTATGGCATGATTTCAAGACCACTTACTAACTAGTTTTTTCACTATATGCAATGCAGTTTGTCTAAATCCTCCCTAAGCATCACCATAACTCATATTTAGTTTTACTTTTCTTTTAAAAGGAAACCCATCAACTAACAATATATTTTAACTTCAGCAAGAAATCTAATATTTCTAAACATTTTTATTTATTGCTTCCTAGAGAGCTCTTCTAAGATGTGTTTTTAAAAAAGTCCCTAGAAGATAATTAGGCCCACATGTCCATCCGATCTGCTTGAGATTTGATTTTGATAGAACCTGAAATTCTTGCATAAGAAGAAAGGTAGATACAGATAGAAGAAGAAGATGAGAGAAATTTTGAGACCATTGACTTCCTGTCTGCCTGGCGCTAGTACATTAGCCCTTATCAAAGTTGGAAGAGCTGGTACAACACAGCCATTGTAGGTATTGGATCAATACCTGGCAAACAGCCTGAAGGTCAGATAAAGTACTTAGGCAGGCAGTTTGCCAGGCTAAAGAGATGTCAAGAAAATCAATTAGACTCTAAAGAAAGAGTAGCAAGCTAACTAAAAATCCCATCTTGAAAGGCTCTCTGTATTTCAAAGGTGTTTTATATACATTCACAATATCTTTATCTCGTTCATAAAATTACATTTGATAAGCAATTAAAACTATCCTTGGGTCACCTGAGGTCAACTCACAAAAGATTGTAAACACCTGTACTATCCTAGATTAGAAATAGCTACAAAGGATGGAGATTTAATCAGGTTCTTTTCAGGGTATAAGATTACATAACTTTCGATTAATTTGTTCTTTTTCTATATTGATTACTTTATATGCATTTGGAATGTCAAAGATGCCCTTGCTATTTGAGTGGTGGTAGACAACGTGGACTTTGAGTACTCCAAGGATGCCAGGTAGTTTGCCTCGTAAATTATAGTCCTCTCAAGTCAAAAAATAGAAGGGGAAAAACAGGACTGATTGCTTTGGTAATTTTTTTCACCAGCAAGCAAAAGAAAGAAGCATAATGTTTACTGCGTGGAAGGTAGAAATATTCTTGCTATTTGTTTACCAGCAAGACTTTTTTGTTATATATATAGTCTCTTCTCTGTCCCAGGGAACTTGTGGACACATTTTGGTATAAATAACGTTATGATACTCTATTTATCCCATGTCTTATGATTTTCCTGGTATCGTTACATAAGACTACTGACAGATAATTTGTATTTCTAGTACATATTTCTTGACTTCAGTAAGTTTTTGTTCAGTCTTGGGGTGAGAAATAATATTGAGGCATTTCAGTGACCTGCATAAATAGAAATTTATTCATAACGGATAATTATCAAGGGCAAATTCATGGAACTGTGCTAAGCAGTGGGTAGAGATACCATGATGAACTAAACAGATTTAGTCCCTGCTTTCATGGAGCTTACAGTTTAGAGAGAGAAACAGGCAATACACAGCTCTCTAAAAATATGTATAATTAAAAAGTGTGGTAAGTGTGACAAAGTGAAAAATAAGAGAAAAATGTGAAAAATGTAGCTCGGTCACAAAGACTGCAAAAAAGGGGTTGGTGGCAAACATTTCAGGGAAGGGGGACAGCCTGCAGAAAGAGTCTCAGGTTGAAGGGACGTTAGGAGACAGATCACACAATGCAGGCCCTTGTAAGCCATTGCAACTTAGCACCACACAAGACCATAGTTGTCTGTTTTTTTTTTTCTTTCCCTTTTTTAACCTTTGTATTACTTACCTGTGGTTGATAACAGGTTAACTGCAATAATAATAAATAGCAATATTTGTTATCTTGATTTTTAAAGAAATTTGTTTAAGAATTGTGTATTTGAAGGAGCTTCCTGTGTCCATATCGCTATAGATCTTGAACTCTAGTAGGTGGACGTAACTGATCTTGCGTTCTAGAACGAACCATTTTCCCCTGAGCACAACGCAGACCTAGGGCAAAGAGCTACCATACTCATGCAATGATTCTGCAGTTCAGCACCGAGTCCATCTCACTATTCACTCAGGATGGACATAGGGGATCTCAAAATTCCCAGGGCTTACCCCCCGAACGAGGTACCCTGAATCATGGTCCTGATACCCATTGCTTTCCCATTTGGATGCTTATCAGTTGTCCCTTACTTACTTCTCCCCCTGTTCATATTTTGAGTCCCAACTTGCACCTTGAGCTCCTTTGACCTTGATTAATTGAACTCAAATCTCGTCTATCCTTTAGCTTTGGAATGATCATCCTGTCTAGGCACTGCTTTGCACAACTGTGAACCTATAGACCCTTATATAATGTCATCTTCTAAAATCTGGATGCTTCAGTCCCAGGTACAAGAGCTTTAGTTACTGAGTCCTTTTTTTGCAAGGCTAAGAGTATTTTTGAACTAAAAAGTTTCCTTTTATGTGCAAATGCAATCCCATTACTTATCTTGATCAACTGGTTTATTATTGACTTCAATAATATTAACACAGTGGTGAAAAACGTGGGCTTTATAGCTATACTATTTACTTGCTGTGTGTAAATTTGGCAAGTTACTTAACCACTCTGGGGCTGAGTTTTCAGATCTGTAGAATTTGAGAGATAATAGAACCTACCTACCTCACAGAGTTGTTGTGAGGCTTAAATAAGTAAATACATGTAAAGTACCTGGAGTGTTGCCTAGTGCTGTCAATGTAAGAAACATCCAGACCTGTAGAGAATTTTGTGTTTTTTTGAGTCAAACTGAAGACATATGCCAGAAAGCAAAATTAAAATGGATTGAGAAAATGCTCTGGAGAATGGCAGTTTTGTAGTTTGTTTTATATATTTAGAATCCAAGGAGAAGATGTAAAGAAGGTACATGAAATCCACTGATAGTAGATGAAGGAGACGGGAGAAAGCAAAGTGGGGAAATCTCTAGGACTGGGTAAAAGGCAAAATGGAGAAACATATTTCTTTTACCTTGGTGGGTACAGGATAGTTAACAATTAACATTTGCAGCGTGTAGCGATGGTACGTGGGGAACAGGAGAACCATGAGGGGCTCTGGGGTCTCACGGTCTGGAGGTCCTGTGTTCTCATGCCTGTGGTTGTGCCTTCGAGGGGTAGAAAACAAAATTACTCTGACATTTCAGAGGTATGTTATCCTAGATGCATAAGAACAATGGACAGTTCTCACTTAAGGTAAAGTTTGACATTTGTTAAGAAAGCCATAGGCCTAGGATGTGACTACCCTCTATGACCTGCCCGGATAAGAACTTGTGATAAGACCATCTGTGTGGTTACTTTCGGCTTTCGGTCACTGAGCTTGTGAGGCTTACCATGTGGCTCCCTGAGCTTGTCAGGTTTATTGCGTTGCCCCCTTTTCGTTCACAGTATTTTATAAGCTCTTCATAAATATTAGCTGAAAGTGATGGAATTAGGATTTAAACTTAGACCAAAGTTCAGACAGAGCACAGGCTTTGTCACATACTTACCCCCAGCTTCTTAAGACAGGCATCTACAAACTACCGTCTTTGGACCAAATCTACCCAAGGAGTTAAAAATAGTTTTTTATGTTTTTAAAGGGCTGTAAAAACAAACCAACCAACAACAACAAAAAAAAAAAAACAAAGAAAAATAGGTGACAGAGGCCTTATGTGCATTGCAAAGCCTGAAATATTTGTTGTATCTTTACAAAATCATTTGCCTATGCCTTGTTTAACGTCTTGCTCTACATCTTACATGTTGTGTGATTTGGGGCAATATATTTAAACCCAGAGCTTCTATTTTCCCATCTGCAAAAGGGAGATTACAATATGCATGTTACGAGGTTGTGTAAGGATGAAAAACTATAGCATACAGGAAAGCACCACGCATAACATTCTACACATGGTAGGTGCTCCCTATGTGTCAGATTCCTTTCCCTTGGGAGAGTTGTGTTGGCTTGTCTTAAAATGTATTCAAGCTATTTTTAATATTATAAAATTGTCATCATGTCACTGTAGATAAGCAGCTGGATGAGGGGCTTCTGAGTGATGATTTACCGACGAGAACCAGAATATGTGGAAAGGGCTGGAGACCTGAAGCAGTTGTAGTTTGGCCATTTTGGGGGCTCAGGTGTGTTAGTTGACCCAACTCTGTAAATGAGCTGTGAGTGGGAGGTGGCCCTCCTAGGAAAGTGGTGAAAACAAAAGCAAAGCATTATCTGCCATCAAGGTCAAGTGGGCATTTGAGTGGATTTAAAACAATATGTGAAACAGCTCAGCTTCCCTACTCTTAATTGCCACAGGAAGCCAACTTAAGACATCAAACAGAGAGCGGCCATTGTGAGGATGATTTCCCAGAGTGCCCTGGAGAGAGAAGAAGGTGACTGCATGGTCAGTGCAGAAGGTTTAAAGTCCAAGAGGAGAGTATCTGAGGCTAGTAGGAAACTACCCTGTTCCGCACTCCAGGACATGTCCTGTAAGAGTGAGGGCAGTCTTTTAGCAGAACTGGAACATTATTTCTGACCAGAGGGGGTGGAGTAGGGAGCTATAACCAGAATAAAGACTACGGGCAATGTGTAGGAAAGCGTGAGAATCTCATGAATTCTAGAAGAGCGAGAGATCCAGGTTTATCTTGGAATAGACATTTAAGCCTGTATTATTCAAAATGTAGATCCTTACTCAAAACTTTTTCTATCCCACAGGTAACATTTTATGCAGTCTACTTTAATCTCTCCAAAACTTAGCTATTTAACATTTCAAGCCTTTTGGGGCCTTAAAAAGTTTCTATTGAAGTATAATACATACATAGAAAAGTAAGTCAATTAATTTTCACAAACCTGCACACATTCAATGAACCAACACCCTGATTGGAAAGAGAATATTACCAACATTAAGAAGCTGTCCTCATCCTACATTCCTGTTACCGCCCCTCCTTAGGGGTGACGATTATCTAAACTACCAATAGAACAAGGTAATTTTGCCTCTCTTTGTTCTTCACACATATAGAATCATATAATACGTGCTTTTTGCATGTGTGTCTGGCTTCTTTCACTCATCCCTACGTTTGTGAGATCCATTCCTATGGTTGCATGTAGTTGTTGTTATTCATTCCCATTGCTGTTATGTATTCTATTTTGTGAATACAGCCAAATTTACTCATTCTGCTATAGTTTCCTCTTTTGGAAATCTCAAAGCACAATACTGTAATCATTTTGGTGCCTGTCTTTGGGTGAACATATGTAAGCATTTCTGTTGCTGGGTCATAGGGTACTTATAAGTTATGCTTTAGTAAATATTGATTTTTCTAATGTGGTGGTGACAATTTATATTGGTGGGTTTTTGAAGAAAGGGAGTAAATGTTTTTAGGGATATATCAAGGAAATCCTCAGGGCTGGATATGGTTGTGTTAATCGTAACTGGATCATCCCCTGAGTCAAGGGAAATTAGAGAAATGGGCAGAAAGAATACAGATTCCCTGTCAGATACAGAATTGGGACAAGCTATTGCACTGTCACTTTTAGGCCCTTTTCAGCGTGACCTACTGTAGGAATTAGCTTAAACATTATACTTATTAGATGAATGACAGTAATAGGAATTGAACATAAAATTTCAGGTATTATCTGTTAAACAATTCTACATGCTAGGTTGATTTCCTAGATTGTTTCCTTTTCCTATTTGAATACCTATTAAATATTAGCTACCTGCTTATGACAGGAAACTACCATCACTGAACCATCTAAATAGATACTCAAGCTACTTCTGAAATTGCTGAGTGCTTTCCACTGTTATTAGAAATACTTTTTGCAGAAGACAAGAATGCCCAAAGGTGGAAAAATATGGTACCTTTTTTTGAAACTGGAAGAAATATTGGCTCTTGAAATTATGGATGCATTATTCTATTTTCAGGCCTTGGTAACATAACCAGCAAGTCATCAGGTAGTTGGCTTCCTGAATTCATAGTCTCAGAAAGTTATCAGAATAGTTTGAGATGAGCTTATGTCACCTTAGCTTGTGGTCATGTTTTGACTGAATGCCGCATAGAAAGGAAGCAGTAGACATTATCTGGACTTCTGAGATTTCAGATTTATTCCCACATGTCACTTCTGTTAATAAACCAGAAGCATACAGAATGTTTGAAAAGCAGCATGGTTTCTCATACATGAACTTTGGACCCATATAGACCTGGATTGACAATCCAGTTCTGTTACTTATTAGCTAGAGGTGTGTGACCTAGCCAGATAAGTTACCTACCCTATTAAATACTCTTTCTTCATATGTAAAGTTGGGATAACAGTACTTGCCCTCCAGGGTTGTTGTGAGGATTAAAGGAACTAATTATTTATTTGTGCAAATTCTCAGCCTTTTAGCCTCGCCCTCTTCTGCATCCTTCTCTTTGGAGTCTAGGCGGGGTACTGTGACATGCGGCCACAGCATCCAGACCAATTATCCTCTCTGCTCAAAGTCTCACTTTGTCCTATTGCCATCTGCCCTTCCTATCACAGCACTTATCATAGAGGGCTATAGTTTTCTATTTACTTATCTCTATTTCTGATAGGCTGTAATCTATCAGGAAGCAGGAGCCATATTTATCTTTCCCCCAACATCTAGTAGAGATCCTTGCACACAAGTGAAACGGATTGTTGAGTTATCCCCTGACTTTCTTTATCCTTTGATTGTTTGAAAGTTAGAAAAGAAAGTCCTCATCTTGGTAGTATTACTGATACATGGAAGCCAGGACAATAACTCAACAGACCCTTGAAAATTGAGAAAAGTGACCAAGCTAAACAGGATGAGATAGGGGAAGAAAACAATCCAGGTTGACACAAGAAAGGGAATAATTATGTAGGTAAGAAGGAAGTGGAAACATGCCCGAATGTGAGTCAGCAGCCTGGTGCTGTTATTAAAAGTGTTAACATGATCCTAGGATGTATTAATAGATATATTACATGCAGAAGCCATGGAGTAATCTGCTTATTTTACTTGGTATTTCCTGGGCTCTTATTGAAGAGTTGTGTATTTTTCGGTGTTCCATATTTATTAGAAATTGCAGAGAAATTGAGGAGGATCTGGCTGGTAGACACAAAAATGGCCAAAGGAATCAAATGTTCCTTCCATGAAGAAAGTTGGAGCCTGTTGTGATATTTTTCTCCAGAGGAGGAACTTGAAAGTATTAAATAAACATAAAGTGTATTGTGTTTTTCAGGATATTATGTAAGGATATGATGAATATAAGATAATGTCATTAACTCATAGCGCTGGAAATATTCATGAGAAAGGATATGGTGCATCTTCATTCCTGCAGGAAGCTGAATGCCTGGACCTTCCAAAATGGACAGTTTTCAGTCCTTCCTGGAAGATTTTATGACCTCACTTAGTAGTCATGTAGAGTTTTCTCATTCACAAAATCAAGCGATTCTTTTTCCTAAACCTAACATCTTCCTCTTTGATTCTCACAATACTTGTATTCTCTAGTTTTGGTCCATCACTGATATGGATAATTCAGGTGCCTTTTATGTTAACTTTTTAATATATCTGAAATCCTTCGTTATCCTCTTGTTATGATTTTGGCATCTTTGCCCTAGCCTAAAATTCTCCAATTTTCCCTTCTGTTAAGTGTTCTTTGTAATTCTTCTCTGAACCTTCTCTCTGATAGCCACAGTGTTTGAGAGTAGGCCTGATGACTTAAACTGGACATGATAATCTGAGGACTTCTGACCTGCTAAAACAAACAAACGAAACCCCTCGCATCCAGCTTTATTTTTCTCTCAGTTTTTCCTTTAAAAAGTTGTTTCTAACTGTTCCTTTATTTACAGGTAGTATTTTTACTCCTTCAGAGACTATTATTTGTACATTTTTTTTTCCTGTTTTCGTAGAAATATTTTTTATCCAGTAAAGGTAATTTTGGATGTTATTCCCCCCATCCCAGTATCAGCACACGTTTTGTGGATTGGCTCCTTGGTTCAGACGGCTATTGAGGCACCACTCCACACTGCTATTGAGGCAGTGATAACAATTATTTTTGTATAGTCTTTAAAGCAGGTGTTCCTTCATCCAATAGTGATAAGGTAAATTAGAAGATGAACGGGATGGATTGAGAACTTTTATTATTGATAATAAGTCTTTTTTTTGATTATTTCTTGTGTAGGTGGGCTATTAATTTAGGATCTGGCTCAATCTGTTTCCTCCCAAAGTTTTATGGGATGCAGTTTAATATAATAATTGTTGTTAGTAGGATAGTGATTAGTTGTTTGTTTTTTATCTGACATTTTAAAAAACGAAGATTTAGATTAGAGCTTTTTGGCAATGAAATATTCAAGTTGGCATTAGGCTGTTGTAAATAATTTTAAAAAAATTTCCTGGAGATTTTAAAATTAATTTACCATCCACTGAACAAATACTTATTGTTTGCTATACATGCCAGGTGCTTGGGCTAGAAGTGAATAAAGGTGAATGATAGGTATAGAATGCATGATTTTTAAACTAGTGAAGACAAAAACTATAGAAAAGACATTTAAACAACAACAAAAAAATATAATGTTAATAACAACAACAGCAACAACAACAACAACAATTCAGGCGAGTGTAACTGAGGCATTGACGAAGGGTACCTGACTGTGACAATGAATGGAGGGGGTTTCACAGAGGAGGAGGTGTTTTAGCTGAATGTTGAAACACACTTAGAGGGAAACAGACAGGGTTGGGGATGAATAAAAAAAGAAAAGATGTGGAGAAATAAGACTGCATAGCATTTGGGGGGAGGGGCTGCAAGGAGTTTATTGTGGCTGGAATTAAGTTAGCCTTGTTTGGAAAACTATGCAGGGACTGGATTATAAAGCAAGAGCCTAGCGTGTCACACCATGCTGAGGAGCGGGAGACTTTATCCTGCGGGCCAGTAAGACAGCTCCTGCAAGAATTCCAGGCCCTGGTTACCTTTCACATGGACTGAAATAACAGCAGTGCAGCTAGAGCAAAGGGTATTTATTTGTGGCATATCATGGAGGTAAAATCAACAGGACTAAGTGATATATGGACGAGAGAGAGGGGAGACTGTCCAGGGAACAAGGTTGATAGCTTGGGAGATTGCATAATGGTTTAGCCATTTATTGAGAGAGGGGATATAGCAGAATTCAGTTTGAGGAGTAAGATAGTGAGATTAGTTTTTGAAGATTGGATTCTAGATAACCATAAGAACACCGAGGCAGAGCTGTCTCGTGGAAAATACAGGTACATTTAAAGTTTGCAATAGATGGCTCTCTGCCTTGGAATGTTGCTTTCACACTCAATGGCAATGACAACTATAAAAAATAGAGAAATCCACGTTTTAATACTGGAATATTCCTAAAGAGGAGCTTGACCTTGCAAAAGAGTTGTTCGATAAAAACAGGCCACATATGGAGGACTTCTTCAGATGTTTCTTCATATGGCTTTACAGGTACCTGTGGATACCTTCTAGCAACACAATACTGCATAAATGTTTTTGACACTTGTCACATTGGCTCTATCCTCTTTCCTTGTATTTTCCTGTCTAAGCTTTCACACCAGGCTATATTGCTGTAATATGCTCTTTGGATGCTTATATTTTTGTTCTTATTAAAGGGAGAAGAGATAGATACAGATCTTTTGAAATAAATTCAGAAATTTCTTGAGTTTGTTTGGCAGGCAAAAAAATTGCCATCAGACACAGACACACGTACATACATCTTGCGCCTTCTGTTTGACAATTAGTCCTTGCCCAGCTCTGTCCCTTTGCCGATAGCCTAGGACTCAGCCGGTGAGTGGAGTCAAGGATACTGTTTTTCAAGCAAATGTACAACTTGGCTTACTGAAGTCTTTTTTTTTTTTTTTAAATCTACCTACCACACTAGGTTGTTATAAGGATGAAGGAAAATAATGCTTGTGAAGTTCTTTTTTAAGCTATAAAGGACTAGATAAGTGTAAGAAGGTAAATAAACAGAGAGGACTATTCAATTTTATTTCCAATACAGAAGTGTACTTTTTTTTTTTAAATTTTCTTCTTCATGCTAAGGATGTTTAGTCATAAGTGGGGCTGTGGGAAGGCTTTTGATCATGCATAATTTCTTAGGCACAAACTGCTTAAAGATACATTTATCTTCTTCTGACCTAATCCCTCTGTGTATTTCAATTCAGTTGAAGCTTCTCACAGGCTTCTACTGTTTTCACTAAATTTTCACCATAATACTTTGTACACACATCGCTACAGACAGTAATAATGTATTAGATAATTCTGGGGCAAAAAAGCCCCAGAAATATGCTTCAAGGAGAATTGTTTTTAATGAATATGCTCTAATGCAATTTCTCCAAGTGCATTTAACTTAGTGTTTATTTACTTCCACGGTTAATTTTGATTCGTACTCTATCAAATTGCCTTGTAAAGTCAAAGAACTTTAGGACTGTTTCTGTACACACCACATTGTCTACAGCTGGTATTTGTGGGGAAGCCGCCAAGTAGCCATGAGCAGGTGTTTGCAGGCTCCTTCGTGAGATCGCCTGGCCAGATGGGGTCAGAAAAGCTTACCCAGGAGCCACTAAAGCCTAGGAGTTTGTCTGCCTACCCAGAAGGGGCGGTGGCAATTCCTGGCAGATTTTTAGACATGGTGACTTTGATAGGTGCACTGAGTGAGATTCATAGTTTCTAATAAATAGGCATGAAAGTGGTTGTAGCCATAGATTCAGCTTAAAAGAGGACAGATTTTAAGTATTCTAAAATTAATTCATGATGACAAACAACTCTTTTTTAACTTACAACTATGGCTGTTCTTATTACTATATTTCACACCTGTATTTCTTCTCAATCAGATAATGAATGCAGGTGCCATCTACACTTGAACCTTTCCCCAACCATCTAAGAAAATATACATGCTGGTCCAGAGAAGAAATCACATTAAGCAATCTCAAGTCCCAATAATTACTGTAAGAAAGCAGAGAAATGCACAGGCTTTGAATTTCCACAAGAAAATATTCATTTGAATAAAAATATCAGAGGCTCTTACTTAGTTTTTATAGAAAAAAATAAATATATTGAATATTACATGGAAAAAATGATATATGCTTTCCATGCATTTGGTGACCAGAAAATAACACATAGTATGTTCATATAGTCATATGTGTGAGAATTACATTAATTCATTTAGAATTTTTTAAACTCAGTGAGTCAATGTTATGATTCCAATTTCTGTGAGTCAGAGAATAATTCTGAGGGACTCAACCCAACAAATGTCGGAATTTGAAAATTAATTTAGCTTATAAAATTACATCTTAACAAAATAAAAATAGCTCAGAGGGAAAAATAATCAGTGATGGAAGCACCCTTCAGTATATTTAGCTTATCAAAATGTTCCTAAATGACTCAAAATGTGCTTCTTACATATGATAAATATTTTCTATACTGCAACTATATGTTGACAAATGAACAACATGTACTGTTGGTGAAGAGGCTGTAAGTGTCAAGTATAATTATCACGATTATGATTTGAACTTGTCAGAACTAACATCTTGAAATCATGAAGAGGGTTTGTAGAAAGATGGGAGTAGAGCATATTACAAGTTCTTTTTTATTTGGTTATTATTAGACTATTGAGAATATACAAATAATGTCAATGATAAAAGTCAGTGCTGTGATGTAACTAATTCATCCACACAAAAGAGCATTCTACGTAATACCGCACTCTGCCTAGTTGACTTGTTCTTCCTCCACACTCATCTTGAGAATTTTTGCATGGCTTTTTCTAGATTTTTTAACCTGTTTTAACTTAAAGAGAAATGTTGTAAAATATCAGGTAAGAAGAATCTGATCACCTTTTCTTCTACCCACATGAAACTAGTTTAATGTTAGGATATCTCTGAGTAAGTACCCATCAGGACACAGGATAGGACTGAGATGTCTTTCCAGGTCAACAGTGATTGGAGTAGCCTTTCTTAGTCTTTACCCAAAAGAGGATTACCTCTTTTTCTAGGCTCTCTCCCTTCCAATCATTTGTCTATCCTAACTTGCATAATATTTCTAAAACGTAGATGCCGCCATTTTACTCTCCAACTCAAGAGCCCTTGACTCATAGCCTCCTCCATAAAATATTTCTGGAAAATTCCTCTGAACTATAGAATTTTCACCCCTTCATCATATTGCCCCTCAGATGGCTGCTGTGACACTCATAACACTTTGTGATACTCCATTTGTCTGCACATTTGTATATCCTAGGTTCCACTGTACATTTCTTGAAATAGGGACTGGGGATGCCATTTCAATATCTCCAGCATTTAGCACAGAGTCTGGTCTAGAATAGGTTCTTAACAAATATTTCTTGACTGCATAAAACAACTTCACTTTCACTGCATTCAAATCTGCTCAAAATCCATATATTCAAGACCCCTCCAAATCCGGCTTGCTCTATTTTTCCGGCTCCATCTCTTACCCTTGGTACTCCCCTAAGCTCCAAGATGGCAGCCACCCAAGATCATTTGCTGTTTTTGAATATACTGAACACTTCTAAGCATTTAAATTTTTGCCCTGTGCCATGCTGGTCTCTGTATCTCTTCTTGTTGGAGTCTTATTTTCCTGTTTTAGTCCAAATGTCTATATGTGTGAGAAACTGCTGACCTTTTCCTCACACCACTTAGAATTAATTTTGTCTCCCATGTGCTATTCTGTAATTTGTTTATCCACAGTTGGCTTGCACTATATAGCTATGCATATCATGATTTCTCCTACTGGCTGATGAGTTCCTTGAAGGCGAGAACTGCATTGATATGATCATTCATTTAAGATACATATAGGGTATTTTTTGTGATACAGGCATTGCGTTATGTTCCGGGCACAATGTGGTGATTATAATAAACAAAATTCCTGTCCCCAAAGAGCTCACTTTCTAGTCAGGTGAGAAAGACAACACAAATATAAACAAGTAACACAACAAATAGTGCAACATATAAGTACTCTAATAAGAAAAAAGCAAAAGAAGAGGGACGCATACTGATCACAAAAAGTCTGTCGGAAAAGGTGACATTCGGGTGGAGATCTGAAGGAACTGAGGGGTATGTTAGTGAAAGAGTATTCTATGCATAGGAACTAGCACAGCCAAGGGCCTGAAAGTGGGAGTATGCTTGCAGTGTTTGAGGAAGAAGAAAGAGGCCAGCATGTCTCCAGTAGAGAGAGCTGGTAGAAAGCAGAAGTAGAAGGCAGTGCCCTAGCAGGAGTTCAGATTAATCAAGACCCTGTATGCCCTGGCACATACTTGGTATTTTGCTCCAAATGACATAGGGAGCCTTTGATGGGTTGTAGCTAGATGAGTGACATGGTCAGACTTATGTTTTAAAGGTGTCACCCTGGTTGCTGTGTCTGTAGGCAGGCAATTGGGGAGTTGGTAAGATTGCTTAGGAGGCTATTACCTGTTCAAGCAAGAGATGTTAGTGGCTTGGATCAAGGTGGTGGCAGTGGAAACACTGAGAAGAAATTGGATTTTGGACATCATGCAAAAAAAGTGCTAACACATTTGCTGAAGGATTTATTGATAAAACGAGGGGGAATCAAAGATTACTGAAAGGATTTTGGTCTGAGTGAGTGGTAAGATAGAGAGAAATAACAAAGACTGCAAGACAGGTAGATTGAGAAGGGAAAATCAAACAATAGATTTTGGTTATGATAAAGTTGAGATGCATATTGGATAGCTAAGTAGAGTTGTCAACTAGGTAAGATTGTATAGTTGAGTCAAGAGCTCAGAGTTAGAGATAAAATTTTGGGATATTTTTTATATGAATAAATAATATTTAGAACTCTGAGACTGGATAAAGCATCTAATTGAGTTAAGTATAGATTGTGAAGAGATTTTTAAGGGACTGAGTCCTCCACTGCTTAGAGATCAACAAGATGAGGGGAACCTGCGAAGGAGATTGAAACAGAGCGCTTAGTGAGGGGTAGTTGCTTGGTAAGGACTCCATGGTTGATTGGTTATTTCCAGTGGAAAGGCAATTCCTCTCATCCCGCTTCAGATGGCTCTTATTCCTGGAAAAGAGGTTCTGTCCTTGCAGACATGCTGACCTTGGATTCCTACTTCATCCTTAAGGCAAGGGAGTAATCCTCTTTTCCCTTTGCATATACCTCTCTTTAGAGAAGATTGTTGTATGGCTTATCACATTTACAAGGTTGCTCTTGATATTTATTGTATTGATTTCACCTTTATTTGGAACCTGTCATGATGTGGCCAGTTGTCAATTCTATGATGACATAGTTGGTTCTGGGGTGAACTCAGGACACAGGTCTTTTTGGTGTAAGAACTCCAGTATATTACCTCCATCACGTTACCTAAGTCATGGCAGCATCTTTAGCAAATCCTTCATTCACTCAGGGATTCTACATTGGCGTTTGTTACTGTCAAGTATTCCAAACTGCAAATATTTCTGAGGATGTAAATGAAGCCTGACTCATCGTGAACCTGTGAAGTCACGCTAGTCATCACAGCAGATGGAATGTGAACAAAGGTCAAAATAGATTCCTCTCAGTAATATCTCTGCTGAAATTGTTATAGGTACTTAACTGCCTCCTTCTCTGCTCACAACAAACTATGAAAACTACCCATGATAGTTTAAAGCAGCTTTTCTCTCCATCTCAATGGCATTTCTTAGCTTCAAAGTGGAGGCTGCCATCTTGCAAAAATAATGGTCAATTTAAAGTGGCAACATGAAAACCTGATAGAGAAAAATGGAACTATTAACTCATTGCTTCAGTAGAGAGTGATAGAAAATTTTTTAAAAATGGATAATCTATATATAAAATTCAGTGCCTTTGGAGCACATTTTATGATTTCTCTATAATGAGTATGTATTATCCACCATAGTAATAAGTTTTATTTACCTATCTTTAGTACCTATCATTTAAAGTTGCATGGTAGGGGAAAATAAGTCATGCTAAAAATTTTGATGTCAATAATCCATAAAGTATTCAATCCATGGGTATGTATAATTTTGCAAAATATACTTTTAGCAACTAATAATAAAAAGGGAGAAGACTCATGACATGTAATCTATCCATCGATCCACACATATGTGTGTGTGTGTGTGTGTGTGTGTATATATATATATATATATATATATATATATATATATATATAGAGAGAGAGAGAGAGAGAGAGAGAGAGAGAGAGAGAGAGAGAGAAAGAGAGAGAGAGAGATCTCCAGTAGGTCTTCCCAGCTAGCTAACTCTGTTATGGAAGTCTCTGGAGATGAATTAAGGTTTAAGAAAATATTTTACAAATCTCATCTGGCAATATCACAAATGACCTCTAAAAAATGATTGCCTACAGTCTAAGCTTTAGAAGGGTTCAATGGTCACTTTACAATTAAAAACCAAGTACATTTTTTGCAACTTACGTATGGTGGCAAATTATTCTTATTCTTTGCTATGTTAACTTCCATCGGAATCTGTTAGTCTTAATGAGAATAGTATTAGTGATAATAGACCAAACTAGAATCAAAATAATTGGGAAAAATTTAATTATTAACAACAATAAACAGTTATATAGCACAATGCAGTTTAATGCTTTAATTGCAGAAAAATAAATGGAAGCTTAGAAGGGCTGACTGGTGTAACATAGAATCATTAAAAGTATTCAGCAGAGCTGAGATCTGACTCCACTGCTGTATTTTCCCCTCTACATTATACTATGATCCAGTGAATAGACAAAGACTGTTTTCTATGTACTTATTACAGACAACCTAAGAAAAAATTAAAAAGGTTGAAATGTAAGTACATGCTCTAATGGATCTGTTTTGTTGTTGGTTTTTCTTTTTTTTTTGAAGCTGGACTAAAACGATCATTAAAACAGGGCACAATGTCATGGAAGCACCATTTTTAGAACACTTTGAAAACAAAATATGTGTGAAAAGAAGTAAATAGGGAATGGTCTAAACTCATTTCATTGAGCTGTCTAACTCTGAGAGAAGATACAATTTTATTGTTCATAAGGTCTTTGAGGGAATATATATCCCAACATAATTTATGATGTTACATATCAGAGTTTCAAAGTTCAAATAAAAATTAAGGCAGAATTGAAGAAAACAAAAGAGAAAAGAAAAACACACACAATAATCTTGACTACAGTGGAAATGTTACTTAAAGAGGCAACATATATCCACCAAGAGGCTTTTAGTATTGAAATATGCCCTGAAGTTGACTCCAAGGAAGACGATGAAATAGCCAGTGAGTTAACATCTAGCGAAGTTATAGTTGGCCATAAATTTAGTCTTGGAAATGATGCAGTGAAACTGTTCTCAAATATTTATTTTAGCAGAGGAATTTTAGATGAAGAAGATCCTGGAAGGAGAAAATGGACAGCTATAGACTTTAGAAAAGTCATGAAACAGAAAAAAGAAAAGGGCCTTAAAAGAAACTTGTATTATTAAGTGTGAATGTGTGTGTGTGCCTATCAGTATGGGTTGTCGTTGGTGGTGGTGACAGTGGGAATCTATTGGACCACATTAGGACCTGCTTCCGGGTCGCATTGGGATGGACCCTCTGAATCTTCAGGCCATTCTTCTTGCTGTCATCTGCCAGCCCCTCTCTCTTACTTTCCACAGTTTATGGGAGATTGTAACATTTTGGTGTACAGCACAGTTTTTACAAAGTCAAGTTCTCCTTTAATATTCACATCAAGTATTTGATAAGAATTGTTCAACCTGAGCACATTTTTCTCATTAAAAATAATAAGTATTAAGATTATTTTTGCATGAATACAAGATGTTTCATGCTGAACAAAGATTATTCCTGCTCAATAAGCATTATTATTAATAATAATGTGCCTGCTGAAGGACAAAGCAGAATTTTGTAAGGTAGGAACTGTTCTATTTCTACATCTCTTTTTTAAAAGAGCATGTATTATTTCTGATTCAAATATTGAAAAGTATGAAGAATAAAGTGAAAAATTGCCCATTATTACAGTTTCCAGAGATTACTACCATTAATATATACATTTTTGTACGTGTGTATATTAACTGGGTCCGTACTACACTCGTATGTACAGTTTTGTACATGCTGTTTGCTCACCTTAGCAATGCATGGTATTTTCCAGGCAGTCAGTGTTTTTAGAAAGCATTATTAATTTGTTTTATATTTATTGCATATGTATTTATTGCTTAAATATATTTCTACCTAGATATGTAATTTTATCTCTTTTTTGTTTTATGCCGTAAATAAAGCTATACTAAAAGTCCTTGTGCACAATTCTTGTCCAGCAAAAACAGTAGATATTCTGGCCTATTTTTTTTGTCTCATGGGAATGCTTCTATTGCTTTATTTTCTTCAACTTATTCTTAGAATACAAATACAATGGTGACTAGGTGTACCACTATTTAAAAGATTACTGCTGTCAAATAAGTTTGTGAAATGTTGAGTTCAATAAAGGTATAAAGATTTATTTTCTATAGTACTTCTCAGTCTTTAATAAGCAAATATGCAATTTGAATTACTAAGAGGGAGACCAGTTATCCAGTGAACCATTTTTCCAAAGATCACAGAATAATTGTTTTGTGGGGTTTTGGTTTGTGAAGCATTAAATATGATGCTTCCCTTTGACTGAAAATAAATATTCTTTATCATGGTGATTGAGAGTTGTTCTAGTTGTATTAGGGTAACACAAGGTTATGCTGCAATAAAAAATAACCTAAAATCTTTAAGGCTTAATACAACAAAGGTTGTTCCCTTGTTCATATCATAGCACATGATAGGTCAGGCTCCTATGTGTTTCATTTCTAAATAGGGTCCCAGGGACCCCAGCTGCTTCTAAATTCCAACTCTACCAGCTTTGAGTATTTTGCCCTTAGCCACTTGAATGACATTCAGTATGAAAGAGCACAGCACAACTGCTCTAAACTTCCTTCTTTCATTTCTATTGGTGATAATTAGTCTCATACCTAGACCACTAATATTCATGGAGACTGGGAAAAGGTTAAGGAGCATATACATATTTGATGAATAATAACAGTCTCTGCCATACTGTTTTTCTTTTTTAAAATAAGTAATGGATGTTGGATTTTGTTGAATGTTTTATTAGTCTGCGTTCTCCAGGGAAACAGAATAAATAGGACACACACACACACACACACACACACACACACACACACACACATAAGGTTGGACAATTAAGTTCTCAAATGATATATATGATTTATTATTATGTTTGGGAGAATTCACCAGTGAAATCATTTGGTCCCGAGCTTTTCTTTGTTGGAAGGTTTTTGATTACTGAGTCAATCTCCTTACTTGTTATTCATGTGTTCAGATTTTCTATTTCTTCATGATTCAGTCTTTGTAGGTTTTATGTTTTTAGGAATATATTCATTTCTTCTAGGTTGTTCAATTTGTTGGTGTATAAGTCATAGTTGTTCCTTATGATCTTTTGTATTTCTGGGTATCAATTGTAATATCTCCTCTTTCAGTTATAATTTTATTTATTTGAGTCTTCTCTCTTTTTTGATTAGTTTAGCTAAAAAAGGTTTGTTAATCTTGTTTATTTTTCCAAAAAGCCAACTCTTAGTTTTGTTAATGTTTTTTACTGTTTTTCTATTCTCTATGTTATTTATTTCTGCTCTAATTTTATAATTTCCTTTCTTCTGTTGACTTTGGGCTTAGTTTGTTCTTCTTTTTGTGGTTCCTTGAAGTGTAATGTTAAGTAGTTATTTGAGATCTTTCTTGTTTCTTATGTATGCATTTATAATTATATACTTTTCTGTTAGAACTGCTTTTGCTACATCCCCTACGTTTTGGTATGTTATCCATTTTAGTTTGTCTCATCAAGTTTTTGAATTCTTTTTATTTTTTTTAATTTTTATTTGATCCATTGGCTGTTCAGGAGTGTGTTTATTAGGTTGGTGCAAAAGTAATTGTGGTTTAAAAGGTTAAAAATAATTGTAAAAATGCAATTACTTTTGCACCAACCTAATAAATTCCACGTATTTGTGAATTTTCCAACTTTTCTTCTGTTAATAGATTTCTAGTGTCATAACATAACATTGTGATTGGAAAAGATACTTGATATAATTTCTATCTTCTAAAATGCATTAGGACTTTTTTTGTGGCCTAACACATGATCTTACCTGAAGAATGTTCTAGGTATGCTTGAAAAGAATCTGTATTCTGTTATTGTTGGATGAAATGTTCTGTATATGTTTGTTAGGTTAATTTGAGGTATAGTATTTATTGTTTAAATCTACTGATAAGAAATTGATTTTTGTGTGTTTATCTTGCATATTGCACACATGTTGTACAAATTAATTCTAGGAGTTTTTTCTTACGTGTGTGTGTGTGTGTGTGTGTGTGTGTGTGTGTGTGTGTGTGTGTGTATCCTCGAGATTTTCTATGTAGACAGTCATTTCATTGCAAATAGGGGCATTTAATTTTTCTTTTCCAATCTGTATGCTTTTTATTTTCTTTCTTGCTATATATATTACACTAGCTAGACCTTTCAGCCCTTTGTTGAATAAGAGTGATGAAAGCAGACATCCTTGCATTATTCTGGTTCTTGAGGGGGAAATGTTCAGTCTTTCACAGTAAGTAAGATGTTAGCTATAAGTTTTTTTAGTAGATTCTTATTAAGTTGAAGAAGTTTCCCTCTATTCACTTTTCTGAGTTTGTATCATGAGTAGGTGTTAAATTTTGTCAAGTGCTTTTTTTCTGCTTCAATTGATATAATCCTGTAATTTTTCTTCTTTAGCATCTTAATATGGTAGATTACACTGATAATTTTCAAATATTAAACTAAGTTTGCATCCCTGGAATAAACTTTTTTCATCCATGGAATATAATTCTTTTTATACATTATTTAATTCTATCTGCTAGTACTCTGTTAAGAATTCTTGTATCTATATTCATGAGAGATATTGGTGTGTAGTTTTCTTTATTTGTGCTGTCTTTGTCTTCTTTAGTATCTTAATATGTTTTGATATTAGGGTAATACTAGTTAATAAAATGGGAATTGTTTCCTTCTATTATTATTATTATTATTATTATTATTATTATTATTATTATTATTTTCTGGAAGAGACTGTGTAGAATTGGTGTTAATTCAATAAACCTTTGGTAAATTTCTCCAGTGAAATAATCTGGGCCTGGAGATTTCTTTTTGGGCATTTGGGCAAAATAAATTTCCTTTACATTATAGGGCTATTCAAATGTTCTATTTTATTGGGTAAGCTGAGGTAATTTGTGTTTTGTGGTAGTTGTGGCAGTTTTCCCATTTTATCTAAATTGTCATTTTTGTACATGTGTGGTGCTGTTTGTAGTATTTCTTTATTATCTTTTTGAAGTCTGCAGGATCTCCAGTTATGTTTTCTATTGAATTTCTAATAGTTTGATAATGTGTGTCTTCTTTGTTTTTATTTCATAAGTTTTACTAAAGGCCTGTCAATTGTATTGATATTTTCAAAGATTTCATTCTTTGTTTCATTGATTTTCTCTATCGTTTTTTGGTTTTCAATTTCATTGACTCCTGCTCTTATCTTTACTATTTCCTCTCTTCTGCTTATTTCAATTTATTTTCCTTTCCCTTTTTCTGGGTTTTTGAAGCAGTAGCTTTGATTATTGATTTGAGATCTTTTCTCTTTTATAATGTTTGTATTTAGTGCTATAAATTAATGTCTCTCAACACTATGCTAGCTGTGTTTTACAAATTTTGAACTGTTGTATTTTCATTTCATTCAGTTAAATAAACATTTTTATTTCCCTTGAAACTTACTCTTTCACCCATGAATTATTTAGAAGTGTGTTGTTAAATTCCAAGAGTTTAGAGATTTCCCTTATATTTCTGTTATTGATTTCTATTTTGATTTCTTTGTGGCCAAACACACTCTCTCCACCATTTTAATTCTCTTTAAAAATTTCTTGAGGTTTGTTTTATAGCCCAGGATATGATTATGATTAGTTATATATTTTAAATAGGTTATCCTGGATATTAAATTTGCTGTCAAAATTCTATATATTTTGTTCCTTTGTCTTCTGCAATTTAATTTACAAAATAGAAGTCTGAATCTAACTTTAATTTTGTTCCTTTGAATGTATGTAGATATTTTTTCTACATGTTTATGACAAATTTATTTATTCTTCAAATGTAAATATATATTTGTTTATATCGTTGTATATAACACATTATATGTGTGTGTGTTTTCAAGTCTAGAATGTTTTCTTTTGTAATATCTTTACTCAATGCTTCAATTCCATTTGTTTTGTTTTCTTCCTTGGGAATCTCTATAATTCTGCATAATTCTGAGACTTAATTTCAATTTTTTGTTTCCTATGCCTACCATTATTCTCATTTTATACACACACACACATACACACACACACACACATATACACATACACATACAACACAGATACTGAGGCATATACATAATTATGTATACATATATATGCACATATATAGACACATATATGTCTATGTCTATATGTATATAAATACATAGTCTGTGAGTGTGTGTGTGTGTTTGTGTGTGTGTGTGTTTGTGTGTGTATGTAGAGAAAGAAAGAAAGGGAGAGAGTGAGGAGAGAGAGATTGAGGAAGATCTCATCTTTTTCTCTGTTTTCTTAGGAATTTTCAAATTTAGATGTTCTGTCATAAGGGCCAGCTAAATACCATTTTAATCTAAAATTGCCATTCCGTTTTTTGAAATTTTAATCTGAAACCAACAGTGAACATATAATCCATGCAGAAGAGGTTCAGAATTTGTTTAGTGGTGTTGAGAATGTTTCACGGGATTTCCAGAGTAAATGAACAGTGTGACTTTGTTGTTTGTTAGATTGAGTTCTCAACCCATTTTATTCCAAAGACAGAATTGCTCTCATGAGGTATGGAGACATTAATTATCCTCCTGTTAGGAATTTACCAAACCATTCTACTCCTATAGCATTCTACTATATTTAAAATCAAAATCAACAAAATGAAATATAAATATAATATCTAGAAGAACAATTTCTGTATATCGTTTTAGAAACTCATTTCTGCCAAAAGAAGGCTCTTCTGAAAGTCTAACTCTACCTGAATGGAATCTTTTAGAAGTCTTTTCTTAGGAGGTACAGAGAATAGAGTTTTTGCAAAATGTCTGATTTCTTGCTGGTGGTAAGCTTCCTCACTTGATTTTGAGTCACTTGTGCATCAGGTCTACCTGTATATTAATATTTTTCTGACTTAGCAGGTCCCCCAACTCTAGTCTCCTTTAACATGCTCTTTTTTGTGTGTAGATATTATGTAAATGTCTTTAATCTAAAATTATTATTTATACCTGTAAAATTTTGCTTTTGACACATGTTGGATTATTTATTCTGCATGTTATGCTTAGTTAGAGAGGCGTATAGATCCTGATGAAGAACATGTACTGTAGAGCCTGAGGCCTGCATTGGGATCTCCACTCCATCCCTTGTTTAGTTTCATGACCTTGGGCCAGTGACAATTTTCTATGTTTCAGGTTTCCCATCTGAAAAAATAAAAGAAGGGTCCAGTTCATTTAAAGAGCTAATGTATTTAATCTTACAAAACAAACCTTACTGTGTTATATATATATATACATATATATATATATATATATATATATATATATATATATATATATATATATATATGTATGTTGTTACTGTTACTTTTTATGTAATCAGTACAAGTCTGTCTTATTAAATTAGTATGACAATGCCTCCTATAGAAAAGAAAATTAAATTCTTGACAAATACCATCTAAGGAACAAAATTAAAACTTTCTGAGTTATGAAGATAATTATTAAGAGGCCAATTACTTGATTACTTTAAAAATGTTGGTTAGATTTTTTAAAACTTATTTCATTTGTAAATACCCTGTAGAAATCTTATATTTCATACAGATATATCTTGAGTGGTCTTCATTAAAGACGATGACTAACTTCTTGTAGAAGTTTAACCCTTGGTACTCTTGGAAATTAATCTTGCTCTTCAATTAACTACATTCTCAGGGATATTTGGGATTTTTGTTTGTTTTGTTTTTCCAGTAAAATAATTCTTTTATTATCCCTCCAGTGCCCATTGATTCAAAGAACATACCAACAAGTGGAATTTGTTGCTCTGATTTTGAACTGGATCCTGTAGCTGTTTTCATTGTAATTCAAGGTACTATTTAATCCCTGTGCTTAGAAACTATTGAAGTGAAAATGTTCATGTTGCAGATTACTTTTTGACAATGATGCATGGGAAGATTATTCTGCAAGAACCAGAAAACATGATACTTGCTGGAAGAAATTCAATGTCGCAACCAGTTGAAATAAACAACACCCAATCCCACGTGCTAATAAACTGGGGATTCCTTTCCAAAGCTTTGTACTATGCAAAGGATACTTTTCTGGTGTGCTGAGAAGTTGTCTCTGGGACCGTCACACTTGGAATTCCAGCAGATTACCCTATCATCAAGTCATCAGTATGCTGCTATTTGAATAAACACAGCTGTTGTTTTCCAAGAAATATGGCTAGGAGCAGCAAGGAAAAAAAGGGCAATTAGTGTTATTGAAATGGAGGGGTACTCAGGATGGCATATATGTATTTATGAGAGTGTTCTTTTCTGAATAGTCTATTTACCATGCTGTGACTTAACAGTGGGGGAGTAATGATCCCCTCTCCAAATCTTTGGTACTTTACTGCATTTGGCTATTTGCCTAATATTAATTATGAATATTTTTCATAATTAAATAAATACATATTTTAATTCATGTGACCTTGTGCTATCTTCTATCTAAAACATCTTAAAATTTTGACAGCAACTTGTTCTAAAAGCCCATATATAAATATGAATATAAATATAAATATATTTGTAGCTACATGTCAGATACAGGAACAGGATAATATTTTTAAAATTTTCCTGCTGATTTTCATTAGTTTTCTTACTTTTAGAACACCTGGAGAGCAAAGACATGTGCCAGTGCTGGGAATAGGGCTTGTTTATAGGAGTTCAAGGAGAACCTTCAGCTTGTAATGAAAAGCATAGTGGACTAGAAAGATTAGGCCATCAACTGGCTGTGTGGCCACAGGCAAGGTATTGCCTCTTCTGATCTCAGCTTCTTTATCTATAAACTGTTGAGATTGGATAATGTGATCTTTTAGGTCCTTTCTAATTCCATGATGCTTTTAAGGTAGGCCTTTATTATTCAGGTCGCACAGAAAGTGCTGGGTAAACATTGATAACAGAGACCCATTAGAACTGATGGTTGTCATTTTTATAAATTAAATCAACAGCCATACAAATATTATAGCTGTTTTTGTGTTTTCAGAATAAATGAAGATGAGTAATGGGATGAATAATTAGAATATATCAGTGCTCCATTTATCTGAAATAGTTTGTTTTCATTTTGCATCGTCTTGGGTCTTAAGTACATGGTTCAAAATGCTGGTTCAGGAGTGTTGACTTGGCAGGTGGAAAGGGGAATGAAGGGAAGACCAAAGATAGGATGTCAAGTTTCTATTTCTGTGGTAATACTGACAAAAAAAAAAAAGGAAAGAAGCTGTATAGGCAATGCCTTTTCTGGAAAGGGGTATTATTGTGGTGCACTTTAAAAATAGCTTATTAAAAAAGTGCAGAAAACAACATCAGCCACTTGCTTGGTGTCTGTGGCTGCCTTAGTGTCGTTCCAATAACCACTATGACCAAGTTATATATCTCGTACTTTATTTCTTCTAAAGACAGAATTGAACCCTGACTTAAAAGTCAGTCCTCAGATGTTTTACCCAATACAACTGAAGGATTTTAAAGAATCCTCACAGACTAAAATGACACATGTTAAGGGTGCGGGTATGATTGTTTTCCAGTGTTTTTTAAAAAAATTTCATTTAAACCCCATCAGAAATCAACAGAAGACTTCAAACAAGAATGACGAAGCAGCATGAGTAATGTTTGGGGTCCATACAGGGACGAGGATTCTAGAGGGCATTTGTTCCTTAGTCAGAACAGCAATCGTCTATGCAATGTCTGAGGTCTGACTGTGCGACCTTGGGGCCAGCCAGGAAATACTGTCGCCGAACCCAACCCCTCCTCATTAATAGTAACAACACACAGTAGTTTAGTGCTTTATATTGTCAGAGCTCTTTTGCATTTATTATCTCATCTCTGATGCATTTTTAGGATGGTGTTAGCCTTACCTCATGCCGTAGCATTTCATCATTTCTTTGCAGACATTATGGCTTAGCTGATAGGTCTGCTTTTTCTACTCATGCTTTGGGCTGCCAGCTGAGGGGATCAAAGTGACATTTTGGTTAGTGGTTTAACCAAATAACAAAGTAAAATTGAAATAGAAAGTGTCTAGTGGTAAGTAAGTTCTAAGGGATGAAATTAAGGAGGGCTTATGCAGTGGTGGTTTCTTTCACTGAGACTCCATGTAGGCAAAGCTTTTCCTACGCATTTACTCATTAGACCCTGATAGAAAGCCCTGAAGTAGGAGAGCTTTATTATCCCCACAGTATAGATGAGGAAACAGATACTTGGGCAGTTTCAATGGCTTATAGAAGTCATAGAACCAATGGTAGAGATGAAAACTAGCTCTATTGTCTTGTGGGTCAGTGCTCTTTCAACGACACCCTAGTGCCACCCTGTGCATAAGAGAACTTTTCAAGTTGGGACTTTTTTTTTTTTTTTTTTTTGCATACATCACTTTCCCTCCCATAATTAACACTACAGGTACAGGAAACCAACTCTGAGTAGTGTTCATGGTGTAAGTTTTACTGCATCCTCTGTGTTATCAGGGCAACATGATTTTCCTAAGCACTAGAGAGAAATCTGAGAAAGAAGATATTGAAGGAGAGCTGAGGCTACAGCTGCAGTCTTCACTCTGTCACTGGGTCTCTTTTTCTGTAAGGTAGAGAGAATTCCTATTCTTTGGTGTATTGTAGTCACTGCTACTCTTTGAATCCTTCAGACAGATGGTTCAACACTTAATTGTTAATTAAAATTGTTATGGTTTAATACTAATTGTTATGTTATGGCTAATCTCTTGATATTCAGGATTATGAATGCTCGCTATTTAGAAATTTGTCCTCTCAAATGCCATCACACCCGTTGCTCCTTTGGTTATGAGCTCCATGGGGCTTCTTGTTTTAAAGATTATTTAATGATGAAAGCAAGAAAATTGGAGAATATAAAGTTCTGTTAGGCAGTCTTCTATATTCAGTGCCTGTGGAAGCTGTGGAAGCTCATATCCCACCCTGTAAAATGGGGAAGGGGGGGTATTCCTAGCATGAGAGTGAGGAGGGCTGGGAGGTCAGGGCAGAATCTGGCATAAATTGGGAGTCCATGGCAGTGTCACTTAAGTCCCAAAATAATACAATATTGGGAACAGTTACAATAATTCTATGCTGTATTCCAAACCAAGGACATTTTCCAGGGTACCCAGGGTCTTGTAGCTGCTCTGTCACTCTGAGTCATTCATAGATGAAAGATGCCCTGTAAAAACCATGTCTTGGGAAAGTGCTGCTCCTTTTTCCCCCAAGATTGAATAGGTTGGTATGGGATCTGCTTGGCAGGACAAGGGGCAGAAGCTAGGCCCAAGGTCTGTGCCAAGTGGGCATATTACTAAGGTAGGCCTGAAAAAGGACTAGTGGTTCAAATTCAGAATCCTGGAGGGGAAGCTGAAAGTCATGACTGGAGAAACCAGAGACCAGAGAGGTTGGAACAGTAAATTAATCAGGATTTTTTTGTGTCCAAGTAACAGAAACCAACTATGGAAAGTTTAATAGGAAATGGAGAATATATAAAGACACAGGGAAATCTCACCCTAGATCTGGAAATCAACTGGGCCCCAGTTAGAAGATTTTTGAGAACTTAAGGTGTCCTCTCTCTCTCTCTCTCTCTCTCTCTCTCTCTCTCTCTCTCTCGTTCATCTTCTAGACATTTGCTGTTTCTTTCTTCCTACAGACATATTTTCCTGGTGTTCAGTGTATGTAATAGAAATATGTTGTCATACTGTCCTCTTCACCTCTTGAGTTTACATGTTACAAGTCCAATAAAGCAAGACATTATTATGTCCAATATCAACTTCCCAGGAAAGAATACGATTGGCTTGGTTTTAATTATGTGTCCACTCCTGTTTGGTTCAAACATGACTACTGAGGTTTAACCTCCAGACCCTGAGAAGGGGTGGGAAATTCCTGGAAAAAACGGGAATCATGCTGAACTGAGAACACGCCATAAAATATGTCTAGTGTAGGTAGCGGTATAAACAAGAGATGACACTGAAAATTAGAAGTAGTTAACTGGAACCAAATAGGAACACGTGGAGAACAAATTTGGAGGGTGTGGGATTCCCTTGAATAGATCATTGTGATCATGACTCCTCCTGATCAGTTGGTGGGCATTGGGCAATGAGCGTAGTAGGTGCACCCACCATCATAAAGCTGGCAGGAAAGGAGGCAAGTACAGGAGACAGGAGGAATTGGATGCATAGCAAGCTTGAAAATATTTGGAAGATATGTGAGCTATAAAGCTGATACAAATTAGAAGCTCCAGTTGCTGAGAGAACAGTTCACATCAGGTGGTAAATGGCCAAAAAAATCTAAGAAATCCTTGGAAATGGGGATGTAGAGTCAGTAATGCAAGAGAACAGATAAGTGGTGCATTCAGCAAGGGGAACCCATAGAGGGAGGTAGTACTTTTACCTTTGTCTCTTTCTGCCTTAGTTTCTTCCCTCGTTCTTGAAAAGGTCCAGTGTACCAGGTGGGACAAAGCAAGAGGAGTCTAGGACCAGGAACATGGAGGCCACATCTGGGCCATTAGTCCTTCAGAGGTTGAGTCTTCACCAGTGTCTGGAGTCAGTGGGATTGAGTCTGGACAGAGCATCCAGACCCCATCCAGGAGGCTCAGATCTTATCTTAGGCATCTGCACATTGGTCTGAGGGCTTTTCTAGCCCTCACTGGCAGACCAGCTGACCTTGTTGATACCAACCTCAGTGTTGGTTCAGGAACAGATGAGAGCCTCAGTGACTCTGGTTGAAAGGCACAGGTAAGCACTACCTGAACTTTTGGCAGTAATGCCATTATCGGTATTTGAGTCAACTGTTAGTGGCATGTATTATCCCCAACCAAAAATACTTCCTTTTATCTTTCATATGTTTTACAGTTTTCCTCCTCTTGATTCTTTTCTTCTCTTCAATTGTTGTAAATCAATAACATTTGAACTGCACTATCGAAATCCAGTATTTAAAAAAATGCATGAAGCAGTTTGTAGCAGAATAGTTCTTTTTCTAATGCAAATAATCACTTCCTAATTGTTTCGTAAGATTGTATTTTATTGCGTGTATTTTTAAAGCAGGCAGCACCTGCAAAGTAATCATCATATTTGCCATTTTTTAAAAATCAGGCAGCAAGTCGATAGGGCAATTCTAATGAAATTTTAAAGAGATTCAATAATGGGAACAGGGTGAAGAAAATGGGGAAAATATATCACACCAAGAAAAACTGTTTGAAACAGAGCGTTTTATGTGGCCTCCCTCAGGTTTTGGTGGCTTTTTAAAGAGATGGTTTCAAACCGTGATTTACTATCCATTTAAAAGTTTAAATCCAAGGTTGTTTTTACAATGATGTCTCCATTTCAAAGTGTTCTTATTAGGAGCTGAGAGCACCCAAACAGAGAGGTGAACATTTAAAGCATAGAGCACATAATAAAATTACACTAATATGAAGCAATTGCTCTGCATTAGGCTCCAGAGAGTTGAATTACACAATTCATATCTAAGAATAAGATGAGCTCCATATTAAGCAAGTTTCTCTGTTTCTGAAACTAGGCATAAAACTTATAAGTGCACCTCAGCTATCTTCCTGAAAGAGCATTGTTACTGGTCTGCAGCTATAGAGCACTCTGTTCTCTCTTGAATGTACCTGATTATTAATTCTCAAGCTGTTGAAAGGAGGCCTTGAATTGGAACCTATCCCACAATGCCCTTTATGTAGTACAACTCTCAGAGGCCCCTTCCTCCCACACTTTGGCAAAGACTACTTAACTTGATATGCTTATGTGTTATACTTTTCTTCTTTTTAACAGGAATGGCTGGGGCTGGGAATAGAGTAGAGGTGTGAGAGGATTCTGGGTAATAGACACAGTTACAAAGGCTTTTGGAAGAGTATTGAGGGGAGGTTAGATTTGGCAGAAGGAAAAATCTTTCAGAATGTGGTATGGCCCAATATTTGTTCTGGAAATGATCCTATCCACAAGAGGTACTTGAACTTCACCCACAATTCAAAGGGATTGAATATTCATATAAAGCTTTAAATTGAAAATTTGAGCACAGACTGGGTTTCTTCTCTACCATAACTACTTTTCATATTTAGCAGCTCATGGAAAATCTTGTCATCCCTTTGTGAAAATAGAAGACATTACAATGGCAATTATTGAATCATCCCAGGTACAAATTGAATGGCCAGAACTTCTTTGATTTTAACTTCTAGCAAGTTTCATGCGAGGCCTCAGAATCATTTGGCGATAATATTGGGTACTCTCTTTGTCTCTTGGTTGCATGTATTAACGGTAGAGATCTAAAGTTTGAGCCCTGGGGCCACCAGCAGTGCTAAGCAAAGTTTGTGGAATTTCTGAACGGCATTGGTTAAGTACCAAGAATTGGCAGATAAATGAGGGGGAAAAAAGTTGTGGGAGACTATCACGGAAAGAAAGAAAAGACAGAGGAAGCAGAGACAGGAGAAAGGAGTAAGTTGTGGGAGCGGTGGATGTTTCTAATCACCTGTAGTGCTGTGTGGGAACCAGCTCCCGCAGGCTCACCAAAGCTGATTGTAGTTTTCTTCTGAATTCTGTGTTCAACGATTTCACGTTGATTGCTTGAAATTGGCACAGTGGGAATATTTACACCACAGAAATTGGTAAACACTATAAATCAAGGCTCTGTTCCCCACCTCCCCCCACGGAGAGCTGTTTGTTAAATATCTACTAGTACACTACTGACCTTAGATGTTTCTTTGTGACACAATCGCCTAAGTTACCAAATGTGTCACAGCAGGAGAGAGTTTGGGAGAGGCTGAACTAGTTGGGCAGGGGCCAGTTCCAGGACCAGAAATAAACTGGATTTAACATTCCCACGGTTGCCTGAAATCAGAAGCAGGTTAAGGTCATGGAGAGAAGAGGTCAAACCAGTTGATAAAGGTATGTTTTCAAGCATATTGCTGATATGAGCAGGATCTTATTTAGCCAAATAAGCTGTGGTTGAGAGAGGTTAAATCTGTTCCACATAGCACACAGGTAAGAACCAGTTAAAATGTGTCTTATCCCAATGTTCTAATTCCTAATCCCCACACTACAGAGTCCCCTTGTGGCCTAGACACAGCCCTCAGCATCTAACTCTTACTTCCTTTCTTTAGCTGCTCCAACGGACCTCTGTGTCAAATTAGGCATGTTGTGCTCCCCACAATGTTTGGGGTTGCCATCTGCATTGTAACATATATGAATCGTGCCTATGGGCTGTATGCTGTACAGCTGTACACAGATGATCTACTTGTGGTTACCTCCCTCTAACTCTGCAAAGATAAAGAACATTCTTAGACAACACATCACCTGCTGCACTCCAGAGCTAAAAGCAGATTACACTCCCCTTCTAAATTTATAAACTTCCTTTATTTCTAGCATATATTAATTTGTTTGTCAATTCAACAAACATTTGTCAAAGACCTGTGTGAACTGGGATAGAAAATTGGCCTATAGAATACGTGGTTGAGAGGGCATCACGTGTATACCTAATTTGGAAGCTGCAAAGGGACAGAGGTGAAGACATGGGTTTGAAGACTATGGGTAAGAGGCCCATACTTTCTATACCATCACGGAGCCTCAGTCTCTTTTGAATATTTCTCCTTACCGTGAGCAAAAGCCTTATCCTGGCAACTTACACATTTTTTCTCTTTTTTATTTCACGCCATGTCTTTGGCCCTTACCTACCTCCTTCCCTGAAAGACCTTATTTGTGGACTTTACTGGCCTACATAGTCTCCTTTGGAGATTCTGATGCTTTCTCTGTGTCTACCCCCATACCGCCAATGTCATTATATCTCAGTTGTAACAACATTGTGTGGTACTTTGATTAGCTCCAACAGCATAATTTAATTGTATTTATTGACATGTATTTCATTTGTATTTAATAAATCATTTTGATATATTGATTTGGTAAAATGGCCTATGGTTTAGAAAAAAAATTTAATTTTGATCATGTGACATTGTCTATTAGATTGTTTCTGATGTACATTTATTTTTAATTGTGCATTTACTAATGATATATGTATTTCAACTAAAACTGACTATGGTTTTAAGTGTCTTATCAGAATTATCCAGAATTACATGAGATATTTTAAGGAGGGATTGGGGTTAGGAAATGGGTAGGGAGCCAAATGTGCATAATGACAGCTTAAGTCAGAGGTTCTCAAAGTATGCTCACTGGTTTAAGTAATATCAACAAGTTACTCTAATAACAATTAAACAACAAAGTAAACAAAACAATACAGAATTATAGAATTAATTCACTTTGGCCAAACCAACACTAGTTTGGATCTTTGAGTATATATTTTTCTTACTGTATTCTTAAAAATCAGAAGTGTTTCAGTATTTCCACTTCTTTTGCAAATAAACATGAGACAGATTTGTAAAAAAATTGATTATATACTTTCATTTCCTCAAGCGGTCATTTATTCATTACGATAATACCGTTCTCTGGGAAGCAGACAAAAGACAATATACCCAGCTGAAGGAAATGAGAAAGCAACAAGGCTAAGAGAACAAAGAGGAGCATGGCCACGGTCTAGAGGGTGACTGTGGAAAAAGCATCATATATGCTCCTGTCTTTATTGGAACCTTCAGGAAATGAAAGTGTGTGTTTTGTGTTTTTTCCTTCACACCTCAAGAAACAAGGAATAATGATTTCTTTTATGGAGGATCTTTAAGTAGATGAAAAATTACTTTTGAGAATAGAAATACAGAATCACAGTCTAATACAAATGTAATGATTGGTTTCCCTGGTTAGCTGATAATCTACTCTCTGGTGTAGGGGGTAAAAGGTTACACCCACTTTTAAATTCTTTTGGTGTATCAAGACTAGTCATACACACAGAAGTTTTTCATTTGTTTATGCATTCATCAATGCATGTTTACTAGGACTCACCACGTTATTGAAATGCCTAAGATAGTGTGAAAGATACAAGGAGGAGGGCAACATGAACCCTGCCATTAGGGCATTTAAAGCTACTAGGAGAAAGCTGCCATGCACAGGTAGGCACAATGAAAGTAAAAGGTGAATTTGCTTAAAATGGGTCAACTTAAAGAGCTATAAGAGGTCAGAGGAAGACAAGTGTTCTCGGATGTATTTGGTCAATCAACTAAAATTCTTATTAACCAGGTTCTTGTTCTGTTTCTTACGACAGTCACTGGCAAACTAAATTACTGCAAAAATAATCTCTCCACATGAGAGACCCTAATTGTCCCTGCCAAGCTGACTAGAATTTAACTCTGAGACAAATGAGAAAAGAGGTCAAAGAGGCTAGCAAGAGATTTTGAAATATTTGGTCTTTGAGGGCCTGAGACATATGATGCCAAAGCCTGGGGGTACACAGCTGAGGTCAATAAAAAATGCTAACACCTGGAAGTAATTAGCAATAAGCACTGTAAGGAAGGAGGGGAGTGGCCAAACAGACTTACAGGCAGCAGCATCTCTAGGAGCTTCTCCCACAATAGGAACCTAATAGTTTCTAGGTAGGAGGAAATAAGTTTTCCACAGCCACTTACTTAGGGAGTTTTTAAATTGTACTATGAAGAACCTCCTGAGGGAAGTTCATGTAGGCAATCCCTCTTATCCAGAGGTAAAGTTATTTGCCCATCTGTGGAGACTGGTCTTATGACTTGCTTTGACCAATCGAATGCAGGGAAAGTGAAATTAGGCTAATTTTGTTGCTAGGTCTTAAGAGACCTTGCAGTTTCCCCCTTCACCTCCTAGGACTGCAGCTCTGAGATCATCTTGTGAGGAACCTTGTCGGGCCTACTGGACGATGAGCAGTGCTGTGGATGAAACCCCAGCGATGGCATGAGCTTCCGACTTGTGAGTGTTATTTTGGATGTCCTCGCTAATGAATGCTGTACTTCATGTATTGGATACTAACAAAAGGTTATTTTTAACACCTTCCTCCCTTCTATAGCAAAATTATTTGTAATAACAATGAATGACAATTATAATTTTTCTTATATATTCTTTAGTTTGAAAACAATTGACAAGTAAAATAATATATAAATGTCCATTTCAAAGGTATTATTTGAATCAAGTGAAATATTTCACGTATGAGCTAAAAATTGCGTTGACCAAAGAAAAGTATTCTACGTGACAATTCTCACTTTGCCTTACCTTTAAAAATTGTTTTTACATAAAGGAAATCTCCAACTGGTCATTGGACAATAATTGTAAAGACAAAGAAACTAAACTTGAGTTCCTTCTATTCTGTCCTTCTATTATTGTTACTTTTAAATTTCAACACAAGAATATGAAGTACCACAGGGTTGGAGATACAAACTGCATGCAAAAAAAGCTTGAACAATTGCCAATCATTATGAAACTATTCTTAACAGCAAGCATGTGTAACTGACACTGTGAGAGGAGGAGGTGCCAACTGTAGTGAATTCTCCAAATTAATTTCCAGGTGGAATCCAATGTTTATTAAAGGATAAATAATAAAATATACTAATTTGAAGCTGATGTATATATTGTTAAAACTTGAGCACTCCAGCCTTGTTTAGAAATAGACCAATGCTATCGATTGTCTCTCCAAAATTCATATGTTAAAATCTAACGCTCAATGTAATGGTATGTGGAGGTTGGGCAGTGATTATTAGGTGATGAATGTGGGTTTTCATGGGATTAGTGCCCTTATAAAAGAGACCCCAGAGAGCTCCCTCACCCTTTCTACCATGTGAGGACACAGCCAAAAGATAGCCATCTATGAACCAGAAAGTTAGTTCTCACCAGAGCCTGACCTGCTGGGGTCCTAATCAAGGACTTCTGGCCTCCAGAACTGTGAGAAATCAATTTCTGTTGTTCATAAGTTACCCAGGCTATGGTAGTTTGTTACAGGGGCCTGAAACGATTAAGACAATCAACACACTTTTTTTTTCCTATGGAGAAGTAGATTATCAATTGATGCTATTTAAAAATATTGGCACATGGTGATAATCAAGAGCAGGCTGACTTCATCATTTTTATTATTGCTTTGAAATTCTGTACACAATGTACCTTATTGCCTGTACTCTGGGTAGACTGTTTCCAGACATCCCATGTCCCATCTGACTGCAACCCCTGACTGCAAACCCCTGACTGAATGAGCCAGGTAAGACCAGCAGAAGAGCAGCCCGACCAACCCAAAAAACTGTCAGAAATAATAAATGGTTATTTTATGCTACCAAGTTTTGAGGTGATTACATAGCCATAGATAACTGTGCAGGGAATAATCACCTAGAGCAATTGGCTTAGATTTTTCTTCCTGAAGCCAGAAATAAATATAGGAGCTCTAAATGTGTATTGGTCTCCATGTTCAAAAATGAAGGTAAAGGTTTAGAGAATATATGTGTATGTCATGGCTTATTAATGAAGGTGAAGTCATTTTAAACAAGATACGAGAGGTAGTTTAAGAAGAGAACAAGGAGAGAAAAATGTTTCTCTGGGGATTAGAGATTTAAAATTATCATGAAGATATTAGTAAGTAGGAGAATATTTCAAAGAAAACAGTGTATGAACCTCCAAGGATAAATCCTTTGTAGCATCCTGGCATGAAACCAGACTTTCTGGAGTGGGATCTAAATATACCTGAAACAATGAGGAACACTCCTAGGTACAAGCTTTGTTCTGTAGACCAGAAGGAACAACATACTCAGGGATTAATATTTTCCTGGTATGAAGCTTTAACATACTTAATTGGCAGGTAATTTCTGGAGAAGTATCTAAGATGTGTTGAAAAAAATGGCAAATAAAAAGAAGCCCACTAATTACTAATAATTTTTAATTTGCGTGAGGGTCAAGTATGTAAGTAAAGATAAATGTTCTTTCTACATGCTGTACCTGAAAAGTCTACAAATAGGATACTGAAGTCACAAAAACTGGAGAATTATTTCAAATATTTCTTTCTGTGAACTTCATGACTTTTATGATTTTGATTGATTTTTCACAATATCCCAAATATTTCTTTCTCTAAGAATGGATTTTTTTTTTGACCATAATTTGAAAAAGAAAAAGTGCATATTATGAAAATTGGAAAGATTGTGGATACCAGAAGAGGTGACAATCTGTTTAGGTGAAATTAAACTGAACTTTGTAGGGATGAGAAATAAATGCTTGGAAATAATGACGGGCTATATGATCTAGCTGTTATGGAATAAATCTGTTGGTAGAAGAACAATGTTGGACGATGTGCTTGTGACAAGGAATGATCAGTACTGAAAAATTATGATCTCAGTGGCCAACGACAAACAAAATAAATTTGAAAATTTAATTGTGAGTGGTGAATATAAACTCTCATGTTATCACTGAGACTTAACGAGTAGAAATTTAGGAATATAATGTGGCAATGGGAAGTATATGTCTTATTCCAACAACATGGAGTGTAAAGGCAGGCATAGTAGCATGTGATATTGTGATTTATAATAAGAAATATGTGTTTGTTCCCATTTCTGATACAGAGTTCTTAAATCCCTAGGAATTTCTTAAGTGTTGAGAGCTATGAAGGTAACTTTTGTTATGTTAACAAAGTAACCTTTGGACCAGAGCCAACCAGGTGATTAGAGAGTTGAAACTTTCAGTCCCCACACTCTCACTTCCGGGAGGGTAAAGGCGTTTGAGATTGTGTTCAATCACCAATGGCCAATGATTTAATCAATCATGCCTATGTTATGAAGCCGCCATAAAAACCCAAAAGGACTGAATTCAGAGAGCTTCCAGGTTGGTGAACGTGTGATATTTGAGGAAAGTGGTGCATACAGAGACATCATGGAAGCTCCATGCCATTTCTTCAGACCTTGCCCTATGCATCTCTTTATCTGGCTGTTTTTAAGTTATATCCTCTTATAATAAACTGGTAATCTAGTAAGTAAAATGTTTCTCTGAACCCAAAGAGTGGATCATGGGAGAAGCATAGATGACAACCCAGACTTGCAATTGGCATCTGAAGTATGTGTGTGGGGCAGTTTCGTACGGTTTAGCTGTTAGTCTGTGACCCAAAGAAGGCGTTGTTGGAACCTCCCATGTATAGCCAGTAGGTCAGAATGACAGGTGACAACCTGAGTTTGCGGTTAGCATCTGAAGTGGGGGCCAGTCTTGTGGTACTGAGTCTTTAACCTGTGGAATTGGATGCTATCTCCAATAGCATAGTGTGTAGATAGTGTGAGAATTGAGTTAAATTGTAGGACTCCCAGCTGGTGCTAGAGAATTGTTTGCTGGTGGGGGGACCTGTTCCACCCTCCATACACACATTGAAATTGCTAGGTGGCCAGAATACTTTTTATAGGCTAATCAGTTTTAATTGGGTAGAGGTATAATGAATGGTGGAGAGATTTTGGGAAAAATATAAACAGAGAAAAATAGACCTGGCATTTTTGTTGAATTGATTAAAGTATGCTTGGTTAGATAGAGAATTGAAAGAGGTTTACGTGACAAAGATTACAAAACTGGTAAACAGGTGTGGCATATGAAGTTGTGGCTAATTAATTTTCCGGGTTGACAACAAATTTCATATGTAAGAAGACGTTAAGAGAAACCGCTGGCTTGGGCTTATTTTTAACCAATAAGAAAAAAATAGCTTAATAAAAGAACAGTGTCAGGAAATTTGAGGTGGAAGTGACCATATGATAGAGGTTCTTCATAGGTAAAGAAGGGAAAGTTGGACCTGGTCTTTTCAAGGGTACATGTCAAAATGTTTAGAAAAAATCAAATTTTAATTTCATGGCCCAGGATTCAAAATGAACCAAAGCTAAAATGAGGTAGAAATATATAACAACAGCCGTGATAACTGAGTTACTATTATAAGTTAATTACTCTTCCCAGCACTTTTGAATATGTTATTTTTAGAAAAATAGTTTAGTGTCAAATCCACCATGGACCCCAAAGGAGAGAAAAAGGGTATGTGTATATGGGGGCAAGGAGAGAATCAATGCAACTGTTCATAGATAAGTTTAGATATTTTTAAAGGCCATATGTAAAAAGTAATGGAGGGACTGAGCTCAAAATATGCTAAGGCTTGAGAAAGATGCCAACCTAGAACAGATATTGAAAGATGGAGTTAGGGGTTGCTTGTGGTTCATCCAGGATGACAGTGATAGAAATGCTATTCAGTACTTTTGTTTGCTTCCCTCTTGGTCATGAAGGAGCTTCTAACTGGAAAGGACACAAATATAGCTAATCATTATTAAATGTATGATGGCGGGGATAACTGGCAAAGAGGAAATTGCTGTTTTAAAGGTTTGTATCTCTGGACCATGTCTGAAACTGGGACAGGACCATGTTTGAGTGGAACAGTCATGAGCAGGCAATCATGTTTCTATCTGTTGTGTGTCTGTGGTCCTGTCTGCTTCTGTCATTGTTAAAAGTAAAATAAATATTAAAAAATTTATATGCATATTATATGGTATAAAATCTTATAAGTAGTATTCCAATAAATCATGTTTTGGAAACAAAATAAATCCTCGCAATGACCATATCAACAAATAATTTTGTTTAGCGCTGATGACTTTGCTAGGAAATCACATTTTATGTTATTTGAATATTACCCAATTGTGTTGGCTGGCATTTTTCCAGGTTTGAATATTTACTATAGGCTGTAGCTTCTTGTAATTACTATTAAACATAATATTTCTTATTTAGTAAACAATGTTTTTAGATATCCATAATAATGAGTAAAAAGTGTGAATAATATTATTAGAAGTATTTTAAGAGTAACTTAAGATTTCAGAAATTCCTGAGAACCTGATTTTTTACTGCTACATCCCCAAAATTAATATTTGTCAGCAATTTGGAAACACTAAGTGAACCATCTTATTACATATTAACCTGATTTTATTTTTGCTAGCGTGAGTGGAATGTTTTGTTCACTAGGCTGCCTGAGATTTTTTGCAACTGGATTTCAGTAAAGCATTTTCGTCTTTTGTTATATTTTAGTGGAAAAGATGGAGATGTCTGAGCTGAATAATAGTATCATTAAGTAACTTTGTAGGTTGATAAACAATGATATCTAAAGTGTGTTGATTAATAAATCAATATCATCTTGAAATTACTGTACTAGAGGTCAGCTCTATGGCTATGTTCTTGGCCAGGTCCTCACCAATGACTTGAAAGAAGCCAAAAAATGATAACTTTTTATGTTTGCACATGATTATTAAACACACAATACACACATACACACACACACACACACAATGTGTAAATAATGTACTGGCTGAGAAAGACTCAAAAATTTCCAGCGAGTTTGAAGAAAGTGCTGAGAAAAATCAGATGAAATTTAAGCGTAGCAATTACATTGAAAAAACTCAACTTTGTAAGTATATAATGCGGAGTCTTAGATTTATGATAATTTATGTGGTAAAACAATCCCAGAATTTTTAATTGACTAAAAGTTCAATATGAACTTATAATGAGACAAGGTTGCCAAGAAATCTACTGTAATCTTTAGTTTCATTAATACAGTTTAACAATCCAGAACATGCTAAGTATTATTATCCTTGAATTCTATATGGGTCAGACTATGTCTAGAGTATTACTAGAGTATTATCAGTTTTAGAGCGTCATTGAAAAATGGGCATAAATGCAGAGGAGGGTGCTCAGAGTAGAAAAAAATATCTGTGTATCACACCATAGAACTGGAAGAGATTCCCTGAATAAGAGAATGCTGATGGGGGAAGAACCATTGCTTCTAAATATTTGAAAGACTCCATTTTGTCTATGCATGTGAACTAGTGATTATACTTATTCCGTGTACTGCCAAGTAACTAGGGGCAATTAATTTAGGGGAGACAGATTATAATTCAAATAGCAAAAAAGTAATGGAAAGGGCTCTAAACTTCCCAACACTGAAGATATCCTCACAGATGTCAAGGTGTTTGGTGCTTCACAGATCTACCTATTTTATTTTCCTGCATTTTCTGGGAAATTCTATTAGATTCTAAGTTTCTTTCATCAGATTCATCTATGATTTCATGTAATAACCAATAATCAGACTTGAAAATGGAAAGAAAAAGAGCATATCTGCCATATTATTGACTCTCATTTGTTATGATCAGATTTGACTGATTACTCATCCTAATTTGCCTTAGAGTGTCCCAGTTTTAGCACAGCAAGTCCTATGTCCTGGGAAACCCCTAAGTCCTAGACAAACAAGAAGAGTTGGTCATTCTCATTAGACTCAGTCAATAATTAATTCAAGGTACACACCTCATCTCCTAAGTTGCTTATCGAGTTGATCCACAAAATGAGATTTTTTTCAAGAGCTAGTTGGTCTGATTTTCCACAACTATTCTTAGTGAGTAGGAGGCAACCTAAAACTACTGAAACTTCTGTGTATGGATCAGGGTTTTATTATCAAGAAACTCCTTAAAGAGTTTGACACACACAGTTTATTTGTATGGTGATCCTGGGAAGCCCAGCTAGGGGAGTGAGGGAAGTAAGATGGAAAAGGGGACAAAGCTAATACCAGGTGCTGTAATGGACAGGTTACCACTGTGCATCTCTAGGGCTTAATGCTAGGGCAGACTTCTGGGAAACTTTGTAAAACACATCTACATCTTCTACCTATCAAGAGCACTGTTCAGTTGTGTTAATTCCTAGGTATGTCTCGCCTGTCCTGCTCACTCTTCCGTCCACAAGAAACCCTTAAGTCTTCAAAGTTGAGTGTAGTGGGGATATGGGGAGGGATACCGCCAGAGACTGTTCCATGCCTCTGTCAGATTTTTCTTGTTACTTTTATCTCTAAACTAGTTTGTATACACGTTGTCAGTTTGTTAGTTTGTCACAGAGACATACTGGATTGAAAGAAGAAGCATGCTTTTGTGGCAGATTAAATAAATGGAATCAAATACTTTACTCCTTCCTGTATCCCTGCCTTTTCCAGTATCTTTTCAGTTCTTCCCACTAAATATAGAGTGAACTTTCTTGCCGCTTAACTTTGGGTCTGACCATGTGACTGTTTTGGTTAATGGAATGGGACCAGAATGACTGTGTTGCCAGGATTAATCCAAGGCTTAAGAGTTTTTGTGTTTCTGCTGGTGCCTTTGTGCCTCTGCCACTGCCATGAGTAGAGCATACCCCAACTAGTAATGGGCTAGTCCAAGGAGGATGAAATACATGTGGAACAGAACTAAATCCATCTGTAGCTTAGAACTGCCCAGCTTAGCCCTGTTAAGATCAGCAAAGCTGCCCCAGCAGACCTGTAGATACATGAAAAATAAATGCTGATTCTGTATAGCCTATCATAAAACTTAAAGACTTTAAAATTCAAAGTTCTGGTCAAGATGGCAGAGTAGGTAAATGCTGTGCTTGCCTCCTCCTGTGACCTCATTAAAATTTCAACTAAATTATAGAACAATCAACCTGGAGAACCATCCAGAGACTAGCTGAATAGAAATCCTGTAAGAAGGATATAAAGAAGCCATGTTGAGGTAGGAGGGGAGAAGATGAGAAATGGGCTGGACCCACACCCAGGTGTAGTGGTCAAGAATTGGGAGGGATATGTCAGCTACAAAGGTCTCTCAGAAGAGTGAGGGGCCCACAGTGGGTACCCTAGCCCAAAGCACCAGTGCTGGAAAGGGGAGTCCCCACAACATCTGGTTCTGAAAATCAGTGGGATTCCATTCCCCGGGTAAGATGGAAGGCAGCTAGAGACCTAGGTATCCTCTTGAAGGATCCATGCACAGACTCTCTCACTCCCAGGCACTCACCCAGCTGGGGAGGTGTCCCAGACATACAGGGAGAGACTGAGTTGTGTAGGTTCAGAAAGGGGGCTGGAGGGAAAGATGCCATTGTCCCTGTGTTAAGCCCTCCTCTCATGTAGCTGGCAAACAGGAGCCATGTTTCCTGTGTTGAGCCCTCACCCCACATGGCTAAATCTGAATTTTCACTGGCCTGGTGAGCTCTGCTCACTCCACCCTGGTAACTCCCTGGGACTCTGCCCCACCCAACTTGCACAATACCAGAGGTTTTTCAATGGTTCGCAGGCAGTTGGTGTTGGCTCCTGCAGTCTTGTTTGGACAGCTTTCAGGGGTCCACAGGCCCCAGGCAGGCAGCAGCAGGGCATAGTGTGTGCTGAGCCTTTTGTAGTGTAGCGCCAGGTTCATAACTGGCGTCAAATCTGACTTTGCATTAATCCATTGAACACCACTTGACCCACACTGATGACTCCTTGAGACCCTGCCCTACCCAATTCCTTTACCACCAGAGGTTCTTTTAGCCAGTGAGACTTATGGAGAGCTAGCAGGTGGCGGCAGGCCTTGGGGTGTCCTGGGTCTTTTACTGAGCTGCCCCAGACCCAGTACTGGTGACAGCCAGCCTCAGATAATAGCATGGCCTCTCCCATGAAGCTCTAGGTCCAGCACAGACAGTGATCTACTGCGGATCACTTTGTAGATTCTACCAGATAGCTCTAGACCAGTCACAGACTCCTTGGTCTGCAAAAGAGCCCCTCCCAAAAGGCCCAAGAACCAGCCTACCCAGTGGCCAGCTTCAAACCACAACAGAACATCACCCTATTAGCCCTACAAGTGCACACCCGCAGAGTGATCTTGGCAGGCTATAGAGCCCACTCGAGTGAATCCTGCTGTGTGAGGTCAACCAGCTCACAGCATCTCATATGCTGTGGTCATGGACAATCCTTGTAGTCAGTAAGCCTGAGGGTCAATCCCACCACTGATGTGCCAACAGCAATCAAGGCTCAACTACAACAGGAGGGGACACATAACCCACATAAGGGACACTACTGGAGTATCTGGCTCAGGAGACAAGGGAGACTGTGCCAGTGAATCCCACAGGATCCCTACATAAGTAGTAAACTTGCTTAGTAATAGTTTTTTCTGGTATGTGGCCTTGGACAAGGGAAAAGAAAAAATAAACAAATGGGACTACATCAAACTGAAAAGTTTTTGCACAGCAAAGGAAATCATCAACAAAATGGAAAGACAAGCTACTGTATGGGAGAAGATATTTACAAATAGCGTATCTGATAAAGGGTTAATCTCCAAAATTTATGAAGAACACATGCAACTTAACACCAAAAAAAAAAAAAAAAAGCCTCACAAACCAATTGAAAAATGGGCAGAGGACCTCAATAGACATTTCTCCAAAAAGATCATATAGATGGACAATAGACATATGAAAAGATGCTCAGTGTCACTAATCATAAGAAAAGTGCAAATAAAAACCACAATGAGGTATTACCTCATACCTTTCAAAATGGTTATCATCAATAAACCAACAACAAACAAGTGTTGGTGAGGATGCTAATGAAGGGATCCCTGGTACACTGTTGGTGAGATTGCAAATTGGTGCAGCTACTATGGAAAACAGTATGGAGATTCCTCAAAAAATTAACAATAGAACTGCCTTATGACCCAGTAATTCCACTTCTGAGTATCCAAAGAATCCAAAACACTAATTTGAAAAGATATGCACCTTTATGTTCATTGCAGCAATATTTACAATAATCATGAAATGGGAGCAATTTGATTGTCAATTGATAGATGAACGGATAAAGAAGAGGTGGTACATATATACAATGGAATATTACTTGGCCATAAAAAAGAATGAAATCTTACCATTTGTGACAATGTGGATAGACCTGTGAGATATGCTAAGTGAAACAAGGAAGACAGAGAAAGACAAATGCCATATGACCTCACTTATATGTGAGATCTAAAGAACAAAATAAATGAACAAACAAAACAGAAACAGACTCATAGATACAGGGAATAAGCTGATGGTTGCCAGAAGGGAGGGAGGTGGGGGGCAGGGCAAAATAGGTAAAAGGATTAAGAAGTACAAATTGGTAGTTACAAAGTTGGTAGTCATGAGGATGTAAAGTACAGCATAGGGAATATAGTCAATAATATGATAATAGCAATGTATAATGCCAGGTGGGTACTAGACTAGTCAGGGGGAATCACTTCTTAAATTATGTAAATGTCTAACCATTGTGCTGTACCCCTGAAACTAATATAAAATAATATCGAATGCCAACTGTAATTGAAAAAAATTTAAAGGTTGGGGGAGCTGAAGAGGAGTAAGAGGTCCAAATTTCCAGGTATAAAACAGATAATTCATAAAGACGTAATGTACAGCATAGGGAATATAGTTAATAATATTGTGATGGTGTGGTATTGTTTAGGATGGTTGCTGGACTTATCATGGTGGCCTTTAGGCATGTGAATGTTGAGTAACTATGGTGTATACCTGAAACGACTGTAATATTGTATGTTAGCTATATTTTAATAAAAATCTGTTAAAAATTCTTTAAAAATCAGATCACATCACATATTGTACACTTTAGGTATTTATCACATAAGTTAATAATTTATAATTCCTAAAATTATTTTTTATCATAATAGCATTATATTGTTTTATTGCATACAAGCATCAATTTATTAAATACAAGATTAGACTATCACACAGGTGTGCATATATCAGCCAGTTGTCCATGTCAGTATCTCTAAATCTTCCTTTCCTCCTTGCTGCCATTCCTTCTTCCCTCCCTCTTGCTTCTTCTCCAGCGCCTGCTTCTGCTCCTCTCTCGCCCTCTCTTTAAAGTATGGTAAGTTCTCACTTAACATTGTCAAAAAGTTCTGTGACTTTAAGTGCAAAGATGTGTAAAAAAACAGTTTTACCATAGGCTAATTGATGTAAACAAGAGCTAAGTTCCTTAGGCGTCTCATTAACGTTATAATTAAACAGCACTGAGCGAAAAGACATTCTTCAGGGGCCTGCTGCATAGACTTTATTTTAAAGAACAGTTTTAGATTTACAGAAAAACTGAAAGGAAAGAACAGAGAGTTCCCACATACCTCTGTTCCCACCATACTGTCTCCCCTACAATCCACATCCCCGCACCGGAGTTGTACATTTGTAACAACCGATGGACCTGCACTGACACATCATAATTCTCATCCTAAATTCATAGTTTATGTTAGGGTTCACTCTTGGTGTTGCATTTTCCATACACGTTGATAAATGTATAACAGCATGTATTCACCATTGTAGTATCATACAGAAGAATGATTTTCATGGCCCAAGAGTTTCATGGCCCTAAAATCCCACCTATTCATCGCTTATTCTTCCCAAACCCCTGGCAACAATTGGACTTTTACTGTCTCCATAGTTTCACTTTTTCCAGAATGTCAAATAGTTGGAATCATACAGTATGTAGCCTTTTTAGAGTGGCTTCTTTCACTTAATAATATGCATTTAAGCTTCTGTCACACAATTTTCTAACTATTTAGATTTTTAAAAATATACTAAGTATCTCAATAAATAGGAGGGGGTTACACATCTTGACCCCTAAAAGAGTCTATCCTTGGGAGTGTAATTTACTCGTCTAACTCTTGATTTCCTCATTAGCAAAATGGGGAATAATAGAACTTACCTTGGAATGCTGTTTTGAGGATTAGATGTATTGTATAACAAATAACACTATAACAGTGGAATTGCTTTATGAGGTTACTGTGGAGGACCCAATGAGATGGGAAGCAATTGATAAAAAAGAGAAGAAAATTGAGAGAGTAATGCAAAGAAATAAAGTAGTACTGTCAGTAAAGGGCTTATATTGTTATTCTCCCCTTAGAGGGTTCCTATGGCACATTTGCTTCTGTATGGGAATGATTTAGGAGAGACTCCATTTGTAGTACTGTTTCCCTGAAAATAACTGGCCGGAGAATCAGCTCTAATGTGTCTTTTGGAGCAAAACTTAATATAAAACCCGGTCTTACTTTACTGTAAGTACAGGTCTTATATAATATAATGTAATATAAGATCGGGTCTTATTTTAATTTTTGCTCCAAAAGACACATTAGGGCTGATTCTCCGGCTAGGTCTTATTTTCCAGGAAACACAGTAGGTATTCCCCAAGACTTGTCCATGGGAAGCGGTATGCTAAGCAATAATAGATCTATATGCTTTTAAATGTAGTCAGTAATAGTGATAGGTTGGATTTGGAGGGAAATTTGGCTTACGATTCACTGTACATTGAAGGTCTAGGAAGAACAAGGTGGTAGAGTGTAAAAGTGAGTGTGTCCAATGCATCATGAATTCATAGACAATATCAGTATTTTTCAGTCGGACAGACATTTGGTATGCTGAGGTCTCCCATGGATACGCAGTTGCTATTGCAGTATTCACACCTGATATTTGTTCTGCAAATTATCCAATATGTTTTCTTACCTGATTGATATGCCAAATATTTTCTCTTTGGCCCCTAGGTCCACTATCTATCCTTTTCCATTCTGCTCTCTGTCCTGGAAAGCTGATCTTTAACATCAACAGGTCTCATTCAGATACAGGTATATTTTTCTAGCTCTGGTGTCAAGTTCTACAATTAAGATATTTCCTGCAGTTCTGAGACGGAGACAGGGAATTAAGTGACGCAGCAACTACTCATAAAATTAACAAATGGTGTGAAATCATAAAATATCGTGTGGATTTTGCTACTACAGGTTCAGTTCCTCTGTCTAGTAGGAGATTAAATGATATGTACAATTATCATCACATGTTCCATTCTGAAAATAGGGCTAGCTAAAAGCATTCTGGTTTTCTTCAAAGAATAATTGTTGTAAAATTCTACAAATTTATTCACGTTTCAGAAAGGGAAAGCTGGGCTAGGACACACAAGTTTTATTCCTTTGTTTTTCCTTTCATTTTTTCCTTTCTTTTTTTCCTAGCACTGCTGAGTAATGTAAGATGAGCACTGTTATAAAAGTGTGGGTATCTGGAAGGCATAGATTTATCAGGACGGACTGCCACCTAAGCAAAATTTGACACTAGCACTTGGACGCTCCCTTCCATTTTAATGATCTTCAGGATATAGTCATTAGATAACAACAGATTGATAAACCCAAACCTTTAGTTTAGCCAATAATCAAAATCCTGCATAGTTAGATTACATTGTATTGTTAAGCTGACATTTACAACATACAATATACATGTGATATTTTGCCAAGATGGATGTTATTTTTTCTAATATCTTCTCCGTTATTCATGTTACTAGTTTATTGTTATATTTAAAAAAAAAAACAGGTTATTTAAGCACTTATATTTAAAAAAAAAACAGGTTACTTAAGCACCTCAATAAAATCTCAAGTGTGCATTGTTTGGTGTCTAGAGAATAAGCTGATTCACTCCTAGATATCATTAAAATACATAAATCAATTTCAATTATTGTTAATAGGAATTTTTAAGTAAAATGTTTCATAAAATGCAGGTTAAGTCATAATATAGTCTAGTGAAATCCCTTACTTTAATTATTGCAATTTATACTTTTCTAAAATTTTTATCTCTTCTCTGTATGTCAGTAGCGTAGAATGTTTTCTCATTCTATTCATATATTATGATCATTTTTCAAAAATTTTTGATGAATAATTTTATTAATAGCTGCAAAGATTCACATAGAATTAGTCAAGTGTCCATCCATCTATCCTTCCTCTGTTCATCCATTCATTTATGTACCAGGAAATGTGCTAATGTGTGGAAAAGCAAGAAAAGAAACATAATTATTACTCTCAGTGAACTCACAAAACTAATGAAAAAGACAGTCAAAAAAATAGTGTGATGTGGTCAGGCTGCTAATTTAGTGTAGGGTGGTCAGTGAAGGCTTTCTGAAGGAGACAAAGCAGCAGCTAGAAGTAAGGAGCACAGGTTGGAGGGTGGTAAGTAAGGTACATCTGAGCTGAAGTAGAACTGTAAGTTATCTAAGTGAACAGGGGGAGCAGGGCGGTCAGAGGCTGAAGCTTATGCAAAGGAATAGAGGTCTGAGAGATCAGCATCATATGTGGGAAGGTGTAATGCACATCGCTTGACACATCTAGGACATTGGAGATAGGTGAGGACCATGAAAGATGAGCCTAATTACAGGTAGGCCTCAGATCGTGAAAGCTCTCCTATGAGCTGGGAGAGTTTGCATTTTTTGCAGAACTCATTGGTGAGTCATTGGTGGGTATTGAGCAGACTAGAGAGATCAAATACGTGTTTTAGGAGTCCTCTCAGTGCTGTGGAGAGTGGATAGGAGGGGCCAAGAGTGGCAGTGGGGACATTGGACTCCCTGAATGTGAGCAGGGACCGGGTCTATTTATTCACGACTATATTTTTAGGATCTTGACCAGTGTCTGGCACATAGTTCTTCCTCCACATATGAGTATATTTGTTTAATAAAGGAATAAACACAGGGATCATGTAGGAAATTTTTGAAGCCATCTTAGTAAGAAATGATGAAAGCCTGAACTAAGGTATTTGTAATGGAGAAGGATAAAGAGTGGATAGTTTTGATCCGTGTTTTCCAAACTTTTCTAATTATGACCTCTATTAGGAAACACACATACATGGCTCAGTCCGCACACCTCTGTGGACACACTCCCTACACCTGAAATTGTGTTTTACTAAACAGCTAAACAGTATTTACTCCTACTGCTTGTGATGTACTCAATTTTCTATCCTATAAGCATGCCATGCTACACTATTTGTATTAGTTTACTAGGGCTGCCATAACAGTACCGTAGAGTGGGTGGCTTAAACAAAATAAATTTATTTTCTCACAGTTCAGGAGGTTAGAAGTCTAAAGTCAAGGTGTTAGCAGGTTTGGTGTCTTCTGAGGGCCATGAGGGAAAGGTCTATTCCAGGCCTCTCTGCTTGGTTTGTAAATGGCCGCCTTCTCCCTCTGTCTTCCCATGGTCTCACCTCCTTGCATCTCTGTGTCCTAATCTTTTCTTATAAAGACACCAGTCATATTGGATTAGGGCCCACCCACGTGACTTGATTTTATGCTAACTACCTCTTTTGAAGCTTCTTCTCTAAATAGAGTCATATTCTGAAACACTAGAGGTCAGGACTTCAACAAATGAATTTTGGAGGAATTCTATGTTTTAAAAAGATATACCAAAGTCCAAAGTATACATTAGGCTTTACTCTTTGTGTTGCAAATTCTATGGGTTTTTTAATCACATGTATCCACCTTTATAACATCATGCAGAACAGTTTCACTGTCCTAAAAATCCCCAGTGCTCTACTTATTCACTCCTCCCCTTCCCCATCCCTGGCAACCGCAGTTTCTTTTACTGTTGCCATAGTTTTGCCTTTTTCAGAATGTCATATAGTTGGAATCGTACTGTATGCAGCCTTTTCAGAGTTGCGTCTTTCTCTTAGTAATATTTTCTTTTTACAATGCTATTATTAACCTGTTAAATTGATTTCATGACCAACTAAAGGATTGCTGTCTTCTATTTGGAAAACACTGGTTTAAGAATATACTAAGGGGCAGAACTGGCAAGGCTATTAAGATAAGGGGAGAAGTGGGGTAGGGGTTTGGAACTTAGAAGACAGTCTGTGGTGAATATTTGACTGGCATGTATGTGTTCATTGAAGTCCTGGATGTGATTGAGTCCACTCAGAAAGTGAAGAAGAGGGTAAAAATTGGAGAGCTGAGAATAAATCCTAGAGACTATCAATCTCTCAGGTGTCAAACTTTATCTTCAGTTTAATTTTGAGTCGAACATCTTTAGCTATGTTTATCTTTTTTTTCCCGTGAACTGTTTGTTCAGATGTTGTGTAAACATTTCTATTGCTTTGTTGATCTTTTTCACCGTTTGAGAGAGGTCTTTCTATATTAAAGGAAATAGTCCATTACTGTATATTTTCAAGTATTTTCCCTAATTTGTTATCTTTCAACTTTGTCAATGATATTAGTTGCTATGCAGAAATTGTAGATTTATAAGTAGTCAGTTTTACCAAAGTGTAACTTCTGTCCAATGAATTTTATGCATGCTTTGCAAGTCCTTCTCCACTCTAATATTATATGAAGAACAATCTCCTATGTTTTCTTACAGTGCATCTATTCATTTATTGGTTTAAGATTTACATTTGGAAATTTGATTATCTCGAAATATGTATGGGACAATGTAGGGATCTAATTTTGTTTTTGCCCATATGACCATGCACATGTCCTAGCACCCTTCATTAAGTAAGTTCTGTTTTCCTCTATGATTTTAAATGATGCCTTTGTCACAAACCAATATGTAATATGTATTTGAGTTACATCTGAAGTCTCCATCCTGTTTTATTGGTCTGCCTGTCTCCTCCTGACCAGAACCACATTGTTTTAACTCATTTTATGATAAATCTTTGGGATACTGAATAGGGCTAGTTTTTTATCTTGTTCTCCCCCACCCATGTACATTTCAGGGATAGTTTAACTTATTAATCCTTCCAAATGATCTTTAAAATAGATTGTCAGATTCTATCCCCACCTTAAAAATCTGTACCATAAACAAACACCCAAACAAATACTTCGGAAATTTGATTGGAACCACAATGATATTTTAAATTAACTGAGGAAGGTTGCCTTCTTTACACTACTGAATCATTATATTCAAGGTAATTTTATGGGGTGTTTGTGTAGTTTAGGACAGTGGTTGCAGCATAGCTAACATCTGCATAAATTTCTTCCCCAAACTGTAAGAAAATACAATCCTGAACTTACTTTACCTGTATACTGGAGATGAAAATATGAATGGTGAGAATCAGGCTTTTCTTATGTGTTTGCTAATTTTTATTTATAGATTCCTTTTGAGTGGATTCTTTTCTCTTTGTACTTACCATTTCTTATTTATTTATTTATTTGTTTGTTTATTTATTTATTCTCTACAGTATGTCCTGGTACTAATAGTCCAGAACGCGTTTTACATTGTTAGCTCAAGCTTCCATCTTATGGTGACATTGGGGGACATTCCAGATATAGTCGTCCCCAGTGAAAACTGTTTGGCCAGGTGCTGCCTATAAAGCTAGTCTATTTGCTTCAGCTGTGCTTGATGGTCAGCTTCTTACAAACCTAGATCAAGATAGAAAACAGCTTTAGCTTCTTTTGATGTCTATATATATGAGGGTGAATTTTGTTCCAGCTCCACTTTTCAAATAAACTGACTCTGGGTCCAATCCTCTACCTGCTATGGAACAGCTTTATTGCTTAACATGCTGGAGAAAATGAACTTATACCTGTCTCTTCTTGCTTCTGAAATCAGAGCTAGGCAAACGACAGCCTTCATCGTTGCGTTACGTTGGATTCCTGTTTCACGTTTTCTCCATGGAGATGCTTCCCTTTGTGTATGTTGCTGTGCACATGTGTAGGTGGCTATTTCTTTTGAAATTTTTCAGTTTTATATTTTACATATTACTGTTTTATGTGTGGAGTAGTGAGGAAGCCTGAAAATTTAACTGCAACTTGACTGGAAATTCCTCATTCCTTCTGTGGAATTTCAAATTGAATTCATTTCTTGTTAAATTTATTCCTAAATATTTAATCTTTAAAAAATAATATTAGTGTGATCTCTCATCAATTATAATTTCAAATGGGCCACTGTTTATGCAAAGAAAAACTATTGAAGTCTCTCTATATCGTCTATTGGTATATATATCTATATCTACATATACATATATTTATATATTATATTTTATAATTATATATTATATTTATATATACATATATTTTAAGGTATCTGATTTTATATATACATATATAATCGGGCACCTTAAAAAATTCTCCTATTTTTCAAATAGTTTTTGTAATATATTTGCCAGTATTTCTGTGACGAAATTTTTGCATGTGAAAATAATGACAATTTTGCCTATTCTTTTCTAATAGCTATATTTACTTTATTCTTTTGTGTAAATGTATTAATTATAACTTCAAGAAGCATATTGTTGCCCTATTCCTAAATTTAATGGAAATTAATCAGTTAATATTTAATTGAAACGTTTAATGTTTCACAATATTGTACATCAGCTTCTTACTTTTTTAGAACCACTAGATTTTAGATTAATTTAAAAGCAGTTCAGAACATTAAATCTTTAAAAAATGATTTATACCTGAAATTTCATATTTTTACTTAAGCATAAGTATTAATTATTAATTTGCCACACTTTTGTTATAAAATCAAGGCATTTTATTTGCATATGGGCTGCTGATTGTAGATTTACATTCTGTCTTTAACATAAAACATACCCTTAAAACATTGTCTATAATTTATGTGATTTTTAAGTACTCTAAATTTTAAGGTATTTATGAAGCCATATATTATAATACTTTTAAACTTTATAACTTTATCTCAAACCATTACAGTTTTCTGAAGTACATTTTAATGGTTGACACTTATTGGATCATGCCAAAGAATTTAATTTAATTTCCTTAGAAACAATAATGCTTTTTTTTGGCACATATTTTATTGATTGTTGTAGTATATAATTGACTTATGTTGTTAAAGCATAGTGTGATTGGTATAAACAGGATTTGGTACCTAGAATTTTGTATACGCTTATCAAGTTAGAGCAGAAATCAATGAGCCCATTGAAGAGTGGCCTATCACCAGCATACATAAATCCATGACCAATAATTTTTTTAGAGAGAAGCTGAGCAATTATTATTCCTAGAAGTTGATCAAGTAAATGTCAATTAAATGTGCTTTTTCTAAATATGTATATTTGTCACCCTCAAAGAAGGTTATAGCATTTTGATTGAGTTTATTTTTTAATTAGAAATGTCAATTGAATTTTAATATATTCATTATTTTAATTTTTCCAATGACAATGTGATTTTTTTTCTCTTAATGTAAATTATATCATTAAGTGTTTTAATATTAAATCATTCTTACATTCTGGGTATATTATTTTTTAAATGTCATATTATAATAAATTTATTAACATTTTAATACATTTGATTAAATTATTATTTTAATGTGCATTACCTGCTATCATTTTATTTAGGATGCTTCCTTTGAAATTCATATGGAAAATGTGTGTACTTTTGCAAGCTGCCTTCATCACATTTTGGCAATTTTTTTTGTGGTAATCTTTTGAAGACTCATAAACTTAAATGGTATTGTTGTTTGAATTTTGTAATGGATGAAATTTTCAAATATATGTTTCCTACATTAAGAAATGTCTTATTAAAGGTAAAAATACGATTGTTATCAGTCATCGCCACCACATATTTCCACTCACCCTTCCTTATATTTCTCCAATCTCTAGTGGGGAGCTTCTGTTGTTTTTTGCTTTAGTAAGTAAATGAAAAAGAAAATATTATATTGTATATCATCTGTTGAATAAATGGTAGGGCTGAGAATAGTTTTTTTTTTCTCATTCAAAACACACACACACACACACATACACTCACACACTTTCTCTCATACCATAACAGACGATTAATACAAATTGAAATGATATCTGAGGGCTTTCTTTCCAGTGGTATCAGTTACAAGATTTCTATTGACACTAACGAAACTTCAGTGGGTTTATCTCAGGAAATGGATCCTAGGAATGGCAAACTTTAAGTTTTTCAAAATTGTTTTACTTGAGAAAGTTAAATTTTGTTCACATGAAGGGGGGTGTATTTAAATAAATGTATAAAAAGGGAAATGATCAAGTGCTTGAGCATTTAGACAGAAATTCATCTTGATCATTTCTTCCTCTGAAATGAACATTCCTTTAAATTTATTTACCCACTCATTCAAAGTGTACTTTCTGTGTTTAATCAATTCTTAGGTAATTATTAAGCTTTTATAATCTTTTTTCATTTACTCATCCTATTACAACAGAGAGGGTATCTGCTACGTTGAAGTTAGCAATGTTTTGCAATGTATGAGAAATCCTTTGCAAACATATAGATGGATATGCGTCTATTTATTACATTTCTAGTTTGAAAATCAAATGTTTTATTATTGGCAGATAATTTTCTACCTCTAGTGAAAGTGTGTAATTTCCCACTTTTCACGTTGGTAAATATGCCATGAAGTGATATCTTTACCTAACAAATGCTCACATTAATACCTGCATCAAGCATGGTATATTGCCATGCAGAATTAATTTTGCATTTTTGTTAGGAGACATTATTAAACATTTCATATGTCGTAAATTATTTATAATGCTACACTCAGCAGCATCTTGAGCTACTTGCTGATCTGTCTAGAAATTCCATTTCTAATCATAGTCTGCATATTCAATAAGGGGAAGAAAACTAATTGTGACCTTTAAAAAAAACATATAAGAACTAAATTTATGAAATAGAAAGGAATCAGATCCTAATACATGTAATCGATAGTAATGGAATCCAGAGAGATATTGTAACTTAAAGGACTAACAGACTCAAATATAGCAGAAACAAAAAGCTACCTTGTTGTAAATCCAATAGGAACACATTTTGCCAGAGATTAGCCTTTAGTTGTTAACAAAGCTACAAAAAGAAGTCATTTGGCACCTTGTGGTTTTAACAGAAGAAAACAGTTGAACCAAGAGTGGACATACTAAGTTTTTATTATTATTATTAATTATTTAAATATTAGAAAGAACATTGAATGATAAAATAATCTTTCGTTATTTAGTTTCTTTCTCTTTGGGTTTGACATGTTCATATTTGCCACGTTTTCTTAAGGAAATTGCCACGCACTTTCTTTAGCTGGGCTAACTTGGCTTTAATTGATCTGTTTTCTGGTTTCCCCAATTTATAATTAATAGCATGAAAAGAAAAACCCATTTGTACTGCCCACCCCTGAGTAGCCATGGCTATATAATATACAATAAATATATCTTGACGTTTCCATCCAACAGTCCAGCAGTAACGACTTAAGTCTGCTGTCTGGCAGAACTCCCAGGTACTTATAAAGAGACCAAGATCTCTGCAAATGATAGATCCCTTCCAACACACTGTGCTGAAAATCTTGTCAATTGTAAGATAATTGTTAGTCATTGTGGGGTTTGAGGCAATAGGGATTTACATGACTATAGAGATCACTTTTTTTTTTAGAACCCTGTAGGGTCTAGCCAACAGTTCTTGGCAGCATTTTAAACAGCATTAAGTTTCCTGGCAATGCCAAGATTCAGGTCCAGGGGAAACTGACTTCGTCACTGTAATTATTTCCAAGCTTACTCTGTTCCAAAACAAAGCAACCTGAGGACAGGTCCATTGTAAATTTTCTGAGTGCTTCACGTGCAAGGTCCTTAGGTGTCTCTTCCAGACACATGTGTTTGGACCAACTCAGATATGGTTTCTTTGATTTTTACTAATTGGCATTATTACTGCACTCTTGCTCAAAGTCTAAATTTTAAGATTTAATAGTCATAAGGGAACCGTGAGCTCAAATTCCCTGATTCATTGTATGAGAGATGTCAATATGTAAGCTTGTCCAAAGCATGGGAAGCAACGTCAAGGACAAGAATTACTTCATATCAGCCCCAAACAGTCATAAATGGTTTAATTTTTATTTGTGTGCATGGGCGGAGAGGAGGAAGTTCAGTCTCCACTGCTCCTAACATGCATGGGAAGAGTGACTATTCAATGAACTTTTACAATATGCTTAACAACTTAATGACTTTGGACTGAAAGGGGGCGTGTGAATCATTCCAAGTTCACTGTCTAAGCTTGGCAGATAAAACTGCTGTGACCCCGAAACAAGTGACTGTAGGGACCACATCGTCTCACTTTTATAGGGTGAACTGTAAATTAATCACATCTTTAGAGTACACTGCCCCCGCTCCCACCCCATCCACAGAGAGGTTTTAAAAAAAAAAAACCCAGACGTTTGACAATACGAGGTGAAGATCTATCCTCAAACCATGTTTCAAGAGGTTTTTCAAGTTTCACACAACAGTGTATGTAACTGAGCTTTTATATACCAGCTCAGGCAAACTTTGTGTTTATATATTATACAATACAGCAGTTTGGTTTGTAGTATCTGATCTAGGCATAAATCTTTAAAGGACAAAGGAAACATTTATTGAAGACCTAGAGTGCCAGAGTTGGAAGCAATTTTAGACATCATTTAACCAATCTCTTTTCATAGGCAAGTAGAGGCACAGAGAAATTATATAACTTGGTTGGGTCGTGGCGTTAATCAGAGCTGGACCCTGACTACAGATCTCCTAACTTTTGATGATGTTTCACTAGACTGGGCGGGGGGGGGGGGAACAAAAGCAATAGGGTTAGAAGCAGCCTGAAGAAAATAAAGATCTATTTTTTTCTTTTTTATACTTAGGGCATCTTTATAGAGTGCTTTCTCCCTCTGAAGGTCACTGCAGAGGCCATCTCTGCCTAGTCATTCAGGATTAGTTCCCTGTTGAGTCTCTGTCAAAGTGATTTGGGAAACATGCAATATTTTCAGGGATCTTTTATTCCCCTTCACACTGATAGTTTCACTTTGTTTCTTTTTTAGTACTTTATTATGGAGGTCATCTTTCAAAACTTTTATTTCTTTGTAGCACTGGTAGAAATATCTCTTATGATGTAGCTGACTCAAACCCTGAGATTTACTTATTTCAAAGGGGTTGGTTCAGAATAGACTTTACACTGTCTTATGTATAGAATCTGTTTGATCTATTTTTTTCAAAAATTCAAGGCCTTTTTGTATCTTTCTGTTAAAATTTGTAACACAAATGGCCCTGGTAATTGTCTCTGGTGACATGTATATTATGAAGCATGCAATCCAGTCCACACACATCTGATAAGCCGTATAATTTTGTACTCTTTGGTAACATTGTCGTTATTTTCTTAATGATATCCAAATGCTTCAGAAATGCACTGCCCAATCTGGTACCCACTAGCTATATGTGGCTATTTAAATTGAATTTATTCAATATTAAATAAAATTTAAATATTCAGTTCCTTAGTCACACTAGCCACATTTCAACTGCTTGATAGCCTCCCTGACAATGACTACTACACTGGGTTTGCAGATATAGGACCCTCCCATTTTTACAGAAAGTTCTACTGACCGCTCTGCTCTTAGAATTCATGCTCTGTCCCAAGATCCTTGCATTCAAAATGCCTACTATACCTAAAAATTCATATATCAATTAGTAAGTATATCAAGCATGTGATTTTCTTAAGTATTTCTAATTGAGAACCACAAATAATGTTAACATTTTTATACTATTTTGTTGACCTTGTTACTTTCTAGCTGTGCAATATTGAAAAATTTACTCCCCTCCCTTTAATTTCTGTTTTTTTTTTTTTAAAAAAAAAGAGGTCACAATATGTGATAGGATTGTCTTGAGAATGAAATAATTCAGCTAAAGTGCTTAGTACACTATCTGATGTATATTAGATACTTAATAATCAGCAGGTCTCCTATTAACTGCCCTTCTCCAATGCACACAAATACTTAGTAATTGTTAAAATACGTCACAACGCCTTTTCTTTAAAAACAAACAAACATACACATGCACACAAAAATACCTCAGATGTTAAAAAGAAGCAATGAGAGAGTCTCAGTAAGAGATAATGGTTATAATCTGCATCACAAAGCATCCATCATCCCTATAAGATTTCAGTAATACTTTGAAAGTTTTATTTTTGTGCTTGTATATTGTTCAATTATTGGACCTAATTATATTTGAGGAGTAGAGTATGTGGGTCAGGGGAGCAGGGAGTAAAAATCAACTTTAATGTAGATTTACATATCTAAAAGCAGCACATCTTTGTTGAATTCTCTGTATCCAAACCTACTCCGTGACAATAGTGGTAGTTACTATAGATGTGCGCCTTCACCGGACACCGAATCTCCTGGTGCTTGGATCTCCAGAACTGTGAGAAACACACATTTGTAATCTAAGCCACCCAGTCTAAATTAATTTTGTTGTAGTAGCCTGAATGAATTAAGACAGTTGTGAAGGATTTTTGGTAATTCATTCACATGTTTTTTCTCAAATAGCTCCTTTTTTTTCTCAAGCTACCTCCTTGTGAGAAGACTGGTCCATAGCAACATTCTAATCTGCAGTTATCGTGGAGAGCAAAACCATCCCAGAAGATGCTAAATTTACAACTATCATCTACAATCATTTTTCTAAATGAAGATTTTTTTTTAAAGTTAGTGTCCAGTTGCTCTCTTTTCCTTTTTTTTTTTTTTTCCCTCTAGTGTTTTGGCACTTACTAAAGGCTTTTACATTCTGAATTTTATTTATCTTCACGTTGACACAGCTTGGCATGTTCTCCCCTCCCACCCCCCAGTTCTTTAAATGTGTCTTTCCATTTTTATGTTCTGGTTGTTTATATTGAGAAATCGTTTGTCAGTCTACTTGCTGTTGCTTTGTAGGTTATATGTATTATAGATTATATACAATCCTCCCTCCCCCAACTCTGGCTGCTTTAAAGATTATTTCTTTGTCTTTGGTTTATAGTAGTTTGTGATATACGAAGCATGGTTTTCTATGAATCGATCATGTTTGGAAGGTTCTTGAATCGGTGGCTTGCTGACTTTGGTTTTGGAAAATTTTAGCTATTATATAATTAAATATTACTTTTTCTTTCATCTTTTTTTCTTCTTCCCTCTCCTGTAATTGCAAATACATTTCTTATATGTGTTGTATGCTCTTTTCTGTGTTTTCCATCTTTTATTTTCACTCTGTGCTTTAATCTGAATATTTTCTAATACCCTAATTTTTTGAAAATCTACTTTTTTTTTTTTTGAGATCAGTTTTAGGTTGACAATGAAATTGAGAGGAAGGTACAGAGATTTCCCATTTACCCTTTGCCCCCACACATAAATAGCTTTCTCCATTATAAGTATCCCTTGCTAGAATGGTACATTTACCAAGATGAGGCTACGTCGGCACATCGTAATCACCCAAAGTCCATAGTTTATATTATGGTTCACTCTTGGTGTTGTATATTGTATGAGTTTGGACATTTTTATAATGATATATACCCACCATTATAATATCATACTGAGCATTTCATTGCCCTAAAAATCTCTGTGCTCTGCCTATTCATCTCTCCACCACTGCCCTCCGACCCCAGCAATCAGCTGATCTTTTTAGTGTCTCTGTAGTTTTGCCTTTTCCAGAATGTCATATAGTTGGAATCATACTCTTTGTAGCCTTTTCTGGTTAGCTTTTTCCACTTCATAATATGCATTTAAGTTTTTTCCATGCCTTTTCATAGCATGATAGCTCATTTCTTTTTAGTGCTGAATAAATATTCTGTTGTTTGGATGGACCACAGCCTATCTGTTCACCTACAGAAGGACATCTTGGCTGCACCCAAGTTTTGGAAATTATGAATAAAGCTGCTATAAACATCCATGTGGAGGTTTTTTTTGTGGGCATAATAAATGTGCATTCTTGTTGTTCCATGTCCTCACTTGTGTTTGGTTTTTTCAGCATCCTGGATTTGGATATTCTAATAGTTGTGTGGTAGTATCTCACTGTTGTTTTAATTTGTATTTCTCTGATGACATGTGGAGTATTTTTTTCATAAGCTGTTTGCCATCTGTGTGTCTTCTTTGGTGTGAGGTGTTTGTTAAGAACTTTGGCTCCTCCTTTCTTCTTCTTCTTCTTTTTTTTTTTTTAAAATAAAAGCCATGTCCTATGAAATTATACTTGTTCATATGCTGTTTAAGATACAGGAAGCATTATTAACAATTTTCAAATATGCAGGAATAAATACACATAGTTAAAGTGTTGTGTTAATGTGTTTTATCCAGTGCATTCTCAATCCAGCAGTTATGTTATATATTAATTTTTCTTCCATGTTTCTTAATTTTATGTTACTTTTAACTTATATTTATTTTTATTTAGATTTTAAAGGGCTTTTATTAAAAATATAGCTAACATACAATATTATATTAGTTTCAGGTATACACCATAGTTAGTCAACATTTATATACCTAAAGAAATGATCACCATGATAAGTCCAGCAACCATCTGACACTGTATTATGCTACCACAATATTATTGACTATATTCCCTATGTTGTATATTACATCCCCATGACTTATTTATTTTATACCTTGAAATTTGGACCTCTTATTCCCCTTCACCTTTTCTCCCCTTTGTAATTTTTCAATAACAGTTGACGTTCGTTATTTTATATTAATTTCAGGTGTATAGCATTGTGCTTAGACATTTATATTGTTTAAGAAGTGATCCCTCTGACTAGTCTAGTACCCACCTGGTACTATACATGGTTATTACTGTATCATTGACTATATTCCCTATGCTTTACTTTGCATCTCCATGACTATTTTGTAAATACCAATTTGTGCATCTTAATCCCTTCACCTTTTCACCCTGCCCCCAATTATCTCCCATCTGTCACCCCAACAAATCTAGTACCCATCTAATACCATACATAGTTATTACAATATTTGTAACTATATTCCTTATGCCATACCCCACATTCCATAACTACTTTATAACAACCAATTTGTACTTTTTAATCCCTTCCGCTTTTTTTACTCACACTCCCAACCTCCCTCCCATCTGGACATCAACATATTTTCTCTATTTATGAGTTTGTTCCTGTTTTGCGTGTTTATTTTGTTTTTCAGATTTCACATATAAGTGGAATGACACTGTATCTATCTTTCTGTGACATACTCCACCCAGCACAATACCCTCTAGGTCCATTCATGCTGCATCAGATGGGAAGAACCCATTCCCTTTCATGGCTGAGTAATATTCCATTGCATACATGTTCCACTTCCTCTTTATTCATTCATCCATTGAAGGACACCCAGGCTGTCTCCACATTTTGGCCATTGTGAATAATGCTGCAATGAACATTTGGATGGACACATCTCTTGGAAGTAGCATTTTTGGTTTCTTTGGATAAATACCCGGAAGTAGTATCACTGGGTCCTTTTTTGTCTCTTGTTAAAGCCTTTGTTTTAAAGTCTAGTTTGGCTGGTATAAGTATTGCTATACCAGATTTTATTGTTTTGTCTTTTTTTCATTTCATTTTCATGAAATACCATTTTGCATCCTTTTACTTTCTGTCTGTATGTGTCTTTTAATCTGAAGTGAGTCTCTTGTAGGCAGCATATGTAAGGATTTTGTTTTCTTATGCGTTTAGCTCTCCTTTGTCTTTTGATTGGAGCATTTAATCCATTTACATTGAAAGTAACTTGATAAATATGTAGCTATTGCCATTTTATTATTCATAATTTTTATCTTTTTTTTTTCTTTCCTTCTTAAAGAAGTCCTTCTAACATTCCTTATAATACTGGTTTGGTGGTAATGAACTCTTAGCTTTTTCTTTTCTGGGAAGCTCTTTGTCCTACGATTTTAAATGATAGACTTGCTGGGTACAGTAATCTTGGTTGTAGGTCCTTGCTTTTCATCACATTCAATATTTTGTTCCAATTCTTTCTGGCCTGCAAAGTTTCTGTTAGGAAATCAGCTTAAAATCTTATGGGAGCTCCCTTATAAGTTACTAGTTGCCCTTCTCTTGTTGCTTTTAGGATTTTCTCTTTGTCTGTAAACTTTGCCATTTTAATTATAATGTGTCTTGGTGTGGGCCTGTTTAGGTTCATCTTGTTTGGGACTCTCTACACTTCCTGGACTTGTATGTCTATTTCCTTTGCCAGGTTAGGAAAGTCTTCCATCATTATTTCTTCAAATAGATTCTCAATCCCTTGCTTTCTCACTTCTCCTTCTGGTACCCCTACGATGCAAATGTTGTTACACTTGACGTTGTCTTAGAGGTCTCTTAAACTATCCTCTTCTTGGGGGATTTTTTTTTCCCTGTTCCAATTGGGTATTTTCTGCTACACATTCTTCCAAATTGCTGATTCAGTCCTCTGCTTCATATAGTCTGCTGGTGATTCCTTCTGTGCATTTTTCATTTCAGTTATTATATTTTTCACTTCTGACTAGTTCTTTTTTATGGTTTCTATGTCCTTTTTCATGCTTGCTATCTCTTTGTTGAAGTTCTCACCAAGTTCCTTGAGCATCCTTATAACCATTGTTTTAAACTCTGTGTCTGATAGGTTGCTTGCCTCCATTTTGTTTACTTCTTTTTCTGGAGTTTTCTACTGTTCTTTCATTTGGGGCATATTTCTTTGTTTTTTTTCATTTTGGCTACCTCTCTATGTTTGTTTCTATGTATTAGATAGATCTGCTATGTCTCCCAGTCTTATCAATGTGGCCTTATGTAGTAGGTGCCCTGTGGGGTGGGTCCCCGGCACAGTCTCTCAGATAATCTTCTCTGGATGCTCCAGTAGTGTCTCTTGTGTGAGTTGTGTGTGCCCTCCTATTATATTTGAGCCTTGATTCCTATTGGCATGCCAGTGGACGGGGTTGACTCTCACATGGATTGGCTATGGGGTTTGGCCACAAGGACAGCTTATGGGCTGTTGTACAGGAGGCTTACCCCTCTGAGTGGGGTTTGTCCCAGCAGGCTCTGGTGCCTGTTAAGGCCACCCTTTGTGTGTACCACTTGTGGGACAAGTTGGGTGGTACTCTGCTGTGGTCTGAAGCCAACCTTCAAGCATGTTGGTTCTGGAGCCTCTTGGGAGGGGCTCTGATGCAGGCCCAGGTCACCTACTACCTGTGACTGGCCAGGGACTACCTGGTAGTAGCTACAAAGCGATCTGCAGTTGTTTGCTGCCTGTGCAAAATCTGGAGGCATTTGGGAGAGGCCACACTGTGAACCAAGGATGTCTGCCATTAGTACAAAGTCTTGATAGCTCCACAAAAAACTGGGACAGCCTGAGCCCTTCTGTCATCTGCTGGCTCTTTTAAGGTTCAGCCATCGATAAAGCCTTGTGTGGTATGCAAGTTGGGTGAGGCGGGGTCTGTGGGAGTCACTAGAGTGGGAAGAGTCGTGGTCACAAGATTAATGTAGATTCTGGTTTGTTGTCAGTGCTGAGCCTGGTGTTACTCCGCAAATGTCTCAGAGCACACTGAGGGCAGTCACCGCCTTCCTGGGGTCTGGGACTTTGATAGTTTTCTAAGAAGATGTGCAATGTGCATGGGGCTAGCTGGTTGGGGAGAAAGTGCCTTTGGCTTTGGAGGAGTTGGGTGGAGCAGGATCCTAGCAGAGTTTACCAAACCAGTTCAAATTCAGATTTGGCCATGGAGAGGAGGGCTCAACACAGGAAAGATGGCGCTTGCCTGCCGGCTGCATGGGAGAAGGACCCTGCAGAGGGAAAACAGCAAATGTCTTCCAACCCTTGCCTTGAAGCCACATACCTCAGTCTCTCTCCCATATGCCTCTGATGTCCCTGAGTCACTGTTCCTCTGCCAGAGCCAAAGATGAGTGCCTGGGAGTGAGAGAGTCTGTGCACCTTTCATTTAAGAAGGTGTCTGGGTTTCCCACAGCCTTCCCAGATGGTCAAAATCCCCACTGTTTTTCATAGCCAGAGGTTGTGGGGGGCTCCTCTTCCCAGCATCTATACTTTGGGCTGGGGAGACTGGTGTGGGGCTGGGATCCCTCACTTCTCTGTGAGGGAAACTCCTCAGCAGAGATATCCCTCCTGATTCTCAACTGCCACATGCAGGTTTGGGGCCAGTATGTTTCACATCTTTGCCCCTCCTACCAGTCTCTACATGGCTTCTTTATATCCTTAGTTATAAAACTGTTCAGCTAGACTTCAGATGATTCTCCAGCTCGATTGTTGTATAATTTAGTTGTAATTTTAATGTGTTCATGGAAGGAAGTAGGCACAATGTTTATCTACTTCACCATGTTGGATCTCATTGGCCCATTTTTTAAATCAGGTTTTTTTTTGTTGTTGTTGTTGAATTTTAGGAGTTCTTTGTACATTTTGAATAATAGTTCTTTATGAGATGTGTCTTCTGCCAATATTTCCCACCAGTCTGTAGTTTGTCTTGTAATTCTTTTGATGAACAGGAGTTTTTAAGTTTAATAAAGTCCAGCTTATCAATTATGTCATTCATAGATCAAGTCTTTGGTGTTGTATCTAAAAAGTCGTCACTAAACCCAAGTTCATCTAGGTTTTTTCCCTATGTTATCTTCTAGGAGTTTTATAGTTTTGTGTTTTTACATTTAGGTCTATGATCCATTTTGTGTTAATTTTTGTGAAGGGTGTAAGGTGTGTGTCTAATTTTATTTTTTGCACGTGGATGTCCAGTTGTTCCTGCACCACTTATTGAAGAGACTATCTTGCAACTTTGTGTTATTTTTGCTCCTTTTTCAAAGATCAGTTGATAATATTTATGAGGGTGTATTTCTGGGCTCTCAATTATGTTCTATTGATCTATATGTCTGTTATTTTGCCAATGCCACGTTGTCTTGATTACTGTAGCTTTATAGGAAGTCTTGAAGTTGAGTAGCATCAGTCTTGCAAGTTTGTTCTTCTCCTTCAATATTGTGTTGGCTATTATGGATCTTTTGCGTCTCCATATAAACTTTAGAATTAGTTTGTCAATCAATATCCATAGAATAACTTGCTGGGTTTTGATTGGGAATGACCTGTTTTTGTTTTTGTCTGTTTCTGTGGCCACTCTGTTATTAACCCCTCTTACTAAATTTTATATTTCAATTATTATATTTTTCAGTTCCAGCATTTCCATTTAATTTTTAAAATATAAATTCAAATTTTCTTGTGAAGTTCCCCATATTTTGCTTGTTTTTCTTGATTTTTTAGTTATAGCTACTTTAAAGTATCTAGATGATAATTGCAATATTGGAATCTTCAATCAGTTTGTCTCTTGATTACTTTCTCTCTTGGTTGATGATCATTGTGACGTGTTTTGTGACATAATTGGTAATTTTGTATTGAATGCTGAACACTGTATATGAAATATTTCAGAAGCTCTGGATGATGTTATGTACTTACAAAAATAACTTAATTTTTTTCTGGCAGGCCGATAAAGTATAAGTAGATCATTTTCTTCCAGTCACCACTGGGTTTCAGGCTTTGTTAGGACTGGTCTAGTTTTGGTTTGTCCTTACTCCTAAGACTCAGTTATTTATTTATTTTTCTAGAATAGAGCCCATTTGGGGTCCAGTAGAAATCCTACAGTGTTTATTTGAACTCCTAGCTATATCTCCATAAAACAACTGAAAACTCTCCTCAGCTATTTGATCTCCCAATTCTTGCTTTTCATCTGATTTCTTGGTGGCTCAATCTTAGTATGCACAATTAAGCACTTGGTAATTATCTTAAGGAGAAATTGTACACAGAATTTTGGACTTACTTCTCTTGGACCTTGGTCCCTCAAGTCTCAGGTGACCTGGAAGTCCTGAATTCCAACCTCTTTGTTCCCAGCCCATTGAAACTGTTGCAAACTCCAGGTCACAGTATTTCACTAGCCGCAGCTCCTGTTATACAGAGAACTGGAAAATTCCTTGAGTAAACTATAGAGACAAATGCCGAACTCACTTCAGTGTGTTTCCTCTTACTCTGGTAACTTGGCCCCTCAAATCCTAGCTGCCTTGATTGCTTGTGAATGCCTTCAAAAAGTTATATTTTTCATTTTTATTGAGATTGTCTAATTGTTCCTAGTAAGATAGTCTGATACAAGATATGGCATCACAGGTGGAAGCAGAAGCCCAGGATCCTGCATGTCATTTGATCTTCAACAAATTTGTGAAATAAGCCTGACATGAAATTGAGTCTTAGGAAAGTTAGGTAACTTGCCATGGCACAAACAAATAAGATAAATAGGTGGTCCTATTCAGAGTTCAGGTCAGGTATTTTGACTTTCCTCTTATCATCAGCCAAAGCCTGAAATGTGTGTCATATTCAGGAATAGACTCTTGAGAGTCATTAAACTTTTCTGTGTAATTCTACTATCTTAAATATGCATTTCCTTTCCTTATTAATATCTTCTGTTGAAATAAAATTACAAACACTTTAAGTGACGTAATAATAGTACTTAATATTCTTTAAATTGACACAGATTTGCATACATCTTGCACCTTTTTCTATTTTACTTTGGTTGAATAACATAACACCTGCTGACTTCATTTTCTATAGGAATGTTAGGCCTGGGGTCCTTCATAAATAGATGCTACACAATCACTTATCTAGGAGGGTGGGACCCTAGTCTGCTGTATTGTCATACTCTTTCTATCCTCTGGCACTTTATAGTCACAGTGTTGCAGATAGGCAAGAGGATTTTCAAATCTTATATTTCTAACATTCTATGTTTCTTAAATCTTAAAGTAATCTTCCAGGAAACCATTTTTGAAGATGCATGGAAGGAGGATGCATGGAAAGCATCTTATATCTGGCATATCCTATATTTTCTTTGGGTATATATTACACTTCAAGATGAAGACAGAAGACAGCAGAAAAGTTCAGCTTTGTGAATTCCACTCAATGAACGATATGGGTTAGAATGATGGCATAAACCCATCGCATTCTCGGGGTGGGGCAATGATAATTGTATATTGTCAAACTTTAAAAGATGATTTCCACTGAGTGATTTAATTAGCATACTATTTCTTAGATAATTTTTGTTAACCCCTGAAGTGTTTTCAAAGCATTTTTACACTTATTATCCCCCTGGATCCCCATAAATATCCTGACAAGTAAGTAGAACAAATTTTCTCTATTTTATAGAGAAGGCCAGAGATAGTGTTACTTATCCAATAGAACGTTGCTTGAAACTGGGTAGAACTGGAACCGGAACCCAGATCTTCCGACTTTTTTTCCCAGACTTTTCTGTTAGACACAATGTCTGATATGAAAGGGAGCTGAGCAAGGGCTTTATGGAGACTACACTTTTGTCTAAGTTCTGAGGGACCAACAGGAGAGATAATTTTCGTCACAGGAAATTTCCCATGTACCACACACCTGATAATTTTGTCTCTCTCTCTAGTTACATTTCCTATTTCATTAATGGAAGCTCTTGGGGAAAAAAATGCATGTAGTCAATGTAATAGGAAGTCTCTCTCAGACGTTTTACTTCAACAAGTCTTTCCCTCAGGGAAATTTAGAACAATTGTCTGCCCTCTTGGGCCAAGTAGCAGTAACATTCTTAAAAATTCCTGTTTTTCTCAGAAATGAGGCCCTCTGACTACTTTAAAGAAACCCAGTGTTCTGTGGGAGAATAATAATGAAGAGGGCGAGGGAAGTGGGGTTTCTGAGTCATAAATATTTACACTTTGGGAAGGCTTTGTGTGAGTTCAAGACGGTTGAACAGCATGACTTTCTGTGAGGAGGTGGCAGCACGGTCTCTGAAATAGCCGAGGTGATACTGCTCCGGCAATAATATGAATAGTTTCTGAAAGGTATTTTCTCAGTGGTTCAAGTCTCTGTGGAGCCATTTAAATCCCCAGTTTTTTCACTTTGATTAATTCTGCTTTTGTCATTTAAGGGCCATGGTTTGACCCACTCCCCTCATTTGGGAAAGTTTTAACAAAGAATGCATAGCACCAAATACATTTAAATTAGAAATATCAAGCAGGCCATTCATTCATCCTTTTCTCTTCAGCTGAATTAATTGACTAAAAACTGATAACAAACACAAAATAGGGATTTACCGGAATATGGTATCATGTAAGAATGCTTTTGGGGGGCTACTTTGCTTGATTAGGGTTCATTTCAAATTTTAATTTATCTTTGTTTTATTTGCATAACAAGGTTATGAATGATGAGGCAGCTAGAGCCAGACGTGTTGGCTCCAAGGTTTGCAATTTAAGTAGGGAGTATTTTGCAAGAGAGAGAGGGAGGGAGGGAGAATTCACTCTTATAATATGCATAGCTTGCTGAAACCTGAGTTTCCCAGATTGTCTTCCTTGAGCTCCCATATCTGTAAGAATAAAGGAAAAGCAGGAGGTGGTACAGCAGGCTTGGCAAGGGAATTAGCTTTCTTAAGTGGGGTGAATACATCCCCAAGCCAGGGACACACCCATGATGCCCAGCGTCTGGCCGGTGTTTCCTGGTGCTGCATGCACTCTGCAGGGAAGAGGCACACCAATGCCGAGCAGCACCATAGGCTCAGATTTCCTAGTATTCTCTTTATTCAGAAATGGATAGTAGTTGGAAATTATGCTCTGTTATCATGACTATTGCCTCAAAGACACAGACAAGTTTGTATAAGGCAGGGGGATTTTCTCCTCAGAAACCTTTTATTCCACTTAAGTCTCCTGCTCATATTCTAACAAGGGGTCGTTGGCCCAGTCATGGCACGCTCTTGACTGTCTCCCCAGATCTACGAAGACAGAATTTCTGGGGCTTGGGTCGTGGGGCATGTGCATTTTGAAATACCTTTTAAAGTGATTTTGATGTTTCTCATTGCTTTACTTTTGCCCAAACTTACCTGTCTAAACCCCATGGCTTTCAGCCATTCTCTAAGTGACTAAACGTCTAATCCCAACGTTTAACTTGTGGCTGCAGCTGTGTGCTGAACCTGCCTAATGGCCTGCCCTGTGGATCCGCATTTGCTCTTTTTTAATAGCGACCTTCACAGCTTTTTCCCCAAAACAGTGGCCAAGAGTGTCAAAAACATGGGGGGACCATGAAGGGAGGTGTATTTGGGGTGGGAGACTTTTGGAGGAGCGTTGTAAACATTACGTAGAGGTGACTGCCTCTTCTAAGTAAACATGATTGTCTTTGCACATAAACTTTGTGAGGGCTAATATATTGATAAAATTATTGAAAGAGCAGACTGAAATGTGATTGCCTTGTTGTAATCCAGCCTGAGGCAAAGGACCTAGCTGGAAATTGCCATTTGGCTTTCCAATCCATTAAAGGCCTCTAGATTTGCCCTTTGCTGCCAGTTTCATTTTCAATTTCACCTTGACACTCCCGTTAATTTTGTTTAGGAAACCCAGTTACCAAGCTGCAGATGAGATGGAGTTAGAGTAGATGGGCTCAAGCTATATTGAACCTTAGAAAAGGAAAAGCTATTGTTTGTCAGGGGCTCTCTGGGGAGTGACTGGTCTGACTTTTTATGCTGTTTTCTGATCAGCAGCCCCAGCGAGGAGGAGTCAGGGTGGTTCTGAATTCTGCTGTCAGCATTGCCTCTTCCCTCTACAGTCGAGGAAAACCTCTTATAAAGCATCTCAGATACTGGGCCGTGGTAGCTCAGGTATCAGCAGGAAAGGAAAAGGGAAACAATTCCTCTGGGCTATCCAACTACTGTTTTCTTTTTCACCTTGGTGAGCGTCTGAAAGACATGCCTAGGGAAAAGTGATCCTCTTCTGCTGATCTCACTTGAGATAAGGGAAAACACTGACCCCGTCCATCTGTGCCCTCTTGTTTGCTGGAGATAGTCTGAGGGAACAAGGCGAGGCCCAGACTAAGATCCATGTTTACTAAAGTATGATACACAATCAACTGGTGGCATGCAAGATGAGTTTATGTGGTATTAAAACAACCTTTTGTGTACACTTTTTCAAACAGTGAAACATTTATTTTCATAGCAACCTGTAATTTCTGGCAAGTAAGATGAATTTGACATTTATAATTGCAATAAAAAAAGCCTTTAAAAATAAATGTATTTAAGGTTAAAACGAGAATTTTTCAAGAAAAGTGCTAGAGGAAGAACAGTACAGTTGGTATGCTGTTAGGATGACACTGATGAAGTTTGAGATGTGAGTCACTGAAATTTAGGAAACTTTGACTCACAAGGGTCATGGCAGAGTGGACCCAGAGAAAAATTAATTGGGAACTTCTTAATTTAATTTTTTTCTGTAAATCTGTAGGCCATGAATATTATGTGGAGGTTAGCAGTTTGATCCTTCATGGTGTCTCAACATTTTAGTTCTTAAAAGATGCCATTATTGGAAATAGTGTTATGAACTTAGAACCCACAATGTGGATTTTAAAAGGAGTAAGAGGTCATGCCTGACTCTGGGCTTTCAAGGTTGGTTCTTGATTTGTCTGTTGAGTACTTAAAGCTCATTCTAAAACGTTGACTGCGAGAGCCCATTTGGTTTCCCGATTTAGTGCTTCTAAATCCATTCATCTCTATGCCTAGAGCTAATACTGTGTTTCTACCCCCAGTTCAGCTGTCTAATTCCCTGGGAGTCTTTCTGAAATCACAAATAATAAAATGCAAGTACTATTATTCCTTAATGAGAAAAGAAGGTATTTTAGAAAAGAAAATAGAAATTCAAGCTTTGCATTTACTTATTCATTTAAAAATATTTCTAAAAGATTTTTCCTGTGTTTGGAGATACTTGTATTGAGGAAGTTAGGCATGATGCAGTATAGCCGCCATTTGCGTTGTGGAGAGTATGTTAACACGATGCAAAATATGGCATTATTATCGTTTGGTGGGAAGAGCTTTGGAGTTAGATGCGAATATTAGTTTTTACTTTTCACTACATGATCTTGTATATATTCCCTCTAAGCCACAGTTTCCTAAACTACAAAACAGGGGAAGAAACACACACACACACAACATTTGTCTTCTGAGGCTATTGTGGAATTAATTTAGAAAAGATATTAGAAAGGGCTTGGCATGCAAGTGCTGTGCCTTTGCTTTTACCTTTTCTGATTAAACGGAATTATCCTTGTTGGCATTTTATTTTATCTGGATCTATTATATGCTTTTATTTAATTGCTTCTTTATTCTAGCTCTATATATCCCTGATAACAGGGACAGTGTCGTCCTGTTTGTATTATCTGCAGTCTTGGGCTCAGAGTCAGTGCTGGTATTCACCAGCAGTTGATTAGAGGGGATAAGGTGGCTGGGCCAGGAAGCAGTGTTCTCATAGCTTTGTGGATGGAAAAGACCCCCGAGATTTCTTACAGCAGTGCTCTGTCTCTTGCACGCGTCATGGTGGGAGGCAGTGAAACTCTCAGGGAGACGACCTTGTAAGGCAAAGAGATTCACCAACATTTCTTAGTGTGGTGCTGAGTGGTTTGGTGCCTCTGCAACTGGCAGTTTCTTTCAGGAATCTAACTTTAATCACGTCTGTTGCAATTTGAAGCCTCCTCCTCTCATTTTGACTTCCATGGAGATAGGGAGCATTTAATCACTGCCCATTGCAAACTTTTTTTTTCCCCAACATTCTTGAAACCTATTATTGTCATCTCACCCTCTCCCTTTTATTTTCCATGCACTGCAATTCTACAGAAACCAGGAGTGTTGTATCTGTTTTCCAGCAACTCAACATCATCTGATCCAGGATTCAGTTATTATTTGTGATGGCTGCAATAAAATCAGCAGTTCCCATTTATTCAAAACTACGCATCTTTTGAGCATTAGTTGGGTGGGGGAGACGTCACTAGGCAGTTAGAATACTTGTAAATCTATCTGTTGTAAATCTGAAGTTCTAACGTCATCCTGTAATTAAACCTAAATTCACTGAGATTTTAAAAATATGAAACATTTACCGAGATGCCTTTAGAAAGGACTTTTTAGATTTTCTAATTTCCTCTGAACTTAGTCATATAACTGACTCTGATCCAGTAGTTCAGGGTAGTCATATAACTTGTCCTAAAATTACCACATTCTCTTCTTTTAGAAGCATTTAGATGCATTTAGACAAATCATTTTATCCTCTCTAGTAGTTTATCTGCCAAATGTATCTGGAACAGATATAACTGTCACAATTTTACAAATAAATTATTGTAGAACTACTCTTGCATCCTGCAAGTTGATGTGAACAACTTAAAATGCGTTTACAAAAAAATTACAAAATACAATACCATTGCCACCGAATTATCTGTCACTGCATATCCTAGTAGACTATACTCCCCACAAGGGTTGGAACTGTGTCAACTGTTTTAACGTCAGTGTACATGCCTGGTACTTAGTAGGCCCCAGATCTTGCTGAGGGACTAATTTAAGAAATGAAGTAAGAGTGATTGGCTCTTGGTAGTTTCCTCTGAGCACTGGCTGGTTATAATATGAGTACATGTCCAGAGTTTGGAGCTGCTTGTATCTTAGGGATACAAGTTAATTCGGGATCAGAGTGGTCAGATCAGGGAAAGTGCCAAAAGCTTAACATTAATTACTTGTCTTCCACCTCAGAAATTTTTATGAATGGCCAGGACTTTGGGAGAGACTATGACATTGATTGGACTTTTCAAATCACCATATCTAATAAGGCCCACTGTGAACCTAATACTGCATCAGATATTAGCACCACCTATGCTAATCTGTGGGAATAAGGACTGGCTGAAAGCATCCTCATGTAGGTGGTTTAAAGGTCACAGATGTGGTGTATTTCTTGAGGTCCAGCTATCCTGACATAGGTTGCTAGGGAAGATCTAGTTCAAATGGATTATGCCTCAAAGAGCATACTTGGATACCATGTGGAAAAACTCCAAATGCCTGAGTTCACATTCCAGCTGTACCACTTTCCAGATAAGTGATCTTGGTCAATTTATTACACCTTTTGGTACCTCATGTGTTGTATGTGAAAAATTCTTTTTTTTTTTTTACCTTTCTCATAGTTTTTGTAAAGATAAAATAATCCATATAAAACACTTGTAAGTGTAAATGATACATAATTACAGCTTAGTAAATGTTAGAAGCTATTATTATTATATTAATATTATTACTGCCTCATTGAAGTATGGAAATAGCCAAGTTATTAAATTATTTGGTAAATAGAAAATGAAGTGTCAACTCTCTTTGGAAGCCAACTTATCTTATACTGTTCAATGTGATGGTCAGGCTCTTTCATTAGAGTATAAATTTCTTATAGGTCTGCCAGATTTTAATTGCCTTTGACTTCCACTCACCTGGTATAGGGATTGTCACGTGGTAGGTTTGCAATAAATGTTTGGTAAATGAGAATGAGTAAAAGTTACACAAAGCTGCAGAGTGTTAATGCACCATCAAAAATACCCATGATCTCTGATAAGATTTCAGAAGTCTAAAAACACTTTCTTTAAAAGTTTTTTTGTTTAAGACTAAGACAAAAGAAAACAAATCTCCCTAAAATATAATTGGTAATGTTTATTTTTAGAAAAGAAACTACTACTGTGTTTGGATGGGAACAATCTGTACATTTCCATAAATGTGTCACGTTTTTGAACTATAAGGAAAAAAGAAAAACAAGGGAAAGAAATATTCAATCTCTCGACTATTGTTTCAAACTCTATCAAATTTAGAGGGTTTGTTTTCTTTTTCATTTTTTCTCCTACCACCCTGGTGTCAACCGGGACTGTGGAGCTGGTATGGTTGTGGTGGCAACTGTAGATGGGCTTAGATTGGAACACTAGTGTGTAGTTAGTGTGTGATATCTGGCAGTTGCTCAATGCACTTAGCTCTCCATCCTTACCAACGCCACCTGTGCCTGGTGGGTTAAATGTGAAAAACTCTGGAACCAAACATATCCCAATTCCCCTGGGTTATCTGCTTTTAACAGTAGGTTCATATATAGCTGCACATATTTTCTCTAAACCCTCAGGGATAATAATTTCAGGCAGTTCTTTAGCATGCCTTTCTTAAGTTTCCCTCACATTCTGTCACAAGTGCAGCCACCTGATTCCAAACCTCTTCTCAGGGTTTGGATAGATTTTTATCTCTTCTGTCCCATCCAATTGCTGTCCCTGCTGCTCAGATGTCTCCTTTCTTAGTCTGTGTTCGTGCAGCTGCCATTTTTAGGTTGCTTTCTCTGCTTCAGCTCTTGCTCAGAACTTAACTTCAGACTTGAGAAAGTTGTCAAGTGAAATCCCTAGACTCCTCTGACTGGCATTTGAGATCATTTTCCAACCTCTGTAATATAACAGAAAAATCACAAAGAAAATTCCCGTAAACTGATAAAAGTTAAAATGAGCATACGAGAAGTAATGTATTACACGCAAATAAACAGATAAAACAGAAGAGAGAAAAAAGAAAAAAAAAAAAACATGGTTTCTGCTTCTTCTGAGTCTGCATGCAGGCTGTCCAGACATCACCACTTAGGATCTAAACACATTTGAGTGAAAGCTCTCATTCATCAAAGGAGTGTCAATTAGGCACCGTGTGACTACACAGTCAGTGTAATGCTAACTCCATGTGAGTTAGCATTCAGGAAACACTCATGTTAGAATAAACTCCCAAATTCAGTGGCTCAGCAAATAGAAGTTATTTCTTGTTCATTTGTTAGTTCACTGTAGGTGTTACTGATCCGAGGGGATTGAGGACTGAAGCTCTACTGAAAGATGTCAAGCGTAAAACCCTCACATACTCGTATACACTGCCATTTTCTCCATGTGTTTTCCAGTAATTGACTAAGAGCATGGAGGAAGATGCATGGGAGATTCTTCTGGGTCAAGTTGGGAAGTGGTGGATGTCAGTCACTTCTATTTACATACCATTGGATGGAACTCTCTTACATGGTCACACCAACTAAAGCAGAAGCTGAGACGTATAGGAAGAAAAATACACATATACCTATTTGCTTTCAGATTAGTTCTATGTGTCAATAACCATTCCCAAAGCTTCTTCATAAATATAAATCTCAAATCTGATTTTTTTTTTTTTTACTTTATCATCTTAATAGTAAGCTGAGAAGTACAGGGGGAGGAAGAAACATATTTCAATAAACAGCTAGCTTTTTTATTCTTTTTTCTATTCAAAGATTATACTGAGCCATTTCCAAAGGATAAAATTAATACTACCATTTAGTTATTGTCCCCAGGTCAATATTCATAATTTCTGAGTGATCATAATTTCTTTAATCAAGTACAGACAGATATGGCTCCATGAGTTTCAGCCATCTCTAACTAAAAAATAAAAAAAAAAAATACAAAAAAAATAAAATCCTCCCTTCACCAGCAGATTTACAATATTGGATCAAGGACAAGATAATGGCAAGATATGTTCCCATTAAAAAAGAGAAGAATACGAGGCCCAGTGGGTGATCAGTGGCCCATTTAAAAATGGAATCCTGCTGGGCAAGCATTGAGAGGACCCCTGTTCAGCAGAGGAGGATGTTTCTAAACAGACCCTGGATTCACTCTCAGGACAGAGTTCCCTTTTCTATTGTTTATCCTGCCTCTGTTCTGCCTTTGAGGTCTTCTTCTTTGACTTGAGATTCTTATTTTCCCTGTTCATGTGAAGTGGGTTATTGGTAAGTTTACCTTCCTTAGGGACAATGCTCTTTGGTAGTGCAAGTTTGGGATGTGAAGACTTCTTTTACAGTTATAGGCTAGTTTTTCATTTATTTATTTTTGGCCAAGTTCGTGGATTTTTGGTAATACAACTCCTTAAAAAACTCAATAGACTTCTGTGCTATGTGCTTTCAAGTTACTTTCATGTGCCACTGACCATCAACCCAAGTTCTTTCTCAGATATATTCTTAGGCCTGGTTTATTTCATTGCATCCTCATCTTAATGCGTGATTCTCTTAACTTCATGGAGGCTGTTTTGAGGTCATTTGAAAAATTTGAGTCCTTCGTTCAATTGCTAAGAATTAACGGGCCTTTTCCACTCAAAGCCTTTTTCCATTTTATTCTCTGGGTTTTTTTTTTTGGGGGGGGGAGAGCGGTTCAGAAGCTGTTGGCTTTTCCAACCCATCAAATTTCTGGACTCACTTTAATCCTGGAATTTTGTTCAAAATGTGTTAATTCTTGTCTTAGCTGTAATGTTCCTCACAATAACTTGCTATAAGTAGCATAGAGCAACTGACACACTAACATCTTTTTTTTTTAAATTTATTTTTAATTTATTGGGGTGACAATTGTTAGTATAATTACATAGATTTCAGGTGTGCAATTCTGTATCACATACTAACATCTTTTCAATGACTTCCTCTAAGTCTAGTCTCAGTAGACATCTGGTCTGCCTACCAGATTGTTGCAGGCAGCCCTTTTCATCAACAAAACAAGGTCCTCCAACCTTCTAGTGAACATCTGCCAACTGAGTGCTAACCCAGTACCAAATATTTGGGGTTTTGTTCCAGCAGTATCCCACTTCAAACAGGATAATGTTAGGATTTAGGATAATGTTAGCTGTTGTAACAGATTAGTGCCCAAATTTCATTGACTTAGTGTATTATAAGTTTATTTTTCTCCTATGTGAAAATCCGAAGTAGTTGTCCCTGGTTTGCTCTGGGTGGGTTGTTACCCACACAGTCATTCAGGGACCCAATGCTGATGGAGCCTTTGCTTGTCCCTTTCACTATAGTCAGGGGGGCTTTCCCTTTCACTATTTCCCAAGGGGGCTGGGAAAAGTAACCCAGTTGTGTGCTCAGGAAGAAGAGAAAATAACTTTGAAGAACAGCACTAACAGTCTGTGCTGTTGTGCCTTAAACAAATAGGAGTTTGTTCTTCTTGTGTAAGAAGTTTCAAAATAGGTTGTCCAAAGATGGCACACTGACCCTATCGATGATGAGAATAAAGACTATTGTTCTTCCCTCACCTCAATCTTATTCAGGGAAAAAGAGTGTTGTCGCCTGAGATTTCTGGCAATAATATATTGGCCAAACCTGAGTTAAGTGAACATTGGTAGTAGGAAGGGAGGCTGGGAAATAAGAGTGTTTTGGCAAGGCATATGTCTACTCTGCTTACCATAGGTTCAGTTAATAAGGAAGCAGGGGAGAAGGGATCTTGGGTAGGTGATCAGCAGTGTCTGCCTCGAAGATTAATATGATTTCCATATTCTAGGGAGAAAAGCCTTCCTAAAACATTTCTGTCTCCTAGATCCATTTAGAGATACATATTTGAAATAAGTCTTTCAGTACCTTGTATCATGCCTACAACATAGTAACTAATTAATGCTTTTTTTTTTTTACATTGAAATAGTTAAGAGAATGAACGAATATATCAGTATACCTGTATGACTGGAGGAGTCAAAATGAGATGTCCTTTGAGAACTGTGACTAACAAATGTGCAAGTCTTGTCATATGATGAGTAGATTAAGATAGTTACTGTCTACATAGAAATCATTTTCCTTAGACATTTTTTTAACAATCTTCATTTACGTATTGTCTCTCTCTTGTCCTCCCAGAGAAAAATTACAGGAAAAAAAAACACAAAAAAAAAAAAAAAAAAGAAGACCATAAAAAGAAGTTACCCAAAAGGGTAAATATATGTATATGTATATATGATAGGGTAATACACACACACACACACACACATATATACAAAAGGGTAAATATATATATATGTATAATTTATATTTATATAAAAGGACTTCACACTTCTAGAAGGTAGTGATTGTGCCTTTTTGTTTTGTTTTGTTTTGTTTTGAAACAGAAAATGAAAAGCTAACTTATTTTCCAGCTGAGATTGATTGTGATAACATTGATTATTACTATGCCTGGACAAATAATCGAGTCAAAAATACCAAATGCTGTGACTACCTGTCCATGACTCTCTCTTTTTAACTTGCTTTGTCTGGTGGTTAAACAAGGAGGGACAGAAACATGAGACATACATGCTTCCTGCCCCTGCTGCTGAGGCTGCCACCATTGAAATGATAGGGCCAAAGTCACTTCACGGATTTGTTTGGAAGGCACAAAAGACTTCCTGTGATGTCAGGCAGCCTGCAATAACCCAAATGGTGGCCCAAAAATGCACATCTCTGACGTAAGCTACCATTATCAAGCAATAATTATTTCTTCTTTTGAGGAGTCAGCCTGCCAATCACTCTGACATGCTTTCAGTTTCTTTCAATGGTACATGTTTTTCTTTTGCTTTTTCACAGAAAAAGTCTTTGACAGACTTAGCTCCTTTCAGTGCCTTGCTGTCTGTCTGGATGTCCTTTACTGCAAAGCAACTAAGTCCCTGCAGCACCAAAGTGAGAATGAAAATATCTTGACAAGCTCATCTCTCTTCTTGTACACTTGGGCACTGGTGTGCTCTGAATACTGGTGGGGTCGTGCTGGGAAAGCAGGAAGCTGATGGCTGTGGAATGTTCCCTTGGAAATGGGATGGCCTGAAGGTGGGAAATTTCAGCCAGGTTCTGGCATCCAAGGAAATTTCAGCAAATTACTCTCGGATATGTGCGGAGAGATACGTTTTTCTTGCGTTGTGAGAATTTTCGTAAGAAAACAGGAAAACATTTTGACTTAGCTTGTTAGGAAACATGAAACTTATTTAGGTTATTATTATTATTATTATTATTATTATTATTATTATTATTATTATTATTAGTTGAAGACATATTCTAAAAAATATAACAGGAACAATATTAAGACTAATTTTATCACTTGCTAAATAGGGGAGTGAGAATATTGTTCTGAGAATGGACCCAGTTAGGGGTTCTAATGTTTCTCTTGCTTTTATAGCCCTAGCTCTACGATCTATTCCAGAATAGTACATATATTACAACTTTTGTTCTGCTTCGTGGAAACTGGCCTTTCTCTGTTAAACTTTGTGTTCTGGGAATGCCCTATGTATCCTCTATGGGCATAATTTCTGATTCTCTGGTTCCATTTAAAAATCACTTTATAGTTGACATGCTGCCTTCTTTCTCCAGGGAATTCTATGGATCTCATGTTTCCTTTTCTTTTGCCCCAGGCTGCTGAGTATTTGAAGAAAATTAAAAAAAAAAATTATTGATGTATATTTCAATATATTTCCTATTGTCCAGGGCTTTGTTCAAAACATGTGTATTTTCCTGCTTTGTGTTGTTTTTTATTAACAGGATGACATGATGCCATGGACCTGCTATTTGATATTTTGACCTTTTTCTCCAGTTAACTGACAAAATTATTTCCATGAAAAAAAATGGTACCTCCCTTCATAGCGCTAATAACTGGGAGGGACACCCCCCTCCCTTTCATTTTCTGCATCCACTCAATTATCAAGGCCTGTGGACTTTTATTTCTGAAATGTCTTTCTAATCCTTTTCCCCAATCCTGCTGCTACCTACATTCTTGGTCCAACCTAACATCATCTCTCAGCTAGATCACTGCAACAACTCCATTACCGACCCGTGTTCACACTTACCTTCCTCAATCCATTCTCAGTATTCCAGCCACAGTGGTCTTCTCCAAATGTAAATTAAGACTGTCGTTTCCATGCCTGAAATCTCTCAATGGCTTTGTCTAAAGATATAGGTTAAAATCCTTAACATAGTCTAACTGTCCTGCATGATCTCATCTTATTCTTTTCCTTTGGAACTTCTGTGTCTTTCTTGAAGACACATTGCTCCTTCAGTCCTGAAGCCCTTCTTTCTTGCTGCGCCATTTTTTTGGATCGCTCTTGTCTCTCTGCTTCACTGAGATGATGGGAGCTTGAGCCATTGTAACACTGAACTTAACAAATTAATGTGGCTCATACAATGGCCAGAGGGTTATGGGACTCTGAGTCTTTGGGTTACAAATATCTCTAGGCCTTTTTGCTTTCCTTCTGCTAGGTGCTCTGCAATGAACCAACAGTCCAGTCCTTTGCGTGAGTCAACACAGTTTACTTTGATGTTTTTCTTTAAAGATTGCGTGTTGCACAAGCCCTATCTGCCCTGTCCTAAGAAACCAGAGCATGTTACTCCCGCTGATGATTCCTAATTGGAACAATCCAGCAAATGAGTCTCTGGAAAGTGCCATTTTGTGGACTGTGTAACGTGTCTGCTGGAGCTGAGTTTGTTTACACTTTGCCAGTGTCATCATTTACAAACTTCAAAAAACACATTGACAAATTCCCTAGCTGTTTTGGCAGCGCTTCCATCAATCACCCAACTAATAGCACCAACATTTCTCCCCGGCTATTATAGTCACTTCAGTCGCTGCTGCTGCAGCTTCGGGAGAAGATAAATCAGTAGGGGTTCTTTTAGATGGTCTCAAATACAACACCATTTTTTATTAAACAGTGCTTCCCTCCTCGCTCTTCTCTCCCTGCCCTTCCTCCAACCTTCTATAAACCATTCTTTCTGCTCTGTACAGCCTTAGATAAAGTAATCTGGATCTATGGCTTTCCTTTAGTGGCTCCTTTGCGACGTCATTGGGTAATGAGTCCATTTATTATTTTGGATTTTTGTGTGTCCTCTTTAGTTACTCCATGCAGCCCTCTCAAATCAATAAGTGTATTGTGTTTCTGCCGGCAACAGGTGCCTAGCTTCCCAGGCCCAACACAGCTTCAGAGAGCGGCTCACATGTCTAATGACCACAGCATGAAAACCTGAAACCATTTTGCCTTTCAACCAGGTTCTTTGTGTGGCAGCGTTAGGGAGCAGCTGTATCTTTAAGATGGAGTGGCTAGAGTATCCCTGAACTTGCATTTTTATAGTTTCCTTCTATTGCTAAAGCCTCACACCCCTTTTCACGAGGAATACATATTGCAAATACTCAGCTGATACGTCATCTATGCCGATTTGGTTTTCTTAGGGCTGCAGTCCTTTTTTATTTTCTGTATTCAGAGCTTGTCTTTTCCCTTCACAAACTGACCTATCTTAAGAAAGGGTATATATGTATATGTTGTGTGTGTGTGTGTGTGTGTGTGTGTGTACACACACACACACACACACACACACACACACACACACATATATACATTTATAAAACAAAACAAAACAACCTCTTCCAACTTCCTCACCATTAAGAAACACACCACAACACCACATCTTCTCCCTTCACTGAACATACATTCAGAATCTGGACAGTGAAAGGGGAAGCGCTTGCCAAACTTGGCAGATCAGGTGAGGCGGCGGCCGGGTTTCTACTGCCCAGCTGGAGTGTTTGCAGGCGGTGGTGCCAACTGCAGGACTAAACCAACCCTGAGACTACATTTCAAGTTGCTGCCTGAGAGATGCTGTTAACTTCATCACTGAGGGCTCTATTCATCCTAAATGATCCATGGTCCTGGACAAAGCACCAACTGCAGCCCGTTGCAAATCTTGGCTCTGTACCTGACCAACCTATTAATCAGAATTTTAACTGGGCCTTGGAAAGGTTTTTCTTTCATGTGTAAGTCAGGGAGCTGATTGCAGTGGAGACTTCATGTAAATGATGCCATCAGCTTGATGCATGGGGCCTTAGACGTCTGAATGTGTGGTCACAGGGAGTATTATTTACCCTAAAAAAAGTAATCCTTTTCCTGGATGTCTTAACTGCTCAAGGCTGTCTTCACTATTGACGGTGTCTTTGATTGCCAGCTCTATCTCGGTGCAGAAATGACCGAATGGCAGTAATCATTTTTATATTTGAAAGGAACTTTTTATTTGAAAGAGAAATGCTCCTGATTTTCACTTTTTTAAAGCAGTGTTTTTCAAGGTGGATTTTTGTTTAAATTCTACATGATTGTCAGCCTGAAAGCTGTTTCTATAGATGACCAACAGTAATTAATTCCTTGTTTAAATGGAAGTATTCGTAAAGACAACTGGCTAATTAGAATTTGCTGTCCTCATAAGGGAGGAATATTTTTAAATTATATTTTAGCCTCAGTAACATGAGAGATTCTAAGTACCAGGAACAAAAAAAAAACAAACAGCATTTGTTTCTTGTGTATATTGATGATTTTATTTATATTAGACCTAAAACGGGGGTAATGAATGTAAATATTCCAACACATTTATAGTAGACTGTTTTGAGTTGATATTTTAAATAGTGCAATGTTTGCGAAACTTGAGTACCGCACAGATTTTGTTTAAAGGATACAATTCTTGTGACCCTCCAGTGTTGACTTAAATTTGTTAAACTAGCAGTAACCTTCTTATGCATCTAACTTTTTCTACCACTATAAAACCTAAACAAATTAAATAAAGACAAAAATCACAAAATCAATAAAATGTAAATTTACAACATTTAATTGAGAAAGAAAATGTTGATTGCTAAAATTAAATGGGTCCCTCACACTGGAATCATGGTCCTACGCCATGCACTAGTAAAGGAGAATGTAGCATGCCAAGGCTAATGTGTTATATGATCACTAGAACGCCGTGATGCTGATTGGCCATCCCTGGTGTGAATACATCATTTATGTCGCTTGCTTTTCTTCTTGTCCCATTGGTTCATGACAATGAGGGACTGGTTGGCCTCACCTTGACCATGAGATACATGCACAAGCTGATTCTCAAATCAATCATGTGGTGACAATTGGTTAGGAGGCAATCTTCCAGAAAATTCAAAATATGTTCATATCATGTTTTCAATATTTATGAAGATGAAGACACATAATTTAAAATTTCTTATAAATAACTTGATGAATTCTGAAAATGAATTCTTTAACTGTGGTTTAAGAGAGGGAATGTCTGAGAGTGTTGCAGTCTTCTCTCTTCTACTAATCCACTAATCATAATTCACTGAAATGTTCGTTTAACCTTCTCATTACTTTTGTAGCATCAGACCAACTAAAACTGACACCATTCAGTTCATTGGGGTAAAAGAACAGATCAGTGGAGGAAGAATGAAAATCTATCATGTAATAATATGGTGATTCCAGTGCAAACTATCCAAGTATAATCTCTTTGGAAATTTTAATAATTATCTTGAAACTTGGTTAAAACTTAACTTTGCCCTACATAAACTGATTTTGAGAATTTTAGATTTTTATTTACATGGATAAGACACTAATGATTTCAGCAAAGAACTTCCTAGAAATTTTCTTTTAAGTATAATAACTTGAAAAAAATTATATGTTATTAAAAATAATCTTACATTTGTTTAAAAGTGGACCACAGTTTGAAACTTTCATCAAGTTAAAACCAATCTACCCCAATTGGTCCTAATTATGGAAGTTTGACTGCATCAGTTTCAGATTCAGCATCCTACTCTTTCTTTTGTTCAGTGTATTAGGCATGAGTTGACTGCATATAATATGCAGGTATTATACCTTTTATTAGCAATGCATTTAAAATTGTAAACTGAATGACCAACAGTTTAATTGCTGTCTCCCAGGAACATGGTGAAATTAGCTAATATTGAAAGGCTTTCTTTCCATTAATAAAGACATAGAGATGCTAATAACCAGATACATTTTTTTAATGATAGCTGTTCCAAATTCTTGACTTATTGATGTTATTTATTTTATAGTAGGAATCCATGCATAAGGTATAATTTTAATACATACCTAAACTTGAAGTAAATATCTATCAGAATTCTTTCATAATCTGGCAAATAAAGGGATCCCACAAAGAGGTGAACCATTGTGAAGATAAGCTAATTCAATCAGGATAGGCCATTTTAATCTGTCCCATTTTGTATGTCTAGCTGCGGTTGGCAGAGGACTCCATGGTCATAGTCCCCTAGGCCTCTCAGGGACTCAGGCTGACTAAGGCTCCAACTTGACATACATGATTGTCAAAGCAGGAACCAGGGGATGTGGTGAATAAAGTACTGGCTTTTAAAACATCTACAGGTAAACAACAGAAGTTAATTTTCTTTACATTTTACTGTCCAAAGAGAGTCATTTGAGCAACAGCTAAGTTCAATGCATGCAGAGATATGCAATCCATGTGTCCAGAAAGAAAGCAGAACTGGAACGTTTGTGGGCAGTCCTAATAGAGCTAAGGATGAAAAATTATAAGCCACACTAAAGAGTTGAACCAGGAGAGAGTCATTATGTACAAAACAAAACAAAAACAAAACAAAAACCAGGAAAAGTAGTACACAATCCACACTATATAAATAGTCACAATCCACACTATATAAATAGTCACAATCCACACTATATAAATGTATAAGCAAAAATATAAAGTAAGTATGCTTACTTTTACCAAAAGAGAAAGAAGAAACTGAAACCACAAGAAAAAAAGAAAAGATAAAACAAAAAGACAGACTTGAGCAAAGAACCAAATCAAACTAGATCTGAGGAAATCAACGAAAATGTATTATAGAATGATAAACAGATGGAAGATACGAGATAAACAGATGGGAGATATCAAGAGAGGTGAAAAACAAAACAAAACGTGGAGGCCCTAACAAATTGGTCCAACAGAAGTTTAACAGGAATTACAAAAAGAAAGAAGAGAGAGAATCTGGGACAGGTAATACTGAAAGAGATAATGGGAGGAAAATCCCACTGGTTGAAAGACATGAGTCCTTTGGTTAAATTTAGGTATATATATCAAAAATATCTGAGCAGCATAAATAAAACAAATTCTTATCTAATTTTATACAGAAAAACTGTAGAATATGAAATATAAAGACAACATAGTAAAAGCAAACCATAACAGGAGGACAAAAGCATGACAGCAGAGATTTCATCAGCTCTTCTAGGTTTTCCAAATGTAATCACAGGCTCCAAAAACTTCTACTGGGCCAGCAATAAATACACTGTGACAAATTTGTGTGCTGGAACTGTGGACTCCAGGAAATTATGGCAATAGGGGAGCACACAACTGTTTGTGGGGAATACCCCGTCTTTAAGTTAGAAATTTTGATATAAAAGCATTGTCTTATAATATACTTTGAGAGTCTCATAATTTAAAAAATTACTTTCATGTAAATGTGTTGATGCCATATTCATAGTAATTGTCTCCCATAGGCAAGGCAGTAATTATTAGTTCCATTTTAAAGATGGCAACACTGAGAATCTTTCAGGTCAAGCAATGTTTATAAGTCATGAAGCTGGTAGGTGTAATAGGGAGGTTGAGAAACTCAGTTGCTCTGATCATTGATTTATGTTTTAAGTCAGTGTTTACATAAAGCAAATATTTAGTTACTGTGCTAGCAAATTATGCCATATTGAAATTGAGCATTATTAAAACAGAGATTATTAGTTCCAAACACAGTCTTCTCAGAAAGTGACACTAGAACTGCTACACTTAGTCTTTTTGCAGCAATTATATTTGATTACAGATAATCTTCTAAGAATGCAATATGTTTCTGTAAATATTATATAGATACTTATTTTTAAAATGTTTTCTTCTAAGAATATGTCTGGTGCAGACTTGCACATATTAGTAAGTTCTCGAGTTAGCTTATGCTAGAAGCACATGAATAGTTTGAATTGTTTTGTGAATAATCAAATCTAAGCCAAGACAGTGATTTGATTGTACTGGGGGTCTTTGCTGCAGAAGATATAATGTCTACATAGAAAATTGGAAAGAATTGATAGATAAATTATTAGAAATAAAAAGATAATTTCTTGAAGGTAAATTACCTACACAGAAAATCAAAAGGAATTGAGAGACAAATTAATGGAAATGAAAAGAATTTCTGAAGGTTTTCTGATATAGGATACCAATGAAAGCTGTTTTATTGTATCATATTAAAGAATTAGAAAATTTCAATAGTGTTAGTTTCCAAACTCTCAGTGTGCATGCTGCTCCTCACAGTAAGAGATGAAGTGTATTTCCCCTTCCTTTGAATCTGGGCTGCCCTTGTGTAGCACGTGGTAGAAGTGATGCCATGCCAATTCCAGACCTAGCATTTAAGAGGGCTGGCAGCTTTTTCTTATGGTTAGAAACTAGCCTATATATAAGAAGTCAAGTTACCCTGAAAACACTGTGCTGTGAGGAAGCACAACCTAGCCACACGAAGGAAGAAAGAAATGCCTAGCCAGACCCCAGCAATTCCATCCATCCCACCCGATGCACAAATATGTGTGGGAAGAAGCCATCTTGGATGTTCCAGCTCTGGAAGACATTACATAAGACAGAGGAACTGGCCGGCTGAGCCCAGTCCAGATTGGAGAATCATAAAAAATAATTTTATGTTTTCAGCCACTAAGTTTTGGGGTAGTTTGTTACATAGCAATCGATAACCATGACAGAATGTCATTTCTATATGCGAGGTGCTGCCCAAACAAAAACCTACAATGTGAAATTGGCTTTGTGACTAAACAGTGAGAGGAAAGAAGGCTAAAAGGCAGTGAGGAAATTCTTGAAAGTTGGTGAGAAAAGACAACATGTGTTATGTAGTGGTGGCAAGTTTGCCAGTACCATTGTGTACAAGTACATGGAAGAAAGAAAATATACCTAATAAATTTCTGGATTTGGCTGAGGAGATTTCTAGGCAGAATTTTATAAGCTGCCTATGAACACTCACATGGAAAGAGAGATAAAATAGAAAAGAAACTTCTTAGGGGGAAAAATCCAATCCAAGATATGCTGAAATAATACTATTGCTTATTACACGATTCTCCAGCTGGCAAAATGTCTTCCGTATAAAAAGTGGCTTCAAGTAAAAGATCAAATGCAGGGAGACGTCAGTAAAATCTGTCCCTTAGAATTAAGATAAAATCAAGTGCATGGCTATGAGATCCTTTCTGAAAACATCCAGAAGATTGGAGTCAGTGCCTCAAAGACTATCTAAAGTCAGAGAAGAAGGTTCTAAGAATTTTAAGTGTGCTGTCTCCCAGCATTTTGACTTGCAGAAAACATTCTGTCTAGATGACATCCATGAATGCAACTTTTGTCTCCTGGAGTCAACTAAAATTAAATTGTTAGAAAACTCACCAAGCTTTTAAGAAAATTTATTGGAGAGAGCATTGCCAATTTGAACAAAAAGAAACGAAGACAGTACAAAAATAAAGAGCGATTTCAGGATCCTCAGCCTTATATAAGCAGCAGGCATGGTGACAACGCTATTCAGCCACAAACATAAAATGTTTCTTATGGGAAAGGAAGGATGGCTCAGAAGGCAGAGCATAATGGGGAATATTCCCTGCTTTTGGAGCAGAGGGAACTGGAAACATATGACTGGCTATATTTCAGAATTGCAATGGACAATTAAATTACTATATGCGTTCCTTTTTCTACTTTTTTGAACAGGGTTGTCTAATGAGGTTATCCTATTCTTGATTCACTATTATTTGTTGGGCATTTTGGGGGGCAGATAACGTGTAATTTTTAGTTCACAAGTCTGCTCACCTGAAGGACAGCATCCAATAAGCATCACCTGCTCCTGTATGTTGACCATACTTAGATGGCAAGATTCTGCATTAAAAGCCTGAGTCTTATGCCAGAGTGGAATGAAATGTTGGGACCGTGGGTGAGAGTGAACATATTTAGTATATGGGGACAACCTGAATTGTTGTGGCCTGAAGTGACCATCAGTCCCATCTCTCTTTATAAATTCTTGCTACACACACTACACACACCTCGTATCAGGAAGCAGAGTCCAGTTCTCTTTTCTCTTGAAATTGGGTGGAATTTGTGATTGGATTTGTCCAATACAATGGGAGAGTACTTATGCTGTGCCAAGTACACTATGCTTTCAGAGGTGTGAGGACTTCCACTTTTTCTTGGGAGCCAGCCATCATTATCAGAAGTCCAACTACCCTGCGACCATCAAGGTGTGAGCAAACACAAACATGCCACATGGAGAGAACAAACAGAGAAGGAGACATGCTTATCCCCTCCCAAGCTTTCCATACAGCCCTGCCCAGACAACAGTCATATGAGTGAAGGAGTCATCTTGGACTGACTTCCTACGAGACATGATACGGAGAAAAGAAATTACCTGGCCTGGTCCAGTCCAGATGGTGGATTCATGAGAAACAACATGTTGTTTTTTTCTAACTGACTTAATTTTGGGGCGGTGTGTTTCACAATAATAGATAACCAAAGCATTCAATTTAAATGTGTTACTTACTTTAACAAAATATACAAGTTTTGAATGACTTTTATGTGGAAAGTAATAAGAATAATCAAACACTATTGAAAGTCATTAAAGAAGACATGAGTAAATGGAGAACTCTAACAACCCATAAATAAAAAGACAATATCTTTATAATGTTAATTCTCCCCAAATTAACCTGTAAATTTAATATAATGCCAATTAAAAAAAAAAATCAGTTTTTTTTTTTTTTTTTTTTTTTTTTTTTTTTACAACAAACCTTCCAAAATTAAATTTATTTGAAAGGAAAAATTACCCTAAATAACAAAATCATTCCTGATGAAGAGGATCTGGGGTGGAGTTTGTCTTTTGGATATCAAAAAAAACACAGTAATGAAGACAGTTAATATCTGTGCAGAGATAAACAAATTGGCAAAACGGTGAACTTTGAAACAGACTGAAAAATATATGGAAACTTAATTTATGACAGAACTGGGACTGAAGATAAGTAGAGAAAACATAAAGAATGTGATAAATGATACCAGGAGCATAGATTTTGAAGAAAAAATTAAATGTTAAAAATTTTTAACATTAAAAAGATTTAAATCTATACCTTACATTGTGTGTGTGTGTGTGCACGTGCACATGCATATACACACACACGCACACACACACACAAAATTCCAGATGGATTGAACTTTAATGTGGATGGCCAAACTTTACAACTTTTATTAACAATATAAGAGAATATCTTCATGACTTGATGTAGTGAAGGATTTCTTAAATGAGTCTCAAAAAGTATAATTATACAGGATAAAATTAATAAATTCACCTAGATTAAAATTAAGAATTTATCAAAACACTATGAAATAGTAAAAAGGCAAGATATGAAGAAGATATCTAAATGTATTTGGTTAACATAGACTTAGCCTCCTGAATACACACAAATCAGCTTTCAGTAAGAAACAAATACTTTAAAATAATGGGAAAAGGCACCTGAATGGCTATTTCACAGACAGAGAAAAGATAATGGCCAATAGACATGAAAATGTTCTCGAACGTACACATTATAAAGGAAATACAAATGAAAACCACAGTGGGACACCATTTCACACGCAGAATGGTAACAGTGTATGGAAATATCAAATGTCGACAAGAATGTGGAGCAATCGGGGCACTCACAAATTTGTTGCTGGGTTGGAAAACTAGATCAATGTCCTTGGAAAAAATTGGATTTATCTTATAAAGTAACAATAACTATATCCCACTGACTAGCAAAATCATTGGTAACTAAATATATACTCTGTGCACCTCGGAGACTCTTTTGCTTCATAGCAGGAAATTTGCATATGGACAAGAATGTCCAGCCCCAGTTAAATGGATACATGATTTGTGCTGTCTTCAGACTGTAAAATTCTCTACTTCAGTGGAAATTAATGTGATAAAACTATACATACAATGTGGGTGATTGTCAAAAACAATTTTGAGAAAAATCTTAGAATAATACATCTACAATGAGTACATTACCTACATCCAAACAAGCCAAAATTAAACAATATATTAAGAAAGCATATATATATGTGTGTATATGCATATGTATGTATACACATGTACACACATGTATATATGTGTGTGTATTATATATATATATAAAAATATATATAAAATATAAATATATATATATGTAAAATAAAAGTATAAAGAAAGGCAAGGAATAAAATCAGGTTTGGGCATAAACTGGGTAGTATATGGATATTTATTTTCATCATCATTATTAAAATGTGCATTATAATAATTCTTTTTATACATAGGATATGTTGAACAATTTAAAAAGTAAAAAAAAAAATCCTCATTTTTGAGAAATGCAACATGAAATATATGTAATATATCAAATACCTTTAAAAGACTGACAATGATATCCTGTTAAATTTGGCAATTATTGTTACCAAGATGAAGATAATTGTTATATTCTTGAAGTAAAAGCTACATTATAAAGCAGTAACATTTGATAATGATGTCCTGGCATGAAAATTCCAAAAGGAGCGAACTGAAATGCTAGTGGGGGTTAAAAAGGAAGCTAATAAATATTCTAGGTTTCTAGGTTTCTAATTACCAAGTAACAAAGAAAAGGGGTTTTATGAACCAAAACAAACAACAAACCAAAATGAAATGACTATGACAACACATACCTGATATTAAGATACAAAAGAGTCACAAATGTAAAATAAGATGGCAGAAGTAAATCCAAAATTATCTGTTAGAATGAGTATGACAATTTGAATATAAATAAAATGAACTTGACTAGTTCATGGAAAAACCGAAAAAGAGGGTAGACTACTAGATCTGTTTAAAACAAAACCACACAAAACGGAAATCCACCTCTACATAGACCTACTTTAAAAAGTGACTATGAAAGGTGATGGAAAAAAATAATGTGTACTCAAGTCAAATGAGACAAAAATTGCAGGGTTAGCAAAACGCATATCATACAAAATTAAATGGAATGCCAACAACATATAGAAAAGAGAATCTTTAAGAAAACTGCCGACATGAGGGATATAACTGTCATGACCTTTTGGTATAAACAATAGGACAATATAATTTTTTTTATGTACAGATATGGGAAAATTAACATATGAATGCACTGCCTCATATGTGTTATCCCCCCAAAAAATCAAATAGCTTAACCTGTAGAATTGCCTTATTTGCAGGCTTTATGTGAGGGTGGCTTTTCCTGTCTCAGTCAACTTTAACATTTATAATCTCGAAACAATGAAAATATCTTACTTCATGACCTGGAAATTGTGGGAGTATCTTTCAAATTACATGCAGTCACGTCAGTCATGTCTACTACTATTTTGATCTTTTTCTTTACTAATCATGTACATTATAAATTACTCTCTCTTTCTCTTTTTCTCTCTCTTTTGCTCAAATTTTCTTTGGGTTTTATCACTTGTAATAAAAGAAGTCCTAACTAACACATATGGCATCTGGATATCATTAATCAACTGGACATGAAATTGCTGGGGAAAACGCCCCGGAGTGTTACAGTATTTACAGCAGTTCTCATCAGAGGCTAAAAATGTGAAACACAACTAGTAAGTAAATTCTGGCAGTAGTGTATCAGTTATTGGTGAAGACATATTTGCAATATAGGACAGTATTTTGGTGCAAATTCCACCCCCTAAACCCCATTTTGTTGAAGCAACTCACAATGCTTCAGGAACTGAGTGAATCATGTCACCAAAGGAGTCTCTTGTTTGAAAAGAAGTAAAGCAAACAATTTATAGAAAGCAACTGCTTTACAGAAGAATTTGAGTCAGTTCTTGGGATTTAGACTTATATTTAGAACAACCAGGCTCCAAAACTTGCCCAAGATTTATCAAAATGTTCAGCAAGGAAGCAGGAGTTTATGAAGGAGAGAGAATGTGATTGCATTCGGATTTGGTAGTGATTAATGTGAAACTAAGAATTACATGGGGGGAAATGAAGATCTTGGACATTTAATCAAGTGAGGTGTTTCTCATCCAGCCACTTATAGTTGGATGTACCAACTTGAAGATATATGTAAGTATGTATACATACATATACCAATTGTGCAGAAATTCACTTTTAATATGTGAAACACTTCCGCAGTCTGTGATAGAAATAGACTGTCAGTTTTCACCTTACAGCTTGTAACACTTGACTTTGTTTGTCTTAATAATAGCTTACTACCCACAAAACCTGAGGATGCTTGGCCATCTCATTCACTGAAAACGTTTTAGTTAAGGGCCTTCCTTCAGAATGACAATTCCTAACTATTCCAGCCCTGCTCAGGTGAGGATATGAAGTTATTTCCCCCCACAGTCTCAACTCAATTGATCTGAGACAAGCATTGCATTTTATTAGATACCATGGGTGGGGTCCGCATTTAGTTTTGCTGCCCTAAATCTGTTATCAACATACTCCCCATTGTCATGTGTTTAGTAAGCGATAATAAATCCTTTCTCCTCTAGCTCTATAATTAACCTGGTTTCAATGGCTAGGTTTCTGCAGGAATTCTGCACAACTGCTTGAGTGGAGCCCTATCTGGCTAGTTCATTTTTCCTGGTAAAGGGGGACTAGATCCTCATAGCTCCAGCTAACTTCAGGTTCCTATTTCAATGCCAATGAAGTACCTCCTTTCCTCTGGCAACAAGATGGTCCTGTCCACCTGAGTATATGCGTTACCCTTGTCAGAGCCTACTACCATGTGCCAGCCCATCAGCCTGCTTTCTAGATATTTATGCCAGTCAAGGTCAGAGCTGAGAGGGCCAGGTTGTTTGGTATTGTGATTTGGGAAGCTGGATACTTACATATAGTCAGTCATCAAAAGCCAGCCTCTGCCTTTTCTTCCTACTGCTCTCTCTGTTGATCTGTTGTTTAAATGTGGACATGCTTTGAGGACAATAGTTTATGACATCTGATTTCTTCTGCTTCTGGTTCTAAATCTATGCCATATATTCATGATATCCTGATGATGAAATTAGCAGAAGATAAACTTGGGAAAATACTTGAGAAATTTGATGTTCGTTTGACACATTGATTTAGAAAAAAATTTTTCAGAAACAATAAAAGCCAAATTAGAATTTGCCATGTTTTAAGAAAATTAAGCCACAGAAGCTGACCCTTAGCTTCCCCAAAATAAAATTTATGCAATCTATAATGTACGGTTATTAAAAAATAAAGAGATTGTCTTCTGGAGCTATATAATTTTTGTCATGTTCTGCTTTCAAAAATGGAAAGTGATATCGATTGATTTCATCACTGTTTGAAGAAAAATCCTTCCCTGGATTTGGAAATTAAACAGTGCTTGCATTTGGATTTAGGAATATTTTCAGGACTCTCAAAGTCTATGTTCCACATCGCAGTGACTATATCATTGTATCTTATTGCTGCTTACTGCTGCAAGTTTGTTGGGGGTGATTTGGATTTGGCACAATTAACCCAAAAGGCACTAGGACTGATCTATTATTACAAAAAATTGGTTAGAAGAACACAGTCAGTCACAAACTAAGGGACTGTGGTACTATCGGGGAACTCAAGAACTCTGTGGGTTAGCATTTATAATTGATACTAATCACAAACTTCTTTTGACATTTACAAAGAATTCTCCACTTTGAATTATATTTCTACCTACTACAGCACTAGAGTTCCTTGCTCAGTATCTATTATCTACAAGCTAAGAGGAGTTATTGAAAGCTCTGAGTCTCATTTATTATACTCTTGGTGAAAGGGCCAGAATCTCTTGACTTTTATATTGTCACTTCTTGATCACAAGAAGGTTACTGCAGCTTCAAACACCACATGTGTGTTCAAGATAGAAAGAAGGTAGAAGGGGAAAGTGTTAGCTCTTTCTGGCCTCTTTCATCAGGAAAAGAAAAGGGGAACATCTCCACACATCTCATTTGCCAGTGATAGGTCATAAGTTTAACACTAACCACAAAGGACGCTGGGCTTCCTTCCTCCCTCCCTCCCTTCCTTCTTTCCTTCTTTCCTTCCTATCTGTGCATCCATCCATCCAACAATGATCAAGCCAGGAAGGATATAGTAATAACATCTATATCATAGGTTTGTCTTTTGGATTAGATGAACACATATTATGTGTTCAGTACATGTTAGCTATTATTAACTTTTTTTAAGCCCTTGTTTATTGTATTCTCCCTTGTTCTGTTTTATCTTACTAATGATCTCTACCTATCACTTTCAGCCATGGTGTTGATGTTTAAAGGCGACAGGACTATACTTTGGAGGCTCTATACCAGAACAGCCACTATCTACCTAAACATGGCCTACAGTTGAAAAGACTAAAAGTTTTGGGGTGTCATTGTGCTTCACAAAGAGGTAGTTTTTAAAGCCCATTAGCACAATTAGACCCTAAGTACATTCCCTGTCCATTTTGTTCATATATCAGGTCTTACTTTGCAGAGGAAGAGACCTTTATTTAACTTGTGCATTTTCATTCATAACATGAATTGTCCTCAAGTAGACTTTTCCCTCCAAAATGAGGACTTCTGATTTGTGTAGTGCAATTGGAGTGGTGACCTTCAAATACAAAAGAGTGGCATGAAAAAAAAATTGTAATATCATATACTCATGGATGGCACAATTTTGACCTCATTTATCTTGACGCTCAAGAGATGAGGATTGAGATGTGTGACTACTTGAGAGAGGGCTTATGGCTCATAAATGTGAAGAATTCATTCATCAATCTTCCAGGACACCTGTTGACATCTAGTCTCCAAATTTCAACTAGATAGATTTTAGCAGCTGGTTTCTAATAAAATGTGTCCACTGGTGTTCTTGCAGATATTAGTTATGAGACTGTGAAATAAGTTAGTCACATAAATGTATGTGCATATAATTTCTAATTTTAAATATCAGGAGTAGTGACTGAAACATAAGTGTGTTTCATCTAATTAAAGGCTTAGATTCCTAGGGAATGAGTGGATATTGGCTGTCAGCTGGGACCTCAGCTGTGGCTGTTGTTGGAACACTACATGTGGTCTGAGCTTCTAGGCAACATTGGGACTTCGTGTCAATGGTGTGAGAGTTGCAAGACTAAGAGCGAGAATCAGGCAGAAGCTGAGGTGACTTGAAAGCCACACATTGTTATTTTTGCCTCATTCTATTTGTTAGTGTTAGTCACTAAGAACAGCCTATTTTCAAGGAATGGAGAAATAGACTCTACTTTTGGGGAGGAGTTTCCAAACTTGTAGACATATTTTAAAACCATCATAATGACACATTGCAAATGCTTAATAAATAAACACTCATGGCTTCTCTGTTTCCTTTCAGATTTTCCCACCTATCAGTTTTAGCTTAGAATAAGTCACCAAGAAACTCAGCAGGAAGGATAATTTTTATTTTATCATTAATGTTATTTTAGTAGCATTGCTTAATAGTTGTTTCCATATTACCTTTCGTTTTTTATATATATATATGTGTGTGTGTGTGTGTGTGTGTGTGTGTGTTTCTTATTTTATAAATACATACATGTATGACATGCACACATGTATGTTCAGGTGTGATTATAGTAAAAGTGTGTGTGTGTGTTCGTGTGTTCATGTGTGAGAGTAAAAATAGCAAGAGCATGGATTTGTAAACCAAAGTTTAAAGTTCATGTCTTGGCTCTATCACTTATTACTTACGTAACTTTACCTTTAAACTTCTTCATTTGTTAAACAAAGCTAAAACCCACCCCTGGTATTATTGTGAACTGTGATGTAAAGAATATAAAAGCCCTTTGTAAACTGTATAAACTATGGTATATGTATATATGGGTGTGATTGTTTAAGCATAGAAATAATTTGCATTTATGTCATGATGTCAAACAGGATTTTACTTAGAGTGCCCATAACGCACAGCCTGGAATTCTACTTACAGAAGAAATCTGAGTCTGAGTCTTAGTAGAAAAAAGAACCATGATTGCTTAGCAATGCTTGAAGTGGTGTGGGAGAAAGCAAAACCACATATTTTTTAGTCTTAATTTATAAATTGGTGTAGTCTGATTTTCTTCTTTTGATTTCCACCAACTAAAACATAAGGAACAGGGTGTTTAATAGACTCCTCTTAGCTGGGTTTGAAGATACAGGACTTCCATACTGAAGCTCCATTCTGTTGGCAGGACCATTTGTGGCATCAAGATGATGATAATACGAGTAGTCCTTTAAGGCAAAAGTCTAAGAAATTGTTTAGGACTGAGATAATGAAATGTTTGACCATGAACTGCTCTTCTCCTGTGCCTATGTATACAGGATGTTGGCAAAGATGCTAAAAATGAAGCCCATGCTTTCTCTCATTCATGAATTGGTTATTGGTTATGAACTTTGATCTGGAAAACATCCTTGAAAAAAGTCACAGTGATTGACACTATTTTGACCAGAATTTAATTTCAGTTTGATTGCTAAGAGCATTAGAACTACCACTGTAAACTCAATGGTATCTAACCTCATCTCAACTCCAACTCAGCTCTTGCCTCCCCTCCCCTCCTGTCTCTTCCTTTCCCCTCTCCTCCCCTCCCCTCTCTTCCCCTCCCTTCTCCTCCCCTTCTCTACCCTTCTTTCCCCTCCCCTCTTCTCCTCTTCCCTCCCCTCCTCTCCCCACTCCTCTCCTCTTCATATCTGGAACACTGATATGTGAGCTCTGTACATGCTTTGTACTAAATTCTCTATTGAGTGGCTTCTGATCAGGCTCCTTATATTGTGTCATTTACCATTCCTTTTATATCCATAGAGGCTCTTGCTGATTTATTTTAGACTGTGACTCTTTTATGTTTCAGAAACCAGTATATAGACTTGGATCTGTATAGGGATCAGAATCTGTACTATATTTTTTTGCAATCGTTCCATTGATTTTCCTGCCTTTCTAAGGGGATAATAAATGTGTAGAATTTCACAGGGTTTCAGATATACAATTCTGTAATACATCATCTATATATCACATTGTGTGCTCACCACCCAGAGTCAGTTCTCCTTCCATCACCATATGTTTGACTCCTTTTACCCTCTTCTACCATGCCCCGCCCCCCTTACCCTCTGGTAACCACTAAACTGTTGTCTGTGTCTACGAGTTTTTGCTTCTCTATTTGTTTGTTTTGTTCCTTTTTTGCTTTCAATTTTTTATGCCACATGTGAGTGAAGTAGCATGGTTCTCGACTTTTGCTGTCTGACATATTTTGCTTATTGTAATAATCTCACGATCCATCCATGGCAGTATTTCATCTTTTCTTATGGCAGATCCCCCCTTTTATATTTTCAAACTCCTTTAATGTCAACATAAGCCATGGCATGAGAAGGAGGGGATGTCAATATAGGCATTTCTAGAGGCAGTATTTTTTTTTATGTAAATACCACTGAAACTTTATAACTTTTGAGTCACAGCTGTTAATTCAAAGATTATAACGTTATTAATAGTGTGGTCTGTTTTGATTGTTAAAGTAGCTTTCCATACCTATTAACTCAATATTTTGCCATGAGTCAAATTTTTAAAGACATTTAACAAAATTTAAGTAATCACTACATAGTTTAAGACTGGTTTAATATTTATAGTTAAGTTATTGTAAGGAGAGGTAGAACAACTGCTTTTTAAAATTGATGTCTTAATTTAAGCCTCAACTCAATTAACTGAAATATATTAAACATCTGGCCTTTTAGGCATGGAATGAAAATACATTTTTTTCTCGGATAAATCCATAATCAGTGGCTTAAATTAAGAAAAGTATAATAGACCATGTTGATGAATTATATTGGTGTCTTTTCCATTCCAGTTTCATTGAAAGGACTGAAAAAGATATCTATAACTCTATAAAATAATTTATCTACGTATCTGTGTATCTACCTATCTAATTTAAATTATAATGGAAGACAAGAAAAACACAATGATTTGGTCAGAGGCTTTGAAAAATGTGCTGAAAGACAGAAAAGCAGATGAGGTCAGATTGGTAAAAGAAGACTTGTAAAAAACACATCTCAAAACAGGCATAAGAGAAAACTACAGAAGTAAGAGCATTCCGGGTGATGCTAAAAGGTCTGAGATAGTCAATGAAGGAGCTAATTGATTTGTAGGCAGGGCTTGTATTTAGCCCTACACAGATACAGTTACACCACTTTTTTTTTTAAGTAAAGAAAATGCACGTACGAGTTGGTAAATAGCTCTTGCCATGAGCCTAAATCACCCAGGACCCTTACTCAGAGCCTCTTGAACCTCCCCATGGTTCAGCATCCAAGGGATTAATACTTGATACACAGGTAGCTTTCAGGACTTGCTCCTATTCTGGTTATTAGGTGCCCAGGTGCCTGTATTAACATATGAACATGACACAGTGTCCAGGGACAACGTCCAAAAGCATTAAATATGGCATTTGTAATAGCTGGCCTCCATTTCTGGCCCCTTCTCTTCTCTGGCCCACATCTTCAGGATACATCCTGGACACCTCTTTTTTCAGAAAGTGAAAAAAGCTGGTGGAGGGCCACCAGCTTGGGTTTTGAGTCTGAGAAGGAATACAGAGGAGAGCTTCAATTATCTCCAGAGCCTTCTCAACAGATATGGAGAAAAATAGAAGAAAGTAAAGCTTTTCAGGAGGGCATAACAATACATAACACTTCTTGAGTGTTTACTGTGTTCCAGGCACTGTTTTCTAAGATTTACATGTATAAACTTATCACTTCTTTCCAACAATTTTACCACTATCCAACAATTTTACCACTATATTTACAGAGGAAGATTACCACTATCACTCCCATTTTATGGATGAAGAAACTAAGGCTCAAAGAGGTACAATGACGTGCTCAGGGTCACAGAGCTAGTCAGCAGCAAAGCTGGGGTTTATACTTCGGCTCTCTATCCTCATTTTTACCTGCTGCATAGTCGTGTCTCTCAGGTACATCAAACTGCTTCACTCCCAGGTGAACGATTCCACATTTCAGCAATTAGGAGTCGTTGCTCACTTGCTTCCTACTAGCCACTGATATCTGTTCAGTGAATTCCCTATTGGTGATGATAGACAAAACTGGTTTCTGTTAACTTTTACCTTTAATTGCATTTATTACATAATAGGAAAAAATGAAAATAAATTAACAAAGATTTCAAAGCAATGATATAGAGTAGAAAATGAAACTAAACATCCAAACATAACACAGAAATTAATTAGGTGTGAATTAGTGACATAAAATTTATTAAGAATAAATTATTGAGAATTATTAGACAGGACTTAATGAAACAAATGCACAAAATAGTAGACATGATCAATAAAAGTGAAATATGGTTTTCTGAATAGACCATATAAAATAAACAAAAGGTTCAATTAAAAATAAGCAACTACCCAAATATTGGGCATAAGTGAAAAATGTAGTTATTGCTATGGAGAAGATTTTTAAAATGTAAAAAAAAAAGTATCTTACATGATTATATATGAATGTATTTTACAATTTATATATATTTATTTGTTTTATGGAATGTATAGATGGTCAAAACTGACTCAAGAAGAGGTAGATACTAAATATATAAATAGAAAAAATAGAAAAAATGGAAAAGATAATTAATGAGCCACATGTAAAACAGTATGAGGCAAATATCATTGTGGAAATGATTTTGACAAAGCCATCAAAGAAAGAATCTTTAAGTAATATTGTTTCAGGGTATTGAAAAAGGCAGAAAGCATCTCAAATCATTCTATAAATTTAGCATATCTCTGTTAATCAGTCACCAATAATAATAAAATGGTAGAAGAGGCTAAAGGGGGTCAAATATATAGTGATGGAAAGAGAACTGACTCTGAGTGGTGAACACACAATGTGATACATAGCTGATGTATGACAGAATTATACACTTGAAACCTATGTAATTTACTAACCATTGTCACCCCCAATAAATTTAACTGAAAAAAATAAAAAAAGAATAATAAAAAAAGGAAACCACAGGCTTATTTTACTTATGACTAAACGTTAGAAAATGCTAAATAAAATATGACCCAATCAAATTCAGAAACATCTTAAAGGAATAATACAAAGTTGATTGTATCCCAGAAGAGCAAGAACAGTTCAACATTAGAAAATCAATGCAAAGAATTTTTTAAATTATATAATTAAATGCCATTCTCACAGCAACCAAAAATAATTTATAAAATTTAATACCCCTTTCGAAACAAAACTCTTAACAAAGAAAGAAAATCTTTATAATTAATATTAGGTGTATCAGTCAGGGCTCTGTCAAGGATACACAAACTAGTCTAGGTATGTCAAGGAGGAATTTAATTTAAGAAATTGATTACTTTCAAAACTGAAGTATACACTTTGCGGTATCTTATCCCTATAAATATTTTAGGAACACATTAGTTGGCATGGCAAGAGAAGTGAAGGCTATGGAAATCTCACCATTAGATTTCAGGTTTGCCAGTAAGTAGCTTTCAGGAAATAAGGAAGTTGCTGCTAACATTCTGGTTAGGGACAGCAGGAGAGCACTACTGCTGGTAACAGCTGGCTGCTGCCCTGAGTGGTGGAGGGAATTCCAGAGGGAATGCCAGGGGTTGCTGTGAAACCTCCTATCTGCCAGAGCTCAAGCATCTGCCCACTGCAGCTGGAGGAGAAATCCTGACTCTGGCTTCCCTCCTGCCTTCCAAATCTCACACAAGTGCCTCCCAATGGTGGGATCTAAACTGGAAACTTGTGCGCAAAGGATATTAGAGCATGTTCCTAGGCCTCCAGCCCTGGAGTATGGAGAGACCATCAAAAGGAGCTGCGACTGTGTTGGTATGGACAGAAAATCTGTCACGAGGAAGATTTGCAAACTCTAGAGCAATCATTATAACCAATGACAAAATATTAAAAACATACCTATTACAGGTAGCAACAAAGGAATATGTTCAGTGATATTTTCCCTTTCAAAGTCAAACTGCTAGGAAATTAAGTGAGGCAAGAAAAAATATTACAGGTATTAATATTGGGAAGGGAGAGATTAACACTCATACTTTTCAAGCAATAGAAGAGTCCTTATAAAAAATCCAGGAATTAGTAGTCAAAATATTTCATGAATTTCTACTAATCAATAAGAAAAAGATAAAAACCCAAATAAGAAAATAAATACAATAAATTAGTAAGTTATAGAACAAACAAAAGGAATGAATAAACATCATTAGGTACCAGGGAGTTCAATTTTTAAACAAAATTGTGGTACAAGTTTTTGCTCTTAGGATTGGCAAATATTAAACATAGTGGTAATATCCTGGAGTTATTATGGTGAGAAAACACATATTCTTATACATTGTGATGGCAGTAGAAGCATGGTCTTTTTCTGAGAGAAATTTGACTGTCTGAAAACATGTATATGTAGTCAGCAGTTCTACTAGGTATCTAACCAATAGAAAATTCATGAAAAATATGCATGTAAAAGGATGATAATTGAAGCAGTATTTTTAAGCTCACCGAATGAAAATTCCATAACTTTCTATTAGTAGGATAATGTTTAAATGAGTAATGAGTTATATATATGCTAAAATATTATTCAGTCGTTAAAATGAATGAACTACATCTTCATGAACTGACTTGGAAACGTACCAATTATATATTGTTAAATGAAAGTGGAAAGATGCAGAGCTGCCTATATAATATGATATCCTTTATGGTAAAAAGCATATATTTGCATATTTGTCCAGACATTAGGGAAATGAGTTGAAAAAAGGTGTTAAATGAGGTATTTAAACTGTCAAAATTGATTGCCTCTGAGCAGGAGAGTGAGATAAGAAGGATGAGTATGGTAGGAGAAATAAAATGAGATGCATTTCTTACTCTTTATTTTTCTGATTTGTTTGAAAGTTTCACAAAGGAGAATGTGTTACTCAGGTTATTGTTTTAAAAAAAGTTAATCAAATTCTCTAGTTCTCTCCACTCTATTTCCATTCTGTCTTAGGCTTTTTAAACGACATGGCATACCCCACACCACCAAAACCTGGAACATAAAAGCCAGGGGCACATGCATTCTCCTGTGTCTGCTATAACTGCTCTTACCTATCAGGATTCATCTTGGGATTTTCATCCCCAATTCCAGGGATTTTGTTTCTGGCTCTCGATGTTGACTATTTTTTACTGGAATTTGATGCTCAACTTCCCTCTCACTCCTAGGATTTTTGTTGAGAGAGCAGTTATTTCATTGTGATGTCTATGCTTATATTTCCGATGCAATATAATAGACTAGTGATCTTTTAAAATTGACCCATCACTTTCATAGTCTCCTTTCCTTGAGAAACAAAGTCTCAGAGAGCTTGACTGGCAAGTTCTTCATAGCCTTGCATGACCTTTGTGGTCTTGGAGCCTCCGTTTTCTTGACTATAAAATGAATAATTTGTAATTAATAATGCACATGCTCTCCTTCAACTTTACTGTTTCATGGTACTTAAGTGAAGATAAAATCTTTACATGACAGACATACCCTAGATATTGGTAGGTATGTTTTATTGTTTAATTTTTGCCATGTTTTAATCACACACCAATCATAGTCACGATTTGTGATAGATTATGGCGACACAAGGACCCAACTAAGCCAGCCTCTGAGGTCTCAAGATAGAACTTAGTATTTTCCAAGATAAAGCATCAAAACACATGTACACACACACACCCACACACCCACACACCCCCCCCCCACACACACACAGACACAGTTGTCCAATAGACCAAACCAAAATGCTTTGTATATGATTGCATTAAAAAAAATATCATATTAACATTTCATGATTCCTTAATATGAAATTATGAAAACACATTTGCACATAAAAGACCAATAAAAATAGCAAAATCTGAGTTATGTAGCCTTGAATATCACTTTTATCTTAGTTCAGAAACTAAAAAACATTTCTTATGGTTTTGGAGAGCAAGATCAATGATTATATTTTCAAATGATAAGCTACACATTAACTGAGTGAACACTTTAAATATGGAATGTTGTCAGGCCAAATGTGTGAGAATGAAAGAGGAATATATCAAGAAAAGATACAAGCTAGTGACTGTAGCTACAGGTCTGTAAAGATTTTTTTTTTCCCCATTAAGATTATTGTTGTTCCCCTTGAAATACAGAATTTAGACTAGATCATAAGATTTTTCCGGACAGAGACCTCCATTTATCTAAATTTCAACTCTCAGATTCTACCATGGACCTTGACAATCACAATCCAATTTTGGTTGAATTGAAAGTCCTTTAGCAGGTCAGCTCAAACTAAATATGCTGTGATCTCACCAATTAGGGGAAGAACCAATAGACACAGTACATTTTTTTCTATCAGGCTGTTAAGTATTAATATTATCTTGCCATCTAAGTTATTCATACATTTAATCCAATTCCAAATATGGTATCGGTGTGTGGTGGTTGTGTGTGTGTGTGTGTGTGTGTGTGTGTGTGTGTGTGTGTGTTGATGGGAGAGGATTTAACAATAATTCTCAAATTTATTTGGAAAAATAGGAAGAAAAATACATTGAGATTTTTTAAGAATAAGGAGCCAATACTTATGTTACCAGATACAGAAGTCAATTATAAAGCTAAAATAATTGCAGTAGAGTTGCATTAACTCCAAAATAAATGGAAAAAATTAAAGAAATGGAATCAAAAAAGCCAAGAAAGAGACCAAATACGTAAGAATGTTGCATCAAATCAGTGGCAGAAGATGAAATAGTTGGTTAACAGGTGCTGAAATATTTAGAAAGAGATTTTAAAAGTTATTCAAATTAAGCTTCAGAAGAATTAAATTAAGTATAACAAATTAATTTAAGGCAGCTAGGTAAATACCTATATGATGCTGGACTACAAAAGTGCTTTGTGACATGACATGTATTAGAAGCACTGGTAATTAACTGGTTCATGAAATCACCATTAGAAAGCATTGGGGTTTTAAATAACCAGGTTGGCTAGTGACAGTTGTTTCACCTAATATGATTTAGGCACTTTTACATCATTTTGAGCCTCATTACTTTATGTTAGTCTTCTTAGTCCAGTAAGCAGCCATAATGTACATAAGAACTCCCAGTTTGATCCCAAACATTGGTGGATTTCCAGAGCATAAATAAAAAAGTCACCACTGTTGGCAACATTCAAAATTATACTAATGTCCTAGCAATATATAGGGTCCAATTTCCCCAATCTTGCCTTTAAAATGTTTACTTCTTTGATATCTAGCCATTCTCTCAGATATCTGAACCCTCTTTTGGAAGGGATTCACTCTATTGCTTTGCTATCGATGGCCCCATGCAGAATTCCGAATTCTTCCTGTAATTCCGTGAATAGCAGCACAGATGCCACTATGTGCTGCTAAACCAGTGTCTGGAAAAAAGAAAAGGCCTGATTTATGGTGCTTGCTGATTTCTGCGGTGTAAATATTTCCACCATGGCCAATTTGAGTTACCAACAGTTTATCAACTAGTTCAGAAATTACTGACTATTTAACAATTGGCTCTTTGTGAACAATAACTCACTGGCTTTAGTATAACGTGTGTGTGTGTGTGTGTGTGTGTGTGTGTGTGTGTAAATGTAAATGGCAGTCCCTTTGGAGATAGTGTTGAATCTGTTTAGGATTCTGAGAGCTAAAAAGAAAAGATAAAGGTAGATTCAGAATCACCTAGGGATTTGTTGCAAATTTCCTTGCAGATTGTTAAAATTCATCCCTACTAATCACCTATGTCTTCTAAGAAATATCAAAAGCTTTCCCAGGAGGCCTTGGCTTTTAAAATGCCATTTGCATTCTTTTGGCCTCTGTAATACCTCTGCATTTAAATGTATCACTGGCTGCTCCTCCTCCCTCCACTGGCAGGCAGCTTCTCTTTGTCTGAGAGCATCTGTAGAGAGTATTGTCTAGGTACAGGATCAGCTTGAGTGGTGGGGGACTTGAGATGAGTATCTTTTATAGGCCCAGATGCAAATGAGCTGGGAGGAGAGAGGGTAGCATTTTTCCCCTCTGCTGCTTGAGGGTTGTTCTGTGCCTTGATTACAGAGGTTAGTGTAATGGATAGGAAGCCCAGTCATAAACCATTATTGGACGCTCATGAACTTAGAAATGCTGAGGGGAAGGTGTATTAGGATGGGTATGAAAAGACATTGGTTTCGCCCTAAAAAATATTACATTATTATTTTTGCAAGATGAGTATCTTTGTCCCTGGGTGTTAACTGGTGATTGAGGTTTCCAATACAAGGACTTAATGTTGGGATTTGGTAGAAATTGGGTTAGAGCAATGTTGACTGGTATTTATCCTTAATCTCCATAATATTTTTTATTTATGTATCACATTGGTTTGAAGAGCAAGGGACAAAGTGGACGCTAGTATGCACTTTCATTTATTGAGATCTGTCACTTTTCAGTTATAGTCAACAATAATGGCTAACAATGACTAATTACTATGTTAGGCATTCTGCTAATTACTGTATTACTTCATACAATTCTTACAACTCTATGAAAAAGGTATATTAGGACTGTTTTATAATTAGGAAAATTAAGGCTTAGAGAAGTTCAGGATTGGATTTAACTTGAAATTATTTTTACATATTTTCAAACCTATTTGTCAATTTATCAATTTATATGTGATTAATTTGCATGTTATGGCAATAAAGCGGTAAAGAAATTAACAGTGTTTAACAGATATATGTACTAAGTTCAGAAGGGCATGGTTTAAACTGCCTGCCTAATTTTGAATGTGTGAGGGGTTCTCTCACTGGTAACGTAATTTGAGGGCACTGTTTGGTGGGCAAACCAACAGCATGTGACATTTCTCTCATAATAATGCAGTGATTGCTTGGCCGAGAGTCCATAAAATCCTTTCCCTATGTGTACCCTTCCAGTATTCTGAGATTATGCCTAATGGACTCCTGTGTCCCTAACTCAAGTAAAATCATGACTGATAAGTACAATAGGAGCCAGGAGGCCCATAGATAAAAACATTTTAAAAGGTTGACACCAATGGAATAAAAATCTAGACTCTCAGATACATTTAAAAAAGTAAATTATTAATCATTTTTGGCTTCATGCTTCACCTTAGTGTACATTTAGTATGCAAGAATTACTAATGATTTCATATCTATGTCTATTATAGATCTATTGGACACTTTAAGGGACTTTCTGTTCATAAATAAACATTTTTAATGTTTGTGTTTACATGAACTATTTACAATTCATATTGATGTGATATGGAAAATAAAGGGGGGCTTAACTGGCCTTTTTTATTTTGACTGACAAAAGCATATCTTTTTTTTCTTATACAAAATTTCAGTTTAAGTATTTTTGAATCACTTGCTACTTTCCAAGAATGTAACCAACATGTAAATGGAGAGATGTTAATGTATATGTCACTGAGTTGTTTTAAAAAATCACAGCCCTGGAAAAGAAAGAGCAAACATACTAAATGGAAGGGATTACTTCTCAGAATCTAGAGAATCCAGGGCAAAAATAAAATGTTATTAGATAATTCTTATTATCCTTTGGAAGGAAGTGTTCTGGTTTTTTAAAAAAAGTGACATTTTCTCAGCTATTACATTCTCATAAGAATTTATTACAACTGACCTTATCAAAGGAACACTGAACAGCATATTTTCACCGACATATGACTGCTTTTTATGTTCACCCTCAATAACAATCCAAGGACATACATAAATGAAAGTAATTCTGTTGGAGGTAGGTTGAGCTCATGAGGTTCAGGGATGTATGAAATCATGTATGAAAAATTAGAAACAATACAAGGCAGAATGTAATCACATGTTTTCCTGTAAGGAATAGACTCTAGACTTTGGTTAGAGAAAAAAGATAATAGGTATTGGTGTAGCAAGTAAGTCTCCGGGAAAAAATAAGGCTGATACTTGACCTATACTTTGAAGACAGAGGGTAAATGAGTGGATATTGGTAGGTAAAGAACTAAGAATATGTAAACTAAGAGAGAGTTGGGAGTATCATGCTACAAGGATCAAGGGTAAAGAATGATGAGGAACTGTATCTGGGTAGAACATACTGTTTGTAGTGAAATATACTGAAAGACATATTTTCTAGATTGTAAAGTCCAGGAGGGCACAGTTTCTGTCTTGCTTGTTTCCTCAATACCTAGGGCAGTACCTATACCTGACACATAGTAGGAGCTTTATCTGTATTTTTGCCTGACTTTTGATGCTTGAGATGAGATCTATATGTAAAGTAGGTCCCCATAAGTAATCTAAACCCCAGTGCAGTGGAAATGTCATTATAACATGGATCAAGTCCTGAGTTCAAAATCTGACTCCGTCGTATACTTTCCAGTTGAATAAACTTGACTAATTTATTAAGTCACTGAACTTTAGTATCTTTATCTGTAAAATGGGGATAAAAATGCAAGTATATCAGATCCATTGTGAAGATGAAAAAGATATATGAGGAAGTATATGAGGAAGAACTTTGTAAGCTATTTGTATTCTCTCATTTAAGATGCAATTAATAAAAAAGACAGTCCTTCATGTCCAGTTACACCGTTTATACTTCATCTGGATGGCTGAAATTGTTATGTGTTCATCTTTAACTTTTCTCCTCTTTCTAGGCACACAGTTAGACTACATTTCCCAGCCTCCTTTGCAGTTAGATGGGGCCATATGACTAAGTTTCAGCCAATGGAATTGGATGAGGTTAATATATGCCACTTCCAAGCCTGCTCCATAAAAACCTCTGACACACCCTTCTACAGTCTCTTTTATCCCTTCATTTGCATAACAGAGAAGACTCTGAAGACCTAGAAGGTGGTGGCAAAAGATAGAGCTTAGGCCCCTAAGTCATCATTTGATGTAAAGCCACCTAGAGGGAGGGGGACACTTGACGAAAAATATCTACATTGGATAGTTGCATGAATTAGACTTCTGTTGTATTGAGCAATCTGAAGTTTTGGGATTGCTTTTACAGTGGTGATCCCATCTAACCTAAACCATACAGCAGCAAGTTACTGAAGGTCTTGATCATATAGTGTCATGTAGAAAGTTGTATTTGGATGAACAATTATGCAATGGCACACAGCAGGGATTGAAAGGAGGATCAGAGTAGGTAAGACTAAAGGAAGCTCTTGTAGGGATTAAGTGTCAAGTGCCACAACCTGTACAGGATGGTGGAAATGGGGGAAATGTGGAGAAGCAGATGTACTCAGAAGGTGCTGATGTAAGGATTCAGCTCTACACTAGACTGACGGAGCTCTACACTAGGTGCCTGGGAGAATTAGTGGTAGAAGGTACAATTAGGAAAATGAAACAACTTGGTCTTATAAAGGTGGCCTCTTGTCCAGCTACAAGAGTTGGGTTGGGTTAGGAACAGAAAAGTTGTGCTCCCAGGAGAGATTTGTAGCCTTTTTCACATTTTTATTTTTATCTGATTTCTATCCATGATCACAAGGAAATCTATAGACAAACAGATCTATCCTTATCTCAGGGTTCCCAACATGTGAGATGGGCACTGGCAATTTATTATAAATCCTTTCATGTGTTCTGGATATCTTTTCACAAGGACATTTTTTCCTTTTTTTAATGTTGTAATTTATTTTGTTTTAATAGAACTTTTGGCAATCTCAAATTTAAACTGAAGCTCTGGCTCACAATAGGGAGAGAGTTCTATACAAAATATTTATACATCAGCATAGAAAGATGCACTAAATTCACTCTTGTCTTCTCTATTCATGCTACTGTGCACTATGTCTACAGAGAAAAGTCTGTAAAGGTAAACAAAAAATAATTTACTAGATCATTAGAAAACTTCAATTAATATCTATCTGAAAGTGTCATTCAGGAGGCACTCAGGGAACCCTGATCTAGTAGGGGAAGCAGACATGCAAACAAATAATTGAAATACAGCATAAAAATACTAAAGAATTTGAAAGTTGTGGAACTTCTGTGAGACGGAACACAGTGAATTCTGGCTGGGGAATGGAAGAAAACTGCACACGGAGAAGCCATGAAAATACTGATGATGTTGGTGATGATGATGGTTATGCAGGTTTCTAAATGTGAGCCAACAACACACCTATGAAATAGATGTTATTATTATCCGAAACTGCTTCAGAGAAGGTGAAGAGCTTGGCAACAATCACAAAGCTCATAAAAAGTAAAATGGAGGTTGAGACTCACATGTATCCCATTCCTCATGTGACAATCTTATTCTAAAAGTAAGATACGTGTAATGTTGTATGTCAATTATACCACAAGGAAAAAGTAAAAATGAGACACATATTTGAAAATATAATAATACCAGACAGTACTAGTAAATGAATACTGCGAACCATTAGCATTGAGAAGATTCAAAGGAGACAGAGCTGTTGTCGAGAGTAGGTCAGGCTTCCTAGAGGAGCAGCAAAGAACTGTGCATACTATTCTTTTATTCAGTCAAAACCTCGTGTTGTGTGAGCTTTCCACAATTTGTATGGCCAATCTGAACCCCTCATCTAATGATCTTACCTGGCATAAAAGGAGAAGTGAGGGATTTGTTTGAATATAAATACATTGTCTGCCATGTTGGCCAAACATTTCCACTAACTTATGTGAAAATAAAACTCATTTCTATAAAGAACAAGTTACAGTCAGTGTGATATAATTTCTGTCATCTTATCTCCTGTTCACTAACACAAGACCTTTTCTCATGAAAGATCAGCTCATTATTGAATCATATCCAGTCTGAGGTGCTGTATGTGTACATTCACTGGAACAGATCAATTTATTTCAGGAGTGAGAATGTGGAAACCAAAGGTCACAGGTACTTGGCTTCATTTATTTTCTGGACTTAAAATCTATTAATTACATATCCTATATTCAAGCGACCGCAGGGAAAAATGCTTTACACTTTTAGATTTTTAAAATGTGGTTTTGTAGGTTATCTCAATTTCTGTTGAGGGAACAACATGTGTTTTGGACTTGTAATTATGTATAATTTTGTCAATTTCCATATTTTATGCATCATAGTGCCCTACCTAGTATAAGTGTAATATGAATGATTAATTAATTAATGATTTTGTGCTGGCACATTGCCTGTCTCTTTGCAACAACCTTTATGGGGGATATTAACAGGGGTCAAATGCTACAGTTGGAGGGCCTAATCGGGCCCACTGTCTGATTTTTATAAAGTTTCCAAAGTGTCGTTGGAACACAGCCATGCTCATTCCATCACATATTTTCTATGGCTGCTTTCATGCTGTAACGGCACATTTGAGTACCATATGGCCCACAAAGCCTAAAATATTTACTGTCTGGTCCTTTATAGCAAAAGTTTGCCAAGCCCTGGATTATAACATCACGGTTCAGGAAATGTTATATTTTAATCTTTCTTTGCCTATTCCCAAACCCAGGAAGAACTTGAAGTTTTCATAAGTAGAATTGATAAAACTCTGACAGTTGGTGCAAAATAGTGAGAAGAGCGCAGCCTCTATAGACAAGAAGGTTTGGCTTGCATCTTGATTTAACTATTTTCTACCTGTGCTACCTTAGGCAAATTATCCTTGCTAAGCCTCAATTCTCTTATTGGTGATGTATATGTAATCTCTATTTCATGCCTGTGTATTGCAAATAACATAAAGTCAGTACTATTATTATTACAACTATGAAAATAGCTCATTTTAAAGAAACCTTGGTTCAGGCTAGGGATTTTTAATCGTGGTTTGGGGACAGCTTAAGAAATCTCCAGTCATCTCAAGACTGGAATTGCATTGTGTTGCAAGGAAGACACTAACAAAATTCTTGGGTGAGATGAACTCAGACTATGACTCAAATCAGATAGCTTTGAAGAATCAGAGATTGTATAAAGTGGAAAATTTTGGGATGGGCCAAGAGGAGATGGGAAAGTAGAGCATGCCATAGAAAGGGAATGCTAGGAATAAATACAGAGCAGTATAAAAGCACAGAGGTGTTCTTAAAAGTGGATGTGCTTTGACTGGGACATATATACAAACAATAGTAGTGAGAGGTTAGTACTGGATAAAACACTGGATCAAGGTACTCGGGAACCACAAAACAGGCAAATAACCTAATTGTTTGAGTTACAAATAAGGGCTTACAATGTGTGAAGACATTGGAAACGGAAAACAAGGAACCATTTAAACAATTAATATAGCTTGTTTTGAGTGTTTACCGGCATACATATATTAGCTCATCTAATCCTTGCAACCCTTGGTAGGTGTCATCTCCAATGAACAAGTAAGGAAAGAGAGGAAGGCTTAGAGAGGCTGAAGACAGGTAGTGAGGAAAAGTACTGAGATTCAAATGTGGATGTTTGAGCTCCAAGTCCCTCAGTGTTCCTATATTATTACACTGCAATTGCGTTTAGAAGAGTTGGAAATAGTTGAAAGGCTCAGATGACCTATGCCAGAGGCTATCTTCTGAAATACAAGTCTAGTAAGCTTCATCTGTGTTCTCATGCTGCTCCTTCTCCTTCCATGTCCTTCTAGACTGTTTCAACCATCTTGATCCTCCTGTTACTATTTGGAAGGACACAGAACTTTAGGAAGAAGGAAGACAAATAGGAGAATAAAATGCTAGTATATACATTCTAGAGCCAGGCGTTTCTATCTTCATGTACCCTTCGGAGTTAGGGGTGGATGTCTTGGAATTTATGTCAATCTATCTGTACTTTTCTTGGGCAACCTTGAACATGGAAGGTTGATGGGTATGAGCCAAATCCAGAATCCTATGTTCTTGATTCAACCAGAAATCTGTTATCTTTCTGGTTTCAAGACTTACCAGAAAGACTTGGGGGTGTCTGTGGAAATAACTAGGGAAGTAGAATTTAAGCAGCAATAGTATATGGTATGTAAATATAGATAATTTTTCTTAAAAAATAAAAAATAAATAAATTACAGCACAGTGGAAAGCTTCCTGATTTGTTGTATAATTTAAAGGTAGACAATTAATAGCCTGGGAGTTTCTGAATATTTCACTGAGCAAATCTTCTTGGACAAAGTTCATATTCTATGAAATAGAACACACTCAGACTGAGAACTGAGAGATCTGAGTATTAGATCTTGCTCTCAGACAACCTAGGTGAATGATTAATTCATAAGTACATTATTTGTAAAATAAGGGTGATATGGCCAAATTCCCTGCGTTGCTAAAAAACATTGTAATAAAGACTGAAGTACACTCTGAAGAAGCCCTACAAAGAAGGAGGTCTTTTCCCCTTTGTTTCTACATTCTTTTACTATCCTAATCCCTTTGTTACTCTTTGTTGGTCTCTCATACCTATGCCAGCTCTTTCAATTATGAGCCAAGAGTGAACTGAGCAAAACGTATCTTTCCATCATCACTGTATCTCAACTGCTTGAAAGCGTCAAAAATGATATAACAACAACTTGCTTTTGAACCTGTGTATTTCTTTAAATAAAAGGCAAAATCCTAATATAATCCTAAGCATTGACATAAGAGAAAATTACTATAATTATGCAAATTAAAATAAGTCAACAAGTTTCAGAATACAATGCATGATAAGTAATGTTTTTAAAAATACCAGTCACTGAGCCTGGTCATTTGCACTTAATAATAGTCTCAGGAGGGAGCCTAGTGTCTGGGGAGAAACAGCTGTGGTAATAGATGTATTATGGCTTTGATAGGTTCTCTCTAGTAGTTTTATTTCTGTATTTGCTTTAGATTATAGAATGCCCTGCTATTGAAATTCCCATCATCCCCAGGGCTTTAATTAAGTGACTGGATTTGACAGAACTTGAACTGACGAAGTCCACCACTCTGTCAGTTGACGCCAGGATGGTATTATCAGGGCCCAGGCACGTATATGCTTAGACCTTAGTTTACGTCTTGAGCAATCTCTCCGTGAAATATAAGGAAAACATGACTCCATGTGATTTGAAAACACATTGTATTTGGTCTTTCACAGTTGTATGGTCTTCACAAAATCCAAAAGACAAGATGATACAAGTGGGTATGTTGGCATCATGGTGTGATAGAAAGCACAGGAGCTCTGAAATCAGAACTACCCAGGTTTCAATCTCAGACCTACCACTCGTTAGTGGGATCATCTTGGATAAGTGATCTAATTTTTCAGAGCCTTGAATATCTTTTTTAAAGATGTTACTCCACCTGTCATCAGAATAATGTGAAAGTTAAATGTTGGAACCTAAATAAGCCTTCTGCCTAGCAGGTAGGTGGGAGGAGAGTAACAAAGATGATTTCCCACTCTGCCCCCAATTTGACATCAGTTGTTGCTGGATTGCTGGTAGTAGTATTTTTTCCTTTCTTGCCGCATGTGAATCTTTGAGATGTAGGTGCTATCTCTTGGTTTGGGGACAGTTGGGCCATGAGCGCCCAAGACTGGCAGGGGTTGCAAAATGTTTCATTCATTTTAGCAAAAAAATAAATAAAATGCCATTTGTAGCAGTTTGGCTTTGTGGCTCTCCTCTCATGGCTCCCACATAAACCTTACTAACAGGTGTCAATGCTTTAGCTCAGCAGGGCTGGGAGCAGCTGCAGCATGCTAGTAGAAAGTCATACATTGATCACATACACTGATTTGTGATTTTTCTGTATCTGTATGAAGCACCTTGATACAGATCAGCTCCCACTTCCTGGGTAACAGGAAACATACCCATTTCGTAATGAGTAACAGAACATGCTTTAGGCCAAACCAAACCTAAGCCCAAGGTTGGGGCACACAGAAATTGTTTGATTTAGCATATGTTGCTCATAGTCTCATTTCAAAAGTCTCATTTCTATCGTGTTTGTTATCTTTTTCTGTGCAAGCGCAAGGCTTTGTCATGGGTTTCTTGATTTTCAAAAAATAAAAAAGTAAAAAGTTATAAATGTTACCATACTGGATCAATGAAAACATTCCTCTAGTAAGGAAAAAAATGAGAAGGTTGTGATTAGCTCAGGCCTAGTCAGGCTATAGACCCTCCACAAAGCAGGCAGACAAAGTTGCTGTATCTCAGCCCCTGGCAAGAGTGTCCACCCTTTGTGGACATGGTACTTGGTGCAGTACATATGAGAACCAGTCCTGGGAAACATGTGATAGAGGAATGCTTGATGCTTTCATGGTATATTCCTCACATTGTGCTTTCTTTCCCTTTTCCTGGGTACCCTGTAGCTTGCATCTGGCTTTGGGATTCTCTCATTACCAGGACTCAGACTCATGTTTTTCATCTATCTTCCTCCAATTATAAAAGATCTCCATCAACATCATCAACGTTAATGACTTACAATCTTCTCCTAGAGATATTTGTATTTAATATATTAACAGAGACAATACCCTGAACATCTTTCTTGTAGTTGGATCCTAAGTAACAGGCATATGTGACTAACGTACTTTGAGGCAGGCGCCCCCTTTCCACATTACTCAAATCACGTCACATGAGATAATAAGATATTACAGAAGCATGGAATAGGAGTTATAAACTTCCTTTACAAACGTGCATTCTTTTAAACTATGATGAATGTTTAGATACAAAGATCATCAAAAAAGACCCCAAAGTGCATGATGTATTGGACACTCCTACTGAGAATGACAGAAAATTTGGACAAAATATTAAAATGATCTTTCTGAAGAATTTGAACAACTGAGGTGCCAAGTTACTATAAAAGAAGGTCATTACTGAGAGAGGAGCTGATATTTTGTGAGTGTCTTTCCTTCCAGGGATACTTATCAATCTTTGGTCTGTGGAGAGAGATGAAGACTTCTGCAGAGGGGTGCAGGTGAATCAGAGAACCCAGCAGAACTGATAATTTCACAATGTGAGAGAGATAAAAATTGAAGAACACAGTTATGAAGGCTGCCAGGACTTGAGGGGCCAAGATCCTGGAGAGAGGGGAGGTACAGAGAAACCAATCCAACCTTTTCAGATTCTCCCTTGAGTTTTTTGGTGGAATTTTTAAACTTAGCAGAGTACGAGTTTAAGAAACAAACCAGAACGTCCCTGAAAAGCAATGTGGGGAGTTTCATGGAACTAAAGAGACAAAAAATTGGAGCCATGGCCTGTGAAAGTAGGAAGAGCTCACCAGTCTCTCAGCAGGGACCTCTGGAAGGTAGACATTAAGGGTGGCAAACCAGAGTTACATGAAGGTTTGCAGAATCTGTATCCCAGCCTTGACTTAGCCCATGGTTTGCATTACAGTCCTCTGCACCCAGCTCCTAATTGGCATCTCCGAATGCATACAACTTTTCTTTAGGGAGAAGAGTTTCACCAGTTGCTTTTGACTTTTAGTAAAACAAGAGTTTGATTTAAGTCATCAGACACACTATATTTGTTGGGCTTACATATGGATCTCTAGATTTCCAGGGTGTGAAAGCTTGACCTATATGTTTCATGAGGTTTTTTTTGTATTTTTTTCAATTCAGTCAATCATTTAAAAAGTATTTATTGAGTGGCACCCAGGCACTAATCATGTATCCGTTCCCTGTCCCTGAAGAGTTCACAGTCTACCAGGGAAGTAGACACAATGAGTATAATCAAGAACTACTACGCACATGTCTAACACTTTCCTAACATCCTGAGAGAGTCAAGCAGAACATAAGCTTTGAAGATGGGGAATTGGGGTGGGCACAGTTTCATGGGCTTAGTGTTGGGGGATGATGAAGCGCTATTCTGAAGGCTGTAAGATAAACCTGTTCGTTTTTGTGCGTCCCTTCCAGAGTTTTACTACTGAATATAAATTATCTCTTTGTTTACATCTAGGTTAAAATATTCTCTCTTTCCCAACCCCATTCTCAGTTCAATGTGAAACAATGAATTAAATATGGAATCTAGAGGCCACAAGGATTAACATCAACCTATTTGTGTTTGTTTTCTATTTGGTGCGATGGGTCCCAATAATACATTCTTTTGCACCATGTGTAGGGATAATTGCATAAATATATGAAGTAATTACCAGGGGAGGACTTTACAATATTTTGAAAATGCCAGGAAGTTAGTGAAGAACAGGAATTTCTGTCCTTTCCTAGCTCTTTTGATTAGAGACTAGAGCATTCTCTGGCCTGTTTTGCGTGTGATTTATTGCAGCAGAGTGAACAAGCAAGTATCAAGTTTGGGTGACTGGGTTTTAAAGTAGGTTAGGCTACAGGAGCCAGGGACTTAATATATGCAAAGAAATTGGATTGGGAAAGGTGGCTGTTTGGTTAACTATGTAAAAGCGGAAACCTGCCACTTGAGAGATATCATCTAAAGAGAGCAGTAGTTCCTTTGGGCATCAGAGAGAAGTGAAGTCTGGGAGGAAAAATTCTGTAACTTATCTAGACAACAATCTGGTCCAGATCATGTGTTTTAAACATCTATGTAGTTGTAATTTTTAAAATAAAATAAAAACCTAATTTTAAGTTGAAATATTTAATGCCCAACATAAAATCAGCTTTAGGCAAGACACTGGCTGAGGAATTTTCTTGAGAATGTTGGAACCCAGTGCATGAATCTGCACTAAAGTTGTCCTCCCATGATTCTTCAGGAACAGTTCTGTCTGGGGCTGGATGAGTATGTCTGTAAGTCATTCAGAAGTATGGGCATGTTGCTTGCAAATGACAACACTTAAGAATGAGACAAGTCATTGTGCATTAGCTTGCGCGATGCTTTAAGGGGCCTTAAGGTGACAGCTCCTCCTACCCATTCACTGTTGTCAGAGAGGATGTTGCAATAAGAGCTAGAAATTGTGGGCACATAATAGCACTAAATACAGGCCTTCAGAATGACTGTTTGTTCCCAACTCTTTTAATTTAGTCCCTTCACATTATGTAAATGATGTAAGCAAGTGTTAATCATATTTTTAATAGAATTGATTCAGAAGCATTAAAAGCCAAATGGGATGCTTTAGGGATGAGTCACAGCGATTTAATAGGCTCAGGTACTGGTCATATATTTTCCAGAACTGTGCTGTCCATTCCAATGGGACTGGCATCAGAGAATAACAATCTATAAGCCTTTTTCTTTAGTATCTTCCCCCTTCTAATACGTGGTGTGTGTGAATGTGTGTGTGCATTTGTGTGTGTAGAGCAGTAACACTTGTGACCTTGGAAATGAGCTTTTCCTGGAGATTGGTCAGGTGTCAATTTTAGTCTCTGGCGTTTATAAGAAGGGTTTTGGCTATATTTTTATCCTGTGTCTAGGATGGTATCTGCCACATAGTTGGTACTGACTAAGTATTTTTCTATCTTTTGTTGACTGCATGAGTGAAAAAAATAAAAGATTGAGCTCCAAGGACTTAGTTAGAGCAAAACAAGCCTGAAAACAGTGCCCCCATGGCAGGTCAAAGAGAACGAGGATGCAAACTCCCAATGCTTGTAAGATGGAAGAGAGAACTTTTCAAGTGGAAAATGAGGTTTCTTATATTCTCCCTGCCAAGGGACAAAAACAGTCTATATAAAAGGTGGGATTGCACCTAGCAATAGGAAGAAATAGGCACCTCACTCAGGTTTGGAGGGAGTAGTTCAGAAGGACTTCTTGTAGTTTGTTGTCATGAATCTTTCGTTCCCTTCTATATGAAACAATTACTTCATCTTCCCTTGACTTTCATGACCTCGATACTTTTGAAAATTATAAGCTACTTATTTTGTAGAATGTCCCTCAATTTGGGCTTTTAAGAGGTTTCCTGTTTCCTCATGAATAGATTTAATTTGTGCATGTTTGACTGGAATATCACAGCAGTGATGCTGTGTTCTCCTTGTATCCTATTAGGTACATGTAATTTTGATTTGTCCTGTTACTGATCACTTGAAAGCTCTCTAGGCTTCTCTACAGTAATGTTACTCTGCTCCCCTTTGTAATTAATAATTATTTGTTGGGGAGATACTTGGAAAGTATGCACATATTGTATCCCTTATAAAGCATGTTATTCATTCATTCATTCATGCATTCTTTTCCCCCATCAAACTTTCAATTTATTCACTCATTTACTTATATCGATGTGGATTTATTGGTTTTTATTCAACTGGTTGTAATTTGTAATTGTTATTGTTTATTTTGATATTTGAATTGTTACAGATTTGTCTAGTGGAAGCACCTCCAAGCCTACTTCTGTGGCTTTTCAACATTTCACCATCTGTTTTTGAACATTCCCTTGCTTTTTTGCTTTCTGCTACAGAAGGTTATTCTAAGATGATTGGGTACGTTTTTGCCCTAGTCCTGGAATCAGCCATTTCTCCAAGGAGCCTCGTTCCATTTAGTGGTGACTTAGAATACAAGTTCTGTGTGCTCATTGCTTTTGGGTTGTCACTGTTCCCATGCCCTCTGATTTATAGTTATTTCTTTATGTATCAAGATGTTTATATAAGTAAATATATTTACTTATATTTATGTTTATCTGTATATATTTGAAATCATGATTTCATACCAACACCTCCAATTTTCCTCTAGCACCCCAGGGTTCATTCAAGGTTTCTCCCTTTCCATGTTTGTAGTTTACTTCTCTAACAGAGAGGAACGTGGTTCCCCTTATCTTTGATATATTTACTTATTCAACCAATCCCTCTCTATGTAACCAATTTCCAATTGCTGTCAGCCGCCCGCTTCCAGCCTTCACAAATGCCCCCGCATTTTGCCTGGACTTTGACATCCCTGCCTGCCACCATAAATGTGGATGTTCTCATCCTACTGAGCTCTGATCCCCGATGCCAGAACATTACTGCTGCTGCCCCTTTCATGGTGCCCTCCCAACCCTTGGGCTTTTACACCTGTCTCGGGCCATATCCCCTTCATTCTGGGCAGGGCATTTACCATGCTCAATCCCACAGTTGACTTTAGGTCTAAAACTTCATGGTTTTAGAACTGAATTGTTCTAGGAGGGAATGGAAGGGAAGAGAAAAGAAACAGCAAGAGAAACTTTTTAAACATTTTAAAAATAAAAATAAATCATCTTTTCAAAAATCAAAAAGTCCTATCCATTAGATAGTTTTGAAGAAATTTTTATTTTAAAAAATACAGTCCCACAATCCCTTCAGGTCTTTGAAAGATACAAATCTGCTTTGGGCTTCACTTTATAGATTATGGGGCTCGGGTTTGTTGTCCTCACCACGTTTGAGTGAGACCCATGGTTTTCAAACTATGCTGTGCATAGCCTTAGCTTCTGTGGGCATATCTCAAGGCTGCTCTGGGAGGGTAGGTTGGGGGGTGGGGGCAGGCCTTTGTTTCCCTTCCTGCTTTGCTAGAAAATTCCGTTTGTAATTCTTTTATGTATCAGGTTTCCTCATAAGATTTCAGTTGAAAGTAAGAGGTTTCAAATGCTAAAAATTTTTGAAAACACAACTTAGATTATCTCTTTGAGGGTGCCAGCTGGGAGTTATAAGAATTAAGCTCTGAAATCCATACTGAAGTGTGCGTGTTTTTCTACATGAATATATGCAATAGATAATTTTATGTCATTTAAAAAATGTTTTCAACATCAATATAACATTTGATCATTTTAGATTATTTTCAAAGTATGGAAGAATGGAAAACAGTTGTCTGTCTCTCACTCACCCTGATCCTGACTCAACCTGAGAAAGTCATTTAACATTTTGAAATGTTCCCTTTTCATATTTTTATTGGGCTTTATTATAATTTTTGAATAATTATAAGCATATGTTATTAGGTTGGTGCAAAAGTAATTGCGGTTTTTGCAATTGTTTTTAACCTTTTAAACCGCAATTACTTTTGCACCAACCTAATATATATAATATACTTTAATTATCAGTTTTCTAGACAGATTTTTTTGTGATCTCAGTTTCAATAAGGTATGAAAAAGCAGAGGTTTCATTAATTCTTTAACTTATTTATTCAAATATCAAGTCTCTACTACGTTAGAGCCTGCAGATACTGTCTGTCATCACTGAATTTGTAGTCTAGTGGGGGAAGAGGCTAACTCATCTCAAGTGTGGGTAGTATTAGAAAGAAACACAGAATATTGTGGAATCATCTGATGGGTAGACTTTACCTATTCTAGGGCCAGGGTAAAAGAATGGGCAACATCAGTGAAGACTTGATGGTGGAGAAACATTTAAGGTGAGAACTAAAAGTTAGCTGGTGAAGGATGTGGAACTGGGGAGGGGAAAAGATTTCTAAATAGGGAATATGCCCTGGGCAAAGGCGCTGTGGTAGGAAAGAGCAGGGTACGTTCAAGGAGTCAAAAGAAATCCAATGTGGTAGGCGCATGGAAAACTGAGTAGCACGAAATAATATTGGAGAAGTGGTCAGGTTGCAAACTGGGTATTTAAAAGAGTCTATCTTTATCTTGAGGGTAATAGGAAGTACGAAAGGAATTTTACCAGAAAAACATAAATGATCAATTATGTGTTTTAGCATGAAATCTCTGGGTGTTTTGTGAAGAATGAAAGTGGGTTGATAAGGGAGAATGCATCTCCACCAGTTAGGCGGCTGCTTACTAATCCATGGGAGAGATAAAGGTAATTCTATACCTTTACCTAAGGTATAGGAATTTGGGTTAGAGAGTAAGGGACAAATGTCTAAGATACAGAGAAGGCAGAATCAGGTGACTCATTTAATGTGGGAGTGAGGGAGACCTGGATGTGACAACCTCATCAGTAGCCTTCCACAGTAAAGAATCTGCTGCCCAGCATGAATCACCTACCCCCTGTGGAGGGAAGGATGGGCGTCCACCTGGGCTACTGAAGTTGAAGGCATGAGGATATTTCATTCCCATGGCCAGTGACTACTATACAGATGGGCACATGTTTTAAGTCCGCCCATTCAACCTAACAAGTTTCGATTCTGGGACTTCCGTTTGTCCTATCAAGGAAGTAGATTCGTTCTTTTCCGTGGTTCTCAAGATTGAGAAAACATGGGGACTGAAGCTATTGTCCTACATTGTCACTTTTTGACTGACCCCAAATTTCAACAAGTTAGATGACATAAAGTGATAGACAGAGTCTTGAGGCCACTATATGAATCCTGAGTCAATCCATGTCCTTCTCCCTGCATTTTTTGGATATATAAGTAAAAAAAAAATATATATATATATATTGTTTTTTATGGGGCTACCTTGGGCTGGGTTTCTTGCCATTTGCAATGGAAAGAATCTTCCCTGATTCACCCATCCCCTCCAAACAGATTAATATTAACAATTTAGTGGTGTTATACTAGCCTTTCTCCAAATGATATATTTTAACAAAGTTGAAATCATATATGTATGTTGATTTGATATCTTACTCTTTGCTGGGTTTATATTCTTCTAGAAACAGAATTTAAGACACGCATATGGTTATAAATAATTAATTTGAGAGGTAACGTTCTGCACTATTTCCCAGTGTAAAGAGGATATAGGCAGAGCACTAACAGAATCCACTATGCGTTCTCCCACTTCTCAGTCCTACCTAAATTCAGATTTGATTCAGTTCTTATTTTTCAGTAATTTATATCTCTTGCCCTTTCAAAAACCATCACTTTCTCTCTGCTGATTGAGTCCCATCAGCACCAAAACTTTTCCAAATATTTTCTACCTTTAAAAGATGTGTTCCTACACTTACCTCTAATTCTACCTTATTTACCTTCACTGTTTCACATCAAACTTTTTGAACGTTGTATGTAGTTGTAGTTTCTACTTCCTGGCCCTACCCCCTCCCACCATTTTCTTCCTAACACAGCCCTAGAGGGTTTCTGTCATCACCACACTTGAAAGTGTCCTTATGAAACTCCCAATAATCTCTATGAAACCAACACCAGTGATTATTTCTCGATCCTCATCTTATTCAACCTTTCAGCATAATTTAACAAAGATCTGCCTTCTTCTTAAGGAATTTTTCCTTCTCTTGATTTTAGTAACACCACATTTTCCTACCTTAATTGTTACCCCTCCGTCTCTTTTAATAGCTCTTTTGTGGTGATACCAGAATTTATTCCATCTGTATACTCTCTCTAACTTAGCTCATTCAATTCCCTTTACTACTTCACTGAACTCCAGATCAATACATATGTGCAACTGCCTGACATTTCTACCTACATATCTAGTAGGCATTTTAACATGTGTAAAACAAAACAAAACTATTGGTTTCTTTTTACCCACCAAAATCTTTTCATTCATTTATGTTTTCCATTTCAGAAAATGTCCACCACTACCCTAGTTGCCAAAAATCTATGAATCATTCTTTATTTTTCTTTTCCTCACCTCCCCCATCTGACATTATTAGTTAATTCTGTTGTCTTCATCTCATCAATAAATCCTGAATATACCAGTTTCCCCATATCCATTTCTACCACCCTAGTGCAAAGCATTGTCATCGTCCCCAATCTACTTGCAATGTCTTCCTGTTGGTCTGTAGATGATTCTACTATTACACAGTAAAATTCAGTGATATTTAAAAATGATACATTAAATCACATTTTGTTCTTCTAAAAATGATCTGATAAATTTCCATTACACTGAAAACAACAACAGCAACTTAATCTTGCCCCTCCCTACCACTCTGACTCACTTCCTACCACTGCCCTCTGCATTCTGGAAACTCACCACACCTGCCTTTCTCTTTTTAGTAGTTCTTAACAGAAAAGTAGCATGCTCTGGGGCACTTAAAAAATGTGTGGTGCATCTTGACTTGCTGTGATGTTCGGTGGCATTACTTACAGTGTGTGAGGGACAGTGATTTAACATATCCTGCAATGTGTGGGACAGCCCATAAAATGAAGCACAGTTCTGCATCAACTATCCTGCTGGCTATTCATGCAGGAGAAAAAAAATCTCCTTCTAATTATTTAAACCTAAACCTAATTCCATTTTACACAGAAAAACAAAATATTTTTGCATGGTTTTAATATACCCTGAAATTTCTAGGAAAACAACTACATTGTAAATTGAGAAAATGTAATATTTTTTGTTAGCTCTCTATCAGGAGTTGCTCATGTTTCAGAAAATCACATCACCAATGGCAATGCCATTTGTGGTGTTTGCGTTGCCAATGCAATACACCTGTACCTGACTCCATTTGTAGTTGTCACATTCATGCTGATTCTAAGTATAGACACAAACATCTGACTACTTCATATGGCTTCTTGTGATCACACCTGAGCATTTTCACTTAGAAATACATATCATTTTATTATAAATTACTTTCCTATTCCTTCGACTTTATACTACAGTTAAGGCATTGTATTAATATTTTGGGCAATTGTTTGTGTAAATAGTTCATATCATGTATGAATTTAATTTTAGGGCAATAGAGGGGATTCTACAAACTATCTGTCATAAAAAGAGGGCATTGGCCTAAATGGGTTGAGAACACTGCTCTAACATTATAAGCTGGATACTATCCTAGGCAATCAAAGTGCTTACTTACACTGGGTGTAAGTACACTGTGTGTACTTGCTCACACAATAAAGGTGCAAAAAGTAAGATACAATTCACTTTCCTCCTTTTTACAGGTAGTCTTTTTTTATATAAGAGAAAATTTGAGTGGGATTTCTCAATTCAAAGGTATTTTCCTTATACTCAATTTGTATTTCTCTAAGATTTTGTCATCGAGTTGCCCATAAGACAGTATTTTAAGTGTTGAAGATTTTTGCCCTTTGGGAGGGAGTATCTGCATATGTATTTTAGAGATTTTGAGAGTGGCTGCACTGGAGAGTGGCTAATGGTGTACAACCATTTTACATCAAGGTCAACTGTAGATATTTAACACACCTGATAATAATAGCCTGTGCATTTGTCACAGGTTGCTTGTGATCCATGGAGAAGTGCTACTGGACAAAGGCAGAGAATGTAAGTCCTTTGTTGTAGGCAGAGGCTCCATACAACTTATGACGCACAGACAAAGGAGATGAAGAGGCCCTCTGATGGGGCACGCTTCAGTGGACTCCATGTTCCCACAATGATGACCCAATGCCAGTGAGACTACTTGACAGGGGTGAGGGTACCATCAAGTTTTGCGGGGAAGCTCACTGCTATTTTCATTAGATTTTTCCATCCTTCTGTCCATTCTCCACTGCTCTGGGCCCTGTAAACATCCCACCAGATGCAGGTGCCTTTTCAGCCTACTTGTGAAATCCTTTTGTGAGAGTGAAAAAGTCAATTCTCCAGGCTTCATTTCCTAGAAAACTATCCCTCCAGCAGCTCCAGGGCTTAGCATGACCCAGTCAAGTTTACCAAAGTTAAACACTCCATTATTCTTCAATGTCAGTTCTCAGTTGTAAAGCTCAAGTACCATGGTTATGTGTTAAGTACTGGGGTTAAGACTGAATTTTCTGTTCCAAACACTAATTAGTAGTGGAACTGTTTCCTTAGAATAAGAGTTAGGGCAATGATATACCAAATATATTAATGGAGGGATTGTTGGTTAGAGCTTCACATGACTTCCATTCAGAAGTGCTAGCTGTCACTCTGGGCACCATGAGATAACATTGTGAGGTCTGACTTGGTTAACTTTCTGCAGAATCTACTCACAGAAAAGCATTCATAGAACAATTCAGTCAATCAATAATACCTGTTGGCTGCTCATTCTCAAAGAAAAATTTGGGTGTGTCAAACAGGTTAATCAAATTAAAGAATATGTTATTGCTTGTGGGGACTTAGGTCAACGGAAATGTAGAACTAAATAGTCCACAGAGAAGCAAATGCAGTGCTTCAGAATATGGTAGCTCCACATCCTATAAGATCCTGTTTTGAAGACAAATTATATTTTAGGGCAAAATGTTATGCATTTATTGAGGACTAGATCAAATATTTCCTCTTTTGTGAAATCTCATTCAGTTTAATTTGGCAGAACAGGTCACTCCTTCCTCCAAAAGTAATTTGTTCATACTTTATAGCACTGACATTGAATTATTATGAATAATAGTAGTAGTCTGGTAGCTATTTGGCAGAGCCTATGCCTTTTCTTATGTATCCTTACGACTTAGTTCAATGGCAGGCACATAGCAGTTGCTTATAAAATGTTTGTTGAAATGAATTTCTGCATGCATGCAGAGATGTATAAATCAATGAATGAATCAATTGCAATGAAGACAATAAAATTTCCTCCACATTAGGGACAGAGTCAATCATGAATACTATTGAAATGGTAGGATTGTGAAATTCCTATTACAGCAACGCATTTAGATGTTATTGGTGGAAAAAATACAGTCTAATGATATTTCACTGGTACCAAACTTTCTGAAAGAGGAACATGGACTAAAGATTGGATCTTAAAATGTCAACGAAAAAGTGTTCAGGAAAAATATGGAATAACTTATAAAATGTCAATTGACCACGAGAACAAAAATTTGTATCTCATTTTAAGCTTAAATATTTAGCTTTAAAAAGCACAGCAAATTGAGGAAAGATACAATTTCTGTTTGTTTGTTTGTTTGTTTTTATCTCCTTGGGGGACTGCTACTTTCTATTGGCAAAGTCAGTCATAGCATTGGGAAACTAGACTCTAATAATTATGCGTGCAAGGTCAGAGTGTGTATTTGCTTGTGTTGTATGCTCAACACAGACGTAAAACATATTAGGTCTTAATAATATTTGTTGAATAAATGGATCAATAAATGAAACATGTTAATCTGACTGTGCTTTTCTTATCAGCAGATTTATAGGCAAAGGGCCAGTTTCTAATGAAAGTTACTTATAACTAACTTTCACTCACAACCTCGGTTGTCCAGTCTTATGTATTCCTCAAAGACTTATTATTTGGAAATGTGAATTCTGGCACAGGTTCCTACTACAACGAATATGTCTTGACTCCAGCTGTCTGGTGATTAAGTTTCAAAGTTATTTCAAGTGCTTCTCCAGCACTTTGTCCACAGAACTACTGTGGCAGTTTTCACACATAATTTCATTTACAAAAAGCTCTTACCAAATGCAATTTTCCTTTCATGAAATTGCCCATATGTAGAGTTACTTTTGTACAGTTTTCTACAATCAGGAGAATCTTAGTTTGATTAGATGCACACCTGTTGGGGATAGTTTGAAAAAGAGGGAGTAAGGACTTGGGAATTTGAAGGAAAAAAAAAAGAGGTAAAGCAGGTGGTAGAGCAGGAGAGAGCTTTTTAAAATGCAGCTTTGGGAAAAATTACTGTAGCTGATGCAGTGAGAACTGCTTCTCATTGGCTGGAAGGTGGAAAGGTGCATGTGTTTTAGCATGGAACTGTCGTTAACAGAACTAAAGTTTCTTGAGTGGGTACCTGAAAGGTACCTCTTTGGTATGCCTACTTGCTCAAACAAAAGTTGCCTAGGGCTTTTCCCAGCCAAATGACTATGTATTTGGGGTCACAATGTGACCCAAGAGGCAGGAGTCAACAAGTCATCATCTACCCAGAAAGGCATGTAACATTATGTGGAGTACAACGTGTGCAGGGTAGGGGAGAGGTATATTACCTGCTGTAAAGCAAAACAAATATACAGGTATGTTGTAGAAAATGCTGGGAAGGGATTTTAGTATGCTGTCTTCATTGTTTGGCTTTCAAGAATGAAAAAGTCTATTTGTAATGACTTTCATAGCTTCGTTGAACCTTGGTGGCCCAAACTTATTTTTCCTTTAAAGGCTTATTTGTTTTGGAAATGTGACTTCTCCTGGCACAGGGATTTTTGGAGCCTAATCCTTTTATTGGAGAGGGAGAATATATGTGTGTGTAGCAACGTAAAAATTGCATGAGCCACAGAGATGCAAAAATATTACTTTCTTTATCTTTCCATAACTAGACTTCATTTTAATCTTGAGGCCCCTTTTCAGTCTGAAGCAGAAAACTTCATTTAGTTACTTATACTTTTAGTGGTTTTTCAGTGATTTCAAATTTAAGTCCAGTCAACTTCCAGATTTCCCCTCTCTGACCCTGGGACTGCTGTTAATCATCAATGTTTGGCAGCGTGCAATGTTTTTGGAGAAAGGGCATCCATTCCTCCATATTGATTTGCCTTGTGCTGACTGCAGCTGAGACGGACAATAATCCTGCTACAGCCTTTGTTTGTCTACTTGTCTGGAACTTGGGGGCCCTCTAAACTATTATTTTCAGAAGGATCACCATCCCTCTTTCAGACTGAAGTTGTACGGTCTACACTGTAGCAACTTATTCTCCCAATGACCACCAGAATCTTCCCTGTCTGTTGGCTTTGTATGACATTTAGGAAGTTCTTTGCCACCTAAGAAAATATGTGGTACCCCTTGATTCCGACTGGACCCTTGAGAACTTTTATGAGACTACAGAAAACCCATTGTGAATTTGTCCTTCCTCCTTTCCTTCTTTCCTCCCTCTCACCCTCCTTCCCACCCTCCTTTTTCCTTTCTTCTTTCCACTTAACATTTATTGAGTGCCAGCTACTTACTAGGACTGGTAGTAAAAGGTTCTTTCCCTGAAAAATCTTTCCCTGAAGGATCTCACTTTCTAGTAGAATGTGAGAACCAAAATAATTTAACCACCCCCTGCAACACACACGCAAAGCTTGGACACTGAAAACTGAAACTACTTTCCCCCACAGTGTACTGTCTATATTAACATAATTTTTTAATGAAACTCTTGTCCAGGCTAATGGCTTTAACTTTTCAATGGGAAGCTTCAATAGGCACTTTACACCCTCAAATTCTTTGAACCCCTTGCCTCAAAAGTCCTTGCCTTCCTGTTTCATGGTCCTTACGCAGTTCTGATCAATCCCCCATCTCCACCTCCACACCCAAGTGGAAAGACCACATTTAAACAAACTTCAGTTCTCAATAAATTCTGATCTTTTCTCTCTGAGACACTGCCAAAGCACTGTCAGGGTGGTATCTTCCCTTATGTGGTAAGCAACAAACCCAGCTTTGCCTCAACAAATCTTTAACAGGCTATGTTGGTGGTATTCGGGGAGCCAGCATTCTACAATGGTATCATCGTAACTCTGCAGTGAGCCCTGCTTCTACTAAGGGAAGGTATATTTGGTACACATATCATTAGCTCTAATTTCTGTGGAAGATTATTTTCAATGTATGTTTATGGATGATCAGAAGTCACGCCTTTCACTGTTACTTCATGATATGGTTAGGATATCTAATAGAGATGTCTTCTCAATGGATATTAAAAATGTGATCTTTGTTCATCACCATGTTAAAATTTACATAATGCAGATTCTACTTATACCTCAGAGATAGAGTGAAGGCTCTCTCCGTGATGCCAAATGCTGAGTGCTCCTCACCTGTCCTGGACCCATGCTCCATTCAGTCACCTGATACTGTGATTACTTTCCTAAAATATCTGACACCAGAGACACTATTTTTACATTATTTTGACTAACGCTTGTCCTTTCTATCTGCTGACCTACCCAGGTGTTACGGCTGGATGTATTACTCTGAATTCATGGGTTGAAATGGTAGCTCCCAAGGTGATGGTGTTAAGAGGTGGGGCCTCTGGGAGGTGATTAGGTCCTGAGGGAAGCGCCCTCATGAATGGGAGTAGTGCCTTTATTAAAGAGGCTAACATTGCTTGCTTGCCCGTTCTGCCATGTGAGGATATAATGAGAAGTCTTACCTGGAATAGGGCCCTCAGCTGACCATGGTGGCACTCTGATCTTGGACTTCCAACATCCAGACATGTGAGAAATACCTGTTGTTTATAAACCACGAGTCTGTGGTACTTTGTTATTGTAGCCTGAACAGACTAAGAGGTGAACTGGGCTGAACGATAAATACAGTCCCTAAATTTCTTTTGTTAAGCACGTGCTAGACCTCCATTGGCCAGGGTTCTCAGGTGTAGGCAACCGAATCTGACTTAACAAGTGTACTTGGAAAGGGATTTATGCTAGTTCACAGAGTTATTGGGAGAGCTAAAAGTACAGACTCTAGGCTGAGCTTCTGGGAACAATGCCCAGAATCACACTGAAAATTGGCTCACAAAGGAAGCTGCTGTTGACATTGCCCTTGAAACCCAATGCCTCTGCCGCGATGAGGAAGATGTTGCATTGGGCAGGTGCTCCAGCCATTGCTGGCCTCACAAGAATCAAGCACTCCTGCTACTACGATGGTGGAGAATGGTTTTCAAGTGTGGTCCCTGGCTGCAGCATTGGTGGCATCACCTGATGACTTGTTAGAAACGCAAATTCTCAGAACCCACCCCAGACACCCCAGACCTATTGAATCAGATGCTCTAGGGGTAGGTCCTGATGATTTGAGTTTCTGATGCAGGTTAAAGTTTGAACACTGCTATATGAGACTGTTCATTTTATTACTCTAAATTTTGTACACATAGAGCTGTATCTGTTTGGCAGAATACAGGTCATTTGAGGAACTCTAGCTACAAAGGACACTAAGTCTACACAGGTACTTCTCAAAATTCAATGTGCATGCATGTATCATCTAGAGATCTTGTAAAATGCAGATTCTGTTTTAGTAGGTCTCGTGGTTGTCACCAACAAGATCGCCCATACTCCTGCTCCATGGACCACAAGTTGAGTAGATCAAGTAGTACAGAAACACATACTAGAATGGAGGTCAGTGGATTGTGACTAATCCTATATGCAATATTGTCTACTCATCCTCTCTTTTAATAAAAACTCATAATCTCCAAAATGTTCAAGAGGAAGAGATCTTCCTCATGGCAAGGAGTGTGCTGAATCTTCATCCATTTTCCTCTCTACTGTCTTTATTGAATAAGGAATCCACCAGCCATTTATTGGAAAACTTTGGAAGGTCTAGGTATTGTATTTTGGGAGAGAAGTTTTGTTTTCCTTAAAGCCTGTGTTAAACCAGACTAGTCCCTTAACTTTTCCTCTGAATCTCCTTAGTCTTTTAAGGCTATCTCTCAATCAGAAAACAAACCCTAGCAACTTGATAACATGCCCTCACCAAGACTATTCTTGTTACTTCCACTGCTGAATGTCCACCTGCCAAGAGAGCCTAAAGTTGAGCCCTTCCATGGTAAAAATTCCTGGAGAATTCAGGCTACCTGGTAGCCAGGTGATTAGACTCGACCTCTTCCCTCATGGCTAAATCAGTTCTTTGTTTTCATAGGAATATTCTCAAATTTCAGTAATAGTTTTGCCTTTCCTGCCTGGAGAAATTTGACCAGTATTACCATTTGTTGATTTACATTTCTGCCTTATCATGATATTCCACTCAACATAGCCTCCCATCAGAGAACATATTTTACAGCAAAGGAAGTATGTCTGGTCTTATCATGTGCCCATTATCCAAAATGATGGCTCTGTTCTCTAGTAGGAGGTGTGTCTTCCTCCAAGCTCTGCTTGTTTCTGAATCAGAAGACAAAGAAAGGATCCACTGTTCTGGCCTTGTTGAGATATATATGCCAATTACTAGGGGTAAATTAGGTTGCTGCTACAAAATAACTGGAAAGAGAACTACATTTGGAACCCAGGGGCCTCAATAGAGTATCTTTTAGTGTCTTTTCTTGCTCCGTCATCCCAGAGAAGATCACCAACAATTCATATTCATCAGGAATAATGATTTGGGTCATCTCACTATTTAAAGAACCCCATCTAACTGAAATGATAACATAGGGTAAGGATGGAAAGTGACAGCTGTCACGAGTAACATAGACCTTGTGACAAGTTTTAGAAACAGGAACTGTAGCTACTCTGTTTTATGTTAATTGCTTCTTTTCTCCTTCCTTTATTCTTTTACTACTACCTTACACGGCAAAAAAGAACTGGTGATGGCTCATGATTTAGATTTCATGTAAGAACATGGCCATGATAAGTAGCTGATGAGACTTTTTGGGAGACAAACATCTTGTCTGGACAAAGGCTCAAAATAAGTGTTAAGGGGTGAAAGTGTTTGCCTCTGCTGGATATCTTCTGCTTGCTAGTTCTGCTTTCTAAGGACACTGACTGAATTGAATGTCATCGTCTCCTTTCCCTCTGGTTTCTTGCTGTTTGTCTAATGGGGATCAGAAGCATGAGTTCTGAGGGAGGCCAGTAAAGTTAAGACACTTGTTTTCCTGGGTCCCTGTGGGTTTGCTGGATACTGGCTACTTCCATAAAGCTAAGGGCTCAGCCTCCGTCAGATGGCCCACTCCACACTGCTGTCTCTGCCTTCATGTTCTCTTCTTGCCCCATCCCTGCAGACCTATGAGGTAATGACACCCACTACTCCTAGCTCTGGGGTACAGCATGCGCCCTGTGGTTTCTTATACGTTCCCCATTCCATTTGTAACTAGCTCCTTTGTTAGGCTTTCCTTAAATCATCCATTTTGACAGTGAAATCTAAGTCCTGCCAGGATCTTGTCTGATTCCCGGGTGAGGTTTGACAGTCTCCCCACTACAGTGACCAAGATTTCGATCCTCACTCCTTTTGTGGCTGCAGAATAATTAACTTTCACTTTAAAATGATTTCAGGTTATATTTATTCATGTAGACAATATCCCTTTAAACATCCTATCATGTTGGCATGAATTGAAGTTGTATGGAATGAATTTTCAATAGATTTAAACGAAGTGGGAGCCTCTCACACCAAGAGTACAGTCAGCATAAAGGAACACTATCCGATGTGCATTGAACAATTTTACGTACCCCCTAATCAGTGTTTTCAACTTTATGTTAATATGATCCATCTTCCAATGGCAATTGTAAGGGGAGAATAAAATGTTTTCTATGTATTTTTATCATTGAATCATATTTTCTTTTTCTTTCTTTCTTTCTTTCTTTTTGTTCTTAATTCAAAATTGTAATTTCACTGGGAAATAAGTGGCAACTGAACATTTATTTGTGTAATTTGCTACAAAACTACACTGGGTTACCTGAGAGAACACTAACCATACCTAGTCCTAGATGTATACATAGAAGACACAATAAATGTTTGCAGAGCAAATGAATTAAAATAATTTTTTTTTTATTTGGTTTATGTTTCTGAGTGGGTTTGTGATATCAGTATCAATGATGTGATGGATTTTCAGACCACTTGTACTATTTTTTCACCACGAATATAAAATTTTCAATAATATTATATATATATATTTTTCTCTTGGGCAAAGAGAGAGTCTAATTAAAATAAGGAGAATTTATTTTTTAATTGAAAATTAAATGGCTTCTGAATAAATCCAAGCATTTTCATGTACCTGCTTTAAATTGAAAGAATGATGAGTAAATGAAAACAAATAAACATGTATTAGCCTTAAAAGGAGAACATATAGGAGAGACAAGTTGCAGTCTCATGGCCTGGGAAATGTGGGGGACTGAGGGCATATCAAACTTGTTAGTGACAGTCTTTTCGGGTGAACCCTATAGAGGACATTTCATTCAGCTCACTTATCCACTCACTCACTTTTATTTGTTGTTACGATTAGGAAATATTATTTATGAGCCTCTGTGCAGTAGGTATTGTTTCAGGTACAGGGCATACATCAGTCAATAGAACATATCTGGTCCTTTTACTTAGTGTCCAGTCCGGAGAGACTTCTTTAGACTTAAAACAATATTTCCTATGCAACCCCTGTTTCTCCTGAACTCTAGGTTGATGGATCATGGCTTCTGCTGAGACTTACAGAAGCAGGGGTTAACTATTCTTTTGTTCGCATGAGAGAGAAAAGAGAAATAGAAGTTTTAGTTTAGGGGAAAATCTTGATTTTATGAAGCGACTGTATACATTAGCGAAGCTTTGGTGAGGTATTGAGAAAACTGGGATGGGCAGGATGTTGTGGTTTCTCAGTAAGTAGAAGCACTGAGATTATTTTGGTCAAGTTGACATAAGCTTATTGAAGAGGAATTTTATCAGAGATAAGATCATGAAAGAGAGATGTTAAATTATTCAAAAAAATGAATGAGACTTTAACCCTAGAGTTACATATGAACTGAATGAATTTTGAGCTGTGGAATTTTTTAAAAAATAAGGATTTAAGAGTAATTTAGATATATACTCTGATGATATAAAGGTGTCAAGTGGGGGGACTGTCAAGTGTATAAAGTGACATTTATTCTTTACTACTATTGATATTTTCCCTTTTAAGTAGCAAAGCCTAATTTTCCTCTCTTTGAGTGTAGATTAGATTTAGTGCATAACTAGTAAATTAAATAAAGTAGACGTGATGGTGTACTTTCAGTACACGGTCACAAAGGCATTGTGGCTTCCTACCTGCTTTTTCCTTGGACCTCCTGCTCTGGGGGAAGCTGGCTGTCCTGTGGTGAGAACACTTAAGCAGTTCTAGGAGAGGTCCGTGCAGCAAGGTATGAAGGCTACATGTCAACGATCCGTTATACACTGAGGACTCCAGCCGATAGTCATGCAGTTGACCCATTTTGGAAATGAATCCTTTAGTCCCAGTCAAGCCTTCAGATGATCGCAACCTCAGATGATACCTTGACTGCAACCTCATGAGAGTTCATGTGCCAGAACCACTCAACCACTCAGCTTCGGGATTCCTGACCCACAGAAACTGTGAGATAATGTATGTTGGTTGTTTTAAGCTGCTAAATTTTAGGGTAATTTGTAACACAGCAATAGATAATCAAACAGGGAAAAATACAAATCAGTGGGCTTATATTTACACAGTATGAGTGCCTACTTGCCAGAGCAGTTTCAAGATATAATTTGCAAGACTAAGTGTCTCAACCTCAGGATAAAAGCAATGCAGGGGAGCTGACCATTCATGTGTGTACGACAAGGTAAAAGGGTGAACATGTGAAGCAGTTCAGGTTATCATGAGGGAACAAGAAGGGGAAAATCTCAGCTGGTACAAGGCAAAGGAAAAATAAAAATCCTCTCTGTCCCAGTAAATCAGATGGCAATTTAGAGTTCATGTCCACAAAAGAGTAGATATCTTGGTATCCTGTAGTACCAAATGTGGGTCTTCACAAGAGTCAGAAGTTTACTTTTGTTGTGTTTGTCAAGGAAGGGAAAGGGATAAGCAGGAATGAATCATTGAGGTATTGGAGGACGAGCTCACTGTTTTGTCAGTGCATCAATTGCCTGGGGTCATCCTAACAGTCTTAAGGCTTGCTGGTGCCTGACTTGTCCCCTCATCCCCAGCTCTTGCATTGAGGAGGCACCAATATATATTTATTGAAAAAGGGAATGAATACGTTAAAGAAAAAAGAATGAAGAGACAGAAGGGGTGGTGGGAAGATGGGATAAGTGTAAGAAAATCCAAGGGAGATGGGAAATGGATGAACAGAATGTAAGAAAAGAGCAAGAGGAAAAAGAAAAGAGAGACAGGGAGAACAGGGAAATCGGAAGAGGAAAAGAAGCAAGAGGGAGGTGGTAGGCAGTGCCACTGCACTGGAGCATGAGAGTGAGGGTGAGCCTTGAGCAGGGAGGACATGTTCTCAGGTCCCGGAAGTGACTGTGAGAGACAGCTCAACTGGGAAGTCACAGGAGGCTCCCACTTTGTCAGCTTTATGGCCATCACAACAGTCCCCTCACGTCTTTGTTGGGACTTTTTTTTTTTTTAATGGGATGTCTGATATTTTCTATGACTTTGCCCTCAAGCAAAGAATCACAAAAAAATCACCTATGTGTGATTCATTATTTTGAGACTTTTTTTTCATGATTTTAACAAAGAAACCACCATATAGAGAGAACTGCTGGCTTCTTATGATGTATTTTCAAAACTTTGTGATCATAAACATTATCTAAAGACCTTTAAAAAAGTACAGATTCCTAGACCCAAGACCTACTGAATCAGAATCATTCATTCATGAGATTCTCAAAATACATCAGTTTTTTGTTTTTTTTTTTTGTTTGTTTTTTTTTCTGCACATGGGAATGTCCCTGAAAAATATTTTGTTCCAAAATCTCAACCCCATTATCTCAGTCTCAAACAAGTGCCCCTTTCCAGGTACTAACCAAAAGATGTACTTTGATGCCAGTGTTCCTCCAACCATCTGTAATGAAGGACTAGTTTTTGTTTTTTTTTAACTTCTAAAGTGTCACAGATCAATTTTTTTCATAGAAGAGTCTATAAAATTGAATTAATAGAAAAATGAAATAAAAACACATACTAAACAAAATTTTCACATTTTTTTATTATTAAGTTCAACAGACGTAAGATACTCTATCAAATTGCTATAAAGGTTTCTAAATGCTTACTCTGAATTTCTACTCCTTGGGGTTTGGGGCAAACAGCTCTGGGGCTGCAAAGATGGGCCTTCTTTGGGATTCCTGTTCCTAACGGAACAATTCTAACCATTTCTCTTCCCCTAAGCAATAGTTACTACCTCAGTTCAATTTCTGTAGCAAGTGGAGTTTAAACTCTTCAAAAATCCTGCATACAATTCTCACGGACATGCATGAGAAGACCAAATAATTGGCCCCTGCTTATTAACCGCCTGCCACCAAGTCCCCTCTCTCTAGCTGACGCTAATTTCCTGTCCCCAAGCCAATCTGTAATCCATTCCAAGAGTTCTTCCCCTAAGCTATGTTTTTGATCTTGTAAATCAATCTGTGTGTCATGCAGTTGTATCACATGCTTCTCTGATATCCAGCTGTCCACAGTTTCACCCTGATCTATTCATTAGACAGTAATGCTCAAAGGATTGAAGTCAATTAATATGGAAAGGCACAGTGTTTCTCTCGCGTTCCTCACTTGTGGGTTGATGCTGGGAGTTCTGCAAATTATCAATTAACTCACTTTCTTCTGTTGCCTGGAGACATGATTTTCAATATGTTTTCATGAACTTTGAAGTTCATAGGGGTGGGTTCCTCTTTGTTTTCTTTTCTAAATATTAGGAATGTAGCATGTATTTGTGTTTTATTATCCACACATGGACTGTGAATTTCCTTCTTTCTCGATTACAATCAGTGAAAGTTTGCAGAAAAAAGATAGCACCTTAGTTTTTAGAACACTCTCAGTACGTAACAGTATAGAAATAAGATGAAGAAAGGAAAGGTATGCTGGTATAAACTACCAGCTACTCCATTCCCCGGATTTCAATGATTATCTTCTCCAAATCACTTTAACATTTCTTTTTCTCAAATCACTTGACCACTTACTAATAATTCAGTCCCAACAACTGGCCAAGTAGTCCTGAGGGTCTGGTTGACATCTTAATTTCAGCATACACCAAACAATTTTATTAGGTTGGTGCGAAAGTAATTGCGGTTTAAAAGGTTAAAAATAATTGGAAAAACCGCAATTACTTTTGCACCAACCTATATTTTCTTCTCAAACCAAATATTTGACTTACCAGTTATTCAGGGTAAAAACTTGGTATTATCTTTAAATCAACTCTTTCCTTACATAGCTAGCCTTACAGAACTAATTTCTGCAAGGTATAATCCTCTCTTTTGTTCCTCTGTTACAACCCAGACCCTCATTATTTTTATCTAGAGGGTTAGATTAAATGCTTTCATCTCACTCAGCCACTCCTAGTGTTAACCCAACTTAACACAACCACCAGATATATTTATTTTATTTTAAATCAAATCAATTTGTTTTAAAATACAGCTTGACCTTAGTGATTCTATATTATCAATAGAATACAACTCACATTTCTTAGAATGGTGTTCAAGACCTCTATGTCTCAATAAGTATCCTAACCTCCTACAAACAGAACCAGAGCCTTTCAAAAATACATACTTCACAGTGTTCCATCTGTGTACTTTTGCATTCCATTTTTCTGGAATGTGCCAATTCTCAAGTGTTATAGTTTTATCTATAACACTCCCCCTTTATAATCTCCACCTTTCTCATGAATCTCTTCCCTGATTCATTCATTCAAAAATAATCCCTCTGCCTCCCATAATATTTTTTCTTTTCTTTATTTTATTTTATATAAATTTGCATTGTTTATATCATCTGGAAGGTTGTAAGCCATTCAGTTAAACACTTAAATTGTGTTTCACTATTGGAGCATAGTTTTAGAAACCATCACACTATTGTTTTTATTGTTATTTTAATGTAGAAGATTTTGGAATTGACAGACCTGGATTCTAATTCTGCCTCCACCACTTTTTTGCCTCTTTGTCCTCTGTTTCTCATCTGTGAAGAGAGAATAATAACAGTACCCATTCCATAGATTTTTTCTTTTGAAAGTCAAATAAGAATGTGTATCAAGCACTTAGAGTGTGTCTCATATGTACCAGGAGCTCAATAAATGTTGGCTATTGTTATACCAAAACTGAAATAAAGGGAGGTTAATAATGAAATAATTTGCACCCCAAACACATTTATTTTGTTGTCTGTAGCCTTAATTACCTGGGATTCCTAAAGAATAAAGTCGTATAAGAGACAGTGCAGAAACTCCCCCACGGTGGGATTATCATCCAAGAAAGGTCGAGCAAACACAAATTTGACTCTTCCTTGTACACAGAGTATTTGCTCTCCTCTTTGCCATTCTGTGCGTTCCCTTACAAGATTCATTTAACTCCCAAAGACAACAAAGATATGTTTCTTGCTCTGTGAGGGTTTATTATCTAGTTGGGGTGGACAATTCTATACACATAGAATTATCATACAAAGCTGATTGTAATTCCAAGAGAAATGGCCTTGAAGGATGCAAATGACTTCATGAGAAGACAAATTTAGAGGTCATCCTAATGAAAACAATTGAGGACATGGCAAAGGCAGAGTGATGGAAAATTCTCCTATTTTGGGGGATTATTGTTTGAATATTTTATTCCTCTTCTACACACCTCCAGACAAACTTAAAAATTCTAAGGTGAAGAAAATGAGGGAATAGCTACCCAGAAGGGAGCCAGTCTTGGGAACTTGCTACACTACCACAATAAAAACCAATGATGATGCTAAGTATGAATAGTATAAATAGATAAAGTGTAATCATATATGCTCATCATCAATAATACATGCTCATTACCATTCATGAAAAGAAAACGTGTCAGTCATAGCAAGTATCAATATCTTTTCCAATAATTAGAAAAACACAGTATAAACACATCTATCACAGTTTCAGGTAAGGTTTATGTGTCTTTCATTCAGATGTGTTTATTACCAACCAGATCTATACATTTACTGTAACCAATAATAGATATAGTAAATGATTACATTAATTTGTAAAGCTATGGTTCTTTTCCTCTTAAAGGGCTTTTTAATATTTCATTGTCCTTCATTGACCCAATTTCTTAGAGAGGAGAGTCTAAGGAGGCCTTTTTTTTTTTTTTTTTTTTTTTTTAATAAAGCTTATAGAGAAGGTGGGCATTTTTCTCTTTAAAAATCATATAAAAAAATAAGACAAAGTATTTTGCCAGCCTGGGATATTAACATAAAACATGTGGAAAATGCTGCTGTCACAAAATACTGTAGACTCTTTTTCCTTAGATCCAATTTATCACAGCGTTCTGAATTTGAGTATAACTTTTTTGGTAAAAATGACTCTTCCCTCATCTATGTGAACAAATGGGACTTGAAGCATAGCATCACAAGAGGATTTCCTATGCTATGTTAAGGCCCCGATATAGGGACATTCCATTGTGAATATAAATATCTCCAGTCCCTCGAAACATGCCACTCCATATGGTTTTGCTTAACAATGCAGCAGATGCCCTAGATGGAAACCACCTCTTTAGCTATAGGCAGGCCAGCAAGATTCTGTCACTGTGTTCTCACTGGTAGATCAGTGGACATGGATGCCAACGGGGGCAATCCCTTGGCAGTCAAACTTGCAGGCGACTTGCAGGCAGGGTATTTTAAGGCTTCTCTACCTTAGAAGCCTGCCAGGTTTATTTTATTGTATGTGTGGCCGTGTCAATTTTTCCCCCAGATCTGATGCTTCAGAGAAATCTACCAGGAATAAAGCCAAGGGAGAGAAAGGACTCAATGAAGATATATAGTCAACACTGACATTGATTATCTTTTCCCACTACTTTGCATCAAATGAGAGTCTCTGGACTTTTGTTTTCAATGAAAGTCTCCTCAATTAACCCCACTCTTCATGTATTCACAGAGGCTACAGAAATTATTTCCTGGATATAAGAAATTTATTGTAAAAATTCTTAGGAGATTGAGAGTTTTTTTGAATGAAAACATACAAATTAAAAGTTAAAACTCAACTTTTGGGAAAACTCCCGATGCCAGAAGCTAACTCTTACTGTGGTGTTAGTGATATTTACCTTACCATATCCGGGGCTATGGAAAGAGAGGATACTGCCTGCTTCCTCAGCCCATCTCTTTTATTCAAGGCTCTTCTTATATAGCTGTCTACTCCCATCGATTCTTTCTGATGATTGATTCCTGCTTCTTAACGTGCCTCCAGACCCTCTCTCCTTTATTCTAATAAGGACTTAAGAAGGTAGATTTTAATACCTGTATTTACTTATTGTACTAAAAAATAGAATTACTAGCATTCCAAATCCTGTTGCCTTATTTGTATAACTGTGTCTTCAAGTTACTTACCAATTCTTGATGAAAATTGTCAATTTCTTCATCTTCCAGCGTCTTTCAGCTAATAATACTGAGTGTCATCCATGTGTTAGGATGCCCTAGGTGCTTAATTTTTGGAAGAAACTGAAGGATACAGAAGAAGAAATGAAAGTCTAGATATTTGACCCAATTTGGACCAAATCCTAGAAAACAGCTAAATTGGGTTGAGAATATAGTTTTCTTTTTCTCTATAGTTCAAATTCTTTTTTATTATACCTTGCTTTTATCTGTAGACTACAAGTAAGACTATTTTACTATCATATTTTTTTTCCCTCTCTTGGATTTTATATTTTTTAGGAATAGAGAAATTGTTTTTTTTCTTTTGATATAGAAGGCCTATGCCTAGGTTATACTTACGCTGTTAGTGGAAACTAACTGACTCTGAAATTAATAACACATATTGTCTCCTTCTTGCATCAACTTCTTCTTGTCAAGTTATCTGTACAAGCCTCTTCCTTCTATATGGCCCATGCTCACAGAATTGAGCTTTTGTCCTGGTCTCCATTCCCAAGAATTGGGATGATGTTAAGAATACTCAAAGTCTACCTTGATCACTTGGACAAGGTCCTCCCGTCATTCTATGAGGGCTCCCCAAGGGAGATCATACAAAGGAAGTAAGGGATCAATTTATTAGTAGGTGCAGCTTTGACATAGTTACAGAAAATTGAGCTGACTTTTCAAGAGAATTCCTTTTGTGGGCGAAAGACTTAAAATGTTTGATGCTGCTGAACTCAACCCAAAATCTCTGGACTTGTATATTTATTAGATAAAGAAGACTCAAATATTTTGCCTTCACATAGCCAAACAGAATATTGATGCTCCAGGCATTTTTCTAGGGTGTCACCTGGACTGACAATTTCATAGCTTCTTACAGAGGGAAATAATATTCAAGAGTCAAAATAACCTTCTATTCATTTTTCTCTTAATATATTGTCCGTTTTACTCTTTATTGAGCTTTTACCAGAAAGTTTATAGGAAGTTTTTATTTTCTACCTGGAAAAGACTAAATGCTTTATGTGACTTATTTCATTGAATCATAAAGTCAAGCATTATATTTGCATTGTAGATATTATCATCCCATTTTACAAATGGTAAAACCGGCTCTGAGAAGTTAAGGAAATTTTTGCAGCATCACTCAGGTAGTAATTAATAGAGATAGACTTTGAACATGGATGTTCTTGATATCTGAGTCTTGGTTTGGCCTAGTACATTATACTGACATAAAACCATGGGTCAGGTTTAATTGTTATATACTCTATTTTATTGAGGCTCAATATAAGAAGTGGTTGTATGGAGAGTAGTGGTTTTTTAAATTCTTTGTAAAAAATCATCATTGAAATTTTTTCTATTTTTTGACATTGTACCTTATTTGGAAACTAATAAAATAAATTACTTCCAAATTTGGTTTGAGAAAAATGCTTTATCACTTAAAGAACTAATGTTTTGTTTTATTATAATAGAAGTATATATGTAGTTTCCTTTCTTTGCCTCTCTCTCTCTTTCTCTTTCTCTCTCTCTTTTTTTTTTTTTTTTGCTTTCCTTTTAGAAAACGGAAGACTAAATTTTAAAGCTCAATCATGGAAATTATTTTAGGAGGAGATTAGGAGGTTGGTATACACTCTTTATCATATTTTCTTTTCATATTGAGTTTGCTTTTATTTTTAGTCTGAAATCCATTTTTGAAGAAAAAGTTTATTAATATAAATCCAGAATCAAAACCTGTATTTTTAAAATGAAACTTCTGAAGTTGATCTCTCATCTTCCTATCACCTGTTTATCTATCTATCTATCTATCTATCTATCTATCTATCTATCTATCTATCTATCTATCCATCTATCATCTTCTTATATTGTTTTTTTCAAATTCTGAAAGCTTACTTTTTTGTCATAGCAAGTCTTAAGTGTTACTCTTTCAAAGCTCAAATTGAAAACTTACTTAAGAAAAAGATTGCAACATTCTTTTAAAGGACAGAACTTAACAAATTATATCAGATTAAAACTGACAAAATGCCAAGTCTTAGTCTTAGTTCACAGTTTATTTTAAATTTTATGAGAGTTTGCAGTTGTCTTCTTTTCTCCTCCTGTCCTTCTCTGAAACATTCCAGTCATTATCACATCATATTTATAGCAATCTTTCCTCTGAAAATGTGTTCATGGAACACTGACCATGTTTCATATATAAAAATGAATCCAAAGTAAATTGATTGAAAATATACATATTGTGTTTGAGTTAAGATGATGTCAAAGCAACTGGGCAACTGGTTACCTCAGATACTTCAGGTGTTCAATGCATGTCATTATTTGGCCACGTCTGTGGGCAAATAAGTCCAAGTAGTTACTTGGCCTTGTGGCAAACAAAAAGTTGACTAAATTCTGCGTTGTCAAGTAGTTCTGTTGGTGTCCCCTAGGATAATTAGCTTCAGGTGTTTTTAACAGTGCTTTAACGTGGTCTGTCTGGCGCGACACAATTCGCTTTTCTGACTATATAGGGCAGAGGGCATTTCCTGCCCTGAATCCCAAGGATGTGAACGAAGCATTGTTAACTCCTACAGCCCTTCTCTTATCATGAAACTGCAAGCATTTTCATATAATGCACATCTCGCTAATATGTGTGCATACTTTATTTGTGTGTTTAAATCATTATATATATGAAATACTTTTATTCATTCTGACTTCTTGTCCTGGTCGTTTCAGAAAACTTTTTCTGTATGAACAGGAGTCTTAGAATAGATGCAGGAGAAAACATTATTAAGTCTGTAACAAGTTAACCTAATTCGTCAAATCTGAGACTATTAGAGCTAACAGATTAAATGTTATCTTTCAGGACAAATAGAACAAAACCTTTGGTGTTTGGAAATTTATTAATTGCCAAATGGCCTGAATTCTGATGAAACAGAAAGAAGTAATATTTCTCCTGTTTATGATTAAATAGTTCATATGTTTTGAAAAAAGAGCAAAGAATGAGTTACGTATTTTAATTACAGCTAAATCCCAGGCTTGGTGTTACTTCTTCTAGATTTCACTTTTCCCGAATATATCGCTAGTACCTAGATCAAGATGATTCCCTTCTATAACTCCTGTGGCTAAACATCTGTATCTTTAGTATTCTGATGTTTGAAAGTGGCAATATATAATAATTATGCTCAGAATTGTGAAGATTACTGGCTGTGCTGCCACTGTTATGCGTATTTGCATAGATGATGACACGAAGTGAAGGTTTGGCCATTTTATGTCTGTGGATCAAGGTAGGTAGCAAGACAGATAATTTAGTGCTTAAACTCTTTAGTCAGACTGTCACTACTGGTTGATTACTCAAATAATCAACAGTCCACACTTCATTTTCTGCCGTCTACAGAATCTCTGCATATATGATGACCAAGACACATAAAAGACTGACTTTTCACTGGGGTGTTATTTTTATGACGTGAACGAATTTGACCCAACTTTTCTCCCTTCTTTTTCATATCTGACTTCCAGGCGTGACAGGGTGTTTTCCAGGATGCCTCCACGGTTCCTGCAAAGGCATCATTAGTCATGGCCTCCCCTGGACTGAAGGAGAGAGGCCATCCCTTTGACCAGCTGCAGGGTGGCCAACTCAGATGAGTTCTGCACTGAGGAGAAGGACTGAACTCTCTTTTGTTTCACATTCTTGAAGGCTTTTCCTGGCCAGTGTTGCTTTGTCAGGAATGTGCTCTTGGGCTGTTGGGTTGCTGCCAGTCACTTCGTCCTGAAACTGGAGTGAGTAGAATCCTGCCAAAGATTAGTCTGAGAAATCTGGATGCAGGCTGGCAATTCAAGCAACAGCTTCAGCCAAATTGGCACAGTTGGGAAAACCTTGGAGAATCACAATTATTTTAGACAAAATACGAAGTTTGTGAGCTTTCTAAACATTATGTAAATCAGCCTTGATCCCTAATTCACGGAAGCACAGAGGTCCACCACTTGTGGTATGTCTGTAAATGTATTAATGCTCTGATTCATGTCAAATTGCACCGTGGTTTACAAAGAGGAAATCAAATAGTGCTGCTGTGGTGATGCTTCAGCACCTGTAGCAGCAGGCAGACAGCTCAGGTGTCTTAACACCTTTCTCAGAATTCTGGTTCTCATCCCTATCAGGACCCAGAAGCTGCCAGGCTATGAGCGTGCTTGTGAATTGAAGAACCTGATGTGGAATATTAACAGTACCGTTTATGGAGAACCTATTCTTTATGCTTCACATTCCTTATCTAATTTAAGTTAGTCCTCACATTGGCCCTGTGAGGCAAGCTTGATTATTGTTACCAATTTCATCTCAGAGAGATCAGGTGTTTCTACAAGCCTTGCTGAGCTAAGATATTCCTAGAGATGCAAGGTGTAAAACGGGAAGCAATATACCTCTCTGATACTTTAGGCTAATGGCTTTACAACAAAAAACCTGTGAACTGTATGCTAATGCAGGAAGAGTCAACTTTTGCTGGGGTCACTGTCATTTGGGGACGAAGGTATAAATGTATTTTGAGTGACCTTCACATCACGTAAAAACGTGGTATATGGCAAAGGTATGTGAAGAATGTGACTAAGTGTGTGACATTACTGAATAAAGGGCGGGTTGTGACAGAGCTTTGCTGTACCTATTCCAATAACTTTTCTTCATGTAGCAGTGTTAATGATGTTCCTTACCAAGTCAGAAGGCAGAGGTGGTCGTATGGTAGTTTTGGGATGGCAGCTTTGTCATTTTAAGGGAATGGAACTTTAGACTCCAGCAAAAGGAACGGAAGAATATTTGGAAAGTCTTACGGGACTGTGACAAAAGTGAGTAGTTGGAGGACTAGAATGACACGAGGAAAGTAAGGGATGGGATGAAGATGTGGATTGGTGGGTTAGAGGGGAATGGAGAGCTCCTCTCAGCTGAGAAGATTAGCGTAAGTAAAATGATGAGATGGAAACCAGCAAGCCATGTGCAGAATCATAAAGATGGTGCATTTGAGAAGAGTCAGAAATCCAAACTGGAGAGTGAAAATAAATGAGGTTAGTGATCCATGAGAGTCATTTGTTGGAGGAATCTGAATGCTAGCTTTTAAGAGTCATATTTTTTAATAGGTGATGTGATGAGTTTGCAACTTATATCCTTAGGAGTTGTTGGGGAAAATGGTAGAATTTGGCACTTGCATCATTTATTTTTTCAAATGGCAAGTGATTGCTACTAGTCCATCCAACAGGTGGACTAACCAAGAGGCTAGGTCATCATGCATCTCTGTTGATGGGCACCAATCAACCACTGACAGGAAAATGACATTCAGTCACTTGGTTGGTTGTTTTGAATGATGCACAACTGCCATAATGTTTTCATGTTATTGAATGAACTTTCTATTAATTGTGTTGGCATGCCAGAGAAATAGCCGGAGGCAGAGACACAATTCAGATGAGAACTTGAGCTCACTGGTTGGATTAGTTCTCTCTAGGACTCCAGCCTCAAGGAACTTTTCAAGGGAGTTATCATAGTATGAACATTGGCCTGTAGATGAAATATCTGAACGATATTTCTTCCTGAGTACCACACTTAGAGATTGCAGTTTAATTGGTTTAGGGTAGGTCCCACATACCAATATTTTCTATAAATTTCCCATATGACTCTGTAGCCAGGATTGAAAACTATTGATCTAAGTCATTTACTCTTTGTTATCAGGTATCTGATATGAGCAAAATTGGATAGTTGCCCAAAGAGGTAGTTCTAGGGTAGAAGATTCTTGCACCTGAGGAAGGAAGTGGGGAGGTACCTTCAAGTAGCTTAAGGGGTTTAGTTACAAATAAAAATATGTAAGAATTATCAAGAGAAACTAAGCTTGTATCTAGGAAAAGGATGAATGTATCAAGTCTAAAAATTAAGTTGGAGCAAAAATGGAAGAAAGAAGAGTGAGTAGCCAAGAGTGAGACCAATGGAAACTCAGGTGTGAAGAATGTCTGGAAGACATTCTCAGGACTGAGTTCAGCACTAAACTTGAGTGGAATTTCTCTTTCCCAGTGATTCTCCTGCATTTTGTTACAGGCAAGTTGAATGCTGCTGGCAATGGCTTGAGCTTCAGAAGCCTAAAAGATCATGTTATTGCTAAGTGTATAGAACTAAACCTGTTGCAGTTGGAAAATCATTTTTAAGCACGTTTATCCCCTCTCCATTCCCAAAGTTTATACAGAATGCCAGAAATCAGTAGACCTATTTGAAGTGGCCTCAAGAGTAATCCTCAATGCCCCCTTAGTTTCTCGTTCTCTCTCTTAAATCCCTTATCCTAAAAACAATATTTAAACAACTGTTTTTTTTTTTTTCTTACTTCACCTTCTGTTTTACTTTTAACTCAATGTTTTAAAAATCTCCAGTACTCCTAAGCCATCCCTTCTCCTTCTGGAAGAGCAGCTGTGGCTTTGGAATCAGTCAGACTGGGTTTGAATCCCAGTTCCATCACTTACTAAATGTTCGGCCTTGATCAGCTTACTTAGCCTCTCCCAGCTTCAGTGTTCTCAACTTTAAAATGAGAATAGATCATCTGTCTCTATGGTTCTTGTGATGATTGGAGGAAGTGCCTCGTTCCACACCTAGATACAGCAGCTACTCAAAACCACTAAACTTTGCTTTGGCCTGCTGGAGAGAAGTGAATACCAATGCTGCGGGCGAACTTTGGGAATCACCGGGGAAAGAGCTAACTCTCCTAGGAGATATGCATCAGTAGTAGTTAGTTTTGATTTAAACACTTTCCCATAAATTTTACCTAGTTCCTGTGTTCCAGAGAGTCAGTAAAGTTGGCATAGGTTGTGAGTTTGATGGATTATGCCCAACTTTGTTTCACAATCTTTACACCCACCAGTTGTGAGATGTAGATAGCATTTTACTTAGAGGAATGCAAAACGATGGGAAAATCATAGCCTTGACACTGTATGAACATATATGTTATCTCTTACTGTAGTTTAAAATACCAATATATGATCTCTCTCTCTCTCTCTCTCTCTCTCTCTCTCTCTCTCTCTCTCTCTTTCTTTCTTTCTTTCTTTCACACCTGACATTTGGAGATAGCTTAAAATTTTCAAAAGGTATTAAATCAATTTTGTTTCTCAGGCAGCAGAATGTAAAACCCCTCCTTTTTCCCCTTCTGATTAATGGACTTGGCTCTAGTTGGCAATAAGTGTCAGAGTTGCTCTATTTTAAAAAGTGCGTCTGTGGTTACTTAATACATTTGATTATGTTGAGGGTGTCCTGTTCACATTTCAAGGTGCTGATGGAATCATATTATTTATGTAGCCTCAAGTTCACAATAGAGTAGAAACAATTCATTGCTTTTTTATTCATGTGTTCATAAAGCCAACAGATATTTATTAAAATTTTGTTTTTGTTTTTGTTTTTTTTTTTGGCTAGGATTTGTGCTTCTTCTAAGTGCTGTAGGTACCAAGAAGAAAGATCTAGATACTGCTTTCAAGAGCTCTTAGTCCAGCGGACAAACACCAATACTATGCAAGATAATATTTATATAGAAGCATCAATGTATGGTGAAAAGAGGAGAGTTCTAACATCAGGCACATCTGAATTAAGTAGTTAAATACTCTGCCATGTACTGGCTGTATGTGTTCTTGGACAAAGAATAAGCCTTAGTAGTTAATAATACCTCCCTTGCAGGGTATAAATGAGGATGATCAGTAATGGATGTGCCTGGCACCTAAAGGTATAAGAAAATCACTGTCATATTTAATACAATCACACTGTTTGTTAGGCAAAATGGACAATATTATAATTATTCACATTTTATGATGTAGGTGCCAAGATTCAGTGCAGTTAAAATACTTGTTCAAAGCTACAAAGTTTCTAAATGGCAATATAGGGATTCAAACAAAGTCCTACCTTCAGACTTCAAACCTCAACTTCATTCGCTTTGACTCTTCTACACATTACTCTGCTGGTCAGACCTCTAAGATGTTTTCCATTAGTGGTGCAGAAAGTGTGATTTCTTTTTTTCTTTGTGAAACATTCCTGAAAAATTTTCTGTCATGTGATTTGGTGCAACTTTCACTTTTACACTTTTATCCCAGGTGGATTCCTTCAAATTAATAACAGTACCTAGTGAGTATGAGGAGATGCTCCGATCCTTGGAAAATCAGGCCAGAAGCTCTGAGACCTGATAGAGTAGAAGCAGTGCTCAGCATAAACATTATTGCTTGTGAGCCTTTGTTGAACAACTTGTGTGTTTTTCCAGGAATATTTGATAGGAAGCCTTTGAAGGAGGGGGTTCAACTGGTGGAGAGAGGAATCAATAAAATTTGGGTGTTCCAAAAAGTATAACTCCATCTCAATTTCCAGATTATGTTCTCTTGGAATATTTGAGTTACATGTATAATAGATATTGTTACAGGGAAAATGTTCCATTTATTGCAACCACTTAGGGGCATATTGCACATGCTATGTTTTTTGATCTGGTTTTAATATATTCTGTGCAGTAAATTATCTTGGACTGTAATGAAGCTACATTGTTCTTGGTACCAGCTCATCGTTTTCTCCACCTGTAAGTCCACCTATTACACCACCTTATACCGCAGTAGTCACCTATCGAAATCTCATTCATTCTTCAAAGCCCAATATCAAATGCATCCTTTTTTCATGAAACTTTCATAACCCCCCAATCTGGAAAAGACAGCCTGGTAGAGTGGGAAAGAAAAGCTTTCTTGGAATACTCAGCTCAGGGTAGGATTTAAATCTTGGTCACTGCTTAGAAGTCACTTTACCTGTCCGGTGTTTGCTTTTTTCAATATAAATTGGAATGGGAAGATCATCTTTCTTCATGGTGTTGTTTAAATGTTTTTTAGAGAAAATGTTTTCGGTTAGGAAATTATAGCTTTAAGAAAACTTGACCTCTCATGGAGAGAATATAAGATTTTTATGTCAGAGAAAGACTAGTTACAGGTTTTTCATTTATTTATGACCTTAAATTACTTAACATTTTTGAATCTAAGATTTTTTTACATGGAAAATAGAGAAAATAATATTTCTCTTATGGGTGATGCTGGAGTATAAATGAAATAATATATTTAAAAGATACGTTCTGTGAAGGATACTCAGTAAATGTTAATTTTATCCTTTTTACAAGGAATCTGTCCTTTTTTTAAAAAAAGATTTTGTCTTTTGATACTAATCACTCCATGCCTTTTGTTGGAGCTATTTATGTGCTTTTCTCACCACCTCTGCAAGACTAAGCTATTTCAGAACAAGGTGTGTGCCTTATTCATATTTGTAGTGTTAACATCCTAGAGCTTAATAAACCTCAATAAATATTTATTAATTGAGTGACTGAATGAAAGAATGAGTAGAAAAGTCAGATCCCTTGCCTGAAGGACTTTAAAACACTGGATGAATGCCAGAGCAGTTTGCTGAGAGAGCAGGAAGAAGATGAGACACAGTAATGGAAGGTAAAGCATGGAAGCTCTGAAGTGGAAGCTTCATGCCCATTCTTGAGACACATGTTACTGCTCAGAGGAGCACATGAAACACAAAGGAAAGCCAAGGGCAAGGAGAATTTTGTGATTTCAGGTCCAAAGATTTATTGTCTTAAATATGCCCATATAAAAATCTTTGGGCTTCCTAGGGATTACATTGCGTGCATAATGACAAAACAAACTCTTCAGTAACCTAAATGCCAGTTTCCCTTTCCTTACAGGCTACACCTCTTCAGTATTTTTGAAAACAAAGAGGCCTACTGTATATGTACAGCTAAATTGTCCAGGAGAGAGGTCTTCCTCAGCCTTGTGTGCTTCTGTTTGCTGCTCCAGCTCTGGGGTGGACCACTGGAAACATCTGGACATTGTTCCCTCTGTGGAAGGCTGAGTCCTAAGATAAGCTTGGTCAGAGGAGCAAATGTGGGGCTGACTCTTTCTCTCTCTACTGACCTATCATTTTATCTTCCACAATACCTCAATTCAGGCAGCATGTACTTAGTTTATCGGAGTTTACCAAAAGTTGGGATAACCAAGGTAATCTTCACTTCAAAGAGAAAATTGATAGGTGTATGTTAAATATGAATCTTTCTCCATAATCCAACGAAAAGGCAACCAATAAACTAAATCTTCACAGGATGTACTCAGTTTCTAACGATGCTCCTCTATCTTCATGATCATACTTCTCTAAAATTCCCTCTTTCAAATCTCTGCTATGCAGGCTGTCTATTGCTGCGTAAAAAAACTACTCCAAAACCTTGTGGCTTAAAATAACTATTTATTTTGGTCACAATTTTGTGGGTGAGAAATTTAGAAAGAACTTAACTAGGAGTTCTGATCCATATAGGATTCACTTCCAAGATGGCTTCTTCACTCATATGTCTGACGCCTCTGTTCTCCTTATGATCTCTCTTTCCACATGCATCTCATTTTCCAGGACATGTCCACATGGTTTCCTTAAGTTTCTTCACAGCATGGCAGTCTCAGGGTAATCAGCTTCTTTCTCCTATCGCTAAGGGTCAGAAAGTGGAAGCTACTATCTCTTAGGACCTGGACTCAGAAATTGGTATATCATTACTTCTCCCACATTCTAGTGATCATATAAGCCACAGGGCCTTCACAGAACCAAGAGAAGGATATATATATACCTCATTTCTAGATGGAAGGAGGGTCAAAGAGATGGGGTTTTCTTAATACACATATTTACCATTTTATCTTCTGGAAATCCTAAACTACAGAGTACCTAGGAGTCCCTGTTCCTCTCCTGCTTTCTGATAGTAACTTTAGCAAAGTTTGAGTTATTCATTCAAGTCAGGTCATGAGCTATAAATTTGCCTTTTTATTCTCCTGATTGTCCAGCAGGTAAATATTGACGCAGTCATATAGGCACAACTTTCCAAGGCATACATTAATTTTCTAAGACAGTGTAGTTTAAATCTTTAAGAAGAACAAAATATTTTTTCTGACATCCTCCATTTACAAGGCCCTTCTTTCACAATGAAATTATTATTTCATTTTTTTTCATGGGAAACAATATGTGTTACTGAATCCTATCTTCATCTCCACTTTACTTGTCTTATTATATTATGTTCTTTCGATTTGAAAAGAAATTAGACCTTTGCTGAACCAAGTATATCTTAATATCCAAGCCTTTAGAAAAAATGAAATGAAGGAAAGAAGGAAGGAAGGAAGGAAAGAAAGAGGGAAGGAAGGAAGGAAAGAAGGAAAGAAAGAAGGAAGGAAAGAAGCAAAAAAAATACACCAAATAAAAATTTTCAAATTGTTATAAAACACATTTAATTAGATGTAGCTAAAGACTCTTCTTATGTCTGTTTGGGAAGAGAAGTCATGGTTTTGTCCTTTTGGTTATATAAAACTTATATTAATAACATCTTGTATCTGGTACAGGTGAATTACGACATGTATTAAAAATTCAAATGGCTCCAGAACTCAACAAGAATTTGGGAATGTCTGTTCCAGTGTTTTTCTAACTTTTAAAAAATAAACATAATTAGCCCCCCCCCCAATTTATATTTTAATTAAATAAAATAAGCTCTAAATATATAAAATATATAAAAGCAGAGCTGCTAGGGTTTAACTTGAAGAAGCAGGGGTTTTGGTACCCCAGCCATCATTTTACCCCTTTTCTGTCATTCTTTCCTTCTCCAAAGTGGCCTCTGAGGAGCTTTCAAGAAAAACTAAAATGCAGTGAAACTCACCCCACCCTCCTTATAGTGTAGAAGAATCTGAGTCCAACTTGAACAAATGATTTGCCCGTGGCTAGCTCAGAGATAACATATCCTGAGAGATTCATCTGAACCAGGCACACTTCTAAGCCCTTGATATATTTTAAAGCATCTGATTCCACATCGATTCGATGATGTCGATGCTGTCATTATCTTCCTTTTGTAGATGAGGAAACTGAGGTTAGAGAATTTAAATGATTAGAAGTCAACCTCAGAGGAGGACTCAGGCCTCCCTAACCCTCATGACTATGCTCTTGACACTCTACAATTCTGCCTCCTGCAGAAACACCTTCAAAACTACCCTATAATTAGAACGGAATTTTAGCATCAACAAAAGCATACAATTCATTTTTAGTACTCTGTTTTCTTAGATTCTTTCCAGGGACTTAACAAGTCAGTTAGAAGCCAGAGAAGCTGAAAACTTTGGCATTCACACACGCCCTCAGGATTTACGTGAAGCTCCAGGCTGCTACAGGCCACATGTACTAGAGAAGTTGCCTGGAACTTGCCCATCTCTGGGAAATTCGGGTTGTGACAACCACTGAAGCCTTGAGGAAGAAATGGTGAAGAGTTGGAAAGGCTTTTCCAGTATCCATGTGCAGAATTGTGTACCACCTGTGATAATTGGGAATTTTTTTATCTTTCTCTTTCTGTGTCCCTAGGACAGAGACTCTGTCTACAACTGTATCTTGATGTTTCCCTTGAGTGTTGCAAGACTGGAATACATATTTGTTGAACTAGTGAGCAAATTGGCAGCATTATCTCTTTCTCTAATTAACCAAGTGACCTAAAGCCAAACAGCTCTCTCCCTCCCTCCCCAGCCTGTCTTGCTATTAATGGCACAAGGGCCAGCTGCAGAGTGATGGGGACAGCTGTCTGCAAATTACAGTTAAGAGGTAGACAAGAGGCCCAGGAAGTCTAAAGAACACAGCAATTGGATAATCCACTTGTCGTTAATTGAGAACAAGATTCAATTAACACATTGGTACATGGTTCATCTGAAAAATTTCAGAAAATTTCAAATCCAGAGGAAATTATGCAACTCTGATGCCCTGTGCATGAATATGTTTCTAGGTGAATGATGTTGTTTAATTTGGGTCAACATGAGTAAGTGATTAACGTGCTTATCTGAAGTCAGATGGGTAGCTGGGAAGACGATGGCATTTGAAAGGCTAAGCTGAGTGAAGCCCTGAAGTTTACTCAAACTCAATTTAAATCTTATGAATTCTGACAACATGCATATATGGAAAGACGGAAACATGCTTTTTAAATACCACTATATTAGGTAGCATAAAATCTTTAGCTCAAACTTTTAAAACCCAATTTAGGCTGATGTACAAAGGATGGTTCTATCTCCTGGGATGGCCTACAAAAGTGAATATTTGTTCTACATTTTAAGATCCTCAAATTGAAAGTGCTGTGTAAATACTGGGCCAGATTAGCTCGCCATGTGTCTCCCTGTGTGCACAGAGCTTTCACTGACTTCAACGGGTGGAATGTGGTGGGAGAATCTGGCTCATTATTAGTTTTCCTATTTTGATTTGATCAACTGTTGTCAATTACAGACATTGGTAATTACCCACAGAAAAAGAGAGGAGGGAGAAAAAACTTGCTATCATAATATTTATCTTATCAGTTATGGTATTTTCCTATATTGAAAAAAATATTGTGGTGAATTGTGTAACACAGCAAGTACTGATTTTACAGTGCCCTTGACTCAAGTATATTTTTACGCAGATTTTGAAATTTCTCAAATAAAATCGACAGGATTATAGCGTAGTGCTACTTTACCCATCACCTTGCCCTGTTCATCCTCTTTTTCACCCCACTCTTCACTCAGATTTGACCCTCAGATTCTGTCCCCAGCACCAACATGATATTATAGTTTAGACCATTGCCGTTCAAACACTTTCTGTGATGGAAATGTTTTATATCTGCACTGTCCAATGCAGGGGACAAGAGCCAAATGTGACTATTGAGCACTTGAAAGGTGGCTAGTGTGATTGGGAGATTGAATTTTTATTTAATTTAATTTAAATTAATGTAAATTTAAAGAGCCACGTGTAGCTTGTGCTTCCCATAGTTAAGGAATGTCAAAATTCATATGCCTTCATTATCGTGATGACCTGTTGACTGCTTTTCTTACTGACTAGCAGGATGTTTGTCTTCAGTATCTCTTATACAGCACCAAATTAATAATTTTTAAATTCTGCTTTCATCAGAACATGCTGTACCCAGAAACCTATGGCGGTTTCATGCAGTCTAGCTACTAATGAATCTGTAGTTTAAAGTAGACCCTAAATCCGGCTGCCCATCAGAATCACTTGGGGACACAACTTAGAGTTTGTGATTCATTGGGTCCAAGATGGAGTCTGGGAAGCTGATTCTGATATAGCCAACTTGAAGAATTCTACTAGTCTAGTATCTCTACTTTTCTGCATATTCTCTGTTTTCATCTAGATACATTCATGAATATGTCTTACCTGGAATCCTGGAATCTTTTAACTTTCATCTCTCTGTCTTTTCTTGCCATTCCTCCCCACACCCACTCACAACCCATTCACCAAATAATAGCGGAAGTGATCTTCATACAGTTTACAACAGAACAAGTTATTCTGGTAATTCTAAGCCTGCTCACTGATACAGAATGAAATGGAAAAGTTTTCCATGCTCATGGACTATAAAGCCTACTACCATTTAAACATTATTATTATTATTATTTTTAAACCCACTTTCCCCTGTTTACTAATGGCATTTTCCTTCTTCGAACACATCAGGTTTCTTCCCATTTCAAAGCCTTTGACTTGTTGTTTCTATGCTTGGACCACCCTGCCCTGAGATCTTCAAAAGGCCACCCCTTTCCATCCTTCACATTTCAGCTCATGTATCACCCCAGAAAAACACTCCTTGTTCACATTATCTATTCCCTTTGTCTGATATTAGTCACTCTCTATACACATCTTTTTTTGTCTACAAGCAGTTATTATTTTGAGATATTATGTTTTACCAATTTATGTGTTTGTATTAATGTATGTATTATTTATTTCCTACTACCAGGAAACAGGTTCCCTAAGACAAGGGATTTGATCTCTCTTGTTTTAACACTCAAGTTTTTAAATCAGTTATCTTCTTAGTTCACATTGACCTTAACCTTCTCCTCAAACACAGTGATTTACAAAATGAAGTTTCAAGACCAGCAACATCAGCATTACTTGGAAACATGTTTGAAATGCAAGTCTGTGGCCTCATCCCAGAACTACTGAATTAGAAACTAGGGGCAGTGCCCAGTAATCTGTATTTTAACAAGCCTTCCAGGTCATTTTGATGATAGTGGAGTTTGTGAGTGACTGTTCTAACACACACACACACACACACACACACACACACATACATATATATATTCATAACACATATAGAATATATATATTCTAACACACATATAGAATATATATATATATATATATATATATATATATATATATATATATTCAGTGTCATAAAATTCAGCGATCAATATTTATATCATTAACTATTTCTTACGGAGTAAATTAATTTTCCTTTCGAGAGTAAAGTTATTTGAAGACACACTATGCAAAATATTTCCTTTATTTCTTTGAGACTGGGACATATCATATCCTACTGTATACAGCCAAAGCATCATTGAATGCCGGTAGGGCACTAAATGCTTGATATCAGAAGCTTATTTTATTTATTAGTTTGTTTCTCCATAGCTACAGTTCTTTTCTGATCCACTTTCTATGTGTGCTTGTGACATTGTATGAAAAGTTGCCAAAAATATTTTTTTAATTTACATTTTGGTTATTTGTTTCTATAGACATTACATTTTGGTTTGAGAATGTGAAATGCATAATTTCGGCTACTTTACATTTGTTGAGTGTCAGAAAATGCTCAATAAATGCTTGAATGATTGCATGTGATTGCAACCAATCTTGATGGAATTTGCTAATCTTGATGGAATTTGCTAATGTGTAGGACAAGAAAAAAAGTAATTATTCTAGTCTCTCTATTGTGCTCTTAGCTGGCAACACAGAGTGGGGAGAAACTGGAGAAATTATTGTAGGTAAATAGGTTCGATTCTAAAAGTAATGAAAGCAGGAAAATATCTGGAATAGAGACAATATAAAATGCAATATATTGTGTCTCTTTACACATATTGCTTTCCCCTTTTTAATGCTTATTTTGTTATGGATCAGTTACATCCTGCACTTGCCTGTAACACAATATCTAATTTAAATCAGCTTAAATTGAAGGGAGAGTGTATTGGCTCATTCATATGAAAAGCTCAGGGATATCCAGCTTTACGCATTGCTTGACACAATGGCTCAAATGGGGTTTCTATCAATCTTTCTGCATCTTTTGGTTCTGCTTTCCTCCATGTTAACCTTAATTTCTAGGCTTCCGATAGTGGCAAGATGATTACCCTTAGCTGCTCATTTAATTTTTCATTAATTTAAGATCAGCAGAGAAGAGATGTTCGCACTTCCAAAAAATAAAACAAAAATCCTTATTGTTGCTATAATTGGCTTCAATTCTACGATAAGCCTACTTCTGAAGCAGTCACTATGGTGTAAGGGCATACCAAATATTTAGCTACCCAAGGATAAATCATGTGTCCATACCTGGACTAGTGATTAGAGTCAGTTTCACCAAGCCAAATGTTTAATTATGGGAAAAAAGTGGTAGTCAAGAGGAATTTTGGAGAATTGGTATCAAAAGACTAGAGGGTAGATTTTAGTACACCAAAATAAAATGGAAATATATATATATATATATATATATATATATATATATATATATATGCACACACACATACATATATGTGTGTATATATATATATATATATTTGTTATGTACAAACAAATATGTATCCTTCAAGCTACTTTAGGTGCATAATTTGAAATTTAAAATTATTTTTTTCGTACGTTGGTGAACGTTGGTGATATTACTGCTTTGTTTTTACTCACAGGGCTGGCAATGAAAAGTCTGTTGTTACCTTGATTTTTATTGCATAAGAGTTAATTTGAATATATCTAGAAAATTTTAGAATGATTTTTTTTTTTTATCTAAGGTCCTACTGTACATTTGAGAGGTCCTGAAGATGTACGTATTTTTTCAGCTCAGAGAATTTTCCTCTATTATTTAATTGACGATTGCCTTTTTTCTATTTTCTCTGTTTCTTCCTGTTATCCTTTTCTATAACTCCGTATAATAGTATAATAAACTTCCGGACTATGTTCCGTTTCTCTGAACTTATCTCTCATAATTTTTATATCATGCTATATTTGTGCTGTGTTCTGGAAGTATAACAAAACAACATTATCTGTTTTCAAGACTTACTGTATTTACTAAAGCTACAATCATAAAGACAGTGTGATATGGACTACTTGTACATAAACAAGTAGTGAGTCCAGGAAGGACCAATACAAACACAAGTGATTGATTATTGAACAAGGTACCAAGTGAAATATATACCCATATCCACTAGAAATGCCAAAATAAAAATGATTGACAATACTAAATGTTAGTTAGGATGTGGGGCAAATAGAAATCTAATACATTGTGGGTTGAAGTGTAAAATGGTACACTTTTGAGAACTGTGTGGCATTTTTTAAAAATAGGGTTAAATGTCTCTCAACCATATGGCCCTGAAATTCCATTCTTACCCAAAAATACTTGTACAAGAATGTTCATAGCAGCTCTATTCATAATAGCCCCAAACAGGAAACAAGCCAAATGTCCTTCAGCAAGAAAATAGATCAATAATATATGTTATAATTATACAACAGAATACTATTTCTCAACTAAAAAATGTACACAACATAGATGAATGTCAAAAATATTAGCTTGTTGAAAGAATATATACTTTATGATTCTATTTATATGAAATCAAGAACAGATGAGATTATTCTATGGTGATTTAAAAAAAAGTTGTTGCCTATGAAGGGGAAATTGAACTGCACAAGCAAGAACTTTCTGAAATGATATAAATGTTTCAAATTTTGTTTTGGGGGTGTTGGTTACACAAGTGTATACAATTATCAAAATTCATCAAGCTGAACTCTTAAGATCTAGGCATTGATTTAGGTAAAATATACCTTACAAAAAGAAATGTTCCTTTGGGGTCTCCTGTTTGCTAATTTTGTTTCCTCAGGTGTTAATTCTTCTAATTCTTAGTTTGGTACTTTTATTTCATGGACTTGGTTTTCTTGAACTATTTCATGATGAATGGTTGGATGTTATCTTTGTATCAGAGAGTCCCTATTTACTTGTCTGAGGTATGGTTCTGTTTACTGTAGCCTGCCTTATTATAGGGCAAGTGTAAGACCTGGTGTTAGTGATATATACTAGTAGCTCATTTTCTCAACACTGAGACTCTCTTTTCCTCCAGACAGTGGGGATCCTGCACTCTCTCTTTGGTCCATGCTCACACACTCAATGCCATAACCTTCCAAAGATCTCTGCTGTTTACTGTGTGTGTTGTTGTTGTTATTGTTGTTGTTGTCGTCTTGGGGGCAGAGAGTGATTAGTTAATCTGCTAAACTCTTTCAAATATGTTTATTATATAACAAATCACCTTGATGGTTGCCTTAGCTTTCTGGGTGTGGAGCAACTTTGAAGCTTCTTCTACCTTTAATGACAGTTTTCTGTGAATATTTATTTCAACTACCTTCCATGTGGAGATGTCCTAAAATTTCTGGCTCAAATTTAACTACTTTTGCTTTTCCAGTGCTGTAATGAACTTACAATTAAAGAAAATGGGTGTGTTTTCTGTCATTTGTGATTGGGGTTGGGACTTAGAGACAAACACATTTGCTCTATTTGCCATCTTGATCTAATTTCCCAAGTCACTTTTAATTAGCAGTTGTGTTGCTACTTTACATACTGATGTACCCTCGTGCCTCTCATTATCACTTTTATGTGTCCCTGTAAAATGGTCTATTGATCTGGCAGTGACCTGGACTCTTGCTACTTGTAAAGTAGATATTCGACAAGTTCACAAAGCTAAATAATGGATTGATCTCTAAGGTACAGGCAGTTTTGAGGAGGGAGAAAATTACCTCAACATGCTTATGCTTGCAAGAAATGGGATTGCTGTTTCAGAATCTCTACCTAGAGATTCGACGTTATAGACAAGCAACCCCAAACTGAGAATTTAGAAGAGCCCTACTCAACAATGCCGAAAAGCTCCCCAAGCAACCTGATTCCTGACTATTTATCATTCTAATGTTGACCTAACACTTTAGAAGGCTGTGTCTATAAATGAAGAATGTGTTTGTACACTGAAGTCAAGTGATATTTACTGAGGATACTATGATTTCCATTTGACTTTCTTGCTGATCAAAGCAGATGGGAAAGGTTTCCTTTCGTTGTTTGCTTTCACATTAAAAACAAACACTTACTGCCAAAAATGAGGATTGAAGTACCACAGTTTCCCCTCACAGCTGTTTTTTAGAGGTGGTCCAAAACTCTTCTCAGAAACATTAGGTAGTACAAATCCACAGGAAGCTAATAGTGAAAGCAGCATTTGCTAGATTCTAACCCCCCATTTAGGTGGCTCACTGTACACGTGTGATTTGTAATATTGAGAGCTGATATGATATTGAATGAATGACAGGTACAATTCTATGGACAACCATTCCATGTTACAGAGCAGAAAGCTGAATGAGGCACAGAATAATTAAGGAACTTAGATTTATTTTAAAAAGACTATAGAAAAGATTTTATGAAAATTTAAGGCCTCAACAATGTCATTTGAAGGAATGCTACACTTTGGTTTGTAAGATAAATTGGCATTAAATCAATAATTTTTGTCAAGTAGAATTTTGGTACTGTATTTACAATTTCCAAAAAGTAGTGTAACAGACTCTTCTGATTTCATTATGACAAATATTCATTGTAAAAAGTTAAAAATCCCATAGTTCTACAATCCAGAGTAGTTTTCCTGTCTAGATATAGTGTTCTGTTATAAAGATGATATGCTGTACTTTTATCAGCACATTTTGTTTATTTAATTTTTATCTTTCAAAACATATTTTAATAGAACACTTGATGTACATTAATAAGGATGGAACTTTGTCCCTTCTACTGGACAATTTTATCTTTCTCTTTTCTACTATAAATTATAGTGAAATCAAAATCTTTTCAAATAAACATGTGGGTGTATATATTGATTATTTCCTGGAAGTAGCTTCTGTGAAGGAGAATGAACAACTCAAAAAGTGGTTGTATAAGTGACTAAATTGCACTCCCTTACTGGAACCTCCAAACAAGTTCCCAAGATATATTTGTATGATTTGAAGATTTTTTTCAGGCTCCTGATAACTATAAACAGTTGTTTCTAGAAATGTTGCTCCAATTTATGCTCCCATCAGTGTTATTGCAACCATTACTGGGTAATAGGATTTCTTTAGAAATTTTGATAATTTAACATTTAAAAAATGACTTTTATATTCTCATTTTTAATTTGCATGTATTTGTTTATATAAAAAATTACCAACCATTCACCTCTTGTGAAATATATATTTATGCTATTTATCTTTTTATGCTTTAAATGGTTGATCTTTTATCTATACACAATTTGGATTAATTAAAAGCATGTGCAAATTGATCTAGAACATTACCATGTTTGCTAAAAATGTTCTAATTTAAAATATTTAAAAAATTTGTTTTCTACTGTTTTATAAACTGCATATATATATGCACTTGTGGTCAAGTGTATTAATTTTCTTTTAGATTGTTTTTAATTTTTAGCTAGTATTAAAATTGTTTATTTTTTAATCTAGTCTTTTTTCGTAGCATAAATATGGCTAATATCAGTTGTGTGTTTTAGTAAAATAAGTATGTTCAGATGCACAAATTTAATTTGTATTTCTACCCTCTTCCTTCAAAGAATATCTCATTATATATCCCCTATTATTTACAATTAACTTTCTTAAAATACAATTTCAAAATGTTCTACATGCAATTATCATTATGTTGTGATTAATGATCCCCATGCAATTTTTAAAGATTTGGTAAGATTCTTTTATTTTCCTATAGCTTCTATCCCCAGAATTTTGTAATGTCAAAAGATAGGCCATCCCAGATAAGTTTTATCTTAGGACTCACCAAACTCTAAATTATTTGGTTTGAAGTTACCAGTCTAGGTTCAGCAAACGGGGGGTTTGAAGGATAGGATCTGATGACTTGGAATTCTAGGTGCTGAGTTGTTTTCTGCCCAGAGTGGATGTGATGTTACCCATTTTGCATTTCAAACAAACTGTAGCCCAGTTGTGCCCATTCATCCATCATCAAACACATCTCAGATTTCAGCTTTAACTTATCTATATATAGGCTTACTGTGAGTGACAAGATCCTGGTAAATGGCATTCTCTGCCATCCTCTTTGATATTGTTCCTAGTAGGATGACTCATGTCTCTGCTTTGCCCTAGAAAATGTTTAATTCCACTAGGGACTTTTCATTGAGTAAAAGCATCATTGACAGATCAGCTGCCACTCTGACAACTTGGATTGTTATTTTGCTATCAGATGATCTCACACAGTATTTACTTTTCTACAACTGACCATCTGAGGGGAATTTCAAGTGAATTTCTACGCAGTCTGAGGCTGTCAGGTGGAAAAACAATTGAAAGTTGAGAAATATAGATAGAGATAGCTGGTTTCTTGGTAGGATTCCAGAAAACGCTCAATATGAAAAAGCTTGGATATTTTGTTGTGTCATAAACTTTTTGGAGAGTATGAAAAAAAACCTTTAATTTTTTTGATTTGCTATTTTATTCAGTTACTAAAAGCATACACGAATATAGCTTTAATACGAAACCTGCTTGATATTCTTCACAATGTAATTACAATACTTTGAGACCTGAGTCTCATTAAGGAAACAGTGTCCTTTCGTTCCATTAGTGACTTCTCCTTTGAATGACACATGCCATCAAGCCACTAAATTGCGATACTTAGTTTCTCATTCAAAAGGTTACCCCACAGCCAGAAATGGTCATGAAATCTTCATTCTAGTTTTTTGGGGAAGTGTCTATTGTAAAGTGATCTTTCTTTGTCTTGAGTGACTTTCACACCCTCGCTTTCCCCTTGGGGACTCACACATTTGCAGCATACACTGAGCTGAGAAGTGATTTCAGCAAGGAGGATTACATTTCTTTTGGGCATGTTTTCAGAGCAGGCAGAAAGCTTTCCTCTCCACAGATGGGGGCTGCTTGTTCATAGGTTTTATGATTGATAAGGCTGATGCTGTCTCATTTAATTCGTCTTGTATTTTCATGGGTGGGAAGACATTCAGGGAGCAAGTTAAAAAAAATCGTGTAAATCATTCACCATGAAAACTGTCCTCTCCTATGATTTTTCCTGATTTTTACTTCCCTATCAGCTCCTCATGTTCTATGACAGGGTTCTTGGAGAATTAACTGCTCTCTCTTTTGAAAACCAGAAGTATGGGTAAAATCATGTTCCAGATTTTAATTTTATGAATCAAAATTCATGCAAGTCAGTTCAGGTGGATAAAGAAATCTGTGAAGATCCGCTTTGGAGGATCAGGTCAGCAAGTGGTTGGTAGTTACTCAGGCCTGTGTCTGGAGGTCAATTTGCTCAAATGATTAAATTGTTGCCCTCAGACACTGCCAGTCCATCAGGAATTTGGACCAATAGTCCTTGCTTGTTTCCTTAAGTCCTAAGTGGGAAATAAATGTTGTACCACTTTCTCTGGATCCAATTCAGGTTGAAAATGTGGTCAGCTGAGAGTTTACCCCTACCAAAAGGCAGGGTCCAGTTTGTTTGGGGAGAGCCTCAGTAACCCATAAGGCCACTGACTTACTGCCTTCTCTCTCTAAACTTACCCTGGGCCTAGTAGGTCGTTGGTGGATCCTAAGCATTTTTGCCTTCATGGTCCCTTCTTCCCTAAAAAAAATATTAAGCACTTGTTTTACAGCTGCATTTGTATAAAGACAAATATCATCCAGGCTAGATTTATTATGATACATTTATTACTATTATCCTTTTTTCTTCTGGCTTTAAGAGGAATTGGAAAATTTTTCTGGGGCCCCTAAAAGTATCATGGGCCCTCAGCACTGTGCTTACTGAGTACATAGACACTGTCCTCATATATTTGGTCAAATACATTGTTCTTCGTTCCATCATTTAGACTATAGCTCTTTCCTAATATCAAGCACAGACCCTGCTCAAATCCTGCAAAGCATTTCATGTGGGATGCTACCATGACAATCAGCTGCCAACTAATAATGTATTTTCACTGGGGAGATCACCCAGAACCACTGCTCTGCTACCTACTTGTAACTCTAAGCATTGCTACTTGCTAAGAGTCTCCATTGCCTCACTCGGCCATTAAATCTGATGCCCTTGGACACTGCCACAGGCCTGGAGCTCACTGGAATATATTAGCTCTGTTATTTGTACCACTAAATTATTTCCCAAAGAGATCAATCCTACAGGCAGTTCCTCGAGTCTGACTTTCTTCCTTCCCTCTCTCTTTCATTAGCATTGCAGCATGCCTTACCAAGGAGTCTAATAGTTACTCTCCGACTGCTGGCAAGATGATGCAGGCAAAACAAAAGGGATATTATGAGCAAATTCTGTATCTTAGAAAACAATTTCATTCTTTGTGGCAATTTTAACCTGAGTTAGAGCTCTGGGTTCTACTATGCTCTTCCTCCCACTTTCCCTTCTCTACTCAGTTTCTTGAAGAATTGTTTACTTGACTTATGGCTCCTTTTTTCTTTTTTATGCAATGAATTCAGCAAACACTTGCTGAAGGCCTTCTTTGTCCCAGGAGCTTTACCATATGCTCCCTCATTGTCACAGATACTAAGAAAGCAGGTCCTCTGGAATTATGGGATTGAAAGTAGAGCTCAATACTTATTGTTTTTGTTTTGTTTTTCATCTTTGTTTTAGTTATAAAAATAATATATACTTTTAGAAAAACACTCAAATTATCACTAAGTATAAGAACAGAGAGTGAGAATTTTATATTGTTTCCCTAAATCCACCACTTGCGTTTCTCCAAAGGAAGTGGTCTTCAATCTTCTTATTCTTTTCTCTGTTGCTTTCACAATTTTGGATTTTTCCTTCACTCTGAAACATTTTTTTATCTTTCAGTTGTTGTGACACTACTTTTAAAACATTCGTAATTTTTCCTCTCTAAGTGTTTTTCCTATCAATTTTGCTGACCCTCGGATTTTGTCCTTGAGATTTCTCTTTGTGGTTTGTCTCTTTTGATTTTATTCTCTTAGTGGGTTTTGAGTTTAAGAACATAGGGAATTGCAATGATAAATATGCTACCTCTAATGTCTTGGAAAGAGCTTCTTTTTGTTCGTTTGTATTATTTCTCCATTTTCTAAATCTAAGATCTCTATTACTCTAAACGAGTTTTTTTTTTTTGCATTTCAAATTATGTGTTTATAGACTTTTATCCAAAGAGCTCAAATATTTGACATCTTTTTACCATGTAATTCCCAGACAAATGTCCATTTGGCAGTGGATGAATCATTCCACTGTACATACAGCAAGTGCTGATGTCTTCCATTTGCCCCTGCGGATTCCCTCTCCCTCCATCCTTCTCCACACCGCCTCTGTCCCAGAAGACAAAGACTACCGCAGAGAACTTTCTTCCCTATTAGCTTCCAGTTATGTTTGGCCAATGGGGAGGCCCAGGAAGTTGGAAAGAAGAAGAAATGTGAGATGGATATATTTATTTCCTAGCATCCTCCCTGACAGTTGGTATGAGGTCACTGTGTCTCTCTATTGAAAGCTATAGCTCTTGGCATGCAGCTGACACCATGAAGGTCTCCCTCCAAGTTCTAGTAACTGATTATTTTCCTGCCCCTTCCAGCCTGGGGTTTGTAAGTGTGGATGAAAACCCTGAGATATTTCACTTCCCTCGTTGCTTTTTCCTAAGCTCTTCCCACACTATATTAAATATTAGTCTCTGTATTCAATCCTCCTTATTATGCAGTTTGAGTCTGTGTGTGTGTGTGTGTGTGTGTGTGTGTGTCCCTTTCCAAGGCTTTAATTGATGTGCCCCACATCTACTGAAGATATTTAGGGGACAATCTTTAGGTTCGCCTTTCTCTAACACCATAGATTTTGTTTGCTGTTTATTTTAAATTCTCTAACTATAATTGCTTCATGGTCTTGCTGAATTCTCTTCCATGAGCAGCGTTCCATGGACTATGGAATGTTGTGTGGAGAAAGATTTTATCCTCTGTTTACTTCAGAACATCTTCTCCTTGCTTGGATCTGAGGTGAAAACAGCTCTCCCATTATAAAGGTCTGGAACATTTCCTGGCAACATCACTAAATATCTGTCCAGCAAGACCATTTCAGAATATAATTGTTGAAACACCTCATACCCAGGACAGAGCCATTTAAAATAGTAACTCGAAAAGGGGAGGCTACTATAACATGAGCACTGACTGTCTGCTACCCTTTCACATATTATAATTAAAGCAATTTTCTTTCTCTCTTCTCCATATAGACTTGGGGTTGGGGGATACATTATAGTCTCCTCTTATGTACAAGGAAAACGTCACATTTTGGATTTGTTTGTTAAAGGCAGGGAAAACTTTCCACATTATAGTTTTCTAGCAAAAACTTTAATTTGTACAATATTTAAATGCTTCTTCTAACGTGTCTCATGATTTTTTAAATCACTGTTCTTTTTTCATTTTAAATCAGATTTAATTATGAATATACCTTTTCCTTTCCATGCATATCAGAAGCCTCTGCTAATTATTTGTTTGCAGAGAAGTTTGAAACAGATTCTATTCACATATTTACTTATGTTATATATTATTTCATATATTTATTTTATGTTTTATATATTTGTTTATTTATATATGATATAGAGTATAGTTTATGTATTCTCCTTAGATTTAGCCTTCTTAGTTATTAATTTGAGTCATCTTGTAAAGTGTGTTAGTAAAATGGTTGATCAATAATCAGGTTCCTACATGGGAGGTTTATGCTGGTAAAATATTTGTTCTTATGTTCAAGAGACCTCCACATGTCCCTGTAGCCCTTATGGTGACTTCATGCATAAATGGGATAACCTTTAGTTGATTAGAATATTTCATTAGTCTGAACATATCTCTCCTTGACCTTGTCAAATAATTGAGGTGTTAATTTCCTTCCTTAGATCTTTCAATCACGGATTAAGGGATAGTTAATAAATTATATGATTTGAAAGAATGCAGTGAAAGGAATTTTTAATGCGTTCTGGCACAGAAAGCAGTGTTGTTTTTTTTCTAACTTTCATGGCCTTTTATTCCTATGACATTTAGATTTGAGCTTTAAGTGGTAGAAGGTATTGATATTTAGTGAGATTTATTCCAAATCGGTGTTATTTCTTTAGATCAGTGGATAGTAAACTGAGGCTCATGGGACAAATCCTGCCTGCTTTTGTGTGACCTGTAAGATAAGAATGGTTTTACTTTCTTTCAGTCAAAAGAAAAATTATATATTTTCACATGTGAAAATTATATGAAATCAAATTTCAATGTCCATAAATAAAGTTTTGTTGGAATACAGTCACATTTAGCCATTCGTGTCCATAACTGCTTTCACAATACAATGGCAGAACTGAGTAGTTGAGACAGACTATAAAATCTAAAAGTCTCTGTTTGCAAGCCCCTGGTTTAGATAACCAAGTGTATAGTTTTTCTTACCTAAAATAATAACCTAACTGAAACACTTAACCCTCTTAGTAGCTATTGAATCAATGATTTTCAGATCATCCTGTGTAGATTTTTTTACTGCTAGTTTGATAAAGGATAAGAAGTATGCCAGCCTTACTCCCACAGCGATAGCCATAGCTGAGAAGATGACAGAATCATATGAAATTGTTCAGAGGTCATTCTCTTGTTTGATTATCAAGTATGGCACATTTGACAGTGCTTCTGGATATCTTAAAAACTTTATGTAAGACCTTTTACTTACCTCAAAGTGGAACAACAGAAAGGGAGCTAAACCATTGTTTGCTTCAGATTAAATCAATCTCACCATATACCTCATGAAGTTATGACCACTGTGATATAAATGCCATTACCACCTATTCCCACTTTGTGTGTAAAAGACAAATACATCTATGCATATAATATGAATATATTTTCCTCATCTTTGTACTCAAAATGGACTTCAGAACAGGTGTGTCAATGCTCTTTCTTATCTAGGACTCTTGATTCTTGATGGACAATTGCACGTATTATCTTTATTTTATTTTATTTTTTTCTCTTGCAATCTAGTTCCCAGCAGGAAATTTACTGAGCTGCCAATTTGCGATCATCTAATTGACTCAGAAAGAATCTGAATGAGTTTCTAAATATCCAACTGAAATCAATTGTGACTCTCTTTATTTTAGGCCCCAGGCAGATTGAAATTGAGACAATAAATGGAAGCACCTCATTCTGAAAGAATGAGAATTGGAAGCTTCGCAGCAAGCATTGTAAACATACACTCACATACCCATGTGTACACACACACACACACACACACACACAAACATACTTGCAAAGTTTTATATTCAGGAAGAATGCATGACTGGATATATGTTCACATCTTAAAATCCTAACTTTCTAAGATCCATGATTTCAACAATCTCGAAAGACATTTCATTTAGTAGAAGGAAATTCTGAGGGCTGTTTCCTGGTAGTGGCAAACATGACTAATATACAGCTTAATTATGTAAAGACTTTTGTGCTCTCAGTTTCTACTGAAGGTCTTGAGATTCTAAATTTTTGTATTCTATTTTCCATTTTTCTCACAGAAAAGTTTTTCCCAAGGTTCATCTATTTGTGCACATGTTATGTTTAAATGTTTTCATTAAATTCCAATTTGTGTGAAATAGAAACAACACGAATTTCAAACAGCATTGTTATGGGTTTAGTCGCCCATCTGCCATTCTATCGTCTTTTCCTAACAGTTAGAGAAGGAACTAATGTGAGAATAAACAACGTGTTTAACACCACCCCTCCATGTTAGAATTCTAAGTCTCTGAACCTGCAGGAAAGAGGGACCTGAATGTTCAGTTTTTGCTGTGGTATGCAATCATGATGAGCCCTATTAGAAACTGTGATTAGAGGTGAAGCATTGTAGCATGAATCCTAGTGTACATTCAGCGATTAAACAAGCACACACCATCAGCTATTGTTTTCAGGAGGAGGTTTAATGGTGGGACTCAGAAGTCTTCTGGTACTGTGCAGAGAGAGACCTGCTTCATTTCCGTTCCTTACAAAGGAGGCTGTCTTTCCAACAATGGAGTTCAGAAGCTCTATCCCTGTCCCTCCCACAGGAAGAGAGGATTCTTCAGACCCTCAAGAACACAGACAGACTCAACACTGGTTACATATGGAGAAAAGCCATTTCTGACTCAGCTAGAAAAGCAGACGCCACTATTTTGCATACTATGTTGGAGAGGGGAACATCAGTAGGAAACAATTCAAGACAAAGCTTGGAAGAAGCTTTGTTCCTGAGCCCAGTTTATGCCCTTATACAGATAAAAGCCAAATAGTGTGTAGAATCGTGGCAGGTCCAATAAAGAGGATTAACAGAATTTGGACAGTACATGGAAAAGGGGTTTGTTCACACTGGACCAGAGCGCACTGGCTAAGGGTTATTTCTAGTTGGTCCTTACTGGAAGTGGATACCATACCATTGCATAATGTTCATAGTTGTGTATGATATGCTAAGCTAAATGTATTCAAAACGAAGGCCCGTTTTCTAGAAGAATATGGGAGAGTATTAAGTATCAATAATTATTAATAAGTAATAAAGTGTTAAGACTAAAATTAGTCTTTATGTTCTGTCTCGCATAAAGATTATGGGAATATTTTTTTACATATTTTTCCATTGTCTTCAAAGTTCCTGTACCAAGGAAACTCCCATACTATTATTAGGTATTGTAGGTGGTAAACAAAACAAAACAAAACACATGTATTTTAAGGAGGATCCTGGGACCCAGAATATCTTTTGTCACGTAAGTAGCACCCAATGAGGAGACGACGTTGTGAACCAAGGGACAGTTTAGCCCTTGAGTCAGGTGGAGTCGGGTTCCAAACGTGGCTCTTTGGAAGGCACTTGGCCTCTCTTGATATCATTTCCTTATTTGTTAAAGAGGGTGTATTGATATCCTAAGGCTGTCATAACAAAGGACCGCAAACTGGGTGGTGTCAAACAACAAAAAATTATTGTTTCACACTTCTCTGGAGGCTGGAAGTCTGAAATCAAGATGTCAGGAGGGTGGGTTCCTTTTGAGGGCTTTGTGGGATAATCTGTTCCATGCTTCTCTTCTAGCTTCTGGTGAGGGCAATCCTTGGTGTTCCTTCGCTGGTAGATGCATCACTCCACTTTCTGCCTCTGTCTTACCATGACGTTCTCCCTGGGTATGTGTCCAAATTTCCCTCTTTTAATAAGGACTCTAGTCATGTTGGATTAAGGCCCACCCTAATAACATCATTTTAACTTGATTACATTTGCAAAGTCCCTATTTCCAAATAAGGTTACATTTATAGGCACGGGGATTGAGACTTTAATATACATTTTTTGAGGGAACAAAATTCAATCTATAACTGTAGATCATAATTAAATACTTTTCTTCCGCAAGCACTAAGGAAAAGATTAAATAATAATGCAAAGACCAGTAAGAACAGGTTTGTGCCCATTGAAAAAACATATTTTGGGGTCCCCAACATCCATCATATATGGCTTTGTAATATAGTCAGGCTCTGTCCACACCGCTGGCTCTACTACCACCAACTCTACTTGTTACCTTGGCAAATTATTATCATTATCATGACTATTACTATAATGTTGTCCTAACATAGGTTCTTCTGTGTGTGTGTGTGTGTGTGTGTGTGTGTGTGTGTGTGTGTGCATGTGCGTGCGCTTAACACTTTGCAAAACTTAATGCTATCTATGAACTTTGTCTTTGTTCTAATTGTTCAAAGCTCTGCTTGGCAGTGGCATTCAGCTGGTATGAACTGGAAATCTGAATGGCTGTGTGAACACAAAGACAGATGGCAGAAGCCCCAGTGGAATGTGTGGCCAGCACATGGCTGCTATTTGTTTTCCCTCTCTAGTAGTCAGCAGACACACTGTGACTGTACTGCAGCTGTGGTGAGATTTACTTCCAGAACTTTTCAGGACTCTGGGCAGTGAATAGAAGGAGTTACCTGGACAGGCTAAGTCCTGAAAAGGAAGCAAAGAATCTTTTTATTTCTTTGGAACAGGATATATGAGGCAAAGTCCCTAGTAAATGAGGAGAGAGATTTTAATTTTCAAGAGAGACTTGGAAGCCAAACTTCTCTTTCCCATGTAATTCTCACTTGTTTAACTTCTTCAATGTTTTTCTGTCATCTTTAGGCTAATGCCTAAGTTTCTTTGCACCCCTCGCAATCTAGTTTAAATCTGATCCCTAAAACTTTTTAAGATTTACCCTGTTATTTCTTGTCTCTCATGTTACCTAATTTCTTGCATTCCTACCACATGTACAACTTCCCTGGAAAGAAATTTCTACTTATTTCACCTGGATAATTTCTACCTTCTTAAAACTTCAGCTCAGGCTACATCTAAATCTCTCCCAGGGAGTCTTCTTCATACCCCGCCCTCTCTTCAGTCCCAACCTGGGATCATTGGACATCTATCTTATTATTTCTCAAATTATGTTAACGTTTTTCATTTTTTAGCTGGACAATATCTTTTTTTATTTTGAGTCCGTAGGGTCCAGGAAGTAGTTCATTTTCAATAATTGTTAGTTGAATTGAATTTCATAAGAATGAACTTTTTAATCTCTCTCTCTCTCTCTCTCCTTATATCACTTGGGAGAAAAATAACCAAAGATGTAAGTTTCCATTTAGTCCTCTTTTAAGAGTGAACTTTTTCTCTTAGCTTGGGAGGACACTAAAACACTCCTAGGGAACAAGAAGTAGACTAAACCACTTCTGAAAGGTATCCATTCGTTGAACACATACTGACTCAGTATCTTCCATGTAGTAGGCATTGGAGACAGAAGATGAAAAAGTTCTTGTCCTGAACCATAAGGAGCTCCCTCTATAGGAGGTAAAACATGTAAAGGTAATTTTAGTATGAGAATCCCAAGAAGTCCCTTCCATGCTGTCATAATCAAAGGTTTCCACAACAGGGCAAGGAAGTCTTGCCTTAAAAGTAGCTGAATAAATTTCTGTTCCTACTTTCTCACTCTCCACATATTTCATAGCTACCTCTCTTCTTGTTTTCACTCCTACGATTCCACTTAAATGGCTTTGTCAAAGTCAATGACTTTGCCCTCCATGTTGCCAAATCCAGTGATTATTTTCTCTTTTTATATTATTCAACCTATCAGAAAAAATTGACATACTTTCAGTTTCTCATGCCTTTTCAGAAAGAAAAAAAAACTCTCTTCTCTTCGTTTCTAAGATACGTCACTTTCTTGATTTTTCTATCATACCTCTGACGACTCTTCCTCGCTCTCTTCTGCAGATTCCTCTAGCTGACCCAGAGGCCTATATGCAGTGATACTGATGAAGCATAAGCTTCAGCACCTCTGCACTGCGTGGCCACCTTCCAAAACCCTAGGCAAAGAGCTCACGGGGTCATACATTTTGGCAAAATTTGCAAAAGTAAAATATTTTAACCACAAGCATTGAGGCAATGGTCTCTTTCCATTCCAACTCCCCCATCACACTTGCCATCATGTTCAGTGCTGTTAGATTATCCATGAATATTTTTGGAATCTGAATAAAGCCAATATGGGTTGAAGGTATATCTCCTTTGGATATAGTGGGTTACGTTTATATGGTCCATAGTCATATCTGATTGATGAGTTTATTACCTGTGATCCCAGTGGGCAACTCACTCTTGCTGTTGTGACATAAGGCTGCAGGGTACAGGTAACACAACATGAATGTGGCTCCAGCACTGGATGACTGTGGGGACTGAAGGAGAAAAATTCTGGAGGAAAGACCAGAGTACTTTTCTATTCTTCCAATTAAAAACAATCATACAAAATCTCTGTAATATGAAAGGAAAATCAAAATAACCATGGGGATGTAAAGGACATCATAGAAAATATTGTCAACAATGATATAATAACTGTGTATAGTGTCAGGTGGGTAATAGACTTATAGGGGAGATCACTTTATAAATTATATAAATGTCTAATCACTATGTTGTATACCTGCAACTAATATAAAATAATATTGAATTTCAACTCTAATTGGGAAAAAAAAGGGAATCAGAATATGTAGCCAAAAATTAGGAGAAATTAATATTTAACAGTGGGTCAGGTGTTAATACTTACAAATATACAATTTTCCTGGATTTTGTGGTGTTGGTATGTGTCATTTTTACATCTGTAATTTATTGTAATTAATTCATCATTCTAATGTAATCATTCTAATTTTGTATTCATACATTTTTATTTTTTTTGAAAAGGGCCTCCCGAATTATATAAGCCCCGGAAAACCTCAGTTCACTCCCGAGTTGCCCATGCCTGCCCTCTTAGCACCCACATTCTTATATCCTTTTCTAGGTGATATTGTCCATTCCCGTGGTGTAAAAGGCTATCTATGTGCATATTTGCTGATTGATTTGCATCTGATTTTGATCACAAAATTTGGAACCGGGTATATGTTTAAATTATCTTTTTTAAAATTTTTGATTGGTTTTAAAACAATAATAGTAGTTCCGTCATTGAAAAATAAAATAAGTCTCTTTATCCAGAGTAAAGAGGAAACAATTACTTTTAGTTTGCTTAAATCTTTACAGACTTTTCCATTTGTGTTTAAATATCTGGAGATATATATATATATATATACATATATATATATATATATATATATATATATACTGTGGGTGCCAAAAATATATATACACATGACTTGTATTCATCTTTTGTTATCAGTATATATTGAGTATTACAATTTTAATTCCTTTCTTAAATGGGTATACATTTTTGGGCTCTCTCTCTCTCTCTCTCTCTCTTTCTATATATATATATATATATATATATATATATATATATATATGTAACATATATATATATATCCCCACACTCGTGCATACACACACATATATGCACATATGTCATACATACCATATATATATATATATATATATATATATATATATATACACACACACAGATATGTGGATATACATAACCACATACCTATATACAAACATATAAAACATAAAAATGGGATCATCTGTAGGATTCTAAATATTTTTTAGAAATATATACAACATCACATCGGATTTCTTTCTATGTCAGATCATATAGACCTAAGTCGTTCTTTCATTCTGTTTAAGGATTGCAGAGTTTAACCGGTGGGACTGTTTTACGTCATCGTTACGGACAATGGAGATCTGCACCTCAGAACCCTGTCAGGGCAGCTGATAACCAGTGGCCTCATCCTAATGCCACAGAAGGTATGCACTTTACTGTTGGATTTAATCTATGGCCAAGAGAAAAATCAGGAACCTGAGGATTGCTTTGTTAACTAAAGGGTCTTCAAAACAACAAACAAATAAACAATGGTATGGCGTAGTTTTTTTTCTGATTTCTGGTTCATTTAGCACTTGACTTTAAGAACAACACTGAAGGTGGCCCTCAGAAAAATATTTGTCATGTCCCCAAAGACTAGCAGAATATACTATAGCCTCTGGTTCCAACTGGAAGTATGATCTCTTTAGTCTTCCTCATGCCCTTTTCTGCAGATTTTTAAATTACAGTTAGTTAGCTCCTGAAGAACACAATTAAATGCTTTATTTCAGGCCTTGTGATGATTTGAGAAATAAACAGTTCTTTTGTTTTTATGTGTTTAACTAAATTAGACTAGCGCAACCTGCCAACCTCTTTAGCATTTGAATTTTAAGATAAGGAACAATTCTGAGTGAAAGGAAGTATTCAGAAGCAGCTGTAGAGATATGGAAGTGGGCTGAGACTGACTGAAAAAAGACAGATTTATTGGCAGCTTTGTAAGAGTCTGCGAACACTTGGAAGAGGTTACTGATATTCCTGAGATAGAAGAGGGACTCCAATGATAATAGTAGCATGGGTACACTTTGAATGCATTCCATAAGGTGGTTGTACTGATTCAGAATCATCAATGGCTTTATTTTGTATGTATATATGTATGCATTGTTTATTGCAGCTAATTATTGTGTCAATTCCTTTAGGACTTTGGTCCTTGTATACACCCTACCTTTATAGTGTTTCCTCTCTTATTTATTGCATACCAGAGAAGAGCAATGATTTAGGTCAGTACACAGATTTTCCTAGCCAATGGAGGCAGTCCAGTATTGAACTGAGATCCTCCGTAGGTGTAATTACCTTACCTTGAAGTTGGCCATTGAGGCACATTTGCAGATGGATGGGAGCGATGTATGTATGGCGGTTTACGGGAGGCTATTTACTATGAATGGGATATGGCTGGATTCACCACAGGATAAAATCACTCTAATAAATTAGAAGCAAAAATGAGAGGAAATCAGAGTTTATAACCAGATGATAATTGATACTTTGCAGGGTAAAAGGAGGGCTGCTTCACAAGTGTGTGCATCACTGCATATCTGAATGTGTTCTATTTCTTGCGCATGCTTGTGTGCTTGGGTTTTCCTGTCTGTGTATCATTATGTGTCTCTGGTGTTTTTACATACTTACGTGAGAATGAGTGGGTTCATCCAAGTGAATTCTGAGGCCCCTTTCAGGTCTAGAATTCTATAACTCTGATTCTGTGTTTTTATCAGAGTTCATGTATGTGTATGGCAGTGTATATCTGGTATAAATGTATTTTGTGTGCTTATTTCTTGCACTGTATATGTATAGTTATAATGTATTTATTTGTTGTACTGTATATCATGGTTTTAATGGAAGTTGGTGGGAGGAAGTCTCTCGCTCACCCTATGATCAAATTGGAGTCAGATAGGTGAATGTCTGACTTGCTTATTCCTTCCTGGACGGGCTTGGAATTGTCAAAACTTGAGAATTGTCATGGAATGAATCCAAGAAGATGGCACCTGTGATGGCTAATTTTATGTGTCAACTTCTCTGGGCCACGAGGTGCCCACATATTTAGTCAAACATTATTCTGGTATCTGTGAGAGTGTTTTGGAAGAGATTAACATTTCCGTTGGTAGGCTGAATAAAGCAGATTGCACTCCCGATGTGGGTGAGCCTCATTTAATCAGTTGAAGGTCTGACTAGAACAACAACCAAAAAAGCCTGAGCCTCCCACAACTAGGAGAGAATTCCTCCTGCCATATAGCTTGAGCTGGGATATTGGTCTTACCCTGCCCTGGGACTCAAACTGAAACATCAACTGTTCTTTAATTGTAAACCTACCAACTTTTAGAATGGAATTATATCACTAGCTCTTCTCAGTCTGCTGACTGCAGATCTTGATATTTCTCAGCCGTCCTAATCACATGAAACAGTTCCTTATTATACATCTACATCTATATCTATATCTATATCTATCTATATGTATATCTATATCATCATCTATATCTATATCTATATCATCTATATCTATATCTATGTTTGTATCTATATCTAGGTATCTAGATATAGATATATAAGTCTATCTATTATTTATCTATCAATCATTTATCTCTTATTGGTTCTGTTTCTCTGGAGAACTCTGAGTAAGAAAGCGCCTAATAAATCTGTCAGGATGAAATGTGCTTCTGGTAACCTGCTTAGGGGTGACATTGGAGATGCCTGGACAAAAGAAGGGAAAGCTTGAAGTGATTCATTGTCCCCTCTCACCTGGCATTGCTTCAAGAAGGGAGGCAATTCAAATCAGGATTATAGTAGTTAGAACTTGCCTAAAATATGTGCCTGGGAACTTCCAAACATATGTGAGGAACCTGTCCCTAAATAACTTACACCTGAAAGTGGCTCGCATAGGGATGAATCATTTCCTTTAGAGATTCTCTTCTCTTTCTGTTTACTCCCACACTTGCCTTGAAACATAACTATGTATTTAAATCTCTTATAATTTTGACATTTCTAAATAATTTAAATGTAAAATGATTGGCAATGGGAATAAATTAAGGTATTTTTTAAAAAGGTCTAGGAGAAAGTATTTCTTTGTCAATGTCTAATTGGCTTTGACTTGGATAATATGTTCCAAGGTAGATTTTTCAATCTTCTGACACAGTATTAGAAAAAATATAATGAGATGTTCTAATCCTTCTACCTTCTCTCCTACCACGTATTTTCTTATATTCCAACCACAGGGAAGAATTCCAAACTAACAGCTATACACATTTTTCAAGGAATCTTGATCCTCTCTCTCCCAGTTTTCAATGATGTATTTCTAGGCTCCTCTAGCCAGTGATTCTTTAGGATTGTGAAGAGCCACAAAACACTTTCAGGAAAAAAGCTAGAATCCAGATATTGGAAGGTGGTTAAATTTAATGCAACTCACAACACCTCTAACCTTGACCTAGAATTCCTTGGACACCTCTTGCTTTTGGTGTCCATGGATTAGATCTCGACCTCCATTGATTCTTTCAATGATTTCTTCCTCATTAAAAAAAAAAAAAAAATGATCTTTTGCTTTCAAGATAGGAGACAGCATATTCTAATGTGTGAATGTTTTATACTTTTATTTTTGTTTGTTTTTATTTTTCATGCTTTATTTTTAAAAGGCAAGTCCTCACTGGTCTGTCAGTTCCTTAGAGACCTACCTCCAAGCTTCTAGGTTTCTCTACCTCTGTACTGTTCTTTGGGCTTTACCCACCAGATGTATGTCATAGAAAACTGATAGATATCTGCAAATGATACGGTTTGTAAAGTTTGAGAACTCAAATGCCTATTGGGACCACGAAGATGATATAAATGGGCGGGGCAGTTCTAATGTTGATCGAGGTGAGCTGTGGAGCACATGTTCCATCAGCGGAGAGCAGGAGAAATATGAATGTTTATGTGAAATGTCCCTATTTAAAAACAGAGTTTACTAAGTCAAACCTCTTTTACAAAATATTGGCCAAATCTTACAAACTGGATTTGGCTCATGGTCCTCTAGTTTGTGACCTATATTTATGGATGATTCTTTCTTTAATATGTTTTATAAAGTGAGGGGTGAAATGTGATGACAATTCCATGAATTATGTGAATATACTAGAAATCTTTATTCAGTGAATGTTCAAATCTCCTTTGAAACAACTTTTTCTTGATTTCCTTTGCCTTCTTTTCTTCTGCTACGATTCCTTCTGCTTTCTTAAAGTAACAACATAATGGATTTTCTCTAATGCTGGTTAGCTGTATATAGGGTTATATAATTTATTATGTATTACGTATGATACATGATGATTAAATACATACATAGTTGTATATAATGTCACATTATAGTTATATATATATATATATATATATTGTATAAGAACTATCATATGTAATGTCTAATCAGGTATTTGTGAATGGTTTGAAATTATTCCCCCATCCCTTTATTCAGAAACATGACATTTGGCAATACCATCATTTAGAATATAACTGTGAACTCGGGAATAAGTGTTAAAAAGCTGTCATAAAACCTCTGCACTTTCTTTGGAAAGAAAAATTATTATCTTCTAGACAGTTGGGTATAAAATAAGGTAGCACATTGGAAGCAGCACAGTGGAAAGATGTGGCAGCTAGGAGGACTTCTTCAGAGGCTGCACACTCAACTTTTCACAAGGAGATGGTCAGGCATCAAAGATGGTTTCTTCAACTGTCAGCTTGCAAGCCTAATTACAGTGTTCCTAAGCGATTTGAATTTAATGCTCTTCCAGGTTCATTATCCTCACCCCTTTAAGACCAGGCAAAGCTTTCCTTACTCAAATAACATGCCTGGTCTTTGACCGTATTTGCAAACCTTGGGTTAAAGAGTGTTATGGGAGTCAAAAAAAAGGGAGGAGCTTTGCAAAACGGAGACCTCTGCAGTGTGAGTCCAAGGAGTATTTTGAGAAGGAATAAATGCCAACTTACTTTTTTTCACTTGCAGAGATCTTTGGGATGTGTAGTTGGGCACCCACCTCTCAGAGTTAGACAAGATCAATTCTCACCATTCCTTACTTTGTTTCCTTCCAAAAAAATCTTTCCTTTCTTTTCTAAAGCAATGGCCACTGTGTCTTGAGGTTACTGTCATTCACTCCAAGTCTGGGTGAGGAGAATGTCTTCCTAATTGACTTTTTCTTGTTGTCCTTCAGAACGCAGGACATTCTCAATTTTTAGACGTGTGTGTGTGTGTGTGTGTGTGTGTGTGTGTTCCTTTCTAACCCCTAATACAGGGGATAAAGGCAAAATTAGCCAAAATAAAATCACAATACTTGAAGAAATGAAAGATTTATTTTAATTCTAGCCAGCTTTTTCAGAATTTTCTTCCTATATAGTACTGACAACTCTTAATAATGTGGTTAGAATTTATTTTAGATGTTAGCTCATCTATATAGACTTCATCTCAAAGCAGAATCAGATTAGAACAGCTGGTGCCTCAGTAGAAGACTCAACCCATGATAAGCCCTGTTTACTAATCTTGTTCCTACGCTTGAACTCCTTCGGATACCTCCTCGAGGTTCCGGAAGTGAAGAAGTTATTTTCTAACCTTGTGCTGAGGGCTCTCTCCTGGGGGTCCTAGGAATTCCATCATCATTTTTGCAGACATCCCTCAGGATGAGAAAGGCCCTTTACTATCTGGTCTACAGATTTATACCCTGGGCCTCACACTGTCCTAGAGTCATCTTTCTAGAAACTGCAACAGATACCTCCCTTGACCCAGATCTCTGTTCTGGGTGTAATTTCACTAGTGGGTTGTGGAAGCAGCTTTGTCTTTCAATATTGTTCAGGTTTTTTCACTTATTTTAAATTCACATCTAGTTTTGGCCTCCTTAGAAATCATGGAGTCCCAGGGGCTTCGCTGAGATGCATCTCACAATGACTATAGTGTCTCATCAAATGTATCAATTACTACTTTTAGAGCCCTGTTCTATGATGGACTGTGACTGATGCTTCTATTTCTACTTCAAAGGGGCAGGGTCTATTTTACCAGGCCATAATAACGAACATAGCTGTACATCAATGACTGGTTTAACCCAGCATTTTCCAAGTCATGTTTCATAAAACCAACTAATATCCCACAATCAAATAAATTTAGGAAACATTGCATCCTGTAGTGCTTTGGGGAAAGTCACCATTTGCATAACATATTAAAGGCTCTGTGAAGTTCTTCAGTAAAGATACTTGATTTTTTTTTAGTATATGTGCTGCCGAAGCGAGCACTTGATTTTTTTTTATACCAAGCATGTCCCAACTTAATTGATCATGAATCATCTTTTTATTTCCCAATAGCATTACTCTTTAATATATTTTAATATTCTATAGACCCTGATGAAGAAACATGAATTTAATACTTTCTAGTGTCACCTTGCTACACTGCTACTTTGCCCAATCAATGCCCTCTCTTACGTTCCTATATGATTATTTCCCTCCATCATCCATCTCCTCAAAACTCCAATGGCCCTTTCACTCTCCTTACTCTGTACTGATGACTTGATTCTGACTTCACTTACTGAGAAAATAGAAGCAATCAGAAGAAAACTTTTGTATCCTCTCATCACCCAGTTTAGCGTGTTACTTGCACCTGTGCCATATACACAGTCTTCTCTCCGATTACAGTGAGTCAGTTGTCCACACTCTGATGTGAGGCCAACACTGCAACTGGCATGGTGAAGCCCATCCCTTTTTAGCTCCTTGAGAACTTTGCTCCTGCAATGATGCTATTTCTCTCTTGTGTCGTTAATTGTTCACTGTCTACTAGATTGTTTCGCAATATAAAAACATGATACTATCTCATATTAAAAGCAGAAGAAAACAAACAAACGAACAAAACACAAAATTCCCTATCCTGATTCCCATGTTGCCTTTCAGCTAACACCAACTTTCTCTACTCTGTTTTACAGCAGAGCATCTTGAAGGAGTTTTCTGTACTCTGTACTTTATCTCCTTTCGTTCTTTTTATAACCCTGTCCAATCAGGATTTTGCCCTGTGATCCTCAGGTTGCCAAATCAAATGGTCAACCCTCAGTTCTAATTTACTCATACTTAGCATTTGACCCAGTTGAGGATTCTCTCCTTATTGAAATACTTTTTTTTTTTTTTTTAAACAATGAGCCAAAAGGATCTAAACATTTTATTATTCCTGGCACAACGGACAGTATGAACTCTTGTTTACACCAGTTCCCCTTGTCCCCCAAGTCCCATAGGGGTGTTGCAAAGGCAAGCCCGAGTGGAAGGCATTCACATAACAGTCTGGTCTGTGACCCAGCTTTGAAAAATGTGAGTTTCCAAAACTCCAAGTTTTAAAAATGGTTACTAGAAAACCTTCCCACCTTTGTCCTGTAGAAAGAGACCATCTTTATTGTCCTGGTCCATAAACAAATCGGCCCTTTGCCCCAGAGGGAGATACTATCTCTAGTTTCCAAGGCTGTTTGCTCTACAAACATCCTTGAAAGTAGTTTCAAAGTTGTTGCAAGACATGTAGAAACGTCTCAAAGAATTGTTTCCCAATCAATACTTCTTCTGCCTGGAATTGTCCTCTCTCAGATATTTACATGGCTATCTCCCTCATTTCACTCAGATCCTTGTTCAAATATCACCTAATTCCAGAGGCTTTCCCTGGTCACCCTATCTCTTTCCCTATCCTCGTCATTTTTCTTTGTAGCACTAAGCTCTATCTGACTTTGTATTGCATATGGATTTAATGTTGTATTGTCTATCTGTTCCATTAAAATACAAGCTTCATTGTGTCCAGAACTTGGTTTTGTTCACCGTTGAATCCCCTGCAACGGAATAGTACCCAACAAAGTAGGTGATCACTAAATAGTTGTTAATGGAACATATGGATAAGTCTGCTCAGTAACCCTATTCATGTCCCCAATTTGTTTGTTTTTGTTTTTAGAATAAATCACTTGGTGCTATCCTCATGCAAGGAAGTAAGATTTTTTAAATTATATTCTCTCAATATATATAAAAGAAGTGGCTTAACCACAAAGAGAACACTAATGCACACAATTTGCACAAAAGGCAGAGAGAATAATTTGTTAATCTATTCCTCTGTGAATGATGAGTGATGAGCTCTGGACCGTGGGTGACAAAAGGGCAGATGTACCCAACACAAAGGGAAGTGTATAATACATTTTAGAACAATTTTTAACAAAAGTGGTTAAATATTTTAGAAAGCCATTAATCTCTAAGAAATCATCAGTTATCAGGAAAATTTACATGAAATACAACTTTATGTGATTATCTTGATTAATTAATGAGCTGTTCTCTATTGAATTATCTAGTTCAGTCCATGACCGAACACACTAAAAACAAACAAAATGCCTTTGCTCTAATCTAGCCTTGCAGCTAGATTGAAAAAAAAAACAAAACAAAAAAACATACAAAATTGATTCACATATTTACCAATGTTGTTATTCATAGCAGCTATACTGACAGGATCCTTGGCAGGCATCTTTTTTATTTTTTAAAGTCTATGCCCTTCTGCCTGATTTATTTTAAAATCAGTTCTGATCCCATTTAGTTGCTTGGCCAGTTGACCTGTATAGGTTTATCTGATTTTTCACGTGCCATTCAGCAGCTATTTAGTTCTGAGCACAGATCTAAGCTGTCTTCTTTTAGTTCTCAAACTTATTAAGGTTTTTTTTTTTCTTTTTTTCCAGTAGCGTTAGCTACTAGGTGTGAAGCTGATGAGCCTCCACCCACTGTACATTAGTTTTTCAATGGATTAGAAGCTTGGAAATAGGAAGAAAACATTTCACCAGCAGTAAGCCAGGGAACAGAGCACAGGTCCTATGCCTGTATCACTGATTGAATCGTCTGTGTGCCTGGACAGCAGGCAAGCCGATTGCAGGCCACCATATGGGTGTGAGGCCTGGCTGTGTTCTTCTCCTGGACTTTCCTCTGGGTGCTAATTGCTTTAGTGAGAGAGACTGTGTGAAGCAATTAAACAGGCCCTTTCTCCCACAGTCCTAGTTCTCAGAAGCTAGAGGCTGGGAGAGGCTCCTGCCCTCCCAGTGGGTTACAAATTGCTCAGAGTGAATAAATACATTTGTTCACTTTTCAAACTGTGACCAGCCACCTGGTCTCTTGTGTTGCTCTCAGAGCCGAGAAGGCAGATGACGGGCCCCTCATTGCTGAACTCCAGCCTATAAAAATGCTTCTCCAAGCTCTGAGCTATTTTTGCAAGGACATCTGTTGCCAAAAAAGAATTTTAATTAAGCAAAAACACATCTCTGTTTTGTCCATGGCAAGGAGGCTTGTGAAAGCTTTCTTGTCTCAGATGCATGCTAAATCTGGAGAAATGGAAGCCTTAAGGTATTTTGTGAGGGATATTTTGCTGCTCAATTTGAGGGACACAACAGATTTTCCACGGGAAGGAAAGCATTGGAAGTGCATGTTTGTGCTTTTCAAAATAAGGCCCAGCCTGCATTAATAATTAATTCTACGTAATATAATCTGACATGTTACCCCACGGTTTGATAAAGTCGAAAGCTATTTCCACAAGGCAACTTGCCAGTTCGTTTGCTCTCGTCCAATCTTTCCAGGTGATATTCATCATTTTAACATCAAGCTTCCAGAACATCCCATTAACACATAAATTAGAGGACTTGATGGTGTGCTGGCTGTTATAACTAGTCTAGATAAAATTGTCCAATCAGAAAGGAAAATAATAAATGAAATCAGAAAGTGGGTTGTAGACATTAATGTTGCATAAATTGCTCAAGATTGGGTTGGAGAGGGGAAGAGGCAGCCTCTCTAGTTTTCATAAATGCAAGTATATTGGGTACTTTTCTTTCCTCTTCAAACACTTACATAATGGCAGATACAAATCCTTCAAATATGAAACTGATTCTGTAACCATATACCCTTCAAATCCCTTAAGTGCCTTTAGGGACACCCTCTTTGGCAGCACAAGCATATCAGACAGGCTGATTACAAGAGGAGCACTTTCACGTAGCAGGTACCAAGGGGGATTGCCGGCTGGTGTTGGGGGATGAATTCCCTGATAATATCCAGATTGTTTCTGGCCCCTTCTATTATTGGCCAGCATTACTCATTTGCTGTCTTGGAGGGTGGACAGAGAAGACCATCTAGGTTGAGGCAGCAATGAGTTCATATTTCTATACAGTAGGATCTTCCCATGTTGTACATCAAACTTGGAATGCTTCTTTCTACTGTGGAAACTTCCTGACAATTCAGTACGCACTTTTGGAGATTTATCATTCATGGGGGGACGGGGGAGATTCCCCTCTTATTCCTCCTTCCCTCGGCACACACCCATTTTACACAAATCTTTTCTACTGGATTTCAGTGTTTGTATTCTACCACAGCATAGCATTTCAGATTGCTCCACTGTTTTTTGTTTGTTTGTTTGTTTTTCAGTTTTTTCGTTTCAAGAATGGCGGCTATTTTGTTTGTGATTGTTAAGATCCCCCCTCCCAAGTCCTAGTGCCTTCCCCTAAAATAATAATTACAGAATTAAAACATACATCATATAGATAGATAGATAGATAGATATAGACATAACTAAATAGATATAGTCATAGACATCGATAGGTAGATAGATAATCTAACTAATTCTTTCAACATTTATCAGTTTTGTGATGATTGTTTGGAGGGCAGTTAGTAATAGTTGCTTGTACAAATTGAATTTAACATTTGGCTTCAAATCTAGTTGTTTTTTAGGCTCTGGGCTTGCCTAAATCTGGGCTTGCCTTTATTAATCAGGACATTTGGTTGTAACTGAGAGGAATCTAGTGAAAAGTAGGTTAAGAGGAAAAAGGAAATCTATTAGCTAACAAAATTGCTAAGACACAGGTTAAAGACTTCAGAAACTGCTGGAGCCAAGGCCTCCATAAATGTCATTGGAACTCATTCTTCTGTAGGCTTTCTTCTATACTTTTTTTCTCAGGCAGGGCTTTCTCCATAATGATGTTGAACAGCTCCTGCCTCAACTTACCTTTTCAGTACTACCTTTCTTGTGATTCTACCGAAGGCCTAGAGTCTCAGTACCATGATCAGAGCAAAGACTGATAGGGACTGCTATGTTTGCATCCCGATTCTGCAACCTGCAAGCTATTTGACATCTGGCAGGAAACTGACCCTCTGTGCTTTAGTCTCCTCATCTACAAATTGAAGATAATAAGAGTTCCTACTCTGTAGCCTTGTTGGGAGTGTTAAATAAGTTTAGTATATGTGCCAAGCACATAATAAGAGTTAACAATTGTTATTATTATTATTATTATTAGCTATGCATAAACCTTATTACCGTGGCTAGGGGATAGAATACATTGATTGGGCAGACCTGGGTCATGTGTCTTCTCTAGAGACTGGGATGAGATCTTTTCCCACTTAAACCACTAGAATGGGCAATGAGAAGGGAGTAATTTGAGGGTCTCTTATAAGATAAGGTAAAGGATGCCAACCACCTTAGCAATTTATACAACTAACTAAGACACTCTGTGATATTGGTATTGCTTAGAATCTAATCAAACAAAATGGTGGAGGTGAAAATATTTTTAAAGTAATAAATCACAGTAAAAACTTAATGTGATTGGGTCAATGACTTTGTTCTAGGAACTTAATAAAAGCATAACACTGTCCTGAATCCTAAAAGTGGATACCCAGAAGATCCAGACCCTCTTTTCATGCCCTTTGCCATATTACTGAGAACATAGATATTTAGGTATAGCAAAGAACTGACAGGGGTTCAACAAGAAACAAGGGCGAAAGAGTCTTATATAAATCAACAATGGTGAGGTTGACATTTATTAAGAAATTAGAGTAGCTAGCTGTAATCATAAAAGATTTATTAAAGGAAATCATTTCCTAATGGGAATTTGAAACCACAGAGTAAAGCAATATTAAATATTAACCCCCAAAATATATTTTTTACACCTTTGTAATATTCAGCTCAAGAGATACATTGTTGCATTGAATCCAAATTAAAGGGACACTTCAGCCACTTAGCCAACCATCAAAACACTTTACCTGTCACTATGGGCACTTTCCTCAGCTATGTCACAGAATTTAGTCATGTGCTCTATTATGAGTGATCACAGAGTCCTGTTAATTTCTTGCAGAACTAGAGAATTTGGGGGGATTATCACATAAAAGATGAAGAGAAGCCTATGTATCTATCTTCAGCATTAGTTATCCCACTGTCATCTTGTTTAATGTGTTTTCATATATTACAGGTGACCCATTCTTTTATTTTCTGAATACATGATAACACGGGAAAGGCTAAGTTAATGTTTTACTGATTGACCGTACTCATTCATGCACTTTTGAAGGTAGACTGTTCAGCTGTTGATATAATACTGTCTATTGAAATTATCTCTAGGAAATCTTGTGCGAACAACAAATGTCCATTTACCTGTAAAGATAACTCAGCACAAAAGTAGTAGGTCCTTGGATGGCTGATCTATCTTAGAAGCAACCTATATAAAGAACACAATGTCGTCTTCAGTTAGCCCCTGCCCTTTGCAACAGTGGATGTTTAGTCTCAGTGATTACACTTTATGTTTTCTGCTAAAGCCATTAAGTAATTAGCATCTCTAGATACACATTCTTTTGTGAGTCTTTATTATTATAGTATAGCACCTATTCTCCTTTCATCCTTATAGTAATAATGTAAGATAAATAGAGGCAGCAGCTGTGCCAAGGGGTGGTTTCTAGAAAATTATCAACTGCACCCATATAAGGGCCATAGACAAGCAGACATGCTTGGTAAAATAAGTGTATTTTCAAAGTGAACACAGCCTCTAGTCAAAGTACTCCCTCAAGTCATCCAAATGAACACTCAGTATAAAAAAACCAAAAACAGTGTCTTAGCTATATAAATTTGGTTTCAAGACAGATTCTCTAGTTCTCCAGTTCCAATCTTATAGCTGCTCACTGACCCTCTAAATAGAAATTGTGGAGCTACTATTGGATAGAAGCAAATAGTATAATAATCACTTTCATACTGAAGAATCTGGGACAGACTTGGGCAAACTCAAATGAGGACTTCTCTATTTTATCTGTTTTACTAATAAATGTGTTACTGCTTGGGAAAGGATGCTATAGCTTTGATTTAGAAACTAATATTATGTAAAACAGAATACTTAAGGCATTGTCTTGCCACATGTGGGATTAAGATGTAGGTGGGATTTTGAACCAAGTTACTAAAGGCTGTGGTCTTATCAAAATTCAAGTGAAAGTAATCAGACTTCCAAAATGGTGGAGTAAAAACCTACAAAAATTTACTCCTCCATAAAAGCAAAAAGAACATTGCAAAGTTCTCAAAATCAACTTTTTCAGAACTGTGGAATTTAACCAAAGTCTTGAAACAATCTGCAGAAAGTTTATTCAAGAAACCCAGCTGAATCTTGGTAAAAACAGTGAGCTTTCTGGAATTTTAATATGCTCGATTCCAACCTCTGTCTCCCTAGTTCCACAGTAATCTTGAAAGCCAACAGCCTCGTATTCACTATAGCTAAGAAACAGCAGCCGAACAGCCACAGAAGAGGGCACAATGAGTTTGGAGTTCCCCAAAAGCTTCATTCCCAAGGAGTTTTTATTATTTGACATTTCTTGTGGTTCTCTGGAAATCACCACTTGCAGAGGTTATATTTGAACTCTGTCAGGGCTTACTGAGTGCAAATAGCCCTTCTTCTAGAGCATTTGTCACAAATAATCAGTAGTAATTGTTTAATGTTGCAGCTGCCTGAGGTGGCCATAACAGTTGGGAAAAACAAAAAGCTGACCAAAAGACTTCAAATACAAAGCTAGGGAATGAGATGTCCATACAACATATTCCTGAAAACCTAGAAGGACACATTCATGATCGAGGCTGTGTGTATGTCCAAGACTGTGTGCCTTTTGAGAAAAGACCTTATAAATCCCTAATCTCTCACCTCCGGCCGACCTTAAGTTTCTGCACAAGCAGAAAATGAAGACTGAACCAGATTTAGACACTACCTGATGGAATTTTGCAGAAATGCTTCAACACACACACATAGTCCCTCAGCAAAGGATGAAAGACTAATTGTTTCGAAATATTTAAGAACATCTCTGTCAAATAATTAGCTGACCATTAAGCTAACCACAGATACTTCAGTGGTTACACATGATAAAGATTACAAACTTTAAAGATATTTTTTTGAGAAAAGTAAATGAACAAAAAGTGGCAGCACCAATAACAAACAGCAACAAGAAAAATTCTCTGAGAATTTATCTGATATGCAGAGTTGCCACATTATAATACTTATAATGTTCACTTTTAAACCAAAAGATAGAATACGTAGAAGGAAATAAGAAACTGTGTCTCATATGCAGGAAAAAGCAGTCGATAGAAAATGTCCCTGAGGAAGCTTAGACATTAGACTTATCAAAATGTAATTTAAATTATCTATTATAGATGTTTAAAGAATTAAAGGAGACTATATCTAAATGACTAAAGGAACATAAGAAAGTAAGAGAATGACATCTCACCAACAGAGAATATCAATGAAGAGATAGATTTAAAAATATATATATTTTGCAGTTGAAAGACACTACAGTAACTAAAAGGAAAACAAAAAACTGGGGGGGGGAGGGGCTGTTCACCAGTGATTTGAACTGAAAAACTTCCAAAATTTGATGGAAAACATTAATCTGCACATTATAAAGATCAATGAACTCCAAGTAGGATAAACTTAATGAGATCTACACTGAGACACCTTATAATTAAACCATCAAAAGACAAATACAGAGAAAATCTTGAAAACAGCACGTGAGAAGGGATTTATATGTACAAGAGATTCTCAATAAAAGAAACAGCCAATTTATCAAGAGAAATCTTGGAGGCCAGATGGCAGTGAAGTAATGTATTCATATTGCTAAAAGAAAAGACTGTCAACCAAGAATTCTGTATTCAGCAAAACTGTCCTTCAAAAATTGAGAAGAAATTAAGAGTCCTCAGATAAACAAAAACTGAGAGAACTTCTCTTTAGCAGATATGACCTACAAGAAAGACTAAGGAGATTCCTTCAGGCTGAAATGAGCTCAAATCTACTTGAAGAAATAAAGACCACCAGTAAAGGTAACTATGATAAATGTAAAACACAGTATAAATGTATTTTTTGTTTGTAACTCTCCTCTTCTCCAATCTTATTTAAAATACATTCACATAAAGCAATAATTATAAAGCTCTGTTGTTGGCCTTATAATGAATAAAGATCTTATTTTGATAATGATAGCACAAAGAAGTGGGGGGGTGGAGCTATATAGAGCAAAGATTTTGTATATTTAAATTGGTACCAATTTAAACTAGATTATTCTAAATTAAGATGTTAATGGCAATCACAAAGGCAACTACTAAGAAAATAACTAAAAAAATATAGTAAAATAAATTACACGGGAATTAAGATGGTACACTATTTAACACAATAGAAGGCAATAATGAAGCAATAGGGGAATACAAAAGACATAAGACACAGAAAACACAGAAGAATGTTATCTGTAAATCAGTATTTGTATTAAGTGTAAGTTGAATAAACATTGAAATCACAAGTCACAGATTAGAAGAATGAATAAAAACACATTATTTAAATTTAACTATATGGTGTTTACAAGAAAAACCTTTAGATTCAAAGACACACATGAATTGAAAATTAAAAAAAAAATGGAAAGAAGACATATCATGCAAAAAGAGCTGGAGTGGCTATACTAAGATCAGACAAATTAGAATTTAAGACAGAGTTACTTGAGACAACAAAAGACATTTATGATGAAAAAAGTGTCAATCCATCTGAAATAATCACAATTACAAACATATATGCAGCTAATAACAGTCTCAAAATACATGAAGCACAATCAGATAAACTGAAGGAGAAATAGATCATTCAACAATAATTTCTGAAGACTTTAATACCTCACTTTCAGTAGTGAAAAGACCAATTAGATAGAAGATCAAATGAAATGATGCTTGATATCATTAGTTATTAGGCAAATGCAAATCAAAATGACAATGATGTACGATTCTGGGAAGATTGCTGAGTAGACAGCACTGGAAATACAACTTCTTACTTAGACAATAATTTTATTGGCAGAATCTGACTGATGTAGTTATTCTGGAATGCTGGAGTCTATGAAGGCTTGCAACTACTAGGGAAAGGCTTGGTTAATTTTGTCAACTTCAGCTCTTATCATGGTAGCAACCAACCATCTCCCACCCCATCCCCATGGCAGACAGCTGTGCATATTGCTGAAGCAGCTTAACCACAGTTTGTGGGAGACAGGGTAGGCTATAAGGATTCTGTCCTCTAAATATTGAGGATCTGTACTTTCATAACTGATTGCTGCTTCTGATTGTGGAGGTGCAGGCTTAAAGTTGGGCAGCCATTGTTGCAAACTCCTCCCTCTCCAGCTGCACGGAATTCCAGGGGACTTATAGGGCTAATATGTCATTTTTCTCCCTTCAGGTTTCTTTTTTTTATCCCTTTGTATGTCAGATATTTAAGGACTAAGACATTCAAAAATAAAAACATACATGGGGGGAATTATAATAGAAATTCATTGGGCTTGCCTAGGGAAATGTGTAGTTTCAGAAAAGGTCCAAGAGGACCTCAAGTTTATACCTCAGGCTGGTCCATAGCACAGAGCTATCCTACAACATAAACAAAGAAACAGAAATAAAATGGCAAATACTAGGGAAGATGTTTAATTGAATCTCAGTTTACAACATTAAAGAATTCAAATGTCAAGTTTTCAACAACAACAAAAATCATGAGGCATATAAAGAAATAGGAAATATGGCTCATTCAAAGGAAAAAATAATAAATTAACAGAAACTATCTCTAAGAAAGGCCAGATGGTAAACTTCATAGATGAAGAGTTTAAGATAACTGTCTTAAATATGCTTGAAGAGCTTAAAAAAGACATGGACAAAGTCAAGAAAATGATGTATAAACAGAATGGAAATATCAATAAAAAGATAGAAAACATAGGAAGGAACCCGAAAATACATTTAGAGCTGAAAAGTACAGTAACCGAAATGAAAAATCACTAGAGAGATTTAAAAATATATTTAAGCAAGAAAACTTGAAGAAGGGACAGGACAGTTGAAATTCTGAGGAACAGAAAAAAAAAAAAAAGATTGAAGAAAAGTGAAGAGAATTTAAGGGATCTGTGGGATACCGTCAAGTAGGCAAACATACGTATTGTAGGAGTCCAAGAGAAGAGAGAGAAAGAGAAAAATTATTTGAAGAAATAATCATTGAAAACTTCCCAAATTTGATGAAATGCATGGATACAGACATACAAGAGGCTCCACAAACTCCAAGCACAATAAGACTGAAAAAGACCTCCACTGAGGCATATTACAATCAAACTGTCAATAGCCAAAGACAGAAGATTTTGACAGCAGAAAGGAGTGACTGTTACATATAAGTGAATCCCAGTAAGATTATGAGCATATTTCTCACCAGAAATCTTGGAGGGAAGAAAGAAGTGGGTTGATATCGTCAAAATGTTGAAGGGAAAATAATATCAACCAAGAATTCTATATCTGGAAAAACTGTTTTTTGAAAATCATGGATAAATTAATACATTCCCAGACAAACAAAAGCTGAGGGAGTTTGTTACCACTAGACATGAATAACTGAAAGAGGTGGGGGAAATAGCTGTATAGGAGCAGAGGGTTTCTTTCTTTTTTTTTTTTTTTTGTAACATTGACATTAAATCAGTATAACTTCAAATTAGAGTGTTATAACTTTAGGATAGTAAATGTAATCCCCACGCTATCTCCCCAACCCCACATACACCAGCTATAGAAGTCAAATTCAAAGAGACAGAAAGTGAACTGTAGTTGCCAGGGCCTGAGGGGAATAGGGAGCTATTGTTTAATGGTTATAGAGTTTGTTTTGCAAAACAAAATTTTTCTGGGGCTGGATAGCAGTGATGGTTGCACAACCGTGTGAATGTACTTAATGCTACTGAACAATTTAAAAATAGTTAAAATGGTAAATTACATATATATATTTTATCACAATTAAAAAAATAAATAACTTTTAAAATCCATTGAGATACTACTTCCTATCTACTAGGATAACTAAAAGAAAAAAGAAAGACAATAACAAGTGTTGAGGAGGGTTCAAAAAAATTGAACCCTTATACATTCTTGATGGGATTACAAAATGGTTCAGCCACTTTGGAAGATAGTTTGGCATATCAGAATGTTAAACATCAAGTTACCATATGATACAGAAATTCCACAGTATTTAGTTGTATAATCAAGAGAACTGAAAACATATGTAATGATTGTTTGTAGCAGCGTTATTCATAGTAGTCAAATAATGGGGAAAAAACTGATGTACATCAACTGACAAAATGGGTAAATCACATGTGGTATATCCATAAAATGAAATATTACTTAGTCATAAAATGGATTGAAATCCTAATGCTTGCTACAGTAAGGATGAATCTTGAAAGCATTATGCTAAGTGAGATAAGGGGGGCACAAAAGACTGCATATTGTAAAATTATATTTATATGAAATGTCCAGAATAATAAAATCTATCAAAATAGGAAGTGTACTATTGGTAGTGAGGAGCTTTCAGGAAGAGGAAATGGGGAGTGATTCCAATAAATTTGGGTTTTTGTTTTATTGTTTTTTGTTTTTTTGCAGTGATGAAAATATTCTGTTTTAGGTAGTAATGATTGCTGCACTATTCTGTGAATATATTAAAAAAATACTGTAAAATGTAAAATGCTTGAATTTTACAATGTAAAATTTTACACTCTAAAAGTGTAAATTTTATGGTATGTGAATTATATCTTAATAAAGCTCTTGTTAATAAAAAAAAATTCACATGAGACTAATTTTGCTGTTAGCTGTTGTTGAAGAAAACCCTGACTGATGAAACAAACAATGGATGTTAGTAACCTAGTAAAGAGTGGTATTTATTTCCCATTAGAAAAATGATTATAATTTCAATAGAGTAATTACATAAGGTATTAAAATAGTTTCTCCTTTTCTCCCCCAGATGTATTTCACTGATGATTCCATTTCATAAATAAGTATAAATTTGCATAAATTACACAATGTAAATCCTTTCAAGTACATCTGGAACAAGGCTTGTCAAGGGCAGAAATGGAGGTTTATCTTGGTGAATCACAAGGCCGAGCCAGATACACTTCTTGTTTGGTATCTATTTTCTCACACGCCCATCTCTCAATAGGCATTTTCAAAGAGTTGTGAGATAATTCTATGAACCAGGCCCAATAAGGAGAACCAGGCCAAGTTCTTGGTGCCCAGAGAAAGTATCTTAAAATCTCTTTCTTTTTTTCCCCTGGCACCTTAGTATGATTTTTATCTTGAGTTTTAACTGTGTGTGCCAGTTCCTAACAACTTTTATGGCATTGAGGATAGAAAAAAAAAGTCTTGGCAAGAAAATCTGCAAGTATGGTAATGGACCCTGAAAGAACCTGGGGTGGGTTCAGAGAAGAGAGGGTAAGTCAGGAGCTAAATGTAGCTCTCCTTTCCACAAGCCTAGAAGCAAACCACACACTTCTCTGGCTTTTCGCCTTGGTGAGAGTGTGCTTCCCGGGCATAGTCAGCGTATACTTTAGCAGCATGAAAATACAAGTTTGCTTGAAAGATGTGTTGGATACTATTTTGATGTTGCAATTTGGTTATAAGTACATGTTTTTTAACTTCCTAATTTTTAAAAACATTTCTCAATCTACTGTTCAGTTGAAAAATTGAATTCATAGCAAATTTTTCCTAGTACTTTGTTATTGATTCATTTGTTTGAAAACAATGCAATTAATATATCATTTTTATATAGATAGTTTGATACAGACTATGTATATATACTGGGGATGCCAAAAAAAATAAGTGCTTTGGTCAACGTTGTTCAAGTAGTAGTTTGCTGTAATCAGGTGTCTGGATGCTGATGGTAACCACTTTGAGCACCTCTTGTAATTGCAGATGTTAAACGTGACTTGTATTCATCTTTTGTTATCGATATAGAATGAGTATTACAATTAATATTTTTTTCCTTTCTTAAAATGTGTATACATTTTTTGGTACTCTCTGTATATATATTATCAAATTATCAGAGTGTATTGTGTGTGTATGTGTGTGTGTGTGTGTGTGTAAAGAAAATCAGGAGATGGGTATCAATTTGTAAAGCAATTTTATGCCCAATAGCATAACAGGATAATTACTATTTTTGTGTCTTTTAAAATATAAAATTGACATTCAAGGTGTGAGGACTGGTAGAGTCTAGTCATTATAATTATAAAGGTTGAATATTCTGGGTCAGAACTGTGATAAAATTTCTACCATTTCCATTGATTTTCCTGGGAGAATGTTAGCAACTCCTGCTATAGAGCCAATGATGTATAGTGCTAGAACTAGTAGGGGGATAATTATAGTCAGAGCTAAAGAGCTTAAGCCCTAGACTTCCACTTCCAGAGTTACTACTACTAGAGGTCTTGAAGAGGGGTATCATATAAGATACCCCAAGTTCATATAATGTCTTGAAGGTTGACATCACCAGGCCAATAGCAGCAGATAAAGAAGGAGCCAGAACAGAAGCATAGGTAAATGAGTATAGGTTAGAATGGTCTCCAAGAAGAAAGACTGAAGCTAAGTTAGACATGGTCTGGGTAAGGCTAGTGATCCATGAGAAGAGAGAGCTCAAGATAGAAACCTGAACCGACTAATAGAAATCCAGAATGAGCCCTGTGCAGTGCTGGTGGAGAATAGATTAAGGGCTGAGAAATGTAGATGAAGAAGAAATGTATGAGTATAATCAGGAGATAACTGCAGGTCTAGGTGTGGTTGTTACAGGTCAGCAAAGCCTGGAAGCAGATGCTTAGAAGGCAGATAGGACACATAAGCTGGAGGGGCCATTTGCTACATTCACTGAACTCCATCTAGCCGTTTTGTGGGAATTGTTGAGAACTATGAGATTGGGTGGGAGAATTAGGGCTGTCATCACCATCGTCACCAACATCACCATCATCAGCCTCACCATCACCACCATCATCATAGTCTCCAATATAAAACTTGAGAGATGTTAACTTTAGACTTGTTTAAGGTAGTCATGGGTTGTGGTTTATAGATGAGAGGTAGGAGGACATATGGAGGGGAGTAACATTATAGAGAAAATGTAAGCAGAGCTTGTCTTACAGTTGGGCATAACATCATTAGATATTATACCCAACTTAAAGTTGAGTATAGCTACTCTTATGACTGTATCCTGATTCTGTGTATGTTGAGAGGAGGAAACAGATATAACCTGTGTCACATATGTTTTGTCTCATGAGCTCAGACAGTCAGAGCCAGAAGGGTCCTCAGATGTTCCCCAGTCCAACTCTTTTACTCTATTGGACAACTTATAAATTCAATTTTATGCTGAACAGAAACTCCTCGCCACCACACCACCCCCCACCTTTCCCAACACCAAGGCCCCCAAGTCAAGGGAAGTGTCTCTTTCTTTGGACTCTACAACATTTTCCTCTATGGTTGTGAGAGGTCTGACTGTATTTTGTTGTGTTATTGTTCACAGCTCTATCTCTTCCCCAATCATTATTGGCGTTGCAAGCCCTGGAAAGGCAGAAATTCTGTCCTAATCCCTGTTTTTTTTTTTTTTACCTGTTACCTAACATAGAAGGTTGTGTAGTTACCAACATTTATTGAATTGGAATTCATATATGACTAATTTAAGGGTTAGGATTAAGCGAAAATGTAAAACAATTTGCTCAGGTCACATGTTGATTCATAACAAGGACCAGGAAAGATTTCTCCAACTCATAATTCATAATATAGTACTACAGCTCTCGTCTGAGGTATTTGTTTCTGTCTCTTTACATGAGGTATGTGAGGGGATGTTACTTTCTAGTCATGCTTCTCTGAGCACACTGGTTACCACTCTCTGGTTATTCTCCAGTGTTGTTTTTTGCTATATTGGCACCTACAGGAAGTGGATGGAATTTTAAAAATTTACTTACCACAGCACCAAGCACAGGGCTACTTTATCTCCTTTTGTCTTTGAAAAGGTTGGAACCTTAATTCAGGAGGAGCTAAATAGATTTCTACACAGTGTTATAGACAACCAGTGACAAAGCTGGGACTGGAATCTAGGGTTTTTATTTTGCGTTGTTTTAATTCTAATAGAAATAAACCATTCCCCAAATAGTCCCAGAAAGAGCTTAAAACAAATAGATTATGAATATAAATGTTTTAAACAGCAGTGTCTACAACCAAATCAAAAGGCCTTATGTGTGTATATAATTTTTTGTATGTTTTATGAGGATGGAAGAAGGTGTGGAAGATAACTCTATATTGTCTGCCTTAGAGGGAGAGTGGTAGGATTAGAGAAAAATTTCAGTTGGAGATTATTGGCTTTTTTATTCATATTTGTGTGGTTTGCCACAAAAATTAATAACATTTTTTTAAAGAATTTGACTGACTGAATTTGACATTTGAACACATTATTTTGCTCAGGCCCATTGATTCAGTTTCTTTATTGTAAAGAACAGAGATGACTCAAGCTAGCACAAGTAAAGGAGATTTGTTGTATTGATAAGTGAGCCATAACTGCATAGGGCCCAGGGAAAGGAGCAGAAGCACACCCTGGCTTCCGAGGAACTTAACCCAGAGTGTGAACTCTGGATTCAAGAAGACTTCAGGAACTTCAGAAAAACTGTGTAAGACTCACTCTTGTGCTCACTGCTGACACTTCACAGCCACACTCCCTATGGTGACTTCCTTAACTGTCCTACTACCAAGTGCCAAATTCTTCCCAATTTTCTCAGTTAAAATTCTTGAGAGGGAGAGAGAATTGGATTGGCCAAGGTAATCTCTTGGGGTCGTACTTTATAAGACATTTTTCTCCTTCCTAGTGTATGTGGACTACTGTTGCCCAAGCCCGTGGTACAACCTGTTGTCTGGAAGGGGACTTGTGTTGTAAAAGACATGTGGTTGTGAGAGGAATGGGGAAGCTTTGACTAGCTCTTGCTTTTGGTAAACCCATTCAGTGTTTATTTTTTGTGTCTATTTTAGCCCCTGTAGAAGGAATATTTTTATACAAGTGCCTCACTTGTTATTTCTGGACCTGTAGTTATTTCTTGGCTGTAATATTCTTTGCTTAACTCTCATTACATTCTACTGAGGTTTCCTCTGGATAAGTGTATAACCATCACTAGACTGAAACCTCTTGAAGGAATGGGATTACAATGGCCTAATGTGGTATCTCAGGCATCTATCTAACCAGCTCATAGGAGAGCTTCAGCAAATATTATTTGAATGAATGGTTGGCCTGAAAGATAACTTGGAAATTCTTTAAATATTTTAAAACACGACATTGTTCAATTTCCAGGGGCTTGAGTTCCTTCCTCGGTTAATCTATAAGTGATATTTGTAGTAGTGATTTTAACACACAATCTGGGGTCTAGCAGGTCTTCAGGGTGTTGACATAATTCCGAGTATCTTGGGAATGATTAGGAGAGGATGGCAGTTGCTAGCAAGGTGGGGCTGGGGAAGCCTGAGTGAGGTGGGAGGTGGGTTAACTTCTTGGAATTGATTGTGTAACACAAAAGGCAACCCACTGATCTGGAAATGCAATGCAGAAAAAGAAGCTATATAAATCATATTTGTTTCTATCTGTGATCTAGAAAGCTCAGAAATAGCTGTCAAACCCTGCTTGGGTTTGGGACACATTCATATCCCGCCCGTGATATGAATCCTAAGGGAGTGATCCCCACAGAATCACAGCATTGTTCCAAGCTACACACAAGCTTGCCATAGCCTTGGGCTCTCACACATGCCCTGATGGCTGTGTTCAGAGACACCGGAGCTGTCTGAGAGGCCATTTTCTCTCTGCATAGTTTTCAGGACACTTCAATGTCGCCTATCAAAGTTGAGTTTCTTCCCACGGTACCTAGCCTGAGAATGTGTTATTCATGGTGCATTTGGGTGGGAGGCATGACGTCAATGTAAAGTCACAGACTAACTAAAGGTCAAGACTCCCCTTTGCCCCCAAGCCCTGGTTGTGCTAGACCAGTCAATCTGCTTGTTCTCTAGCCTGGTAGAAAACATGTCAATGCCATAAAAGAACACAGAGACTACATCTGTTTTAGCCTGTCACATATAGGCAGTTCACAGTAGCTTAAGTCAATATTTCAGGAAGTATTTCAATTCTACAAATCCTTCTCAGGGTCCTTCTAACCTACATCGCTTATATTATAGACAATAGAGTAAAGGGACTGGGTTAGAGGTAAAAAAGAAAAGAACAACAACACTGTGATTATTTTTGAAGATTATACACAATTACTGCCAAGTGGTGGTGAATGGAAACAATGATAAGGACATTTTAAAAGAGGAATTTGACCGCTTTATCCCAACATTCTAGAAAAATAAGGTAAAAGAATTACACTCAATATCAACTATTTTTATTTCTCAATAGCTTTGTGGTAAAGAGCATATGCTTTGGTGTCATAAAAAAGAAATGGATTGAATCCAAACTTGAATACTTACTAGCTGTGGGGTCTTGGCTGAGTCAGGCCTTTCCCTTAACAGCCTGAGTTTCCCTACATGGAAAAGGGATAATCAGATTTCCCTTGCATGTTTTTTATGAGGATTAAATACACTGAAGTGAAGGACTGAGGACAGTCCATGATATGGTGATTGTTCAGTGAGTAGTAGTTTGTTATAAAATACCATTTGGATAGTGCTGCCTCACCTAGGGTCTGCCTTTTCAGTCTTATCAAGGCTTTTATAGAGCTTTTGATTGATGGGAGACTGCAGAGAATCATTGAGCTAGGGCTTCTTCCTGGTAAATACTAGACATGGGCACTGGCGAATGATCTAGGGAAATAGCAAGTCCTTATTGAAGTGTTACCTTTGAACCTTGTCATGGCTGGTGCCATTGCCTCATTATGAAATATGAAGTTACCCACTGTCTTTGCCTCAGATTGGTTTGGATGACTGAACAGATACACCCACAGATGTCTGTCAGACTTGGAACTACATGTTACCACATGCCCTGTATACCACTATAAAGAACGTTCTTTCTTGCCATTTAAAATTGCCTTAAGTTGCCGTAAGTGTTTACTGACATTGGTGTTATGACTTTATTCATCAGCTTCATGAAGTCCTGGCTATGGTTTCTTAGTTTCCCAACTGTGAAATTTAATTGTTCAGTTTTAAGCACCGACTCCAGCCATTTCCAATCCTGAATTAATTAATTGGCTCCCAGTCTCTAAATTTCCTGGGATATAGACCAAAGTCTTTAATGATGAGGTGATATATTTTACTACCAACTGCAGTATTTTTATGAGGATATATAAGTCGCTGTATTATGGTTAAGAGCACAAACACTGGAGCAGACCGTTCAGGTTCTAATCCCAGAACCATCACTCGCTATGTATGTGACCTAAGAGAAGTTACTTAAGCCATCTGGACCTCAGGTTCCTTATCTTCATAGAATGCTTATGTGGATTAAATGAGTTCAATATGTAAAACTCCAAAAAGAGTTTCTGAAACATGGTACATGCTTCAGAAAGGTTAACAGTTATAATTATGCTTATGCTTATAAAATAGGTGGGCCACTCCTGTTTTAGGGAAAAGTACTAATCACGCACAGTCCTGCTGGGATTTAGTTGTAGAACCTCAAAGGGGACTGACTGTCTAATGGACCGTCCTGATGGCAAGTAGGACTGGAGGTTAGACTGGCATCTGCAGATCTGAGGAAAAGAGAAAACTTTTGGATCCAGAGTTGTGGGTTTGCTGGACACAAAGCAGCCGCATAACATGCTACAAGTCATTGAGATGTTAAAGAAAAGTAATCACACAAGTCACAAAACCAAGTTCAACAATGATAAATAAAACTGGTGTGGGACAGATGATGGAGATGAGCAAAGAGTCATATACACTGTCATAGAGAATCATAGAATGACAGCAAGGGCTAGTCCCAGAAGAATTTTTAATGTGGCATTTGTAAGTTGGCTACATTGAAAGGAGAAGGGGCAGAGCAGCCACAAGGAACCACTAATTCATTGTCCATTAGGTTAACTTTGACGTTCCTCTTAGTTCATCTGCTGGAAAATCTTGACCATTCGAGTGTACTCCCGAGACAGGAAGCAATTTCCCTTGGCTATTCCTATGGCCCAGTAAATCAGGTTCTAAGTTGGTCCTGGTGTTCATGGGGATCCAGGATTTCTTTAAATGGTAGCTTAGCAGTTGTAGATACAGAAAATTTTGAATCCTGTTCCATAATACTTGGAAATTGTAAGTATCTAATAATTCACGGAGATAACAGGTTTTAGAAATGATATAAAAATTAATCTCTTGCCCCTGCTACTGTAATATAATGCACGCTGTGTGCTGAGTGTTATAGTAGTTTGGGTCTATCATTTCATTGATCCTTAGATCAACTTGATAACAGGTAGACATTATTAGATTCTTTTTTTTTATGATTGATGTATTGCACAGAGAGATCATATCATTTGCTGCAAGATATCATGAACTGGCTTAGGTTAAAAAGGATCATTCTGGGGTAAGTAGGAGGCAAGAATGAAGTCAACAAGACCAATTGGAAGGCTACAGCAGCAATCTAGATAAGACATGATGATAACTTAGACTAAGGTAGAAACAGTGGAGATGGTGAGAAATGAGAAATTGTCAGATCCTGGATCCAAGGTAGAACTAACAGGAGTTCCTGACAGAATGAATGTGGGTGAGGGGAGAAGGTAAGGAATTAAGAGGGAATCTCCGTTTGTTGGCCTGAATAAGTAGATGTTGAAATAGCCACAACTGAGATGGGAAAAGCTGCAGGGGAAGCAGGGTTAGGGAGGAAGAACAGGAGTTCAGCTTGGGACCTGTTAAATTTGAGATGTATATTAAACATACAAACGGAGATGTCAAGTAAACAGTCTGAAATTCAGCAGAGGTCTTGGGTGGAGATAGAAATTTAGGACTCTGGCACATAGATATTTTCAAAAACATAAACCTTCAAGAAATCACCCTAGAAAGAAGTGTAAATAGAAAAGAGGATGAAAAACAGAGTGTTGGTTCACACCTCTTAGAAATTGGAGGGAAGGGGAAGAGTCAGCAAAGGAGAATGAGAAAGAATGGTCAGTTGATTAAAGGGGAAGAAAAACATTGTGATGGCTTAGAAACTAAGTGTAAAACGTATATTAAAGAGAAAGTAGGGACTCACTGTGTCAAAATGTTGCTTTACTCAGATCAAATTGGAGAGTGAGAGTTGACCACTTAGACTTAACAACATAGAGTTCATTGGCAATCTTAAAAGGAATTGCTTGATAAAGTGGGTATGTGGGGGAATTTTTTGGGAAACAAAGGCCCAATTAGAGTAAATTTTAGAGAGAGTGGGAGGGAAATATTTGGAGGCACCAAGGGGAGGTGGAAAAGACATGCTACAAGAATTACAAGGTTGGATATTTCCACAGAGATTGGGGAGGGTGTACATGAGAACATAAGATTGACCTTGATTTCCTGATCAGTTTATTAAAGCACATCATCCTGAGATTTTACAAATTGAATCTCTATATTAATTTTACCCCCTTCAAGCCACCATCAAAGAAGTCACACTTTAGTTGTGCACTGTGTCACTATTCTACCCTAAATGGAGATATTGTGTTGTGAGTCATTCATATTATGGTAGAGAGGTGCCTATAGAACTTGCTCTGACAGAAAAGCCACAACCAGTCCACTGTTAGGTTTCCCCTGATTGACTTGGGAAGCAAAATCACTTTTCCATAAAATATAACCTGACTCATCATCAAAATAAGGTTGAGGGTTGCTCTGTAGCCTGTGAGGCTAATATCAGGAGCTGGACTTTGCTGTCAGGGAATTGAAGGATCAGGAGAATAAGTTTGGAATAATGTTTCTCAGTGCAATAGGAATCTGAGTGGAAAGTAGGCATCTAAGACTATTACTTATAACTGGGTTCCCCAAAAAATAATGAGTAAAGAGCGGGAGAGTAGGAAACAGCCATATATATATATATATATATATATATATATATATATATATATATGCTAAAGGATGAGTAAACACTGTCTAGGAAGACAGTTATCACTGAGTTTGAGGATTTGACTACATCTTCATCAACATAGTAAGTGACCCTTATAGGCCACTGATGGGCCACTTTACTAATTTCATGATTCAAGCCACGTTTTTTTTTTTGTTTGTTTTTTTTCCTCATTAAGTGGATTTAAATTTAGAGAAGCATTGTCCTACATGTTTATAGGAGCTTCAGATTACAAACTCTGGGAGTAAGGCCAGTTTTTTGTTTTGTTTTTCCTTTTTGTGTCTTTATTAGTTTCCAATTTACCTATTCAGGAGTTCTGAATTTACTGTTCCTGCAGTCAACGTTTCTGATCAGTCCTCTTAACATATGATGAACAGTGGGAGGTGGGGCAGATGGATGAAATCCTGTGGCAGTTGGGCTGGTAATCTGATAACGGGGACCGGTTGGGCAGAAATCCTCAGGTGGCTGCTGTCTTGACTGTTATCAGGGTGTGCCATGGGTGATTCCTAAGATTTTATTTTATTTCTTAAAATTTCCCCTTGGGGATTCATCATTGTCAAGTTTCTACCTGAGGAGGTTATTTTTCACCAAAACTGAAAGAAAAACCTTATACCTCATGTACCTTTCTTTGTGGTGAAGGTTGTATTCTTGGGTCCCTTGTTGCTTGCTTATCAGGGCAAGTTAGCATTTATGAACCAACCTAAGTTCCTGATCCTTCTTTATTCTAAAGATGGTAACTATTATATAAAGTGATAACTTAATGAACTTCTGGTTTTAGTAATTAGCCCTTATTTTCTACTTTCGTCACTAGTGTTTCATTGATTCAATCAACAGATATTGAACTAGTTCAAAGAAAACGCCCAAACTCTTAATGGTTAGCTGCATTTTATACATCTAACATTCTTTATGTTTTTAAAACCTGTTTCTATAAAACGTTTAGATGGTTTCCAATCTTTACTACCACAAACATTGCTCAAATGAGTAATACTGCAAATGTATCTTTTTCATTTGTAGGAATTTTTTTGTTTTACAGTTAATAACCCTTTGTTATATGCCTTTTAAATATTTTCTTTCAGGCATTCCCCCTCTTGACTTTGCTTGTCTTTGTAGGTTTTATTGGTAGTATAGACTAACCTCTATTACAAACAACATCACAACTATCCAAGCTGGGATTACCACTAAAATTTACAGAACAGCCAGCTAAATGACACACATTCAGAACAAATGATCAACTAATACACAGCTCTACCTCTTTGTCTTAATACCAGTTGTCTTGCCTAATGTTCTTTATTGTGTTAGTGGCATAAATTGGGGTCTTCTCTCATTTGTCTAAAAGAACTTTAGGAAAAACCCAGAGTCTATTAATCCTGAAAGGGCAAGCCTATTTCTCAGAAATGATATGAAAATGATTTATAACATAGGTTTGAAGCTCTTAGAGGATGATATGTTTTTTGGAAACAAGAAATGGTGTTAAGGATTCAAGCATTAATGTGATTATGACTTTAATATGTAAATAATATATTTTTAATCTCAATTCACTGTTTCTCATGTCACTATCGTATTTAAGACTTCTATTTGTATTTTAATATTATATACTTAAATCTCTGGGCTGAAAATCTGTAAGAGATGGTCATTACTAAGTTACACTGTCATGCTCCCATCATTGTGCCATGTTTCATTTCACTTCATTTTATATGAACTTTAACATGATCAAATAGTCATCAGATTCTGTCAGAAGCCATCATGTGTGTCTGTAATTTGGTCTGTGTTGCTCCTACAGAGAATCCTTGGGTTGGCAGAGTGTTAGGTTAGTAGAAGCAGAATCCTTGTAGGGATAATAACCAACACACTATCTTTTCCTTTTTTCTTTTCCCAAAGGCCAGAAGCAGTGTTTAGGTCACATTCTATAGGAAATCTGCTTCCCAGGATAAAGGTAACTGAAGACTGAGAAAGGAAGGAATCAGGGACAACAGGATGATGACTTTCCTCCCCCTTCCTCTCATAAGGGTGTGAGTTTGGTTCAAGGACCAAGAGAGTGCCATGTCTATACAATGTCTTAAATGGAAGCATCCAGGGCATAGATTATGTAAATTTTTCCTGAATAGTGATGTAAACCCCAGGTATAAAGAGACTATGACAAAGCATAAAATTAAGTACTGAGACTGTACTTCACTCTGTACAGTCTCATTGTCACTCTGTTCCTTTCGTTAGGCTGAGTGGGACCTACCCAAGGATGTTACACTGCCATGCCATATCTGCTCTTGCATTGTGGCCTCTTCAGTTACACTAAATTTGGGAACATTTGCTAAATAAATCAAGAGTCTGTTGTGTGAGGGTTCTTTTCTGTTTCCAAGCTAAAGGTCACCTGAAATGATGAATAGATATTTGAGGAAGTTACATTGCTCCATTTAGGCCAATCTGAACCTGATTTTTTTTTGAGCCTTGGGATCAGGTACTATAGCAGTAACTATCATCCATCATCAGAAGTTCACAATGTAAGGAAATACCATTGAAGGCTTTTAGAGTATGTTTCCCCATGTTACAGGAAGTGGTAGCCATAAAACTAAGTCTGATCATTGGATGAAAAAGAAAATTCTTGAGTAAGGTTTCCAGGAAGTTTCAGGGAAAATAAGGCCATGCTTTTGCACACATCCCCTCTGTATTTCATTCCTATAGCCTGGTACGTGGATGTGATGGATTGGAGCTTCAGCAGCTGTTGTAGATTATCAACGAGATTGGGAGTCACACACTGAGGATGGATGAATAGAACCCAAACCCATGTCTGTGAGAAAGACAGAGCTATCAATTGACTCTGTACTGCCTAGCTCCAGAGTTCTTTTATATGTGGGAGAAATAAACCTATACCTTGAATAATCTAGTTTTTGGTTTTCTTTTCTCTTCGTTTCTTTTTTTTCCTTTTCTTTTTTCCTTCTTTCCTTCCTTCCTTCTTTCTTTCCTTCCATCCTTCACTCCTTCCTTCCTTTCCAAACCAGAAATACAGCATCCAAAAGATGGAAGTATATTTATTTAGTTCAGGAGATGCTGCAATTTTTCTTTTAACTGGTTATGTACAAAATATACTCTCCTGAATATATCTCGCCTTATTAAGAAAACTGATTTGATGTCTTAGCACCAAATATGGAAGAAAGGCTGCTTTTGTACTTGAGATTTTAACTTGTGACTCTAATTTCCTGGTACGTGGTCATTTTAGTTATATTTTGATTACCTTTGTGATATTTGGACAACCAACAACATCTACTTTCTACATTAATCTTATCCCATTTCTTTTATCAAATTTCCACATACAGAGCTGACCAAGAATACATCTTCAGCCAATAATTGATTTGTTATTTACTTTTGACACTGGCTAGGTCACCAGCCATTGATGAACTTAGCAATCCCCCACCTCCTAGAAAGTTTAAAAGCTGAGCCACACAAAAACACTGCGGTTTTACATATGTATTGCTGGGGACAGTGGCACATAATCTGCCTAACCATCAGAGCATAGCATTCTCTATATCTTGTGCCGGTATTACAGACAGAAGGGTACCAGACGCTGAGCGAACTGCCTATCAACAATAGAGAGCGCATGAGAGACTGTATGGATCACTGTTGGAGGCATAAGGAACATCTGGAAATACCGCTGGGCCATTGCCTCAGCAATTCCTTATCTCTACTAGTGTGTTATTTTTGTTAATTTTAATAAAATCTGTTTCTTTTTGAATTTTTTCTTACATTGGAAACCTGAAGTTAAAAAACAGAAAAAGAAAGTTTCACAGTATTTGGTGTGGAGGATAAAAGGAAAACAAAAGCTAGTAGTGAACTTTCTAACCCCTGAAATAATCTTCTTGCCCTGGGAATGACTACCACACCATATATATGTATACACACGTGTGTGTGTGTGTGTGTGTGTGTGTGCTTGCATTTTATCTTGTCTTTCCATTTGTATATGAACGTCTTTTTTCAATTTTCTCTTCTGTGTATTCCTTGGTTTTTTTCCTTCTAATTTTCTCTCTAGCTATCTTTTTCCTTGTGAAGTTCAGAGTTCATATATCTCATAGAGTATATATATCTATGAATTATTATTTCAAAGTTCTCTACTCTTTATTTTGTGTTAACAACAGCTCTCTAATTCTGCACTCCCTTTGCCTATCTTCTTCATATCATCTTTTTGTTCTGTCTCCTGACCATGAAGTCATAGAACTGAAGTACAATAATGTAGTATGTTGTCTTTTCTCTATCAACAAAATACAAACAAACAAGAATTCAGTACAAAATAGCTCAACACATTGCCTCCTATCCCTCTTCAAATTGTAATAAAGTAACAAGCAAAAATATAAAAATAATATTTCTATGGCATCACAGAAAAGACCAAAACAATTGAGTGATTTCTGTAAGATAATGAGCAGATGGAATCAGCTCCAAAATAAATAAATAAATATATGTATATATATGTATATATTTAATTATTTGTTAAAAATAGAACTCTACAGTCATCCAAGGTCAGAGAAACTGTAGGCTGGAGAAGGAGGAGACCATAGAGGAAGGGCTGTGGAATGGCTTTATCAGTACCTCCTGCTTCGATTAGCTACTTCCACTATTTGTTGGGTATAAACTGGATTACACCTCACTTGCCAAATACATTTGGTAGTTCTGATACAAGAGATTCTGAGGATGAGTACTGAGGGCTATCAAACCAGGGTAGGTCTCTATCCCACTCACAGCTTCTAGGAGGAAAGAGAACCTGATACCTAGAAGAGTAATTACAAATATTTGTGGGAAAAAAACAAACAAACACTAAATTTATGTACTCCCTCTCACCTACCATGCAAACACAGCATAGACCAGGTACTTGCAATCAGAATCTTCATTCTCTGCTAATGGAAGAGGTATTTACAGTTGGAGTTAGGACATATACATCTTTTCCTAATACACAAATAAATTGAAGAAAGCTGAGTGCATAAGAGAGGCCCGCTACATGCAACTAAAGAAAAAATACTTTTGAAGAAAACTTGTTGATGGCAATAAATGGCTAAATTGATATAAGTGCAATTATTACCCATAAATAAATTTTCAGAAACATGAGTAAATGTGTTAAGTCTATTAAAAAACAACAACAAAAATAATAACAACTCGCTATGAAAAAAGTTCTCAAAATTTGTGAAACTTAAAGACATAATCATTGATTTAAGACAAGATGTTATAGGTAAGCTGAATACCGGATTGAACACAGCAATATATGATTTGGTGAAATGAAAACAGAATTAAGGAATTCTTCTAGAATATAACACAAAGTTAAAAGAGAGAAAAGATACAAAAGAAACTCTACGAAGCATAGGAAATAGGGCAGTTTCATCATGAGTCAAAAAAGGGTTTCAGAAGAGATAGAGAGGAAAGAATACTTGAAAACATAATAGAAAAACCGATTCCTGAGGTGAAGATGGACTTACCTTAAGATGAGAGCAAATTTCTGGATGTAACTATGAGAAAGAGGGAGAGAGAGAGACAGATTGAGAGAACACTTAGATTCTCTCTGGTGAAATTTCAGAATGCCAGTGATAGAAAATTCTAACCTTCCAGAGAATAAAATTCCATTTTTTAAGAAAGGATAATTCTCAAATTGGCATCAATTTCTCATCTCCAGAACAGATGGTAAAAGAAAAGAAGGACTTTTTACAATGTACTAGGAGAAGATAATTTAGAACAAAGATTTCTCTTTATATTAAGTTAAACTAACATTTGAGAATAGAAGCCATGTTCAATCATAAAAAGATCAAGAGAACTTATTACCAACAGAGCAGTTGTAAATGAATTACTGAGGATATACTCTAGCAAAATTGGGAACTAAAATTCCAAAATATTTTCTAAAAAATAGGGTGGGGTTGATAAAAATCAAAAATTAAACATGTTGAAATTTTATTTTGTTTAGAGTGAAGATTGAATATTGAATAATTTTCAACTCAAATGGGAAATGAATTAAATATGTTCTTAAGTGAAAATGATAGTACTTGATGAAAAGAAGGAGTTCTATAACTCATGGATATGAGAGAGAAAATAGAACAATGAGAACCACTGAATTGTAATAAGGCCACTACACTTGAATGTACTACATTCAAGTCAGTGGTAACACAACAATGCCCGTCACTGTTATTGTTCTAATTTATTCTGTAAGATCAAACTGATATAATAAGCTTATATAAAATCAACATTGGCAACAGACCCCCATAACTGTTAATATTTGCAATTTGTATGATTATTCACTTAAGAAATTTTGACAAAATAATTGAAAACCATTGAAACTCTAATAATAAGAGTTTGATAAAACTCCCACATATTGTATACTTTTCCAAAAATTAATAGTTTGGGTAATTATCAATTAGAAAGTAATACAAAAATATAACTTTTAATAAATGTAATAAAACTATGAAATATATAAGAAGGAAATTATGATAATAGAAGTTATATATTAAAGGTATTGATAAAATCTGATTAAAAGACAAAACTAACAGAAAACCCTGAGTAAATGGAAAGAAACATAATATCTGGACATAGGATTTAAAAATTAAAAAAAAAAAATCAATTCTCAAATTAGTCTATGATTTCAATTTAGCTTCAGTTAACATCCCACTGGCATTGGGTTATGTCTTTTTTTTCAGAATTAATTTTTTGTTGAGGTAATTAATAATTAAAAAAATTCAATTACAGTTGACATACAATATTATACTAGTTTTAGGTTTATAATATGGTGAGTAGACATTTATATAACTTACAAAGTGATCGCCCCAATAAGTCTAGTATCCATTTGACACTACACATATTTTTACAACATTATTTACTATATTCCCTATGTTGTACTTTACTTCCCCGTGACTGTTTTGATTTCTAGAAATTTGTACATCTTAATCTCTTACACTGTTTCACCAAACCCCAACCCCCCTCCCAGCTGGCAAACATCAATTTGTTTTCTGTATGTATGAGTTTGTTCCTGTTTTGTTTGTCCATTTATTTATTGATTGATTGATTGATTGATTGATTCCACATATAAGTGAAATCATAGGGTATTTGTCTTTCTCTGTTTGACTTATTTCACTTAACCTAATATCTTCAGGTCCATCTATGTTGTCACAAATGGCAAGATTTCCTTCTTTTTTATGGCTGACTAATATTCCACGGTACAATATACCTACTGAGGTTGCCAAAAAATGTATACAAGTGGACACTTTTGTCAATATTGTGCAAGCAGTAGTTCACCATAATCAGAAGTGTCTGGATGCTGATGGTAACTTTAGCATCTCTTGTAACTGCAGAAATCAAACGTGACTTGTATTCATCTTTTGTTACCGATATATATTGAGTATTACAATTTTAATACAGTTTTCCTTTCTTAAAATGTGTATACATTTTTGGGGCACCCAAATGTGTGTGTGTGTGTGTGTGTGTATATATATATATATATATATATATATATATATATATATATATATATATATATATATTACATCTTCTTTAGCTATCTGTCTATTGATGGACACCTAGGTTGCTTCCATATCTTGGCTATTGTAAATATTGCTGCAATGAACATAAGGGTGCGTATGTTTTTTCCAAATTATTAGTGTTTTGGATTTCTTCGGATAAATACCAGAAGTTGGATTTCTGGGTTTTATGGTAATTCTATTTTTAATTTTTTGCGGAACATTCATACTGTTTTCCATAGTGTCTGTACTAGTTTACATTAACACCAACAGTGAACAGGGGTTTCCTTTTCTCTACATCCTAACCAACATTTACTTAACTGTTATCTTTTTGGTCATAGCCATTCTAACAGGTGTGAATGATATCTCACTGTGGTTCTGATTTGCATTTCCCATTGAGCATCTTTTCACATGTCTATTGGCCATCTGTATATCCAATGTTGTGGTAATTTTAAGCTTACAGAAGAGGTTACAAAAATAGTACAGAATTCCCATATACTTTTAGCTCAGCTGCTCCTTAAGTGAACATCTTACATAACCTTCATCAAAACTAAGAAATTGATCTTTCTAAATACTATTAACTTAAGTACTATGCACTTAAGTAGAGAATTTCTTATATTTCACTGATTTTTCCACTAATATTTTTTTCCTTCCAAGATTCAACATAGTATAGCACACTGAATTTAACTGTCATTTCTCCTTAGTTTCCTCTGCTCTGTATAAGACCCTCATTGTTTCTTTGTCTTTCATGACCTTGACACTATGGAAGAGTCACTTATTTTGTAGACTGTCCCTCAATCTGAGCTTGTCTGAAATTTTCTCTTTATTGGACTGTGGTTCTGCATGATCGGCAAGGATGCTATAGAGGGGATGTGCCTTTCTCAAGGGCACATCTCAAGGGTCCAGGGTTTGATATGTATCCCTGGTGGATGTTAACCTTGATGATTTTTTTTTTAAGTGGTATCTGCCAGGATTCTGCACTCTAAGATAACTATTTAAGTCTTTGTAATTAGGAATTTATAAAATATAGTGTTTGAGTATGTACTGTTTCTTTAGCTTTACAGTATCTACTAAAAACACTTTTCTAAAGTATCTTAATCAGTTCCTTAAAGTTACTTAATTATGTTCATGCAATTCATTTTTTCTCCCTCAAGATATTTAATTTAGTTTATTTCTGCTTAAAGTTTTATCCATTAATTTTAGCATTCTTTGGTGAATCTTGCTTGTAGTAATTATTACTATAGTGTTCTAATAGTGATTTTCAGTTTCTTTCATTCCTTTTACATGTATTAAAAAACAGTCTTCTGTAAGAAGAGTTGTCTTATTTTATTTATTAATTTATTTAGTCTCATTTATATTAGTATAGTGTGGATTAATGGATTTGGATTATCACCATAAATATAACCATTGTTTATTTTGTTTACTCAAGGTGTTCCACTATGGACCATGGTTGGCTCTTCGATCCTTTTCATATGTTACTATTTTTTTGTTTTGAAACCTTTCTTACTTTTTGACACCGTGAGATGCTCCAGGTTCATCTTGTACTTTACCTACCTCAGCTTTGGACTAAGTAAGTTCTTCAAAGTGCCCTGTATCCTTTAATCAGAGAATGGTTATTTATTTATTTATTAATATTTAATTTTTATTACATTTATTGGGGTGACATTGGTTAGTAAAATTATATAAGTTTCAAGTATACAATTCTATAACACATCATCCATATATTGCATTGTGTGTTCACTACCCAAAATTAAATCTCCCTCCGTCGCTGTATGTTTGACGCCCTTTACTCTCTTCGGCCACTCCTCCTCCCTTCTTACCTCTGGTAACCACTAAACTATTGTCTGTGTCTTTGAGTTTTTATTTATTTGTTTGTTGCTTTCTGTTTAATATCCCACATATAAGTGAAGTCATATGGTTTTCAAATACTTCTGTCTGACTTATTTCACTTAGCATGATAATCTCAAAATCCATTCATGTTGTCACAAATGGCAGTGTTTCATCTTTTCTTATGACTGAGTAGTATTCCATTGTATATACGTACCACATCTTCTTTATCCAATCATCTATTGAAGGACACTTTTGTTGTTTTCATGTCTTGGCCACCGTGAATAATGTTGCAGTGAACATAGAGGTACATATATCTTTACAGATAGATATTTTAAGATTTTTTTGGGTAGATGCCCAGAAGAGGGATTGCTGGGTCATATGGTAATTCTAATCATAATTTTTTGAGGAACCTTCATACTGTTTTCCATAGTGGCTATACCAACTTACATTCACACCAGCAGTGTATAAGGGTTCCTTTTTCTCTGCAACCTCTCTAACACTTGTTATTCCTTGTCTTGTTCACAATACTCATTCTAACAGGTATGAGGTCATATCTCATTGTAGTTTTTTTTTTTTTTAAAGATTTTATTGGGGAAGGGGAACAGGACTTTACTGGGGAACAGTGTGTACTTCCAGGCCTTTTTTCCAAGTCAAGTTGTTGTTCTTTCAATCTTAGTTGTGGAGGGCACAGCTCAGCTCCAGGTCCAGTTGCCATTTCTAGTGGCAGGGGGCACAGCCCACCATCCCTTGAGGGACTCGAGGAGTTGAACTGGCAACCTTGTGGTTGAGAGCCCACTGGCCCATGTGGGAATCGAACCGGCAGCCTTCGGAGTTAGGAGCATGGAGCTCTAACCACCTGAGCCACCGGGCCAGCCCCTCATTGTAGTTTTGATTTATATTTTCTTAATAGCTACTGAAGTTGAGCATTTTTTCATATATCTGTTGGCTGTTTTATGTCTTCTTGGAAGAAGTGTCTGTTAAGTTCCTCTGCCCATTTTTTAATTGGGTTGTTTGGTTTTTGTTGTTGTTGTTGAGTTATATGAGTTCTTTATATATTTTGGATATTAGCCCCTTATCAGAGGTGTTTACAAATATCTTCTCCTATTTGGTCCATTGCCTCCTTGTCTTGTTCATAGTTTCTTTTGCTGTGCAGAAGTTTTTTAGTTCGATATAGTCCCAGTCATTTAGTTTTTCTTTTACTTCCCCTGCCTTTGAGGTCAGATTCATAAAATGCTCTCTGAACCCAAAGTTCATAAGTTTAATACCTATGCTTTTAAAGAACTGGAAAATCTAAATAGACCAATCAACAGTAAGGAAATCGAAACAATCATCCAATACCTCCCTGAAAGCAAAAGTCCAAGACCAGATGGCTTTACTACTGAATTCTACTTAACATTCAAAGATGATTTAATATCTGTCCTCCTCAAACCATTCCAAAAATTTGAAGAAGAGGCAATAGTCCCTAACTCATTTTATCACGCCAACATTACCCTGATACCAAAACCTGGTAAGGATAATACACACAGAAAAATAAAACTGCCTACCACTGTCTATGATGAATACAGATGCAAAAATCCTAAACAAAATACTAGCAAATCAAATACAACAATACATTAAAAAGATTATATATCACAAACAAGTGAGGTTCATTCCAGGGGCACAAGGATGTTTCAACATATGTAAATTATCAATGTGATACACCACATCAGCAAAATAAAGGATAAAAAGCATAGGATCGTATCAATAGATGCAGAAAAAGCATTTCACATGATTCAACATTCATTTATGATTAAAACACTGAATAAAATGGGAATAGAAAGAAGGTACTTGAACATAATAAAGGCCATATACAACAAACCTTCAACTAGTATCATATTTAATGGTGAAAAAAAATGAAAGCCTTTCCTCTAAGATGAGAAACAAGACAGGTATGCCCCCTCTCACCACTGTTATTCAACATAGCATTACAGGTCCTAGTCAGAGCAGTCAGGCAAGAGAAAGAAATAAAAGGCATCCAAATTGGGAATGGAGAAGTCATATTGTCACTTCTTGCAGACTACATAATGCTTTATATAGAAAACCCTAGAGACTCCACCAAAGAACTATTAGAAAGAATAACCAAATACAGTAACGTTGTAGGATACAAAATTAATGTACAGAAATCCATTACATTCCTATATACTAACAATGAAATTTCAGCAAAAGAAATAAAAGAAAAACAAAAAACCAATTCCTTTTGCAATTGCAACAAAAAATAAAATACTTAGGAATAAACTTAACAGGATGTGAGGGACTTATACAATGAAAACTACAAGACATTATTAAAAGAAAAGGAAGAAGACACAAAGAAATACAAAGATCTTCCATGTTCATGGATTGGAAGCATCAACATAGTTAAAATGGCCATATTACCCAAAGCAATATACAGATTTAGTGCAATCCCCATCAATATCCCAATGGCATTTTTTAAAAGAAATAGAACAAATAGCCATCAGATTTGTATGGAATCACAAAAGACCCCAAACAGGCAAAACAATCCTGAGAAAAAAGAACAAAGCCAGAAGCATCATACTCCCTGATTTCAATTTATACTACAAAGTGACAATAATCAAAACAACATGGTGGTTGACTGAAAAACAGACACACAGACCAATGGAACAGAATTGGAACTCAAAAATAAATTCACATAAATATCAGCAAATGTTTTTTTGACAAAGGAGCCAAAAACATACAATGAAGAAAAGAAAGCCTCTTTAATAAATGGAGATGGAAAAATTGGAAAGCCACGTGCAAAAAATGAGACTAGACTGCTGTCTGTTACCATGTACCAAAATTAATTCAAAATGGAGCAAAGACCTAAACATAAGACCTGAAACAATAAATTGCATAGATAATGGTATTTAGAAACCAGGATCTCAGTGCCAAGTATGCTCATTGATACTGGAATGTACGGTCTCTAGCCCCTGTCAGTAAATAGAGCCAGGGCACACACACATCCTTATGTCTGTCTGTCTGTCTATCTATGTATGTATCTATCTATCTATCCATCATCTATCATCTATCATCTATTTTTTAACCACACATCTGTGTTGATAGCTCTGCCTATGTAGCACCACAGGGTTCATTCTGTCTTCCTTTTCTTAATTGTAAATACTCTGGTTCTCATTATCTACAGTACACTTACTTATTTGTTCAACCCAGGTATAAGTAGAATCAGAATTTCTAATGCTCATCACTGTGAAAAACAATTTACCAATTATGGTACAGTAGTTGAGTACAGTTTTCTCATCTTTAGCTTTATGGTATCCACCACACTGTTTTCTAACGTTACTTAGTATTTTGTTTTTTTTTCCCATTCCTTTTAATACAGTCTTGTGATGTATTTGTAATACAGTTAGATTCATCTGTCACAGCTTTTACTACATCTTTCTCCTCCCCACCCCACACATTCTGGTTTACTCTTTTTAAAAAAATTCACATGCAGTGAGTTGCAAATTTTGTGGTTCGTATTTTTCTGACAAATATAGAGTCATGCATTTACCACCACAGCCCCCCGAATCCCCTTGTGAACGAAAACACAATTGGCTATCTATTAGAACAATAAATTATTTCCTATTTCGTAACATTTCCAACAATAGATTCCAAATATACTAAGGATCTATACATAAGAAAAACTAATAATAAAGGCATTTTATGTATGAAATTAGACAAGAATATTTTTGTAATCTTGGAATGGGGACACTAAGGAAGACATAAAACCCAGACACTACAAAGAAATAAACTGAAAATTTTAACCAAATAATAACAAATATATATTTTAAATGCCTGTATAACATAAAACACCATTAATAAAGTTTAGAAAACAGTGACAGGACAGGAGACAATATTTGTTCATATTCAGTTTCTCTACAGGACTGCACAATCAAGAAAATTACTAAATAATGAAACAAAATTATTTGCAAAGAATGTAAAATTATAATTTACAGAAGAACTGAAATGACCAACAAACAAAAGATAAGATGCTAAACTTCCTTGTAATCAGTACAAAAATTAAAATGATGAGATATTGGTTTTTCATGCACAAGAATGGCAAATTATAAACAAGCTTACAAACAGTTCTTATTGATAACATTAAAAGGAGCTGAAAACTTTTGTATAGTGTTGATAAGAAAGTGTCTTTAAAATGCCTTTTAGTAGGTTAGTTGAGGAATATCTTTCAAACTTTTAACATATCAAAAAGAAAAGCCTGGGTCTGGCCCAGTGGCTCAGGCAGTTGGAGCTCCATGCTCCTAACTCCTAAGGCTGCCGGTTGGATTCCCACATGGGCCAGTGGGCTCTCAACCACAAGGTTGCCAGTTCAACTCCTCGAGTCCCTCAAGGGATGGTGGGCTCCGCCCCCTGCAAATAAGATTGAACAGGGCACCTTGAACTGAGCTGCCTCTGAGCTCCCAGATGGCTCAGTTGGTTGGAGCGCGTCCTCTCAACCACAAGGTTGCCAGTTTGACTCCCTCAAGGGTTGGTGGTCTGCGCCCCCTGCAACTAAGACTGAAAGGACAACTGGACTTGGAAAAAAGTCCTGGAAGTACCCACTGTTCCCCAATAAAGTCCTGTTCCCCTTCCCCAATAAAATCTTAAAAAAAAAAAAAAAGAAAAGAAAGAAAAGCCTGGATTCCTTTGGTTACAGGAAACAAATTCCATTTAACTTTGCTTATGCGGTTCAAGCAGATTATTGACTATTACTGATTTTTTTAACCGAAAAATTCAGTTGAAAGGAATTCAGCAATGAAATACAATCTTTGAGTGAGGTTTGATAAGCAAGCATCCATTTCCCACTCATTCTTAATTCTCCCATCTATTCTATGGTGGCCTTCCCCTGTGATAGTGAACTGATGTTAAAAGCTGAATTATATTCTAAAAATTCATAGGTTGAAGTCGTAACCCTCAGTACCTCAGAATGTAAACATATTTGGAGATAGGGTCTTTGAAGAATTAATTAAAATGAGGTGGTTAGGGTAGGCCCTAATCCAATATGACTGGTGTTCTTATAAGAAGAGGAAATTTGGACACAGACAAACACAGAGGGAAAACAATGTGAAGGCCCAGGGAGAAGATGGCCATATATGAGCAAGGAAAGGGGCCTGGAACAGATTCTTCACATCTCTCGGAAGGAATCAACCCTGCCGACACCTTGGTCTCAGATTTCCAGCCTCCAGAACGGTAAGAAAATACATTTCTGTTGTTTAAGCCACATAGTCTGTTGTACTTTGTTTTAGCAACCTTAGCCATCTAATACAGATGGCGCTTGACATCTCCCAGTGCTACATTATTTCTGTATATGTGCAACAAGAAAGAGTAAGTATCTCAGAATTCCCATCAAATCATTGACTTTCATTTTAATTAGAACAGTTGCAAGACACGTGCAATCCTCTAAGGGTATCATTGTTTTGATCAGAGGTATTAAATGGGGTCATTGCCTTAGCCTTAGTCCTGAACTCCAATTCTGTTGCAGTCTTAAGACCCAGTACCAAAAGAGTTTGCATGGAATATAAGGGCTGACGCTAATAGATGAGCGAGGCCTGGATGCTGCCAGGTGAATGTCCTCTATGTTCTCTGACCTGCAACTACTCTTCTCACTAACTGATGGAAATACTGACATATGTGTCCGAAGGGCCCGAATAAGCTTCTCATTATGTCATTCTCTGTTACAGTGAAAAATTGGAATCAACCTCAAAGCCTGCCAGTAAAATAATGACCAGCTAATCTGTGATAAAACCTCAGAAGAGATTAGTGTTCCTTCTACGCAAATGTTAAAAATGAATTGTATTTATGTGGTTTGCAATGGAAAGATTGTCTGTCCAAAACGAAAAATGTGAATTCTGCATAATATCTATAGAATAATAATAGTTACCAAAAAGGCAAACAAAATACATTTCTGCGTGTACACATAGGTATGTATATGCATTTTAAAAATGTCTAGAACAATAGCTACCTAACTGGCAATAGTGGTTTTGTTGAAGGAGGGTTCTAGGATCAGGAGGATTAATTATAAGGGCTTCTACTTTGTGGTTTCGGCTCTTTATGAGAATACAATCAAGGAATTAGTAGTTGTGAAACTAAAACAATGATAAAGTTTTAGTATCGTATCTGGAATGTAGTGAACACTTAGCAAATATTAGCAGTTATTATTATTATTAAGATAGGTGAGAACTTCCCAAATCATATTCCTGCTGATAGGTAGACTGGGGAGAACTGTGGCAAGAGGGCCGGGCACCTACATGACACATACATGTTTTATGTACATATAATATATGTACATACATATAAATGCACAGTACAAGTGTGGTAGGGCCCTCACCAAGCTGGTAGCTATGCTTACCATTGGGAGGTTTGTGGAGTGGGGACGGGATGAAAATAACCTCCATTTTTATTTCACCTTTTGCACTCTTTTAACTTTTCGTGAAGATGCATTATTTGGGTACTATTGGAAATAATGAAAATTATGCTTATGTAATCCTTGGTTTGCTTCTCTAATCTATATTCTCATTTACTTAAAAACTAATCCCAGAAAGGAAGAACAATTTGCAAAAGCATTAATTTGAGCTCTGTTTGTGTTCTTCTGTTCTGGAGTATCGAAGGAGAATGAGGATTGTTTGTCAAGGCGGGACCAGCTGGGATTGTCTGGCTGACTCCCAGACGCGACTGTGAAGAAGCGGATATTGGGTGCTCTCCCACCTCTCAGGAACAGCGTTTCTCCTGCCTGGTCTTGGCACCCTCTAGCATCCTGTGCCCTGCTAAGGTGTTAACTGACAACTGACAGATTTTACGGAGAGCCTACTCCTCTCAGTAGTAGTTTCATTTTAAAAGTTGACTGAAAAACTAAATGAAACCCCCCAAACTTCTGAGATTCTAGGCCATAAAATTCCTTCACAATAGCCCATAAATATGATCATAGCTCTCCCGTCTTTGAAGCAAATAAACAAACGCTGCTTTGACACCTGACACCTGAGATCGCATTAGTTATGGTCCAGTGTTTATCATTTTCATGCAAAATTTTCAATAGAACAATTTATTGTCTTTCCCACTACCCTCCCAATCACTAGAACTGCAATCTAATCTGGCTTGTACCTGCTCTCTAGAAACTTCCTTCTTTAAGGTTACCATCAGTAAGATCTAATTGTCAATCTGAGGGACTTCTTTTCAAGACAGTACTTTCTAGGAAGGAGGTGTCCCGGCATTTGTCATGCCTTTCGATTTGTCTGTTCATCTGTCTCCTACCTTGATGATGAGCTACTTTATGTTTGAATCTCTGCCTCATTCATCTTCATGTCATGTTGTCTTTTACAATGTTTAGCATTTGATGTGCTGGCAAGAGATGTACTACCTAATACCTATTGCAAGACTGGCTGATTTGGGAGGCTCAGTGCTGGTCACACAGTAGGAGTGAATAGAATATGTGCAAAGGCATGACAGGCCGTGGGAGTGCTAGCGTGGGGGAGGAAGTAATTCTTCCAGCAGCCCTTGGATAATGCTATCTGCTCACTTTTCACATTGGCTCTGACTACAAGAATTAGGAAGATGTGAAGGTATAATTTGGTACAAGAACCAGACCTGGTTGGGGTTTGGTTGACAGAAAGGAGTGGCATCTCAATCACGATATTGAATAAAGCATGGGAATGAGAGAGGAGAGCGATATTCTAATATTAAAGCAAGAATGTAAATTCAGTGCCCAAGGTTTTAATCATACATTATTCTTATCCCTATATCCCAACAGGGGTAGCCTGTTTTATACTGTAAGTATATTAGGCTGGTGCAAAAGTAACTGTGGTTTAGCAATTATTTTTAACCTTTTAAGCCGGAATTACTTTTGCACCAAACTAATAGTTAACTATCTAAAGCGATGGAACTGAAGTTGGCCGTTAGTGACTTACAATGACTTCTCCAAGCAAATTCTGATCTCTGCTGAGGAGATAGATAGCTGCACAATCTCAGCTTTGAATGTGAGTTTTTAAAATGCTGCATAATTCTTCTGAACATTACCCCACTCCTTGTACATGGCCTCTACGTATGGACACAAGCTTTTATTGTTTTCATTTTTCTATGATGCAGATCATATTTGGGGGAGTGCTAGGAAGGGATAATGAGTGGGGGAGAAAAGGGGGGACTTCACTAGGTCTGCAGGCAGGTGACACATACGCTAAGATGCACTAAGAGTGCCTTCGGCTGAACACCTCTCCAGTTAGAATAATTGTTAGTTGAGCCTGTTCTGACTGTAACAGAAGTAAAACCATTGTAATAGAAACGTGTCATAAGATCAATGTCTTCAACTTCTAAAACAAACATCTTTGCTGTGCCTCTGTGTTTGCTTTAGCTTTAGAATCTGAGTCCTTTATCAAACAGTAGGAGGCTATTAATGTATTTTGATTGTATTGTTGTTATCTTAAAACTGGTTTCTTCTGGGTTCATCCTTCTGGTACATTTGTTTAATGACACGTTTAAAAATCTTTGTAAGAGCTGTATTAAAATGACAGATATTTTATACTGCCAACATAAACCACAATCTCCAAGGCGGATGATAAACTCCAGTTCTGGTCTTGGCTACTGTATGCTTTAAAGCTCTTAGCTTATTTTCAGTTGTTGGTATAGTTGTCAATCATTCTGTATCATGCTTATAGTTTGTGTGAGGAAGCCATTTGTTAAATTGCAGGCTCCTAGACTCAAAGAACATTTACCAAATGTTTTCAGATAAAATGCCACCTTACTCTGTAAAATACTGGGAAGCTTGTGAGGGGAAGAAATACCTGAGGAAAACAGCAAATTACAGGAGAGAAAAAAAAGCATAACAGGCTTCTCCACTCTCCAGTAAACTTTTGATAAGAACTGAGAGTAACACTTAATTCCTCTCTTTTCTATGTGTATTTTTTTAATTAGTTTCAGGTGTACAAAACAATGTAATAGTTAGACATTTACACCCCTCACAAAGTGATAATTCCCTCCCCTAATCTACTACCTCTCTGACATTGTATATAGCTGTTACAATTCCACTGACTTTATTCCCTATGCTGTACTCCACATCCTGTGACTATATATATATATAAAATTATATATAATTTTATAAAATTCTAGTTGACTCGATGTGTCTTTCTGTTATCCGTTTGACTAGATAAAGATCTTTGGGGACAGGGAACAGATACTACACTGGTCACCATGATGGTGACTTACTGCTATGACCTCTCCAGTGCCATGGGAACATCTCTGCAGATTTTCCTCATATTCTACCATCTTTTCCCCTCCTTTTGATAGACCTACTGTTCTCTAAAGGTAGAGAGTCTTCTACATGATAGGAACATGAATGGCAGTGATGATGAAAGGCAAAAATATATGTATATTTTGCTCCCTGTTACTACTACCAGTCCAAATTACCTGTCCACATCAATCAGTTCTATTATATTTTTATAAATCCTTTTTGTACTTACCTTTCTCATCCTGTTATTTTAGTCAAATGTTCAGAAGACCCACACTGAGGTTTCCTTCCAATGTGCCAACACAAATGTTTATCATTGTCACTTGTCTTTTTACCTAAGGGATTTAAGTATATGGTTCCCAACCCAGGTGTATCACATGTACACTAAGTAGTATGTGAAACCGAATAACTAATATGTCTTGCAATACATGATACATTATGTATATTTATATATGATATGATGTAAAGCTATTTATTCATATCTTATTTTGAAATGTATGTTTGCAGGAGGTGAAGCAATATATTATAAGTTAATAGTTTCTAGGCACCGAGGTGGGAATCACAAATCATCTTGGAACAGGGTTCTCTCATTATGGGAGGATATACGTGAATGATTCTTTTTAGTTAAGCAGTTATAAGACAAGAGAGTCCTGTTGTCCTGGGGAATTTTGTAATAGAAATATTTTTGGTGCCTGGCCTCTTGTTTTTCAAAGTTAGTTTTGTGAGAGAAGAATGACCGCAAGACAGGCTATGGTTGGGTAGGGATAATTCTAAGATCCCAACCTATTATCCCTGAGATCAGAAGTTAAGAAAATCTTTCCAGGTACACAGAGGTGACCCAGCCTCTCTTCATCCATTTGGACTTTTATGACAGAATACCATAGACTGGGTGGCTTATAAACAACAGAAATTTATTTCTCATGTTTCTGAAGGTTGCGAAGTTCAAGACTAAGACACCAGCAGACTAGGTGTCTGGTAAGACTTGCTTCCAGGTTCTTAGATGGCTGTCTTCTTAGATGTGTCCTTACATGGCTGAAGGGGTTGAGCAAGCTCCCTGGGTCCCTATTATAAGGGCACTAACTCTGTTCATGAGGGCCCTGATCAACTAATTACTTGTCAAAGTCCTTACCTCCAAATAGTATCACTTTGGGGATTAGGTTTCAATATATGAATTTTGGGGGGACAAAAACATTCAGTCTAGAGTACAGCCCAAAGGAGTTGGTAATAAAGAATACCAAACGCCGTAGAGAGATCTCAACTACAAGAGAAGTGGCTTGCAACCTTGGTCTCAATATAGATCCAACTGTTTTTATGAGAGATTAGAGCTAGCACAGCATGTGTCTAAGGCAGGATGTACCTGCAGGTCCTGCCACCCTTTGGAGAGGAATGTGCTCAGAGTCTTGCTTGAGGACACAGAGAGGTACTGACTGGAAACAGACCAGCAAGAGCATCCCTGTGTGTTCCTTGTACCACAGAATATCATTAGTCAATAGCAACGTGATGGTCACCATGAACGGATAGGATTTTACAGTTCTCTCTTCAGCTGTTATTTAGAAGAACTTGGTATCTTTTTTTCCAAGTAAACCCCAGCATTATTTAATAGGATTCAGGAGAGGCTTGGTAATAGAAACTTATGGGAATTTGATGGTTTATTGGAGAAACAAGAGTTGTGGCTATATTTGTATATTTGTAAAGTGGGTCATACTACTGGCATATGAATATTACCATGATTCCTCATATTCAACATTATTTAAATGCTTTACTAAATGCTTAGTAGTCTTTTGACATTTTGTATTTTACTAGTCAGCAGATACCATGAGGGAGTTTTGTAAGTTATTTAATATCAAAAAAGCATTCCCATTCTTACAAAGCATTAATGTATTAAGAAGAAAAAGAAAACTATCTTGGACTTCATATGTGCTCTTTCTCTTGTTCCTATTGATCAAAATTCTTAACAAACATTAAAAAGAAAAAGCTGTGTTTGATCCAGAGACAGTCATTAAGGGAAGGTCTAGAGTGCATTTCATGCCTGGGGAAGGGAGAAATCATATTTGAAGTAATCAGTGGGAACTTGCTAGTGTTTAAACTCTTGGAAGAATAGAAGGAGATGTCAAGTAGCTAGGTGTATTAGATCTCTAGGGTTGCCATAACAATATACCATAGACTGGGTGACTTAAACAGGAGAAATTTATTTTCTCACAGTTCCAGAGGCCAGAAGTCCAACATCGAGGTGTTGGCAGGTTTGATTTCTTCTCAGGCCTCTCTCCTTGGCTTGCTTCTCATGGTGTCCTTGCATGGTCATTCCTTGGTCGGTGTATATAAGTGTCCTAATCTCTTCTTATAAAGACAGCAATCATATTGGATGAGGGCCCATCCATGTGACCTCATTTACCCTTAATTACTTCTTTAGAGGACCTAGCTCCAAATACATTCACAATCTGAGGTACTGAGGGATAGGACTTCAACATATGAATTTGGGGGTGTGGGCATACAATTCAGACCATTATTCCAGGTGAGACTGAGAGGGGTCTCCAAAGGATGCTGCAGCAAGATCCAGGGGTCTGTAGCTTTCCCTTCTTGGGATTTGAACCTATGATCTCAGCTCCTAACAGTCCTCAGGTCCCTGAAATTCTAGTTCCTGCAGTGTTGGAACAAGTTCAGCTCCTGTTGAAGGTGAAGGACGAAGGGACACCTGGCGGTTGGAGGGAGTCACTCATGTGTGGTTCAGGCATTTGAGTTGGAACTGGAAAGCAATTTCAACACAGAAACATTGTTTTAAATCGTGATCCGTTTCTTTTAGATGATCAGTTTCCTATTTTAGATATGCAACTGGTTAAAATGGCTTTCATGGTCAGGCTAAGTATTTGCCACAAAACGTAGAATGTTTGTTTGCTAACATCAACAACAAAAAAGAGACAAATGTTACTTATAACCTATTCACATGGGGAGCTTGCCTGTACACCCTTATTTTCCCCCTCAGGGCCTAGCATAGTGCTTCTTAAGTATGCTTTGATTGGTTACTTGTTGGTTCACTGAATCTTACAAAACACCTATAGCCTTCCTCAGGCTGTGCTTACAGGTTTCTTGTCGATGGTCAAGTTGTACAAAATACAGGACTGACTCCATACATTTTGTGTTTTATTTTTTCATTGTGATAGCCATGATTCTGATCAATTAGATTGAGTAGAGACCTATCAACTCAATTCATATCAGAGTCATGAATTCATGCAAGAATCCTTACAAGAAAATGATTATACTTTTCCCCTTAGCAGAAACAGCTGGTGTCAATGATGTGGATGGCTGAAGTTTTATTTGGATGACAGCAGTTGGTATAACAACTCTTCTGCTGCTTACATTTAAAGTACCCCATACAGACACATGCCACTAAGAGGATGGCAAGGCTTGAGTCTTCTAATATGGGACTTAAACCCTAGCTCAGCCTGGGACTCTGCAAGACGCAGGAAGACTAGGAAAGCCTACTCTTTTGGGACTGCATCCGCAGCCTGGGGAGTGGTGGAGTGGGGTGGCGGGGGTCCTGGATTTTTTTTTTTTCTCAATTGAATTTCCCCTGGTTTAGCCATTACAAAGTGGGCCTTGTGAGTTTTAATGAATAAGATCATTGTCTTTCAATTTTACTGAAGGAAGAATAAAAGAAAATGGGCAAAAATTCTGAAATGAAGGTTAGATTAGTCTTAAAGACCAGTTTTTAAAAGATACTGAATGTTTTTGATTTATCTGTAGCTGAAAACGTTTTCTTCTTAAGTTTCTTGAGGAAATTTATTTTTATAAGGGATTAAGTAATTTTCTAGCTGGAATAAGATATTAAGGTAGTAAACAATAAAGCACATTGCCTCCTGGATCCTTTATGGGCCTCTTCAAGCAGGAGAATTAATAATGGTAATACAATAGCTACAATTGTTGTTTACTTGCGGTCTGGTAAGCATTTTGCATACATTATTTACATTTTTGCAATTCTCTACAAGACCTATTCTTAGCTCCATTTTCATATTTAGAAAACTGAGGATCAGGGAGGTTAAATAACTTCCCCATGGTCACAGAGTTAATATGGTAAAGCAAGAATTTGAACCCAGTCTTCTTGGCTCCAAAGCTGCTACTTTTAATCATGCCCCTAAGTATTAAACTTTATGCCACATGTTGGCTCTAAAATGGCCCCTTTTTTAGATTCATTTGAACTAATGGAAGCTTAATCTTACTTTTTTCAGCTTTGATTACTTAAGAAACAGAAAACAAGGTGCCATTACCTTCCTTTGCCTACTTTTTTTCTGCTCTATTTGGCTCCATATTCTATAGAAATCCCTCATTCTTGCTTCTTACCTTATTATATTGAAGGATGAAGAAAAAGCAAAAAGAAGGCTTAAAAACATGCGTTAAGAACCTGATGTGCTGTATTTTTTTTTATACCTTTATTTGATATATACAGGCACTTAGTCCCATTGAGCTGCTAATTTACATATTTTTTAATTACAAATATTCATTCCCTTCAGTAGCTGTTCCATTTTTTAAAAGTTATAATCGAATCTATCCCAAGTACATAGTTCATAGGAAAAGAAAAAAGAAATAGGTCCACATGTATTTCTATTTTAAAGTGTGACAAATTGGTGCATTTTAGAAGTTCCTCTCAGTTTTCCTGATGGTGTGGCTGAGAATAGCATTCGATTAGGAATTGGATTACAAGGGTGTGAGATTGGGAGTTCAGCAACAGGTTTGCCAGTTTGGATGTGTAAGAAAAGGGCCTAGACCACAAAAACTTTTAACTGTAGCATTCAATTACATTACTTTCGATTATATTCCCCAAACCATCTTTCGTATCCCCGTGGCCATCTTGTGGTTACCGCCTGTGCTTTCTAATCCCCTCACCTTCTCCCTCATCGCCACTCTCCTCCCATCTAGCCACCCTCAGTTTTTCCTCTATGTCTCTGAGACTATTTCTCATTAGTTTGTTCATTTATTCTATTCTTTAGATTCCACATATAAGTTTAATCATATAGTATTTGTCTTTCTCCGTCTGACCTATTTCACTTAGCATAATATTCTCTAGGTTCATCTATATCGTTGCAAATGGTAAGATTTCATTCTTCTTTATGAAATACTCCATTGTATAAATATATCATAGTTTCTTAATCCAGTCATCTACTGATGGGCATTTCGGTTGTTTCCATTTTCTTGGCTATTGTGAATAGTGCTGCAATAAATGTAGGGGTGCATATATTTTTTAAATTAGTGTTTTGGATTTCTCTGGATAGATACCTAGGAGTGGAATTGCTGGGTCATAAGGTAATTCCATTTCCAGTTTTTTGAGATACCTCCATACTGTTTTCCATAGTGGCTGAACCAATCTGCAATCCCACCAGCAGTGCACTAGAGTTCCCTTTTCTCCGCATCCTTGCCAACACTTAGTTTGTTGATTTATTGATGATAGCCATTCTGACTGGGGTGAGGTGGTATCTCATTGTGGTTTTTATTTGCATTTCTCTAATGATTGGTGGGGTTGAACATTTTTTCATATGTCTGTTTGCTACCTGTATGTCCTCTTTAGAAAAATGTCTCTTCATGTCCTCTGCCCATTTTTTAATTGGGTTGTTTGGGTTTTTTTGGTGTTGAGTTGAATGAGTTTTTTTAACAAATTTTTGATATTAACCCCTTATCAGATGTACCATTGACAGATATCTCCTCCCATTCAGTAGGATGCCTTTTTGTTTTATTGACGGTTTCCTTTGTTGTGAGAAAACGTTTTAGTTTGATGTAGTCCCACATGTTTATTTTTTCTCTTACATCCCTTGCCCGAGGGGATATACCAGTAAAAATATTACTAAGGGTAAGGTCTACAAATTTTTTTCCTGTATTTTCTTCTAAGAGTTTTATGGTTTCAGATCTTACATTTAAGTCTTTAATCCATTTTGAATTTATTTTTGTATATGGTCTTGTCTTATTAGGGAGACAACTTCATGGATGGTATAGGTGCCTCACCACTGCACTGTATACCAGAACTGAATAATAATGAATGTCAACTATAATTTAATATATACATATATAGTCACAGGATGTGGAGTACAGCATAAGAAATAGTCAGTGGAACTGTAAGAGCTATATAAAATGTCAGAATGGTAGTAGATTGGGGAAGGGGGTTATCACTTTATGAGGAGTATAAATGTCTAACTATTACATTGTTTTATACACCTAAAAAATTACATCATTTTCAAATGGCAACATCTCAGTTAATGAGACACCTGGAGGGGTAGAGTACTTGTTATTTAAATTTTCTGATAAATTTGAGATTGTCCACTATACTCTTTGTTTCAATCTGATATTATTGTGAAACTTTCACTTTCCTACAATTGGTATCTTGGACTATGCTAGATTCATTCTGTGAATAGCAGAGAGTATATAGAATTATCATTCTCACTCAGAATAATGTAAAAGGAACTTGCATACTGCACCTACTCTTAAAGTTTATCCCGTCCTTGCAAGTACCTCGGCCAGATGAAAACGAGTAGTCAGTAGCAAAAGAAGTAAGATGGTTGTATTACAGTACTTGGTGGTGGGATCATTAATAGTTGATGTTAGCTTTAAGTGGCGAGAGCTTATGGAGTTACCCTTTTTAAAATATATTTATTGTTTAATAGAAACTGGATTCTACAAACAAAAAGTATATCCAGATTCTTTAAAATTATAACAGTAACTATATAATATAGTTTCTACTTTCAGTCCTCCATGACTTACTTCTGTCAACCCTTGCAGAATATTTTGATGAAGAGTTAGGGGAAGGGAGTAACATGCTGCAATTTTCTGCAATTATGGATGTTAAGGTGAATATTAATTATGAGGAAATGTAGTGGATCCTAACAAACTTAGGACTTTTTCTCAAAGCATTTGTGAGACTCCCTAGCTAATTGGAAAGAGTCCGGGACTGTTGTTGGAGAAACCACTCTCAGATCTTCTGCATCTACTAGCTATATGACTTTCAAAAGGAATGTAGTATCTCCAAACCTCCAATCCTCATCTGTAAAATGAAAATAATGATGGCTATCACAGAGAGCATGCATCACAGGACAATACATTCTTGCACCTGAGCACTCTTTTACTACAATACGTTGGGTTATGTGCTCACCTTGGGACAAGCCAGTAAATGCACTACAGCGGAGGGGTTGGTGTATGAAGCTCAAAATTTTTGACATAGGAAGAGTTGATTAATCTCTCAGAACAGTTCTTTCATTAAGCAAAACCCATGTATTTTGTAAACAAGGAATGGTTGTGGATTGATTTTTAATGGGAAAAACTGTCACAAGAGGAGGAACACCGGCAGTTTATTCTCTCCCTGGAGGTCAAGCCTTATAAAGGGAATTAATTCTCAATAAGAAAATTGCTTAAGGAACGTGAGATTGAAATAAGGGGAACTGGATGATGTGAAAATTTAATGGCATAACTTCAATATGACCTGAAGTATCCATCTCAAAATAATGATGGTTGTGAAAATTTAATGGCATAACTTCAATATGACCTGAAGTATCCATCTCAAAATAATGATGGTTTTATCACTAGGACAGGGTTGTTGCAACTAGACTGGCTACATTCTTTATGGTTATCTTGATATTAAGGATGGCTTTGTCAGTAGAACTGAGGCTGAGGCTAAAGTTTTTGGTGTCTTTTCTCAGAAATAATGAAGTCTGCCAATATACCACTTGAACCTTCAATTTCCATATTCAATGGCTACCCAACCTCTTTACACTTGACTTCTTGCTTAGCTATGATAAAGTACAGTGGTACCTCAGTTTTTGAACGTCTCCGTTGACGAACATTTTGGTCTATGAACGCCGTAAATTTTATGGATCTATGGTATCATTAGATAGTAAAATTCATGCTAAATTTGCAGTTTTAGGGGTTGATTTTAAAGGTCTAGAACGGATTAATCCATTTTGCATTACTTTCTACGGGGAAACCGTGTCTTGGTTTTTGAATGTTTCAGAACTCAAACAGTCTTCTGGAATGGATTACGTTAGAAAACCAAGGTACCACTGTATTTACTCAAGTTGCAGTCAAATCTCTAAGATCAGGAACTCATTTCTTCTTTTTAAAAAGACTCTGCCTAATTTTACTCTTAAGTAATTTTAAAGTTTGGTCCTCGGAAATTATCTGACTTGCCTTATTTCCAAATTCTCAGTTCCATTTATGACAGTATATACTCCACACTGCTATTATAAAAGTTAATTTATATAATATAACAGAATGTATGTAATACAGCTCCCAGCATCTTTCAGGCACTCAATAAATATTTGGACCTTGAATATGAATATCTTCTCTGAAATACTTTATCATTTTATTTATATATTTGTTGGTTATGGGTACCATAGTACACTAAGTTTTCTGAATCATTTCATCTCAATTTCAAACAATTGTTTCCATTTTCAAATAGTAATTCCCATTTTTTTTTTGCTGAGCCAACAAACTGTGTATCTTAAAAATTATCTCTTTTTGAACATGTGAACTACATCTCCCAGATGTTCTTATAGCTCTTGACACAAAAAAATATTTTTTTGGACTATGGTACCTGATTTTTAGTTAGAGAAAATATCCATTAGGATTTGAAGTATGTACTAAATAACACTCTATTATAAAATTGGAAGTGATACCTGTCATAATGTTATTTTATAATTTGTATTGCAGTGAGTGATAGTTACTTAAGTATGGCAGATAGCTACTTTTCTATTTTGTATTATAGTTTCATCAATGTACATATTTTGTTTTTATATTCTCCTTTAGTTTCTGCAAAGAAAGGGCCAAGGTTTTACTCATCTTCATATTCCCTATGTACTTAGTCAATTTGTACTGGAAAATGGGGTAACACCTAAAGAAACATCCAGATTCTAACATTAGGAAGATGAACTTGATTTCAAAATGCTACTGTCGACTGGCAAAAAAAAAATAACTCTCCAGATAAATCCACAAGAAAAATGGTTTATTCGGGGAAAGGAAAAAGAAACAAAAACCACCATTGCAGTGCGGAAATACACACCTCCTACATGGGGCTCCAACCAGCTACCCACATGAAGGAGGAAAAATAATGGCCCGGTTCCAAGATGGCTATTCTATTTATTAATATCCCTCCCCCTGAAGTTTCCACAAAGTTCAACAGGAAGTCAGGACTAGAGAGTCAATGGGGAGGTTCAGCTCTACCCACAGTTCTACCCACAGTTCTCCCAGATGGGAGCACAAGATGCTCCCATCTTGTGATGGTTAAGCATCACAAGATGTCAGTTCACTTTTATCACTACCTTTTTTCATCATGTGCGATTAAACATGTCCCATCAATGTATTAGCATAAAAGAAGCACTATTATTCCAGAATGCATTCAGTAGGGTCATCTCTCTTGTAGCTATTTCCTAGCATATTTCTAATGGAGATATATGTTAGGAGATTGGTGAAGCAAGTTAACTAAAATCACTGACACATCTGTCTTTTTACAGTTGGTTAGTTAATTCTGGTTTCTGTGACTATTGATAAAGGTACTCTTTTTTAAATTTCGTTTTTCAATTATAGTTGACGTACAATCTTATGTTAGTTTCAGTACACAAGATAATTAGACATTTATATAACTTATGAAGTGATCACCCCAATAAGTCTAGTACTTGTCTGGTACCATACATAGTTAGTACAATATTATTGACTATATTCCCTATGCTGTACTAAAAGTATTTCTTATGTCACTTTGTAACTGACATAATTAAGGTCCTATATTGACTTCAGGGTGGATAGCAGGATTTCCCAGGCTCTCCTGAATTCTAGTCAGACAGTGTATAGAAAAAGAGCATAAACTTGGTTGTCATAAATATACACAATTCCTTGATTTATCCCTTTATATAACGATATTATCATGGAATCTCTGAACAAAAATAAAGTTTTGTTAATGAATGAATCTTTCTCAATAACTTTCTCTATATTATATATGAATACTTTTAATGATAGAAAACCAGTTTCAATAGAAAGCAGCTTTTTGGAACCTGAATTGATCTCTCCATAACCCCCACACCTTGGTTTACTCTATGAAGTCATGCAAATGTGACATACATTTTATTTCCTTCTTAAAATGTCTTAAGAATAATATGTGACTTGCTATATAGTAAGCGTGCCAGAGAACCAAGTGACAATCTTTCTCCTGGTCTCAGAAATTTCATAAAACATCATCACCCTGTTTGGATCTTTTTCATATACAGTGATATGAAATGACATTTTCTTGTGTTTTCACATTTTTAGGTCAGTGACATTCCATCTCCTAATTAGTGTTCTGTTGTGGTTGTGTAAATGTAAATACTCTCTCTTGGTATTTTACTGATGTTTCACTGAGAGGACCTTCCCAAGATACTTAAGAGAAAATGCTCCATTTTCCTCTTAATCCTCTTGTTTTTCAATTTCATTAAAATTTATAAAAATTTTAAATATAACATTGTTTGACACATTCACACAACCGTTAAAGAGAGAGGGACTGTGTATGTTTTAAAACATATCTGAAAAGTCTTTGGATCCCACGGTCATCACGAGGTGGAGCCTAACTTCTTTAAATGGAAGTAGAATGCAGTAGAAGTGATGACGGTCCATGACTTCTGAGATTAGGTCTTACAAGGCAGTAATACTTCAGCCTGGCTCTCTGTTGAAACACTTGCTTTTGGTACTCTCACACCATACTGTGAGGAAGCCCTGGCCACATGGAGAGGTATCATGTAGGTGTTCTGAGATCAAGTGCCTAGGTGAGGCCCCAGCCAACAACCAGATTTAACCCCCAGACATGTGAGGAAACCACTGAGATGGCTCCAGCCCCAGGCGCTATCTGACTGCAACTTTAGGAAAAACCCCCATTGAGAACTGACTAGCTGAGACCAGTCAACCTTCTGAACTCTGAGAGATCATACCTGTAAATGATGTTGCTTTTATATAATGCTAAGTTTGAGATGGCTTCTTATATCACTGTAGGTAACCAGATAATATTTTAATGTCGCAGAGGGGGCTGCCATAGCCAAACCTAAAACATGGGGCTCTGCCTTTGAGACTAAGACATAAGCAGTAGCTGAAAGAGGCAAAAGTTTGTGAGCAAAGTTGACAGTAAGAGTTTGTCAGTAAGAATGTAAATAAACATGAGAAAACTGTTATTAAAAGCTGGAGGAAAGGAAACCCTTGTTATGTAGTGGTAAGAAGTTTAGAGGCACAATCATTCATTGAAATATGGAAAACAAATATACCTAATGAATTGGATGATCTGCTGAAGGACATTTTCAGGCATAGTGTTGAAGATTCCACCTTATTTCTTCAGCAGCTTATAATAAAATGAGAGAAGAATGAAAGAAATGAGAGCTTTAAAAAAAAAAGCTGTGAAATATAAAGAATCCAGGACTTCGGATCAAAAATAAAACAGTTTCTCATTCCCAACCTCTCCAGATGGTAAACTATTCTCAAATTAAGAAATAGCTTTCAGACAAAGATCAAATTCAGGGCACTGTCAAGAAAATATGGTCTAAAAGTGAATTTAAAGCAGTTTTTAAGATTTCAGGAGGATTTAAGGTAGTGTTTCATATACCTTTTCCAACACCCAAAAGGCCATATAAGAATCTTAAGAGCATGCTTCACATTTCCTGTCAATTAAAAATTAGGACTTCAAATAATTTTGGGGGCATTATCCCACATATATTTTATTAGGAGTGTTGCCAGAAGCTCACAGGGATGTCCGAGAGAGAACTCAACCCAGAGCAGCAGGGACTGGGTTCTTGTCTACATACAATAAGAGTTCAAGAGCAAGACAGATGTAGGAAAGCAAAAGTGATTTACTGAAAATGAAAGTATATACTTGAGAGGAAATGGCAGATGAACTCAGAGAATAAGTCACACCAAAGAAGTCAAGATCAGGGTATTTATCCCTCTCCGAGTGGGAGTTGGTGACCTCTCATCGATGTGTTTATTCATCTCCTTCCCCTGGGCAGGACCCTCATTTCCTGCTTTTTCTTCCTTATTTGGTTCCTCCAGAACTGTCATGGCATCAGATGTATGATGGGAGTCTTAGTAACTGCAATGCAAATGACATAATGACGTTAAAATTAGCTACAGGTCATGTCCAGGTCATAGGGATTAGTGTTGCTGGATGAAACTGTTTCTTGTTTTTCTCCAGTTGCAGGTACTGGATCCAGTCGCTTGTTACTTGGGTAACCAGTGAGGTGCCTCATGCTGTACCTTGGAGAGGTTTGTCAATTTCCTAGGCTACCTATCAGGACTAGCCAAAGGGAGAGAAGAGTTTACCTCAAAACTTTTTATGTGAGAAGAGTTTGCTTAATGGAGTGAGCCCAAAAAATATTCATTGAAAATCCATAAAAGTTTAAGATAATTGTACTAACAGAAACATTGTCAGCTTGAATTAGAATGGAAAGCAACAATATGAAATGAACAGTGGCTTAGTTATACCCAAATTTCTATGAGAAGGAAGCAGGCAAAGAGTATTTAGCTGTAGACATGGGTTGCACTTTAGGCAAAAGGAAAGACATTCCAAAATGAAGACTAACAGCCATGAAGAATTATTGTCAGACAGCAGGACTAAGCCCTAATCAAGGAACTGGAAATATGTGCTTGTCTGGATTCCAGAATTTTAAGGAAACAGTGGCTATTGTATATCTTCCATTTTTCTTTTCTTTTCTCTTCTTTTTTTCCCTTCCAATGCAATAGCATTGATCTTATGTCTCTCCCACCACTGTATTTTGGTTGTGTAGACAATTCACTTCTTTAGTTTACATGTATTCAGATCCACAGATGCTATATCTGAAAAACCATATCCAAGGTCACATGGACCACATTTAGATGATAGCATCCTAGACAGTAAGCCTGAGACTGAAAGTCTAACAGATGAGATTTCAGGTGTTGCAGAAGTGGATAAATATATTTTACATGTGAGAAGAATGTAAATAATTTGGGCAGAGGGTGGACTGGTAATCCTTCCCTTGAGTTGTAATCTGATTCCCCTGTCCTTAAATATGTATAGCCTTACTGACTTACCTCTAATATAAATAGAATGTGGCAGGGGGTGGGCTGCATGATTTCCAAGGCTAGATCAATCCTTTGCCACAAGTCTCTCTTGAGATACTTGCTCTTAGAACCCAGCTGCCATGCTGTGGGGAAGCTCAGGTCAGTAGTTGAAATCAGTTGTAGGTGTTCTAGCTGACCACCCCAGCTGAGATCTCAGCCAACAACCAACATCAGCCACTAGACATGTGAGTGAGAAAACATTCAAGATGACTTGAGCCACAGTTACCATCTGACAGAGATATAAGAGGCCCCAAGAAAGAACTATCTAGCTGATTCTAGGTAACCTCCAGAATTAAAAGAGATAAAAATAATAAATTCTTGTTGCTTATGCAATTATGTTTGGTATAACTTTTTTATAGCTACGAATAACTGGAAAGGGGCACACATATTTACTGATCTGTAACAGTCTTCAGTGTATGTTAAAAACAAAAAGAAGCAGAAGTGTACGTATAGTACACAACTGTTGCTGTTGTGTTTTATTAAGTATGTTGCCTGAGACCTTTTCTTTGTCTCACTATTGGTGACTAGGATGTAAAGTTGAGGGGAAAATAAGGGCTTTAATTATTCAACATTCAGAGTGGAGCTGAAAATAATGGAAAGTTATACCCTTCTGAACTTATCTAGTAACAGCTGAATGGCTCTGCTGTGCTAGCCACATCTTCCTTATATGTCAATGATTGGAAGGGTTTGGGCAGGCATCCAGAAAGTCATCCGAGTCCCGGATCACCAGTTAGAAAGGGAAATACTGGACTTTTTCCTCCCTTCTCATGAGGGAAATAGGAGGGTCTGTTCAAATCCCTTTTCCAATCCAAGTGAGAAGGGCTCAAAGAGATTTGCTTGTAAACGTTGTGTAGCCTGCAAGAAGGGATGATTGGTACGTTTTCCCCAATTGGGCAATCTACTTTTGCAATGGAGTTTCTCTTCTGGCCTCTGTGCTGTTTGGACAACAGTATAACAGTTTTGGAGAGAAGCAGAGGACTGGGGAGAAGGCATTGCAGTAAGTTAGTCTTTTCTCTATTGTTTATACGGACAAGGATGTGTGAATATCCCATGGGTAATATGGACATGTGGAAGGTTTAACCATCTTGCTGGTGCCCTATCACTGCAGGCGGGGAGTTCCGTAGAAAGAAAATACGAGCCATATTTTTTAGATGGGAGGTAAAAGACATCCGATAATTCATATTGAGGGCATAGCCATGTTGTGAATGGATGGTAGAGGTGAGATAGTGCCACTTCTACTTGCAAAACATGCAACCTCATCCACTCCATCTTGGAATATAAAATGTATAACCACTTTGGAAAACATTTTGGCAGGTTTTCTGTTGTTGTTTTGTTTTAAGTTTAAACGTATAGCTACCATACGACACAACCATTCAACTCTTAGGAATTTACCCATGATAAATGAGTCTATATCCACACAAAGACTTGTTTATAATTGTTCATAGCACCTTTTCTTACAGTAACCAACACTGAAATAACCCAAATGTCCATCAATAGGAGAATCGTTAATTAAACAAATCATGGAATGCTGTGAAATACTACTCAGAAATAAAAAGGAAAAACAAAAAAAAAACTATTGTTGCATGTAATAACTTGGATTAATCTTAAAATAACTGTGTTAAGTGAAAGAAGCCAAATAGACAAGAGTATATACTCTGTGATTCCATGTATATGAAATTCTAGAAAATGCAAATGAATCCATAGTGAGAGGAAGCACACCAGGGGTGGCCTGTGGATGTAGGGGAAGGAAGGGACAAATGGATTACAATGAGTATGAGAAAATTTGGGGGCGTGATGGATGTGTTCATTATCTACATTGAAATGATGGCTTCATGATTGTTAATGCATGCCAAAATTGTACATTTTAGATGTGTAGATTGTTGTACCTCAACAAATGTGTAAAAAGGAATTACTAAGCTATGTTTATTAAGGGACAATATTAAGATAGCCAGAGGAAAGCTACAGACTAGGTGAATATATTTGCCACATATAATTTATCATGAACTTATGAGTGGAATAAATAATGTGTTCCTAATAAATAAATAAGAAAAAAATACAGGCAACCCACATTTTTAATGGGCAAATATTTAAATAGGTACCCCACAAAAGGAGATATGAAAATTTTAATAAATACATTAAGTTGGCGCAAAAGTAATTGTGGTTCAAAAGGTTAAAAGTAATTGCAAAAGCCTCAATTATTTTTGCACCAACCTAATAAAAAAGTTGCTTAGCATTATTAATTAGTAGAAAAATGAAAATTAAAACTGCAAGAGACCATTAAGACAACTAAAACTCAAAGAAACAATCGTCTTGGCAAGAAGGTGGGACAATTGATCTGATAATTATTGTTACACTTACTTCATAAAACTAGCAGTATCCCCTAAAGCTAAATACATATACTCATATAGTCCATGACACAGTAACTTCGATCTTGGATATTCATCAATAGAAATGAATGTTAATGTCTAACCAAGACACATGTAAAATAATGTTCATTATTGTATTCATTTTAACCCTACGTGAGAAACAACCAAATGTTTAGTTAATTCTAGGATAGGCATACAGCGGAATATTAGATGGTAATAAAAAAGGATCGAACTTCTTAATGTAAACTATGGACTCTAGGTGATTATGATTGATGTGTCCATGTAGGTCCATCAATTGTAAAAAACATCCCACTCTGTGAGGAATGCAGTTAATGGGGGAAGCTGGGCATGTAGGGGAGCAGGGGATACATGGGGAATCTCTGTACCATTCTTTCGATTTTGCTGTGAGCCTTTCACATGGCTCTAAACAATTGTCTTTAAAAAAATGAACTACTGTTCACACAACAGCATGGATAAAATTCACAGGTATAATGTTGAATAAAAGGATATGAATACAAAAGGGCTTATGCTATAGTATTACATTCGTACAAAGTTTTTGATAACTGTAGATTAGGAGGCTACAAAAAGAAACTTCTGAGGTAATGGAAATAATCCAGTTACATGGCTCTATGTTTTGTGAAATACCATCAAATTTACATTTTTCTTTTGCCCTTTGTTATATCTTGTTTTTAAAAAAGAAAAACACTGATTATGTGTAAATCTCTACAAATGTAAACTTTTCAAAAAACTGAATTTATATACATGCATACATACATACATACATACATACATACAACATACATAGGAAGACTCACAGATACTAAATACAAAGATGGATACATGTGTATACTAATGGAATGTTCCTGAAAAGACACACAAGCAACTGATTACAGTAAATAACAGGAGCTATACTTTCTTTTCGTACTGTAGTCTTTTGCATCTATAGGAATTTGTACCCTCTACATGTATTTCCTATTGTAAACACTAAATAAAGGGAGTACTAGAAGAAAATATTAAAAAATATCACACCTCTGCTTCGGAGTCTGCTTAACTTGTATTCATCTTTTGCTTCTATAACCTAGGGATAAAAATAATTTAAAAAAATTTTAGTGACCAAACAACATGTAGAGAATCGTATGGAATTTTCTAATTTTAGAAGTTTGTTTCTAACCCTAAATATTTGTGAATTCAAAGGCACAATCAAGATTTGCTAATGTATTAATTACCCCATTGAGAGTCCCTTCTCTTCCTAAAATGAGAAGTGGGGAGTAGGGAGAATTTAGAGTGTTGGTCCTGTCTGTAGTCCTATTGCTATGAGTTTGAGCTTTTGCAGTACAAATTGGACTAACATTTGCTATTTTTTCTATCAATTCTTTGAGCTTTCTTCACTTCCTGCAGAAGCATAATTTGGGGCATAATTTAACCAAAAACTTAATTAGCAGTAAGAATCCCAAAGCTCCCGAGGGCCTAAATATCTTGATAAATGGCAGTGTTGGAGAACTGAAATCATTGATGCATGTTGGGAAACTGCAGTACATGGACCTGAGATTTATTCTCCAGAGAAGTTTAGAACAAATTCAAGAAAAGCATGTGAGTTTCCATGCATTAGCTCCAATTTAGATATCTTATGTCTATATGGCCTTTCCAGGGATGTTAGGAGCCAATGTTGAAACTGTACTTTAAAGAGCACCAAAGTTAAAATTCGCAAGCTAGGGAACAACTCGTTTTCACAGCAACGAGAGCTGGCATGGCAAACACTTCTCAGTGGTGACTTACATACTTATTCAGTGATTTAGACTGCTTCTCTGGCATGGGTCAAATGGCATATTAACATGGGATATAATCCTTTCTCACTCTGTAGGCAATGGCTCAGTGTGATATTGGCACCATATTAAGCTTCATTAACCCTACAATGCGTTGCCTTCTTACTCTTGGCACTCTCCTGCAGGCTGCAGGCAGCAACCCATGAGTAATCTGATTACCTACAACCGGCTGTAGCTGCATGGAATGAAGGTTGACTACAGAGTGGAACACAATTACAGTCTTTTGAGATTCAATTAGAAAGCTGTTGGTGGAGCTCTCTTCAGAATTCTGAAACTGGCTCCAATAACCCCTCGTGAACTCCATGTTTCTTTAAGAGCCCATAGTAAATAATGAACTTAAAAAGCTTCACCTGTTTTTCATATGCCTTTGCAGAATTTGTCTTCCTGAAGTGCATAGTAAACCAGGTTTGCAGTTAGAAACAACAGTAACTATTTCCAGACTCTACATGGGATTTTTGTGTGTGTGTGTGCCTTCTTTAAAGGGGAAATGTTATTTGTCTCCTCCACAGAATTATTCTGATTTTAGTCTTCTTTGTAAATGGACATTGAAAATAAATGTTACTTAGCATGAAGCTGAACATTATCAAAGGCTAATTGTCCTTTAAATAAAACTCAAGATTCAGAAAAATTAAGCTTCACATTCAAAAACCAAAATTAAGACAAAGATGTTCTAGACTACGTTATGTCATACTGTGACATCACAAACATCAATTACACTAGATATACATTTTTATTAGTTGTCATTCTTTGCTTGCTGGTGGTCTGGATTCCTAATTGCACATTGAAAATAAAGTGGCTAAAAAGTATAGTTGGAAGAAACAACCTATAATACGATATACTGAGTCTGTGTACTAAAATATATTTAGTAATGGAGTACTTGTTTTCTGTATTATTTTTGTCTCCATACTTGCCTGATCTTGCTTATTTGTTGTGGGATTTGCTTTTTTTTTTATTCTGAGAATTATAGAATAAATATGAAGTTTGGAGACAGATGAGCTTGAATCCTGGCTTTGTTACAATCTATGAGATCTTTAGAAGTTATTTAATTTTTTTGAACCTAGTTTTCTCTTCTTTGAAAAAAGGAGTAAAAATATCTTATGCCAATATAGTTGCAATGATTAACAGAACATGATAAAGAGAATGACAGGTCATGGCGTATAATAATCACTCAAGACATGTGCCTTTTTTACTAAATGTCTAGATCTCACTGGAAACTTCATTGGCTTGTAAATGTATTTCTTTGTTTTCATAATATTATATTAATTTCAAGTGTACAATAAAGTGATTAGACGTTTATGTACCTTACAAAGTGATCACCCTGATAAATCAAGACCCCATCCGACACCATACATAATTATTACAGTATTATTGACTACATTTCCTATGCTGTACTTTATATCCCTGACTGTTTTATATGCCTAGAAATTTGTACTTGTTAATCCCTTTAACCTTTTTCAACTATCCCCTCAACCCGCTCTCATCTGACAACCATCAGTTTGTTCTCTGTACCTATGAGTTTATTTCTGTTTTGTTTGTTCGTTTATTTTGTTTTTTAGATTTCACATATAAGTGAGATCATATGGTATTTGTTTTGCTCTGTCTGACTTATTTCACTTAGCATAATACCCTCTAAGTCTATCCATGTTGTTGCAATGGTAAGATTTCCTTCTTTTTTATGGCTGAATAAAATTCCATTATGTATATGTACTACATCTTCTTTATCCATTTATCTATCAGTAGACACTTAGGTTGCTCCCATGTCTCAGTTATTGTAAATAATGCTGCAATGAACATAGGGGTACATATATCTTTCCTTAATAGTGTTTTGGATTTCTTCATATAAATACCCAGGAGTGGAATTGCTGGGTCACATGGTAGTTCTATTTTTAATTTTTTAATGTCTTACATGTAAGTCTTTAATCCATTTTGAGTTTATTTTTGTATGTGGTATAAGAAAGTGATGTAGTTTCATTTTTTGCATGTTTCTATCCAGGTTTCCCAACACCATTTGTTGAAGAGACTATCACTAATTATTATTACAATGTATTACTTGTAGGTATTTATTTGAGTACCTGAGTATCAGTAAGTGGTATATGAGTTTGAGTGAATTTATATATTTGTTTATTATATTTAGTATATTTCCTTTTATTCCCATTGTCCTTTCTTCAAAGAAAATGTGAATACACAATCAGTTCAGCAAATTCAACCAATTTCAAAAAAACTCAAGCTAATTCTGCAGACTAATGCCAGTTCCTTGACCTCTGTGAGGTGAATACATAAAGCGTCTGAAAATATAAGCATTTTCAAATCTGAAAGTTGGATGGTTACAAATATTCAGAGCATAAGGTGTGATCAAACAATACAGTGAATGTTTAAATTAAAAAAAAATTACAGTAAAAGACACATTTCCATTAATTCCCCTCAAAATACTCCCCTCACTTCAAACACACTTATTCCATCATTCTTGCCACTTTCTGAAGCAGTTCTGGAAGTCCTCTTTTGTGAGTGTCTTTAGTTGTTCTGTTGTGGCTGAACTCAATGCCCTGATTCATTTTGAATTTGGGGAAGAGCATGAAGTCACATGGTGCTAGGTCCTGTGAATAAAGTGAATGAGGACACACTGTAATGTTTTTATTTAACAGAAATTGCCACATACCAGAAGCAATGTGTGACACAGAGCGTTGTCCTGATGGAGGATGATTTATGGCACAGTTTAAAACACACTTTCTCTCCACTGTAACTCACATCCGACTGACTGCACCAAAGAAGTTGAAACTTGTCACACACTGTTACAAACTTTTGTCAGGATGCTTCCCATATTGAAGATCCCTGCCTTTCCGTTGGATGGCACTCAGCAGCAGCATTCACCATATTTTGTAATCACAACTGTAAAGGCTCCGTGTCATACATCGTTTCTGGTAAGGCAATTTCTGTCAAATAAAAACATTACGGTGCATCCTTATCCACCTTATTCACCAGATCTGGCACCATGAGACTTCTGGCTCTTTCCCAAAGTCAAAATGACCAAGAAAGATAAACGTTTTGAATCGATTCAGGACATCCAGGCAGCCACGACACCACAACTAAAGACACTCATGAAAAAGGACTTCCAAAACTGCTTCAGAAAGTGGCAGAATGATGGGATAAGTGTGTTCAAAGTGAGGGGGAGTATTTTTGAGGAGGATTAATGCCAGTGTGTCTTTTACTGTAACAATTCTTTTAATTAAACATTTACTGTATTTTTTATCACACCACATAGATGAAAATCTCTCCACTTGACTCTACAACTAAACACTTAGTAAGCTGAATGGTAAACACTTTCTTGATAATATTAAATAGGTATGGCTCAGGAAAGCACTTTCACCCTTGACTTTGTTGATTACCATGTGTCTGGTGAATCTCCACTGGTACTGGCTCGGATCACAGGACTAGCATGCATTTGATAACAACTGATGTGGGAGGCCATGTCAGCCATTAGCATCCATGAGTCAGATGTCTTAGTCTGGTCCAGTCATCACTTACAATAATTTAATCAGACTTACATTTATCCGTTTTGTAATTCAATGTGACACAATTCATTTTATCGTTATCTGTAATGAGTTACTCCCTGTCAACTGGTCAAGTTTAGCATTCGTTATTAATCACCGAGGGTTTAGGGACAATTGTCGAAGATTTTGTTAACACATTTTGCTAGATTTCTATTATTGCAATTAATTAACATTAACACAGGAAAGCCAAATGGAACCATGAGATTCAAAAATGACTTACCTCAAATCTGAACTACTTTTCAAAGAAGAGTCCTAAAAACAGCCCTGGCTACATCACCAGGCATGGGCATAACTGGAAGAGTAGAGAGCTAGTGTACATTAGTTTATTTATTTTTTAATTCTTGTTTTTCCATGCCTTAGGCACACCCTTATCACCAGTGGGAAATCTGGATCAATAATAGTCCAGATAAAGGAAATAGAAGGCCTTATGGGATTGGTTTCAACTTTTCAAGCATCAGATAAAATAAGCTCTTTTGAGAAAAAAAAAAAGAGAAACTCAATTCGTAGATTGTTTGGTCAATACTATTCATGACTCTCATGAAAGCATTACCACTTTTTTCTTTTTTTTCTTTTTATGTTTGGCTGTAAGCCTGGAGTAAAATAATCAACAGGACAAAGCTTGGCAACAAATTGTTATTCTCACTTGTTCTCACATTTTTCCCCCGTTTTTATCTATTCCCTCATCCATAGCTAAGAATCTATTACCACTGTCTGGGCTAATAGATTTCAAAACTTTTTGTCTCCAGAATCTTGTCCTTCTTACCGCTCAAAATACACTTGTCAATGAATTTTTCTCTTCTCATGTTGATCTTCAAAAATGCCACCAGCAGCCTCCACTTCTCTGTTCTTAGTGTTAGACCAAACTCAGTCAGTTCTTATGTTTCCTTCATCCCATAAACTAACTCTAAAAATATTGATAAGTAATACAGATTTTACTGGAGATTTGTTTCATGAAGAGAGAATCTAAAGTTACATGGAATGTGCATAGTCAAACAGCCCCCAAATGCCCTTTAAGCATCTTTGCTCTTCTCTGGAAATTCCTCTTCTCCCAGAAACATTTTCCTTTTTTTATTAGAAAACTTTGTCTCTTCTCTCATTGCATTCCCACTTCTTTCTCTGGCTAAGCAAAACAAAGCATCTGCCTCGGCATCCTTGGGTGGGGATGAGGGTAAGAATGGTGGTATAAACAATGTATCATTTTATTGAAATCCACACATGCATCATTTCATTTAATCTTTATAACACTCCAAATGAGGAAACAAAGCATCAGAAAGATTCAATACCCAAGATCAAAATTAAGAGGCAGAGCTCAGATAGAGACCAGGTCAGGCTGGCTCTGAAGCCCTGGTCATTACCATTAAACCAGTATGAGAGGTAATTTTAGGTAATGGTTAAGCTGACTTTTAAATATTTTGGTAATTATATATTTATTGTAATGTGTTTTTTAAAAAATATAGTACAACCAACGTGATTTTACAGATACTGTTGCTTATTTAACAAAAACAAAGGAGCTGATTCAAAGTTGTTTTGATAGAAATTTTTAATGAACTGATAGGCTTATGGATGTGGAAAGGAGTTTTGAGGATGCTTTTCAACTCAATGAAGTTGAGGAAATACCGACTATATTACTTTATAGTTCTGCTAACTGCTCTCTGAGAGTCTCTATGCAATATTTAATTTGAATAGTCTCTGTGCTTCTGTGCTACCTTCTTCATCTAAAATGTCCACTTTGCCCCATTTCTTCTTGCTGAAATCCTGCTGAAGGGCAAACAACCTTTCCCCTCTGAACCTCTTCTTTATATACTTTTTATATACTTTATATGCTTCATATACTTTTTTTGAGGATATTTGTTGACGTGTTTGTTTCCTTGTATTACCTAATGGTCAGGAACTTCCTCATTTACATCATTATGGCTCCCTTTCCAGTACCACTGGGCTTAAACATAGGCACCAAATAGGAAGATGCTGTGTGAAAGGAAGTCAGGGACACTGGTTCAAATCCCACCACCTGCAACTTATTAGTTGTGGGACCCAGGACAAACAAAATTTGACTCTCTGTGGGGACTATAGAACATATTCTTATGAATATTATCTCTTACCAGAGAGTCAATGTACAAAGTGCTTTTTGCTTCTGTCACCAACATTTTCTGAATAAAAATATGTACAGAAAAGATTGACACAAGAATTACATTCATTTATTTAAGCTTTACCCCTGCTTGATACACGCTCTTGCTTATAGCGTGGGTATTACTCATATCAACAATATTCAACAAAAATATCCATGTGCTCAAATGCTCAAAAAATTTATATTAGTCAGGATTTATTTGGATGCATGTGAATGAATACCAACTCAAAATAGTGTAAAGAAAACAAGAAATCTTAAAAAATATTGGGAGAGAGAAAGAGAATGAATATTCATGTCTCAAAAAAACTACAGAGTCCCAGGGTTAGGATTTGTTTTAGACATAGCTGGATTTAGAGTGCAGAGTAAATGTCACCAGGGCTCTGCCTGTCTCCATCTTTTTTTCCCCTCTGCGTTCACTTCATTCTTAGGCAGTGTGTCTACAAGCACAGTTAGGCCGTAATTAGCCCTGGGCTCACATAGCCCTTCCAAATAAGATCCTTAGGTGGGAGCCTCTCTACCAACATGTGTGTCAGCCCCTGAGGACTCTTACTGGCCTTGACCGAGTTGCCTGTCCACCCCTGAAACAATCACTGTGTCCAGCAAGTGCGGTCATTCTGATTGCCTCATTGGCCCAGGGTTTGGTGGAAGAGGAAGAGACTGTAAATGACAGCATAATCAATTTCAGAAGAGAAAGGATATAGGACAGATATGAAATAACAGATACTCTGTCTAAAGAAAAAAGGAGGTAGCATAAGCATAAGCATTTAGGACTGGTGTAACAGATGTTATTGGTGCCCCACTCACATTCTTTCAGCATGCACTATTCCAGTAATTACTGACAGCATCCGACAGCACGTAACTTCTCCTCCGCCCAGGGGCTTTCTTTTGGCCTTAGACAATATGCAGGGCGGTGAGGGAAAATTAATGCCCCCAGAAGCATTCCTGGACCAATGATAGGGAAGAGCTGGTGGATACATCCCACAGCTCCCTCTTCACTCTGTTGGGATATCTTGGTGGCATGGTTTTCACTGTCTCCCAGAATTCCCTAGTAATGTTAGGCATTGGTTGTCTTAGTAGTACCCACCTGATAATATACCATTTGATGGCTTCTTTCCCTTCCCTGGCTTACTTCTCCATTTCCCTAGGATAACCTCTCACATTAATTATGCTTACCTCCTGATCTTGGGGTCTTCTTCTGGAGAAATCCAGCCCTCCCACCAAAAAAATAAATAAAAAACAAAAACAAAACAAAAACACAAAACAAAAAAAACTAAAAAGAAATCTAGTCCATTCCAAAGCTTTCTGGGTAAAATTTGCTCATTGTAATTAATTTCATAAAGACTGAAAAGAACCTCTACATGAGTGAACATCATAATGAAGACTGAGGATACATTAGATGGGATACAGGTGAGGAACAACACTATACTGTTATGATTTCTTTTTTCCTCTTTTCTTCCAATTGAAAATGTCTGCCTTTGCTGTCATTTTAAGGGTTTCTGAGACCCATGAAAGGATTTTAAACCATATTTGAAAAGACTTGGTTCAAATATAAGCTCTGTTTTCAAATCTGATGCAAGAGAAACACAATTAGATTCATCATTCTAACCTGTTATTTGGCAGCACAGTTTACCCTTTGTTCAATACATTTCTACAAATTAGATTGTGAAAAAACAATGATGATAAACTCATACTTATGTATTCAGTAAATAAAGTGAAACTCTTCTTATCAACGATGGGGTTATAAACAGTTTACCCTTTGTTCAATACATTTCTACAAATTAGATTGTGAAAAAACAATGATGATAAACTCATACCTATGTATTTAGTAAATAAAGTGAAACTCTTCTTATCAACGATGGGGTTATAAGAAGTAAAGAACATAGTTTCAATTCTCAAGGGAAATTTAATCTAGTGGCAAGAAAAGATTCAATGAATAATGACAGTACAGGGAAACTATGTGAGTGAAGGTTAGTGTAAGCAAACAATAATTTGGAGTTTGGAAAAAAAGAAAATAAAGATAGTCAAGAAGCCAAGACCAACATGAAGACAGATAATGGCAAAAACATATAATATGTTCTGGCAGACACTATATTGATTGGGTTAGCCAATAGGGCTAATTAAAAATGACCTTTTCCAGATGTTCCTTACTGATGCAATTTGCACATTGGGGATTTTGAAATATTGCTTTTCCATCATTTGCATTTGGGTGCTGGGAAGGGATGAAAGAGAGTGAGGTTGAAAGGAAGAATTCATGCCAAAGGTTTGGGGAAAATATATGAGGTTGGTGACCTCACTTGTAACTCCTTATAGGTCCCCTTGGTAAGTTTCTCTTCTTGTTTTCTTACAGGCCTCTTAATGTTGGAGTATCTCACAGTTCCATTCTATGTTCTTTTCTTTTATTGAACTGCAGGCTTAATGACCTCATTCAGCCCTGTACCTTTAAATATTATTTATATGCTGGTGACTTCCCAATTAGCTCTTCAGCCTAGAACTCTCTCATGAGTTGCAGACTGAGTTCATACAAAAGCTCCATCAACGTCTCCACTTATATGTCCAACAGGCACCTCAGACTTAACATGCGTAAGACTGAACTTCTTTTTTTTCCCCATAAAACTTGCTCTACCTATAGTCTTTATGATCTCAGTTGATGGCAATTTATCTTTTTAGTTACTCAGTCCAAAAACCTTGGAATCATTCTGAAATAGTCTTTTCTTACATAACCAAACGTCCAATCCAATGTGAAATCCTGTTGGTTCTACCTTCAAGATATATGCAGACCGCTTCTCACCACGTTCATTGCTGCCGTCCAGGTCCAAACTGTCATCATTCTTTGCCTGGGTATTGCAGCAGCCTTTTACTGGTTTTCAGTTTTTTATCTTTGTTTTACTTTGAGGCTATTGATGATCTTCATGTCACTCCTGTGTGCAAAGTACTGCAATGGCTCTCCCATTTCTCTCAGAGTAAAATCAAAGGCTCAGAGTGCCCCATGTGATTTGGCCTCCTGTCACCTCTCTGACCCTTCTCCTACTGCTCTTCCTTTGACCAGGCTGTTCCAAAGCCTGGCCTCCTTGCCATTTCTGGAGCTTGACCAGCCCTGTCTTGCTTTAGGACCTTTACTTGTGCTGTTTGTACTGCTTTTCATGTTCTTACTCCCAGTATTTGTTGGATTCACGGACTTTCCTCCTTCAGCTCTTCGCTCAAAGACTACCTCCTCGATGAGGTCCTGGCCATCAGTTAAACCAGTGCCATCTGCACCACCCCAACCAAACAGCATTCTGATTCCTCTTTTCTACATTGCCCTACATCTCCATTTTATTTTTTCCTACATTATCAAGTACCTACATTACTCGTATATTTTCTTCCTTTGTTTGTACTTGTTAACTCCTAATGGACTATATTGTTTACTTTTTAATCAGATGTATCATTCACTATCTATCTTGATGGAATATAAGCTACATGCAGGCAGATCTCCCTCCCCATCTTACTCCCTGATGCTTCCTGTATTAGTTCTCTATTTAGTAACAAATGGCCAACAAATGTAGTGGCTTAAAAAGAATGCAAGTGTATTAGTTCATAGTTCTCTACAGGTCAGAAGTCTGGTGTGGTTCAGCTGGGTTCTCTGCCTAGGGTCTCATGAGGCTGATATCAAGGTATTGGCCAGGCTGGGCTCTTACCTGGAGGCCCTTGGGTGAATCCACTTCCAAGCTCATTCTCCTTGATGGCAGAATTGAGTTCTTTACAGTTGTAGAGTTGCGTTCTCCATGCTTTGCTGGCTGTCAGCCAGAGTCCTTGCTTTCAGCTCTTAAAAGTCCAAAAGGCCTCCTGCAATCCTTCTCACACATGTCCCCGCTCCCCGCATCTTACAACCTGAAAAGGCACACTGCATCCTTCTTATGCTTCAAATCCTTCTAACTTCCCCTTCTTCCCCCACTGCTGTTTTTAAGAGAAAATGTGATTACATTGGATCCACTTGAATAATCTAAAATAATCTCCCTATTTTAAGGTCAATTGGCCTTAAGATAGTAATCTTAACTGCATCTGCAAAGTCCCTTTTGCCATGTATTGTAACACATTCACAGAAGTGACATAGGAAGCAAAGGTGATGGAGGCTAAAATTCTGCCTACTACTTCTTAAGCACAAACAACTATGCCTACTTTGTACATAATACAGATAAATGATTATGTGGCAGTGGACACATAAACCTCTGAGCTAGAGCTTTTGTTTGTTTGTTTGTTGTTGTAGTTTTCAGAAAGCTGGCTATTTTTTTCTTTTAAGGAGGAAGAATCAAGAGAGGGAAAAGAGAGAGGAAAAGATGAAAAGCCAGGGAGGGATCAAGGTTGGACCAGAGTAAGAGAAAGCCAGAGGCCATGTTCATGGCCACCTCTGATGTTCTGTTTTACACAAACTGAAAGTAGAGATTTTCCACCTTTGTTAATATTGTCAGTCCCAAGACTCTCACTCTTGCAGGCCAGATGTGGTTTTCCAGGCTCTTAGAGCTGTAATTGTTTAACAAACCGGACACACTTTGAGGTTTGCTTGTACCTCCAGATACATATTCTGCCTGTGATAGAAGTTTTGGTAGCTGCAGCAAGTTCACAAAGATGGCCAAGGCCTGTGAGGCTTGGAGTGGAGTTCGTGTTTTTTTCTCCTTCTTAGCAATAACATGTTATCATTTTGTCTTTATTACATTAAAACACAAGATATTTGAACTTAAATATGAGAAATTACTTCATTTCCTCCATGAACGCTTAAATTCCATAGGGAAATTGATTTGATAATTAAGATAATGTTGGAATATCAGAAAACTTTAGATTAATTGAAAATGATAAATTAGTCATTTTTTAAATCTTGTGCCTGGGTTCACTCAACCATGAATATACTGCCAGTTTACAACTACTCTCCTCTTCTCCAGAGTGAACTCTCAAATTTACAACGTATAGGGGTCCAGCTGGCCAGTCTTTGCCTTTAGCATTTACACTTGGCTCTTTCAGCTGGGTGACTAGGAGAATCCTTCCCCTGACTGAGATGATAGTTTGCGATGCCCTTCAGAAGTACCATTCTTCATGGCCCTTTCACTTTCTGATGAAATTATATCAGGGAAAAGAAATTATACTAGAAAAAAATGCTTAATTATGAAAGAATCAGGAATCTTCCCTTTAATTTTGTCATTTCTTTTATTAGCTCTTCTTCATCCAGTCATTCAACAAATTTGTGTTGATGTTCTCTTATGATGGGCTATTATTGGAGAGACAGATTTTGTTACAAGATCAAATAGTTTGAATTCATTGACTGAATTCTGATGGAGAATTGACTGGGCATGTGAGAGGGGAAATGATTTTGGGAAGCTAGTGGGGAACTCTGTAACCTAGAGTAGGGGTGGGCAAATTACAGTCTGCCTACTGACCATGAGTTAAGATTGATTTCACTTTTTGAAATAGTTGGAAAAAAACAAAGGGATGATATTAAATTTGTGACACATGAAAAGTATATGAAATTTAAATTTCAGTATTCATAAAAAAGTTTTATTGGAACATAGTAATGTTCGTAATGTTCATTCATTTCATATTGTCTGTATCCACACTGGTAGAATTGAATGGTTGTAGTAGAGACAGGTGTGACTTGCAAATAATAAAGTATTTATCTTGCTCTTTACAGAAACATTTTTCCGACTCCTGACCTCTGAAAAAGGGTTAAGAAAGACAGTAGAATTCCCCATTCACAATCTAACAACTGAAACAAAATAACCACTGCAGAATACCAGGCCATGTAGATAACTGGGGCTAAGGCTCAAGAGTTGTAGGTGGGGTTTTAGGTTTTAAGGAGGTAGGGGAGGAAAATGACACATCTGGAAATGAAAGTAGAGGACATGAAACATTCCAGGGGCTCGGTCCTGGCAGTGCATTGATGTCACTTGCTCAAGTGACAAGTAGTCTGAGTTCTATGCTAAAATAGTGTTAGAAGTTATTGGAATTCTTGTAGTTACAAGTGATATAAATCCTACTCTACATAACACAGAAACTTGCTGGCTTACATGTCAGGTGTCAGGGGCTCTAGCTCGTTCTCTAAGCTCTGCTGATCTGAGTAACTTGACTTTGAGAGCATGTTATTTTCATGTGGCAGGTAAGATGGTGGCCAGCCCTAGACTCCCAGTCTTCTAGTTTAGAATAATCCCAGCAAGGGTTCTGATGTGTTTGGCATGGTACACGTACTGATTCCTGAAGCACTTCCTGAGGCTGAGATGAGAACAGAGAATTTTGATGAGCAAATCTGGGTCACACAAGGAATGGGTTCTGAGCTAGAAAAGGGTTTCTGTTACGAGAAGACTAGAGAAGGTTCTGGACAAGAGAACAGATGTCGGCTTCAGTGAAGTAGTAAGGAAGCAGCATTGATATGGGGCAGCAGACCAACAGATGTGACATCTCTGGCAGCATCGGCAGCACTGAAAATGCAACATCATTGCCGTGGTTGGGCAGTACCTCAGTACCTGCGTGGGCCAAGAAGCTTCATATAAAATAGAAATTGTCTGCCTGTTGTAGGCTGCTTCTGAGATCATGCACACACACCAAAACTGTAAAAGGAGCCTTGGACAAGGCCTGAAATTTCAGGGAAATCTACTTACAAAGTCAGATTTATGATTATGGGACCTTTGCACATCGTCCCAGGCTAACGTGGCTTGGAGAAATACCTGTTACACAGAGATGAATGTCAGTTGGGCCCCTATAGTGTGTAGTCTGTTTCTCTTGGTTCAAAAGACAGACAGATAAATAGCTATAGTTTAATAAAGTTGAAATGCTATAACAAGATTATATGGAGAGATCTTAGATGCTTAACACAGAAGGTAGTATTTGAGTTGGGTCTTTTGGGAAAGTCACCTAGAAGGTCAATTAGGAAAAAAATCCCTAGACAGGTAGGGATACAGACTTGAGAGCACAAGTTGCAAGTAGCTCAGTGTAATTGGGGCAGAGAAGGCAGGACTAACATTTATTAAAATACATACTCTGTCCAGGCACTAAGTGAGGTGTTTTCAATTCTCTGTTTGATCCATAGCACAACCCATATTGCAGTGGTTATGATGAAGGTAAAAGAGGATGTTGAAGAATCAAGGAGTGCAGGATGATTAAGGCTTTTGTGGGGGGAGAGACAAATGGGTGAAGAGTGATATTTTCAATGGAGGCAGAGATTAAAAGACAGGTGTCTAAATAGCAGGGATGGTAATGAGTTCAAATATGGAATATTTGAATTCACCATACCTATGTGATAATCAGGTAGCAGTGTTTAGTTGGCCACTGGAAACATGGATATAGAACTCAGAGAAATAGTTTAGGAATTTTCCATTACTTTTCTCCTGGTATCCATCAGAGCTTCTTAAACCACTATAATTGCTCATAATGAAGTTTGACGATTTCTCTAGATCTGCTCTCTTTGACTATTGACATCCTCCATTTTTTTATTTATTAGTTGTGTTGGCTACTCATGCACTTTTAATTTTGTATGGAAAGTATCTGGATGGTAATTGTACATCCTGGATCTGGACAACAGCCTTTGCATTAACTACTTGGTTTATTAGTTGCAATCCTTTGCTTATTTCTTGGATTTAGGGAACTAGTCTTTTGATTGGACCCTGGTCTTCTTATGGTTCTAGTCCTACAATCTGCTCAGTGGCCCCACTCACCAAAAAGCTGAGAGCTATTCTGCCTTTATTCCTACTCTGCATTTTTGCTAGACTTCTACCTGTAAGAGAACAAAAAGCTAGTATTGTCTGTTGAGAAGGATAATTGAAATCCCATGATGTTTTTAGGTTGATACATGGGCCATCTCCTGCATTAGAACCAACAGGAGAGCTTGTTAAAAAATGTAGGCTCCTGAGTTGGAAGCTCTCAAGAGTCCAAATCTCTGTGGAGTGAAGTTCAGAATCAGTTTTTCCTTTTTATTTTCTCTCTTTTTTGTTTTGTTTTAATAAGCACCATGATGATTTTTATGCATACTCTTACATTTGTGAATCACAAATTTAAAGCAAAAAGAAAAGAAACTCACGTTGGAAACTTGACTATTTAAAAAATGGGATGTTGAAAGGTTAAGAATGATATTTCCTTTATGAAATGTATTTCTGAAAACAAATTTAATACAAATTTATTGGAAAATACTTAAAATAATCAAAATTTATAAATATGAAAGCAACCCCACCCAGAAGTCCACATACAAAAAGACTATCGAAGTTAACATTTTGTGCATGATCATTCAGTCTTTCATGTCTTAGAGGTATATTTTTTTTCCATTGTCTGTGTGTGTGTGGTCAAACTTCACATATAGCTTGTAGTGTGCTTTTCTCACTTAACATGACACATGCATTTCCAAATTTTACTTAAGTTCTTTAAAAATATTATTTGCATATATGTAAAATTTCCCATCTTATAGATAAGCTACATTTTATATTCTTCTGCTATTGGTCATTATTTATGTGTATGTCTGGGTTACTTTGCTAATCCTATTAATCCAGTCTCAGAAGTCAGCTCACTGTTTTCTCTAGCTTTGTGGGTCGGAGGTCCTATCTGAGATTAAACTAGTGATGACATTATCAAGAGCGGCTTTAACAGCACTCTAGTGAGAATATAAACCAAGCTGAGGAATGAATGTAAAGTAATGAAGTAGAGGCTGAGAATATAAATTACCAGTAAAAGAAAGGAAAGGAAAGCATCATTGCTTAAAGGAAACAAGAAATGAAGAAATTGACTTTGCGGTGAGAGACATCTGAAAATGTTTTTTGGTTGAGGAATGGGTAGAAAGAGGAAGACCGAAATTACAAGAACAAAGAATTCTTGAAAATCAAGTTTTCAGATGATATTAATCAGAGGGATTAATATCTTGAGTACAGAGAGAAGTGTTAGCCTTGGAAAGGAACAAAGACTAGACTTTCTCTGAGATAGAAGAGGTAAAGGTGCAGAGGTATGTAATGGGGGTGAATGGGGGAGTCTTTGATGCAGTTCATCCAGACCACTATATCCTTGCTGTAAGAATGCAGACCTTCTGCCAAGACTGATGATGTGGAAGCAGAGGGAAGCTTGGGCAGAGCGGTAGTAGAGCCTACAGTATGGTAACTGGAAAGTGACTGACCAATTGAAAGGAAAAGGAGCCACTGGTGGTGAGACTCACAAAACCAGAACAACTCCCAACTGGATAACTTTGTGATTTTCTTCTGTGATACAAGGAAGAGAAAGAGCAGTTCAAAAAGCAGAAGCTTGGATTGAGCTACTAGGTTGCCCAGGCAGATGTGCTGAAACATGGTGACACTATTCTTTGTTCCCATTCACCTACATTATTTTAGTGACAGAATCTGATCTCCTACCCTGTCCTTCCTTTGGATACGGTTCTCTTACCATCAGCTTTGTTATTCAATTATCCACCCACCCACCCACAGATAGCTGGCCAGTGATTCCCAACATAGTTGTGAAATGTGTGCAGTTTGTTTATTCTATCTTTCCACCTCCTCGCACGTACCCCTACTCCAACCCTTCAATGCACATGCGTTCATAACTGAGGATGTGTATGTAGTCCAGGATCTCAACATGCCCCATGCTGTACGCATTTCTCACTTTCTTTCATGTTTTCTGAAACTTCTACTGAAACAAAGCTATTTGCAATGTATCATTGGATTGAGGGGGCACCTGCTCTGAATGCAAAGGAGAGGGCATGAGAAAGAGTAGAGAGAGTACAGTGTCCTAAGAAACATAATCTATGAAAACCTGAAACTAGAGACTATGGAAGGACAAGATCAGGAAGAAATTCTTCGTGGACGATAGGAACAGTAATGCTTACCCTGAGCTATTTATTTTTCTGTGCTGTAGTAGTGATTCATAGAACAATCAGTAAAAGTTGTTAGACACACAAAACAAAGAGTGAAGACAGCAAAGGAGGGTGGATTAAAGCTGTTTCATTTACTACCTCGTCGCTTTACTTGAGCAAATCAGATTCTGTCTCAGTTCCCACCTTTGTGAAATAGATATAATGACAATTACATTGCAAGACTGTTGTAGGCCACTCAATAGATATTATTCTGTGTTGCCCTCAAGGCCTTGGTATGTGATAGATTAACTAAGACAAACCAACTGAAGTGGTTCGCAGGTAATGGCCAATGTATTCATGGTAATAATTATTTATATGAATTTTCCTGATGGGAAATATTTTCAGTTTTATTAGGGGTCTTGAATGCTCCAGTTTGGAAGACTTCTCTCTCCCATTACGAGAGATTTCTGTCGGTATCTGTTTTGCAGTGTATGTCCTATCACAAGGTAGGCCCTGGCCTGGTAGGGCATGGCTAACTGTAAATGAGGAAGGTAACACTGCAGAATTGAAGACCTGGAACCAGACCTCGCTGATAGTGTGAAGCCGACTATGGGGATAAACCCACATTGAGTTACTAGAACAAAGTCCAGTCTACAATGCAGAACAATATTTGAAGCGCCAGCAAAAGACTGTCAGCAAGCAGCCCAAGTCACCGAGGTCCAACGGGAAGTGCAAGATTGCTTTGACAAGTGGATGGAGCATAGTAATGATCAGTAGCAGAAATCTTAGAAAGATCAATATTCAGCTTTGAATCAGATGACTCAGTGGCTATTTTCAAGGATGTTCATCAGCAGAAACAAGTTTTTGGACCAAAGTGGCTAATAAGCAATAAGAAAGACCCCAAATTCCTAGGGAACATGAAGTGTAAATGACAGGTAATCAGGATGAGAACCTCAGCATGAGAAATCGTATTAAGGAGTGGGATTGGGGGTGTGGGGAATAGGATCTTATCATAGGACATATTGGAGCTGAGGATTAGAGCTGATTCAGTAACAATAACCACAAGATACCGAGCATCAAGTTGGAACTTGAGAGCCCATTCTCCTCCTCACCTGTCCCTCTTCCCACGTATACATACAAACCTCAGGTTATTATTGGCCTTCACACTTGCTATTAGCACATGACAAACCTGCAAGTGGAAGGCAGGTAATACATTGAAGAGATGAGAAAAGTCTCCAGAACTTCATAGACAGGGTGGTCCTAAAATGACGCTTCTATCCTTCACATGTTCTGATGGAAAGGCAGACTTGGGAATGATCCATTAATAATATCCAATCTGCAGCTGGCTGCTCCATGCAATCAACAGATATTTATGCTGTCACCTGTCCCTAACTCTTTAGCATGACATGAAAAGTCCTTCCCAGCTCAACCTTTCTAGTCCCATCTCCTGTTTCTTTGCTCCTCGCTGTTTGGGGAACGCCTACCCATCCTTTAAGACCCAGGTAAAATGTTACCTTCTCTGTGGAAGTCAGTAAGCTCCGCTAGGCAGCATGAGTCAGTCCTCCATGCTCTCCAAGTAGAGTGTACAGTGTCCTTTATAATCCATCAATTTATATCCTCTCCATCTCTTTATACCTTCATCTCTCCACTGGATTGTGAACTCCTCTGGGGCAAAGAGGGCCTTTATACACTCTTGTTTCCCAGTACCGCATTTTGTTCTTGCCACAATATTATGTGGCTGCCCAATGAGGATACTATGGCCCAGAATATTAAAATGCCTTGTTAGTTTGGAACAGAGATGGGATTAGAAACCAGGTCACCTGATTTCTAATCCGGTGCTTTTCCTACCACAGTGATCTGCCTCCCATCTAATGAATACAGTGATCTTTTGAGTTTCCTAGCACCTGTAGTAAACATTTATCATTTAGTAAACATTCACTTATGTCACGCTTATACCGTTCCTCTGAAGTAGGTAGAGGGGACCTCATTGCCTCATTTTAGAAATTCCGACATTGAGGCAGTTAGCGAATTGTTCAAATTCTCGAAAGCAGTCACTGAAGAGCTTCTAACTTGTGCTTATGATTTACTCCCAGACCACCCTGTCATAGAGGACACATTGTTAGTTATTTGACCTGGTTATCAAAGCAACAGGAAAAAACCAGTTAAACTATGCTGGTCTCTGCGTGAGTTGTTAGTTATTCCTCCTGCAGTTTTAGAAACAAGTTAGAATTCTCCTTGGGGGGATTCTACTAATGTAGGTGATTTATCACTGTCCTTTCTTTCACATACATGTCTTAGGAGTTAAAAGTAGGGAAGCTGGAAGCAGGAGACCACCTGGGGCATTGTGCATTCTCTTTCTCAATCAGAGTCTTTGTCTGACTGGCATAGCTATTTGCTTGCCATGTATAAGAAGGCTTTTTATATAATGTAGTTTAAAGAAAGGTACTTTCTGTTAACATTCATTTCCCTAAAGGAACTTTTTATTGGGAATCTGGGATGAAATACTATTCTTAAGGAACACACCCAGTGTGCATAGGTCACATTTCATTCTTGTTTACAAGGACAGGTCTCTGCATAAGACCATATGGCACCATGTGGACATTTAAAAGGCAACACTTGTTTCATAAATTACTCTTTAGTGTACTAAATAAGAGCCCCAATGACTTGAAAGATTGTCTTTCTCAATTACAATGTAAGCGGGATACTCTATTCGTAATCCCCAGTGAAAGGTTTTCTTCTTCAGAGAGCAGGTTTGTTAACAATAAAATATGCTCTCTCAAAATTAAATCTTGATTCCAAATATTCATATGGTTCAGAAAATATCTGGGATAAAATATTTCTAGCCCACTGCCCTGACGTACTAAAAAAAAAAAGAAAAAAAAAAGGAAGAAAAAGCCCAATCTAATTATGTACATGTGTAGACATAAATGTGGGACTCAGTAATTTAAGATTTTTGTGCACTTTTCATAATGAGAATAGGGAATAGAATTTCTCGATAGGATACAAGGAGTAGGGTTCTATGAGCCGACAATTATATAGAGTAGCCCTGGAGTTTATGAGCAGACAGGACTATGTGCCCAGGGTTCATTGAAAACCAAGATGGGCTTAGGTATTACTTGTTTCACTTAGAAAAAAATAAGTACCTTCTAAGAAAGAATATTTTTATTTCCCCTACAAGACACTATTGTTACATTAGCTTTAAAAACATTTAAGTGAGGCATAGGCAGATGTACTTTTATACAAAACAAACAAACAAACAAACGAACAAACAAAACCTTTAGTTGAACTTCATTAGCTTTTGAAAATTATATTTGGAGAAGAGAAAATCGGGTCAGCATTATTCACCAAACAGGACCTATTGACATATTTATTATGTTTTTTCCTTAGTTACACAAATTGTTTGTTTGAATTAAATCTTTTTTCACTTTATTTGATCTGGTGAAGGAAAATGTGTTTGAATTGCTTCAAGAATGTTGGACTATTACTCACAAGATTGGTGCGGCAGACTGATTGCAAAAATGGTTGCAATGATTCCCCTCACTCTCCTGTCTTCACCCCTTGCAAAATGACTTTGTAGCTCCTCTCACGAGAAGACAGAATCTCTTTTCCTACCCTTTGAACTTGGAATCGCCTTATAGTTTGCTTTGGGTAATAGGGTATGGCACACACGCTGATGTCCCAGTTCTATTCTTAGGCCTCAAAAAGCCTTGTATCCACCATGAGAATCAGCCCAGGGCTGCCTGCTCTAGGACGGGAAACCAAGTGGAACAAAGGTAAGTCATCCCAACTGAGGCCTTCAAAACTGGCCAGCTCCCAGCCAAATTACTACTGATCACAGACACGTGAAGAAGCTCCTCTCAGATAAGCCAATTTAGAAACACCCAGGCAACTCACAGACTCCTGAGCAAACTGAATGCTGTTGGATGCTCCTGAGATTTGTATTTGCTTATTATGCAACACTGTTGTGGCAAAGATAAATGATAAAGTTGGTAAATATTTACTCATGTTGACACTTTCAATCATAATATGAAAGCCCGTCTAATTAGGAAACTTTCATTTAAAAATGCACATAGATAAATCAAATGTTGCATTCCAAGAAAAGAAAAATATGTCAACTTTTGTTCCACCAACAGATGGTATGCTATGCCCTGTGTCTAGTAGCTCTTGGGACTTGCTGACTTGTGAACTTATAGATAGCTTTTCATAGTCTAACCTGTTCGTGAATGGAGGAGCTTCTGCAGCAGCGTGGTCCTTCTTAACTTAGCCAAGATTTTTTTATTTTCATAGTTGAAACCCAAATTAATTTATGAATTAGCTAATAATTTTTTCCTGCTAAGACAGTTGCCTCTGTCCAGTTTTCATTTGTTTGTTTTATGGAGAGAAAAATGTTTTTTAACATTTTCCTTCCCTCTTTAGGGTATATATTGTCTGCCCATATCTTGAATGGTGATAAAATTTTGCTCTATGGAACTAAACCATCGGAGAGAGGTATCTTAGACGTCTAGCAAACTATAATGTTCTCTCTAGTGCAAAGCCAGACAAGCAAGTTACCCTTTTTTACATAAGAGTTTAGTTTCTAAAGGAAACGGTTGGCTTACTAAACAGTCTGGAAGACAAGTGGTGAAATTAGCTAAATAGGGACCATGGTTTAGCTGGACAAAGAAGCTAAGAGAGTGCAAAGGAGTTACTACAACCTAGTAACCACTCAAAACATATGCATTCATAATGAGGAAGGGCTTCTCTTTAGTTCTCTCACTAATATTACAAGAACCTTAGAAATCATAGCTTGATGATTTTATCTTTTATATATAAAAAATAAAAAAAAAAACAGATGCAAAATCCCAGCTCTGCCCTAACTAGACCTATGACTTCTGTGACTCAAATTCCATATCTGTAAAATAGGGATAATAGTCATATTTACCTCATAGTATTGGTAGGAGGTCTAAGTGACTGAATATTTGTAAAACTCTTAGAACAGTGCCTGATATGTGGTGCATGTTTGTTAAATTTAAACAATTAAAAACTAGAAGCTGAGGACTCTCTGTTTCTAGTCCAGCAAGTAAAAAACTGAAAATCGCCACATCACCTTAACAAGTAAAAAGCTAAACAAATTGAAAAATCAACAACTCCTTTTCGATTCATCTGTAAAGTAAGGTTACAGGGCAAACCACTGCCCCACCAAGTTGGAGACACAGGTGGAGATAGAGAATCACAACTTACCGGAACAGAAAGCCACCAGCATACAATCTCCACAGGAGGCAGCGTCTGGGTAGGAAAACCTGAACTGGAATAGATGAATTGCTGGAGGCTCAGAGTGGACAAATTTTAGAGCTAGACGTTCACAGGGGACTCAGTCATCAGAGACTCTCACCCATTTTTGAATTTTACCTCCAGGAGCTCCTTCAGGTTTTCACAATAAATATCAGGGGGAAAAAAAATCTTCTTGTACTTCCTGGAGGTGTGAGGGGAAAGGAAATACCCCATTTTGAAATACTCCAGAGTATTCTGGCCTTTTTCACAAGGTCGGCACTCAGGAAAAACTAGCTAACCAGAGCCCAATGTGCTGGACTTTTATCAGAGCCTAACTGACCCCGGAAAAGGGAAATACCCAATTCGAGTCTGCTTTAGCCTTATATGTGAAAGAAGGAAAACACCCAAGTCCAGCTCATTCTAGCCATCCTGCCCCACCTGGGCAGAGGAGGGAGCTTGAGAGGCATATACGAAGTTCACAGGACAGAAGTACAATGTCGCCCAAAGACTGAGGCCTACTCAGTACAGGGCCACAGAATGCTTCTCTTCTCCCTCCACCTAACCACTGCATTACTGAAGATCTATTTATAGCAGCTTCTTTCGCCCAGCGCATCATGTCTAGCGATCAAGAACAAATTAAAACAAAGCAAAAACACAGTTTGAAGAGACAGAGCAAGCCTCAGAACCAGACTCACATATGGCAGAGATGTTGGAATTATCAGACTGGGAATCTTTTAGAAAGATGCTAAGATGATGACCAAGCCAATAGCATGCATTGACAATCATTAGTAATAGAAAGTGTGGTCTCTGTTCCTGTACATATTGTGGTTCCGGGGGGAAGATGGAACGCACTGGCACAGCTGATATAATGCACTTTACCAAATAACTCAGCAGCACAGGAAACGTAAATACTGGGAAAATCAAATCTATGGGACTCCAGAATAAAAGAGTTACTAGGAAGGTATGGGATTGTATCAGGAAGCAGTTCCTAGAAAAGCTAATTTCTGGTGTAGGTGAGGGGGGAGGCATAAGAAGTGAATGTCAAAGACTGAAAATGAGGTCAATCTTTTTACTGTAGAAGTAACCTCAAATCCCTAGAATTGCCTGTAATATGCTAAAGAAACCATTTCCACTTCATCTCAGCCTCTGGAAGGAGTCTGTGCAGCTTTCAAAGTTAATAATTTTGGCCCAGGGGAAAGCTTACATATTGAGAGAATCTGGTCCATATTTGAGATGCTTCTGGGAACCTCACTTTCTGAGACAGAAGAATACTAAGAAGTCAACTGCGAGAAAGTGAAAATTAACTTACAGGCAACACTGGAATTGTAAATACTTTGCTTCTTTCAATTTTTTTTTTTTTTTTTTTTGTCTTCCTGAAAGAGATGAATTTGGTACACGGTAATTAGCTGCTCTTCTTTGCTTCCTCTTTGCCACCTGATGGGCCCTACCTTATGAAACAATTGGTGTTCTGCACTGTAGACATTTCTTGACAAATGGCGAAATCGTGTGCTCACCCAGATGGATGAAAACACCACTCATTATGACAGGAAGCCATATTAGAAGACAAGATTGCTGTGGATCTGCAGTTCTTTCAGCTCAGGTGTTGGGGAGGTTTATTCTTCCTTTTTTTCAAATCTTTTGGGAAGGTGGATACAGCAGTTCAAGAAAGGGATGCCACGATTCTGACAAGTTAATTAAGCTTTCACTTTTGAGTATTATATGTATAGCAAAGAAGAAAACCTTAATTTCTTTGTACTGTCTGACAAAAAAGAAACACAAGATAAATGCAGGCAGATTCTTTCAAAGTTGTCCTTATTACTGATTCCTAGTCTATGGAACAGAGGTTTTTTAGGAGCCTAGATCAGAAACAAATAAAAAGTCTCAGCATTTTTTAATCTTCCTTTAATTTACATATGTATGTACATATACCAATAGATATAAGAATGTTATACACCTTTTTGAGAGCTGACGAACCCACATTTGTATTCCTCCTTATGTGTGCTTCCTCCACTTTTACTTGATTTCACCAATGTGGAAAATGAAACATCCAGCCTGGGAGGCAAAATTCTGGTCCCTCTGGTCTTCACCCCCTGGTGTTGTACCTGTAGTCACTTTACATGGCAAAAGGAAGTTTGCAAATGTAACTAAGTTGACTAAATAGCTGACTTTAACATAAGGCTATTATCCTGGATTGTCCAGGTGAACCCAACCTTATCACATGAGCCTTTAGGAGCATAATAGAAAAGCACAGAGGCTCAAATCATGAGATAGATTTAATGTACCCCTGATAGCTTCCAGGTGAAGGGGGCTACGTGTCAAGGCAATAGGAACCTCAGTCCTATATCCACGAGGAACTTATTTCTTTCAACAACCAATGAGGTTAGAAGAAGATGCTGAGCTCCAGATGGAAACCACAACCCTGGTTGATGCGTTTATTTTATGCTTATGAGATCTTAAACAGGGAATGCAGCCATACTGTGCCAGAATTCTGACCTGTGGAGACTATGAGATAAAAACAGATGTTGTGTTAAGCTGCTAAGATTGTGGTGATTTGTTAAGAAGGCAATAAAAAACTAATGCATCTAGAGTTTAACCAATATATTGTCTTACATTTAAAGTGACCATGTTATAATTTATCTATTTTTCAGATATTCAATATTACATTTTTGATAAAAGCATTTATGTTGTATATATATGTATGCATATAGAAATAAATACGTTTCTAGAGAATTTTTTCTCCCCTCAGAAATGTTTCTTCAGGTAGGCCTTCAAGTGAGTTCTGAGCTATTTCTGAATTAAGCTAGTTCACATGAATCAAGGGCTAATTAAATTTAAGTACTCATTAAATAGGATGCTGACTAGACACCTGGGGTCAAGGACTAGGCATCTAGAAAGGAAGTGCTATAATTGGCAGCCCTGGTTTGCTGACTGACACTGTCTCTCCTCCTTTCTGATACAGTGTCTGTTTCATAGAGCAACACACACACACACACACACACACACACACACACACACACACCTTGCCCTCACTGTTAGTCATGTCGTTTGGGTAGGACTAAACCCACCCCTACTCCCACAGATGCACCCTAACTGCATTAGGCTAATATGAGCATACCATCCTTATGTCCAAAGAAAATGTTCAGGAATCGGTACATAACTCAGTCCTAGGTTAATCATTTCATTACATTGTATTTCCCTGGTCCCAGCATGTTGGTTTGTGTTCTAAGTTGGTCCAATCAGAGTACACCAAGGGAATTTTGCTGAGAATGCTAGGACATAGACTGCTCCCTTCCTAGGCAGACCCAAACAAGGAAGCACTCAGCCGCAGTTGTTGCTGGCAGCCATCTTGGGATCATAAAATGAGAATCTATTTGAGATTAGAGCCATAACATCAAAGATGTGGAGTGGAGGCAACACAAATTCAGAAATAGCCTCTTGAACATTGTTGGACACATGAAGGAAGTCTATTCTGCCCACAGATCCAGTTAGATGGGCCAGTAAATTTTTATTTATTTATTTATTTATTTATTTATTTATTTATTTATTTATTTATTTATTTAATAGAACCTGTGTTGGTTGGTTTTTCTGTTTCTTGCAATTGAAACATCCCTAAATTGCAGAAGGTGAAGGGAAAGACAGGAGTAGAAAAGACAGACTTTCTACGTCATAATATTTTCCAGGGCTGGCTGGGTAAGCCTACACTTTGCCTTTACCATCTTGCTTCTCCCAGGTTTGAGTCCAGGCTGTAATTTCTACTAAGAGCAGCTCTCAAAGGAAATAGTGCTGTGGGATAGTGAGGGTCTCACGTGTTCCTTTTGCTCATGCTTTTTAGTACCTGCCTTCTTTTTTCTAATTATGATTTTCGTGTCTTAGTAACATACCTTTTTTTATTTTGTGGTGATTCCCAGGTAACTATTCTGAGAAAGTCAATGAGAGATAAAGGTGAAACATTATAGGGAGTAAACTGTTAGGCACAATTCTGATTTGGGGGTTGTACTCCTGTATGTGGTCTTCTGTGATCGGGGCATTCAATTCATCCTCCGTCCTTGCATTTGTTCTGCATCCGTCTTTCCCTATGATGTATTTTTTCCTCTCACATTTTGAGAAGTTTTTACAAAAATGGTGAATGAAAAATCTCAAGTATACTAATGCGAGCTGAAAATAAAAACAAAAGGTATCTTGGGCTCCTATTACACATCTACCTGACAATTTGCCCTGAAGTCATCCAGCGAGGTGAATTGAGAAATTTGTGTCACTCATACGTATATTTGAACAGAACTGCCAAAACTTGTCTAGGTGAGCTTTCTTAGTAGGTAAAATCTGTTTATGACAAAACCCTGTTCATTTATTGTCAATACTATTTCATGAGAGTATATATATATACCTACACATATGAACTATAAACACCCCCCTCTGAAAGTCCTTAGTCATGGGATAAACCCACTTCTTTTAGATTATAAACTATAAGCAATAAGATGTGGCTTCACTTTATATCAAGAAGAAAATAAAAATAAGATTAGTAGTAGATCCATATATATCATTTTCTACTTCAAGATCCTTCTCTAAGTTTTAATGAATATCTAAAATTTCTTTAATATGCATAGAACTTTTTATTTTACAATAATTAGTAAGAAGCTTAATGTGTAAGTACAGACTTCTTCACCCTAAGGTTTAATGGCAGTTAAACCTTCTTTTCCTATGTGGGTTGAACAAAGATGTGATGGTAGAGACCCACAGAAAGAAGTATAAAAGTGTGGAAAAGGGAGTCTTTAAGAAGTTAGAGACAAATTTCAATTTTCATAGTAACATTATTTTATACTTTAGCCTATGACAGCAAATTAACCTGAGACTTTAAAAAAAAAAAATGACCTTTTTTCCAACTGAAATCGTTTTAAAGGATCATAGAAGATGGCCGAATCAATTTTCCCAATTTTGTGGTAATTGCTGTATGCTCTCCTAGGTATTGCCTAATGGAAGATTAGAATTGATAGATGAAAAGTAGACTTTCCTTAAACCTGTTTACATTTGGGGGTTGAAAACCTATCTTTATACTATTAACTTTAACATACCGTTTTAATGTCTTCTATGTCCCCCTCAAGCTAGTATGCTCAAATATCATGTTAGATATTGATATTGGCCTATTAAATCTGGACACATTCTCTTAATCAGGGTTCTTTGGAGCAGCTTTTCTTAGGATATTTACTATATTAATGTACATTATAAATCTCAAAGAGGGATATAATGTAACCAGATATTTCTGAACTCATAGAATCTTTTTCCTTCTTCCAGAACATCCATTTATACCTCATATGACACAGGTGTTGCTCAGAAAACAGAAAATTGTTTCTTTAATAGTAAAAGGAAAACTGTATTGTTTTCATTAATTCCAGAGTCTAGTTTTCTGTCCTTATATGGACCAGTTAACTTTGGTCTTCCTTAAGAACTTGAGCTTTTGTCTGGTTCCTTTCCACCAGGCTCACAACTGAGATCAGAAGTGATGGTGCAACCACCATCAGCCCAAACTAATCTCTAGTACTGGATAAGACAATCTATAACAAACTCAAATTAGGTTGATAATAGTGAATTTCATATCCAAAAGATTTTCACCATTCAAGAGAAAGGTTAGCTTTTCTCCGAAATGTCTCCCTTCACAATTATTTTCTCTACTCAGAACTGAAACAAGAGCAGTCCATAAAAGGGTTGAGAATGGAAAATATAGAGTGATACCTGATTTTGTTGATCCAACTAAATGCCTTCTTTTCAGATTTGAATAAAGAATAATAACAAAATGACTAAAAGTGAAAATTAGAGTTCTTGAGTCTAATAACCAACTATCATTTAATTTCAAACTTTATATAATTTCCGTTTATATTATTATATGGGTATTCCTCTCTTTTTGCTTCTTGTCCATTTCTTTCAAAGTCACTTTTTTTAATTTTGGAAATACTGTTATGTTTCATTGGATTGATAGTAGTGCTATTCTCATATCATCAAGTTCACAGCTTTTATTATTTAGAAACTGTGTTATTCAGATTTGAACAAGTGTGGTCAAAAGTATACAATCATAATGACCAAATTTTTATGAAATAAAAAATTAAAATGCCAAAGAATTTTCCAAACATGAACACAGATTACTCACGCTACGCAAGAGAAATGGGTTCTCAGAAAACTTAAGATTTAAAGGTGTGTGTGTGTATGTGTGTGTGTTATGGATCTGAAGGAATGAAAATGACGCATCAAAAATGCTGATTGCTTTTGAAGAGGCAGAAAAGCCTCTTTTTATAGCCATATATGTGACTAAAAACAGAATCAATAAAAGGTAGCTTTAGTGAGGTGAATTTTAAGTAGGATCAGTAAGAATGAGGACCAAACTTAGATCTTCTGTTGCACTGTCTAGCACTCAGGAAGAATGTATAATAGTCCCTAATTATAGTTGTATTTTTTAATGTTTAAATTTTTAGTTCTTTCAAATTGGTCAGCTGTGCTAATTGTGCTCAATGAAATATGCCATTAGCATCATCATAAAAGTGTCCTAATATCCCACGGTTTGCACTAATAAAGACCTCATGGAGTTCACTCACTCTGTTTTTTCCAATTTTAAGTGAGCCACCTCACTTAAGCTTGAAATCCTCTTACTTCTAATTGTTCTGTATCCAAGACATCCTCTAAACAATGACTCATTGTTCTCTGTATTGTTTTCCCAAGGTGTACAGATTTTACCCTGAGTCCTTAATTCACCTTAGAACCTTTCATTTCTATGAAATGAAGCTACCTATCATATAAATAATAACTCCACACTCTTCATCACTAACAAACTACATTGAGGAGGATGGGAAGGACCCAAAATAAAATGTAGCCCTTCTGCCATTATTTCCTTATAATCTCCTGTGCTCATGTCTCCATGGAGAGATGGTTGAAGAGATCTAGTTTTTAGCACTATCACCATGGCTCGATGTTAGGTTATAGCTATGATTTTCCAAGATGGGCCTTGCTTGAAACATCGATGTTTAGTCTACTGTATAGAAGAGGATAATGAAAATAAGACACTTGAGGAAGAGATTGGGCTAATTATGGGGCATTAGACAAGGGCAATTTGCAAATATTGTGTACTTCCACTACATGCTCCACAGATTGTGTTCAAGTACACTGAGCTCTCTGATCTAGTAGAAATTTTCTTTCTGTTTATGTAAAATATTGGGCTTTGGGCTTGCATTTGGCCAGTACATGAAGTCTTGTGGGAGTTCTCTAAGTCTTTTCAACACATGCGAAGAATTAAGGATATCCAAGCCAGGTCAACAGACGTCTTAATGGTTCAGATGTCTTTCTCCACATATGGACCAAAATCTAGTGCAGAGCTCAGTTGAATTCCTTTAACTTGCAAGGAAATTAATGTGGGACACTTTACCTAGAATCTAAAAAGGCAGTGCCAAATGTTCCCCAGGACCTCTAGAAACCCTGAAAATCACAAATGAAAATGTGTAATGGTCAGAATGATTGACACTTGGAATGCTATAAGAACTTATGTACGACTAAGTTTAAGTCTATCCAAATAATAGAAAACCATTTCCTACCCTAAGGTATAAAAAGGGAAAAAAAGAACAGTGTTAGTTGAGCGGAAAGACTCAGGGCAGTTGGACAAAAATGACTATAAATGACTGACAGCAAACTCTAGTAATTAATTATACACAACTGCAAAGTTTTTAGAAATTTTGGTTGATATCTTGTGGGCCTTCGCTTTGACCCCTGCTCCCTTGTTGTGTAAAAGTGTCCCTTTTTCCTCCCCATATCTTTTGCAATACTTGATATAGCCATTTATTTTTCTCAATTTTGATAAGGAATAGGGCTATAAACCAAGGAACAACAGACCTCAATTCCAGAGGAAATGGTTTCATAGCTTATTAGTGTATTTAGGAAGAAATGGTTCATGAGTTACACAATAACTCCTCCCTGGAAATACTTTAAACTAGATTTCTAATGCAAAAGTGTGGTGGAACTGAAATTTCTGGTGTTTACACATAGCTGATCCTAGACAGAATTCATCAGTGCACTTGTGTATTTGGGACCCTAAAAATCTTCTGTGCCATCTAATGGAAACAATTCAATTGCAGCTTGCTTTGAAGGACAATACTCTCAAGTTTCTTCAGCACAGATCAATGTAGAAGAGATGAAAGCTATAGAAACTTAACAGATCAAATACCAGCCTCCAAATGTAATGATTTGGAGGAATTGGCCCTCAGTTTTGTACACACAATTCATACATGCTCGGGATATTATAATTTCAACATGCAAATTAATAAAAATGCAATGTACCGTTCACAGAAGCAGACAGTGGAGTTAACTCATGTGATTTGCCAAAGCAAGATCCAGAATATTCCAGGTTTTAGTTTTTAACTAAGTATTCATTTGCAAGGTAGTACTGTATTTCTTTTTCACATCCATGTTACAGATACAATATCATACAATTTTTACGGTGCTTACTACTTTCAAAACCGTGAATTTCCTGAATTTCATGTCAGTGTCTACACCTAGAATTTTGAACTCAAATGTAAACAGACATGCGATGGTAATTTAATTTAAAAGTGAAGTGGACTTGGTGTAGTTAAGTAGGGGGTCTCGGCAAAGTGGAAATCACACTCTCTGTCCAAAGGGAGTGAGTGCTACTCAACAGTAATTGTTGTCCAGGGAGAACATCAACAAAAGTCAGAAATCTGTATACACTCTTATATATGTTTCCTAATTTTTTTAAACACTTGCTCACACCCCTAAAGGCAACTGTGGTGCAGATATGACCTAGACCTAAGACATACCATTTGTGATTGCTGTTTTACCATAATCCAATGCAACACAATGAGAATATAACAAAAATCCCAGAGTTACTGGATCACTTGGAGCACAAATCCTTTGAGGAATAAGTGCTCTCATATTTTAATTAATATGCAGAGATTTGTTTTAACTCTACATGGTAATAGGGAATATCAAATCCCGGATATTGTACAATCTTTCTATTATCCTGGGCAAGTAGTTCCAAGTCTAAAATGCACTGAATCCATAGCCAGACTGTCGCCTGTACAGCCCTGGGATAAAAGGCAGCTGTCCAATTTTGTCAAACCACTGTTTCTATTACTCCCAGCCCTGGAAGACGAGCACATATAAATGAATGAAAAGTGGACTTCAGCGTTTGAAAGGTGTTGTCATGTGAATATTAATACACTTTTATATTTTTTGGGGTAAATGAACAGGAAGTGACTGCCAATTAATGAAAATTCAAACATGAAGTAAATATAAAGAATGATAGAAGATATAAGAAGTGTTGGATATGAGTGAACCCAACCAAAGATGTGTTTTTCCTCCTAAAACTGTTTTAGATTTGAGGGATTTTTTTTTTTTTTCAATCCTTTCCCGCTAGTTTTCAGACTCTGTTGCTCACTACCCTCACTATTTTGAAATATTTCTGTAGACGCAGTTCCTCTAAATAGGATGTGTGTTTCCCTCTCTCATAGACTCACAGAGCTTGGAGGGACTTCTTTCACCAGCCTCGGGACAGGTGAATGTCTAATCCACACACTTTCTAATAGTACCTTTGACAGTAGATTCACATTTTATAGATTACAATGTCCCATCTTAATAGCCAGTATTGATCTGCCTCTTCATCAGCCAATTGTTCTGTCACAGAATTGGATCCTGAGTTCAGGAAACACTTGCAGTGCAATGAATATTAAGTATTTAGCACAGGACTGGGTATACACTGTAGAAAATCTTCAGTAAATGCATGTAATTATTATTCTCATTCATGGGCTCTCAGAATTGCTGCTTCTTTGTACTTTATAAGAAGTAGGTAGGGATTTTACAATGACAAAGCAGATAACGAGGGCTGGAATCTACTTCCTGTGTGCTTCTTTTTGCTTGATGTAACATGGTGTTTTTCTGGGGTGGAGGTGGAAGACAGTGAAGAAGGAAGGGCGGTGGTGGTGAGGCCATTCCAGCTGGAGGGACTTGTCTGGCCATTCCTATTATTATTAAAATATTTCACTTTCATCACTTGTCCATTAAATTTCAAATTTCTTAAAGGTAAGACGATGTCTCTTTTCTTTGCAATCTTCTACTATACCTTACATCAAGTTATACATGTAATACTTTTTTTTAAAAGAGTAATAATGAATACCACTTATTTTATGTGAGATACCACTTATTTAAGTAAAATACCACTTATTTTAGTTTTATTGTAAATAGTGTCTTTGAGACCTCAGTTGGTCAACAAATTAATTGCATATAGTATTTTATTTGTGATCTACTGATATGAATCCTCCTACACAGAGGTTAGGCTTCACTGATGGCAGTGGATTATAATCTTAGTAATGTATAGAAATTGATGAGTTAATACTTACCAAGTAAAATAATTTTTTATGCTTCTGTTGACCATTCTACCGATATCTACTTGGCAGCATATTAAATTGGTAGCCAAGTAACCTATATAAAGTTAAATCATTCTTTTTCTTTAACACTTACATGGAAAAATTGGGTAGATTTTAAAGCCTATGCTGTATTTAGAAATGAGTATCTTTAAGGTACAAGTTACTGAAGACTAAAATGGCCCATGTCTGGCACGTTGTACACTGCAGCCTTTTAATCTTACTCAACTTCTTACTTTTGTTGTCTCATAAATGAGGCCCAGCACACCAGATGTTCTTTGAAATTATGACCCAGTAATGCTGATTCACTATTCCCTCTATGAAATATTTTTAATTTGATCTCAATTTCATCTTGTAGACTCTTGGATCTGCTGCGCCTAAATCCTGGGTTTACCTTTGGCCCTTCCTGGTACTGATACTAAGTTTCCCAATATTTGAATGTGAAATATTAGTTTTCTCCACGCAAGCCTATCTCATTCTGTCCCTAAATGTCCACAGTTTTTTAAGGCACATTCTATCCTCCCAGAACCTTTAGCTCTGGGAGAACCTAGCTGCCATTTCTGCCCTAGGAAACACTCACACAAACTGTTTCTCTGCTCATACCCTCTTCATAGAATGAAAAAATATTTTTATGAAGTTTGAAAAACTGTCATCTTGTTTTATGCAAGGTACCCCTAGGATGTACAATGTTGGGAGTTCAGCAAATTTTAGATTTATAATATTCATTCATTCTAATATATTTTAAATGCCAAAACATTATGGGAAGATTGTTCCCAAGAGTGAGAGCTCTGGTTTGAAGACCTAAGTGGCAGAGGTTGCTGGGAAGAGAACTGGAAAAGGCCATTTCTCTCAGCTGAATCATGGGCACTAGGGATTGGCTAAGAACATTGGAGTGGAGTGAAGCAATCGCTATGGAATGAGCCTTGGCCAGGAAAACACACTGCTGTTGGACAGAGGAAATGCAGTATCTATGGCTTCAGCTTTGTTGGAGCAAAATCTTAATTAGCCTAATTCTCTCTTTGACTTTCACTGTCTTTCAGCTTTGCAAAGAAAGGGGTTATAATAAATGAGTACCTGAAAGCCGTTCTTTTCCCCTCATCATTTGATGGCCCCTTCCTTTACACAGAGGATTAAATATTAATTCATATTTGTTATCATAAACAACACTGTGTATATATCTCAGTTTTTAAAACTAGTACATGTCAAGAATACAAATTGGGAAATTTAAAAAGTATAAAGAAGAAAATTACAATTACTATAGTAGATAAAATAATTGTTAAATTTTGAGTATTTTTTTTTAGTACTTTATGTGTCTTTTAAACTGTTTATAATTTGGCCATCTTCCCTTTTATCACTTAGAAACTCAATATAAATGTTTTCCTATTCATATTTAGATGCTTTTTAGCATACTTTGGATATATTCGTGTCTTTATGATTTTGCTTATATAAATAGACTATAGTTTACTTATCTATTCCCCTTGTTAGCCGCTGTGGTTGTGATTGTTTACAATTATGCTTTATTTTTCTTTCTTGTACAAACTAAGTGTATCTTTTAAAGCTAAAGGTAGTTTTCTCCCATCCTGTGAGATCATTGACTTGGGGTGAAAATGCAGGAAGGATTAAGACAACAAAATTTATCTGTCCATACTATAGTTCAAAGTTGGATGATAAACGGCTTAGCTATTAAGTCAAACAGCTGTTGTCAAGTCCAATTTCTGACAAATCACAAAGAAAAGGATCTTTCTTTACATGTTTGCTAAGAGGAAGTTTGGGAATTGGAGAGTTATATTATGTGAAAGTAACTCAATTTTTCATTTGTATTGTCTATGTTAAATGCTGTGTAACGTCTACTTATGAAGTTTCATTATTCAAGAAGTCTGGTGGGCACTTTTCATTTTTGAAAATTCATGTTTTTATTTAAAATAGTCTTTACAAATGATTCTTTTATGTTACAATATAAAGCCAACCCAATATCTTATGGAGTAAAGAAACAACGGGCATTTACGTATTTAGTGTTCAATGTATTGTTCATATTGAATTCATTATAGGTAGCAATAAGAAAACAATATAAACCCATCAATTTAAAAATACCATACCTTAATCACAAATGAGTTGTAATTGGGTTCAATTGCAAATGGGTTTTTTTTTTCCCCTCACAGCATATTAAAATTTACTCACAGATTTTTTTTTTTATTTTAATTAGGAAATAAAATCAGCTGCTTAGTTCTAAAAATGTACTGTGACAAGAGCAAGGCCATTTTCTCTCTGCTGGTTTTGCTTCTTGCAGGCTATAATACTTTGGCTTGCAGCAGTCTGGTATCAGTAATCTATTCAGCAGAGGTAAATACTCCAATATGGAGTGCAAAACATTGTGAAGAACGCATCATAAATTGCTTTAGACTTTAGTTGTCTAGAAGACCAAAGCATCTTCATTTCAAACATACTTTGGGCTCATATACATTAAGATTAAATCAAGAGCAAATTTCTCTAGTAGTTCATGCTAGCCACTGTTCTCTCTTCCCACGTGGATTTTCGTCTTTTCCAGGAACAGAAAAGTATTAGTCTATTTACCCCTTTTCATTTCCACACTCACAAGAAAACCAATAAACAAGATTTCAAAATCAGACCAGGATCCACGTCTCAAACATTCTGGTCGAAGCCAGAATGGAAAGACATACAAGAGGGGAGAGAAACTAGAGTTTGGGCAAGGACAAGACCAACATTTCTCCATTTCTGGTAAGAAAAGGCCTCATTTCCCTTTCTCTAGAGGTTTTGTTTAGGCACTGGTAAATGTTGTCTTGGATGATTAACTAGTTAGAAATATGTCTGGGAGACACTCTGCCAGCTTTGGGGTGACCAAGAAATTTGGCTAAGCTAAGAGACTCAAAGTGTGGCTACCATTTTCATTCAAATCACGTAGTTGTGCTTGTATCTTAAACTAGTGCTTACCTCACATTTTTGTGGTTATATCTTTCCATTTTGTCCTTTAATTTCTGTCTTTTACACCCTCCTCAGTAGAATCCAGATATGGAGAAGAGATTAACTCTTGAGCTTTGCAAATGTTAAATAAGTTTTCATAGATTAGGAGTGTTAAGGGTGTAAAAGGAAAGTACACGTATGCGTGTACACGAACACACTCGTGTACAGTCTCTGTCTGATCCTTTTTTCCAGCAAGTATGAAAATGACAAAGGAAGGTCTATGTCACTGTTTTGACATTTTTTCTTCCCTTTTAACTGTAAGTCAGCATGCATCCCACCAGAAACTTTTTAAATAAAAAAGGCGAGATTCTAGTAATGAATGCAAAATGAGATGAAGATCTGCTCTGTGAGGTGAATATTATAAAAGTGAGCTGTCGGGCTCTAAGCCAATCTTTTGATCTGTTTTAAGAATATTATCCTCAAATAAAACATATTTTTCTTAGTTTTTAAAATAGTATTATAATGTTTAAGGAGAATATTCAGTTCTTTAGTGCTGTGTTTGATGCAAAGTTCTAGAAAGCTATAGAAGGAACTAATGGATATCTTATTGAACTCTGAAAAGAGGAAGATTTTAACCTTTAGAAAAGAAAAGAATGAGTATTTATCTTTTCCCAAGGATGATATTCTCCATTGTAAATGAGCACAGATTTGATTTCTAAGTATAATATTCTTCTCCTCCCATTCCATTCTTTCCCCCCTAGCCTTTCTTAAGTCCACCTTCCAACTGAACCCATTGATGAATGAAAGGCCAAAGTTTGGGGTAGTCTGAAAAAAAAATAGTAGGGAATCATTTGTTCTCAATACTGAGCTACAAGTCTTGAAAACTCTGTGCCTGGTTACCAGCAAAAATTCTATTTTAGATCCTGAGAAATCTGTTCTGTCACATCAGTGAGAGCTCATTGTCTTTCAGACCAGGTTTGAGTGCATCTTACTTAAATGATTTTCAGTAATTGTGGGCTTCAAAATGCAAAGTGAGAGGTTGACGTTACGCTTAGTGGTCAAGCCATGTGGCTCTGTGCAGCTAGAGAAAATCTAATCTGGGTACTAAGTACACCAATTACTCATTTGCATACAGAACTTTCATGGGTTTACCATTGCTAGGGAAAGAATTTACGGATTTTGTTTTTTCAAGTGGAGAATGAATGTATACTGTTTCAGCTCAGTTTGGATTGATTCCCTTTGGCTGATGACAATTGGTGTGCAATTTATGATGGTTGGTTAGAGACCTGGAAGCAATTGTTACTGTAGAACTCAAGGAAATGTCACGGTTGGTTTATAGGATGAACACAGGGTGCTCTTAGCAAGACACAATCTGCCCTATTGATATAGGAGAGATCTAGTTATAGCTAATAATCTGAATAGACAAGGAGGTATTCTGGATCTGGCTGACTCATGAGGAAGAAGGATTCTTATATGTGTATTGCTTTGGTAACAGTTGAAGAGACAAACTAGAATATTTGGGAACTGATGTGATTTAGATCTGTATAGGCATATGGAACAAAGTAACAGGCCTCAATTTAAAAGACAAGACACATCTAATAACTTTCTTTGTCTCTTGGTCTATCTAAAAGGGTGAATCTAATAATGAAATCATTTCAGGGGAGAAAAGTAAAGTAATAAAAACTCCAAGGAATACCAATAAAAACAGTTTAGCTTCAATCCCTGTCTAAATTGTATTCACTTTCCTCTTAGCCATCACTTCTTATGATTAGAAGGTGCTACCTATTGTAAAGGACATTAGATAATGTGTTGGAATGACTCCTTGGTGAATATATCTAATAAAACTTATTCTCTAAACTCATCTGCCACATGGTATCTGTTGCTGTACTGGCATTAAGTTCCCAGGGATAGAGGATGAAAAACTCAGGGGGAATCTGGCAAAGTCTGAAAACAGAAATAGACCATCTGCCTCATGGAGAAATTAACAAGAGACTCAGAACAGATGCAGGAACCCTTTCACCATGAAGCAGATGGATAAGGAGAGCAAATAGGACCCAAAGCTGATTCTGGGAGACAAATAAGTAAAAGGCACAGGAGAAGGCTGGTTCTGAAAGATAAAATACAAATTCACCAGTCTAAGTTTCAGGCCTTTCATATGATGGCTCCACTCTGGTTTTCCACACCTGTGCATTACTACTCTCCCTCAAGCACATCTTTCCAGCCAGAAATACCAATGTAGCCTCATTCCGAGTTAACTTTTACATCCACACTGCCCCTGCCTCCTTTTTGGCAATGCATATTTTATCCACCCTTAAAGGCTCTTTTCTTGGCAAAATCTTCCCTAACACAACTCATAATGATCTCTTTCCTTCATGAATGTTAAACATATATTGTTTATGCCTCCCACTTTACAATGTCACTGCCTTGTGCTTGGGATAAAAATTCAAAATGTTCACTGCTGAACTGTAAGAGTTTATCTAACTAAATCCTATTTTTCTAATTCATCCTGTGAAAACCTCTGCATGGACATGCACCAGCTACATTTAGCTTCTTAGAGGCCTTGAACACATTGTGTTGTGTTCCACCTCATCACTTTGGCATAGGACTCTACTTACTTGAGTATCAGAGTGAGAAAAGACTTAGAATAATGAGATGGAGGAAGCAGAGAGAAGTTAGGGATGACCGCATCTCAGGCAAAGCTGATAGCAAATGTGACTTAGGATAAAGAAGATGTGGGAGGAATATCTCTGGGAGCAAATAAGGAGAGGACCTGCTGGAGAGTAGAAAATTTCCAGGAGATAAAGGGAGAACAGTCAGTGGAGGTTCTGCCAATTGATAAATGACTTCTTGGCCTTGATGTCCAGGTATAACATTTGTTTGGAGACAAAGAGCTAGAAGCAACACACACAAAAAAGGGAGAGGGAACCATATTGATAGTGATGGACCTGGCATACGCATATGTTTTGTTTCCTGATAGTCAGGGTCAGCTGGGCAGTCTGTTTCCAGCTTCCATCTTCAGAAATATTTTATCTTATAACTGAAGAATACACCAAATATAAATAGGAAAATACAATCAGATTCAGAAAAAGTTATGACCATCCAGAATTAAAACCTGTTTTTTTTTTTTTTATGTTACTCAGAAGATGCCTAACTAGGAACAAGATCAGCATGCAAAATTTTGTTAGACCCTTAATCCCCCTCATTTAAAATTTATTTTTCTGTCATTAAACCTTGTTAATATAAGTATCTTCTACATTGAACTGTGTGTGTGTGTGTGTGTGTGTGTGTGTGTGTGTGTACACCTTGGGCATATTAGGTTCTCAAGTAATATTTGTTGTTTGTTGTATAACAATATGCCAGCAGGTTGCACTAGCCTGTGGATAGGAATAAGATTACAGTTGGTGTTTATACCACTTTGCACCGGTATTTCAGAACTTTAACATGCCTCTATTGTTTCTGTGAAACCTTGGCTCCCTCCACCTTTCCACTCCTGCACTTCAAGTGTTTCAGTGGTCCTGAGAGTGCTTCATGCATTTCTGTATGAGGGCAAGCTGCTGGTCACAACCACTCTCTAGTCAGGTGTGGGCTGTACCTCTCCGACACCTGCTGTCATGTTTGCTGGAGTTCTAGGGTCGTAGCTTATACAAATAGCCTGGAGAATAAGAAACCAAAGATGTCCTTTATTTAGCTGCATAACCTCAATTTAGCCTCAGTTCACACCCTTGCTGTATATGTGTTACCAGTAGACTTCATAGAAATAGAAAATTTGATTAGAAGACAACATTTTCTTGGAACGTCCTAGATTGACATTTATTTGTGAGAAATGCCTTAGAAGTATAGCCACCATGTTTTCAGCTCAATTTCAAGCATTTCTAGAAGGCTAAAGACTTACTTCAGACTCCACTAATAGAACATATGTTTCAGGAAATTGTGTGTAAACCCCAAGGCAGCAGAATTATGGATCCATCCCATCTCTTTACTATTGACAACCATCACTGTGGCAAAAATCACACCATGTGTTAATAACATCTTAAAGCAAGAACAACAACAACAACAAAAAATGTCATAGGAATTTAAACATAGTCTCTGACTCTATTATTTCTTATCAAGTGATCTACAAGAATAAAGACATTTCTATCACTTCTGTCAATGAAAAGAGAAAAGGCTTGGTTATATGCCACACTCTTGCATCATCTTGATTCCCCAGAATGGACTAAATCAATTGAAAGATAAACTCACTGTAGTCAGGCATATGCTGACATGTTGGCCCCTTCACAAAAGCTCATGGACAGATTTCCTCTAGACCCAAACAAACTATGTAAAGAGTCTGTTTTGATTCTTGTTAGCTTTTCACTCTCTCAGCAAGCTGCTAAGAAAATTCAAATATGGCTACTCTTTCTGAAAGAAATGGAATTCCAGGATCTTTCAGGGGTTTTTTTAAATACAAGAAAAAGTTATTTTTACAGAACAGTGCTACTCTATGAAGCATTCTTGAGATAGCTTACAGATCTGACAGTTCAGTTAATTCGGAATTTGGGCTCAATGTGTGGTTTGAAAGGTTTAAACTAATGAAAATGTTCTGTGCGAATCGACCCTTAAAGTCATGATGACACTTGGCTCACTGTCTGTATCTGAGGAGCCACAGCTTGTCACCAATAAGTGTATGGCTTGAATAACACTGTTCTCAACACCTGAAATCCTCCCTGGTGATTACAAATTAGAAATACATCTTTGTTGAATGAAAGGATAAACAAAATGTGTATTGAAGAATTGAAAGGCTAATTTAATAATTTCAAGCCTCTCATTGCTCATTTGAAACATGTTTACATGTTCTTGCCTTGGCAACGGGAACTGTCTGATAAAACTACACACGACTTTGTGAAACACTTTATTTTGTTTTATCTCATTAATTCTTACTATGCTGTGAGGTAGGTGTTAGCTCCCCTATCAGTAAAATCGGGATGATAAGACTTAGGTTAAATGAGTTTTTAAGAATACACAGTTGGTAAGTAACAGAACAAAGACTCGGAATGGGTTTTCTAAACTTAAGTTTGCTTTTCTAAGATTCCATAATGTTTTCTAGATGAGGACACTGAGGCTAAAAAAAAAGTGGTTATATATTTCTGGGTCTCAATACAAGGGCTTAGCAGTGTATTCTGTTCTGATTTAGGCAAAGTGTTGGCTGTAAATATTCTCCCCATAGTGAGCCTTTAAACCAGAACATAGCCACTGGGGGAAGTCTTCATGGTGGACACATGATATAAGAAATCAAAACCTGGATTATATCTGGACATATTTCACCATACAAGCATCTTTATAGAGTATACAGAAACATCATTCATTGTTACTCTCATTGTATGGGGGCTTTTTACTAACCAAAGTTGTTTCAAAGTAATAATTTTCTATTCTGAGGAGTAGGAAAAACAAAACCCTGCAAGCATAGTGCTTCCTGCTTAGAAAGACCCCAGTTTGGGAACAAATTATTAAAACTTACATATCTTCTTAGTTTTCCCATATGATTCTAGCATAAAAAAAATAAGCCAATAGGTGAGAGACTCCAGTTGTGGAAGATCTGTAACTCTGAGGATTATACATTCTTCTAGTTTGAGTAGAAGAAAAAAATAAATTGTTAGAAGAGGGTGTGCTTTCTCAAAACCATAAGATACAGATAATTTCCTTAAGGCTAAACAGTAAACCAATTATATAGATCACCTGAGTCCTGAGTATGGTATTAGACTTTAACATTTCTAGTTAAATGATCATTCCGGGAGAAGTTATGGTTTAATATTTTGAGTACTTTTGGAATGAAAGATTCTGTTTCTCCAAGAAACTTTTTAAACATACAGATGACTCTCATCATCTTTGAATCATATTCGTTAATGTAAGTAGGAGGTCAAAAGGACAGAATGGATAATCCAAGGCTGTCGATAATTTGGATATGTTATTCTTGTCATTGGAATCTAAATTAATACTTAAAATTTGAAGTATGAAATTTATAATATTTGCACAAAAGCTTACAAGGAAGATAATACATAAGAATTGGTAATTTTCCCATCATGTCACACTACCCAAAACTGCTTGGAAATCAACTATCCAGAAAAATATAATATTTCTTTATTCCTTCTTACATCAGTTCAATAAACAAACGCTGGACATCTAGTCTATGCTGTCTTCTGTCCTACATACTAAGCCAGTGTTATGATCATCACAAGCTTCAAATTCAAGGAACAAACTATTAGCCCATAATTAAATCACCTTGATTTGATCCACATCTGGTTCCCTCCCCACCATCCTGTGTAGTCTTGCTTCAGAGGAGGGATTTGAGGCTAAGCTTTTTCATTCTATATTTTCCATGTCGAACTCACCTTTCCAGAGAATAAGTCTGCCTAGATCACTCTCTTTATCTTCATTCAGCTAACTCCTAATCACCTATAGCTCTCAACTTAGATATACTTATTTCAGAAGGCCGTTATTGGTGCTCTAACCCAGGGTTAGGGGCCCCTTGTAAGGATTCACCTAATTGCCTCTTTACTGGAGATAGTTCCTATTAGATTATCATGTCACTTGAGGACAGAGACTAAATTATGTTTATTCATATAGGTCCAGGAGCTAACATGGTACCTAAAAAGTATAAAGAAATGAAAGTATAAAGAAATAATAAATGGCCACGTGATTTCTAAGTAAAATATTAGTAGCACAGTCAGCAATCCAATCCTCCAGCAGAAAATGTTCCTCTGGAATCCTAATTCCATCAAATAGTTTCCATGAGGGAGAAGAGAACAAAGAGAAGAGAAAGATACCTGGCTCCACAATTAGAAGGACATTTTGACCTCTTCCTTTTTTGTGCTATGTTTGTCAATCCATGCCACCTGGGGTGTTTAACATTGTCTGGTTTTATTACCTGCCTTTGAGATGCAGATTATTATACTATTGATCTTTCTCTTAATATTTATGGATTGTATCCCCAGAGTCCAGAAGATATCTTTACAGTGTTCTTTAGTGTCAAAGCAAAGTATAAATATGACAACTTGGGGATCCTAGACTATAGACATTTTTCTAAATATATTTTTGGGGACTGAAATGAATATTTTGCCCAATAGCCATTCAGAGAAAATCAAAGACTCTAGCAAAATCTCAATCTTAATGTGAGAGTTTCTTAACCTAGTTTCTTTGGATTCCACCTTCCCGCTCTCCCCGCTCTCCCCTCCCTCTCACACACACACACTCCCAGGAGAGACATCATCTTCAATTTTGTTTTTAAAGTGTACGCACATGAAAATAGGATAGGGACAACTGTATTGACATCTGAGAATGGCATGGTGTTTCTCCATTCCCATAAAGGAATTAGGCATTTTTGGTACGGATTCTTTCTTTCATCCACTCTCTCAAGAGAGATCTGTCTTTTTCACACTTCACTTAAGAGTTCACCCAATTTTAGGATGCAGAATCAGACAAATGTAAGGAAAAAAGACAGGTGAGGCTGAACAGATTGAAGGAAAAGGAGGATTCTTACTAGCTAAGTCACTTGCTGTGCTCTCCTTTGATATAGAGAATCCAGACGAAGGGCCACTTGGAGAGTATAAATAATAAAACAGAGAAAATCTGAACTTTGTGAGAAGGGTGGGAGAGAGTGAAAGAAGAAGAGAAGCTGGTGAGACTTGGTGCCAGGAAGATTTTCTGAGGGTACAAATGAGAAATTGTAGGTGTGAGAAAGATGTTCGAGAAGAGGAAGTGTTGAAGGGGATTATAAATGAGGTACTCTGGGGTTACATATCCATGTGTCCTTTTCTGAGGAGAATATCCATATCTTTCATCACATTTTCAAAAGGGTCTAATGATCCAAAAATATTAAGAAATATTGATATGAGTCATATTAAATGTTCTGATCTCAGAGAACGTCTATTAGGAGTTACAGCCTGTCCTCAGAAATATTGCAACACAAATGGAAAAGTTTTCAGCATACAAAAAAATAAAAAATTAGGACCTATTTGTAGGCAATAGTTAATATATGATTGTGTGATTGAATTGTATCATTCATTCTTTGACCTTCCTTGTAGTATGGCAGTTGGACAATCTAGAAAACAAGATTGTTGAGTAGCTACTACGTTATAGATGTGAAAGAGTATATGTGTAAATGAGGCCACATTCACATTTATTTATGACCAAATGATGATGGTTCCTAGACCTCACCTGCTTTACTGATATGATCTCCAATTCTTTCTGGTAGTTTTTCCCTGAAAAAATTTTTAAACCTCCTAGGCTTGCCTGGAGTACAAAGAGCTATAGCTTTTTAGTGACACTGCTCTTTAGGTCACACACACGTGTGCAAACACACACACACACACACAACTATTTTCCAAAGGTGCAACTGAGAATCCTGGGTGACAGGATTGTGATGGGTTCTTTTTTAAGCCACAGGATGGAATCAGAATCTGTACCCCTCTACCTCCCTCATCGGGGGGTGGGAGAGCTATTCTTAATTCACTGGTCCCTACTCCTTCTCCTTAAGATATATTCTTTTTCAGGGGCCATGACTCTTTTTCTGCAATCTAACCGCCATCCAGCAGCCACTTCATCAGACATCTATTTCTGCACATGCTTTTCTCCAAGGAGTCCTCAGTCTTTCTCCATGGGGGGGCTCCAAGTCTCCTGTGTAAATTGGTGATTGAAAATCAATACTCAGCAGGATTAGCCAAGGATCCAAGCTACAATGCAGATAAATGTTGGGGAGGGGGTGGTCTAACCCCACTGGCCAACAATACTACAGCCTCAGACTCCTCATTAAACAGTTTTACAAAAAACTTCCAAATATGATGTCATTTGTTCTTTTGCATTAATAAAATATTAGCTGTGTTTTGATTTTTGGCTTCTCCATCTGTTTGACAAATTGTTTTCATACTTTTATAATTTATCTTCTTATTTAAGGAATGTATCTTATAATTTTTATCTGACTTAATTAAAAATTAATTGAAAATACAATGTTGAACAAAATTTTTATTTTCTAATGATTTTAATCAAAGTCTAGATTATTTTCCCTTTAAATAAAGTATTATTTATATTTTCAGAACTTATCTTTTTTAAAAAGCAAAGAGAAAAACCTTTACTCCCTTAGATATAGGGGACAAAGAGGAAAAAAAAGAAAATTTGCAAAATTTACAAGATGCCCTAATATCTAGTATTTAGATAAACTAGTACCAGAGACCCCTTTTTAAGAAAAAATATCTTAATAGCATATGATTTTTACCCTTTTCAATGAATGTCTGTTGTGTGTTGCCTAGAGGAAGGATTTACGTGTCCATTTAAAATACGTAGAGGTGATACAGGGACAGTCCTGGAACTCAGAGGCACAGGTATTTAAAGATACCACTAAGAGAGGCTGGAATCTTTCAGAGCTCCACTGAAAATAGCTTCACTCTCTGGTTTTTGTAGAAGAGTTAGGACTCTTGCAGGCTCTATGTATTTACTGTTTTGTAAAACAAGGAATTGTGTCCTGGCACATTATTCAGGAAGAATTTTCTTAGGCTGATACCTGTGAATCAGTTGCATCTGGTCTTCTGTGGTAGTTTTAGGGGCTTCCCTGTGGACGGTTCTGAAGATGGATGGGGCCACCTCACACCTTAACTCAACCGATATATGGAAACCAGTGTGGGGTCATGCTTGTGGGCTTGGTCATCTGCCTCTATTTTCATCTGCTCCAGAATTAAGAGCTGCAGCTGTATGCAGAAGATGAGTTCTGAAAACTGCTGGGTTCCAGCATCTCCACTGCTGTTTCTAGGTGTCAAGGTGGGCACCCGTGGGGCAGGGGCAGGAGCAGGAGAGTGAGAAAGCCCCTCAGGATCCAGGGAGTGGTGAAGAATGGATGCACACTTTCTTTTTTTTTTTTCCAGGTGTCCTATTTATTTATCAGTGTGAGCTCCAACATAATACACCAACATGATTTCGTGCATTTGGAAGGGAAATATTTCCTGGTCAAGTGGGAAATTGCGCAGATGGCTTCTCGTTCTAAGTAGCTTTATAGCGAAACATTTCATTTAGAAGTCTGCCCCTTCGTTCTTCAATTCGTTGCAATCTACATTCACTGAGCGGAACTTATACTGAGCATTGGGACCCAGTTAGTTCCTGGGTTCTGGGTTATTCTTTCTGTTGCAAGAGACATCTGGATTGAACAATGCCAGGCGCAAGATACGCGTACACAGCGCTTCCCCAGTACCTCCAGCTCCAATAAATGCAAAGAAGGGGGTCAAGCTTGGATGCATCTTGGCCTGACAGAGGATTTGGCACAGCATTGTTGCAGGGCCCCGCTACCCAGATCCACACTTTCCAATCTTTCTCTTTCACCCTTTAACCATCTTCTTAAAACCCTAAGTTTTTGTTGTTGTTGACAAGCCAGATATTACAAGGAACCATAGGATAAAAATCATTGATACAATATGTTATCCTTTCAGGTACTTTTTTTTTTTTTTTCCTTTTAAAAGCAGGTAGGTAAGGTGGGGGTGGTGGGGGGGAAGGTAATATAAAGCAATGCATTGCTGAGTGGTCTTTCAGTCCTCTGTCAGAGAGGTAGTTTCTGTTAGCATGACTTTCCAATGCCCCACCTACCATAATGATGCCCTCCACTTGCCTTAAAAAGATAGTAATCATAGCACACAGGTCTATAGAGAAACAAATCGTTCTCTAACAATGTCGTTAAGATCTGTTTAAAAATCATTGTGAATTTCGTTCCTGGAATTGCCATTTATGAACTGTATGATATTGAATAAAGTGCTTAGTCACCCTGAGCCCCAGTTTCCTGATCTTCAAATGGGAATCATTTTAACCCCACAGAGTTGTTCTGAGGTCAAATGAAATGCTGGTTTACAAAGTTTTATATTGCCGAGCAAGGATGGGTTGTGAGGAATACAAACATTAGCCATGGAAAGTTGCTACAGAGACTGAGCCATGAAAATTAACATTCTGGGAACAGCAGGACTGCTGTACTCAGAACTGAGTTTATAACTTACAATTCAAAAACTGCCACGATGTGGATTAATTATGAAATTCAGTTGTGTGTTCTTTTGGAAAGCTGAGTTATGGATTTCAACACTGTCGATATGACAATGTAATTTCCCAAGGCAGCCTTCACAGGAGCATGTTGTGAACGATGCTTAGAAAGTAACAGGAGTAACTTTGGGTGTGTTTCAATTTTCACCTCTCTAGATCTGTGTAGATTTCAGTCACATTGGGGAGCCTGAGACTGCTCACCTATACATAAATAGTAAAGAAGAGTATGATAAAGTATTAACAGCCACCAATGATGACCCCAGGGAGTCACTAGGAGGCACAGAGAGAAGGGGCTCCTCTGCTTTCCTATTAGAATCAGTACAGATTTCTCACATACACATGGTAGACAGCCCATATTCCCTTGCTTTCAATGGGATGTATGGCAGGGCTCAGTCCTTCTCATTTCTCTTCCTCTTTCAGACTTTGGGTGACCTTTGTTCAAGCAGTGCTTTGGGATGTGATTCATTCTTTATCCAAGTTATTCCAAATGTTTCTCTATAGAAAGTTTAATTTTACATCTTCCGGGCATCATTTCTGCCATGAATGTCCATTTCGGTGTGTAATAATCAGAGTTCTTGTTGCAAGCAACAGAAACAACTTCTGGCTAAGGGATTTATTGGATGGATACCAGTGGGAAGGCTGTAGAGCCATCACTGGCAGAGACAAAAGAGGCAGATACAAGCAAATCTCTGCCACAAAGCTGGTCTATTGGAGGATGCCATTGAGGGCTCCCTTGCCCTTGGAAAATGGATTACCTGGCAACTACTGTGAGTAATCTGTAACTGATCACACTCTTTTTTGTCACTCCCTAAAGAGATGAGGTCCTGGCAGGACTTCTGACTGCCTGCACGGAGGTCATGTGCCAAGCTCCAGCTAGCAGAGGAGGGGATATTCCCTGACCCTCCGCCTCTGATGAGACCGCCCTTAAATAGGAAGGATTTTTAGAAGTTGACTAAGCAGGATCAATAAGTAAGTGGTGATCTTCTCTTTAGAGGATTGGCTGTCTTTAGATGATCTTTTATCTCAGCTTTTCAGAGCTTGCTCTTCTCAAATACCACCACCTTTCCCACCAGTGACTGGTTCCTTTTCCTTTTCTTTAACTCTCTCTGGGCCTCGACTTCTCTCTCAGAGGGATAAACATGTCTCCCACAGCCTTGGCCACTTAGATTCTCTCTATTCTCACGCACTGAAAGGCCAGGTTCCTTTACTTACTGTTGTAAAGGCAGAGAAGCACCTCCCTCTCCTATCCTTCAAAGATCATCCTTCATGAGAGTCACAATTATTTTCTTTTCCCTAGATGTTTTCATAGCTGTCGTCCAATTCTTGTCATTACCTCTCACTGCAATGTTAGCATCAAATACCTTGGGAAAAGCTTCACAGTGTATATTTAACTATGTTGAGAAGCAATTTTATGCTACGGGTGAAAAGGGAATGTTTGTGCGATGTTACATCTCTTCACATGTTTATAGCACCCCCACTATGTCCCCTTAGAAATTTATGATTTAATTTATGATCATAAATCTTGGCACAAAAAATACATTTTATTGTAGTGCTTCTTGGGTTTTGAATAATTAAACAATGGCAGTAAAAGAGATTTAATTTTAAAGAACAGGATTTGGAATGACTTACACCTATCTTTGAAATCTGGCATTACCACTTCCAAGTTGTGTGACCTTTAGCAAGCCTTTAATCTCTCAAAATCTGTTTCCAATACCATTGGAATATTCTGAAGGTTTAATGAGAAAAATAGTTAAAGCACCTAGTACAAATACTAACACATAGTAGGCACTACACAATAGGATTATCACTATTAGTTTTGAAAGTGAGGTCTTTTCCAGAGACCTATATGAGTTCCCAAATCCCCATATCAAGAATGCAGACACCTGTGTTTCTCCAGAATCTCATTTCCATGAAAATAAGTGAGTATTTTTTTAATTAAATAATTGTTATTAAATTCCATCTTTCATTGGATTGTTGTTTCTTAAAATAACATTAGAGTTATTCTGATTAAAATCATGAATAGGAAACTACAACTCCATGTTGAGTTACAGAGGCTTGGCTGGTCATATAGGGTCACTCTCTTACCCCTATAGACTTTGTGTTTCAAATGTAGTCCTCAGCCACATTCCAAATTATTTTACATTTACATTACATCACTTTGTTTATATTTTACAAAGTGTTTTACATTACACTAATTATTTTACATTACTTTCGGCTTGCAACAAATTGTTCAAATTATGTCACTTACATGTGTGAGTCCTATGAGGATAGTCTGCACTGAGTATAGAACATGCATATGACAACTTCAAACACTCTATCCTATAGCTACAGGACAACGAGTCTGTCACCTGATACTTTGTTTAAATTGTGGACTCAGACTTTCATTGTTTACACCTGAGTACATTTAGCTATTTCTAAATCAAGCTGAACATTCCAAATATCATGTCAAGGAATAAACTATTCTGATGAGATTTCTTTTTTTACCAACAAGGTGACTGAGTTTTGGCATACTGGGCTTCTCAGTAATTCTGAGATGAGATAATCAAAGCCCTGTAGAATCAATGAAAACATATTCTGAGTGTCACCTCAGATTTCCATTGAGACTTTTGCCCACCAAATTTTACTTTTTCACTAGTTTAATCTGTGTCACTTTACAAGTCTATAAATTGCCGATCTACTGATACACCTTGCTCTTGATGATGACAAAATTGCTCTTTCCTGAACACTCTCAGGAATGGAAGATACTAAAATTTGAAGTGGGGATGAATAGGATGATGATGAAGAAAGATTTTACAAGGGAACCAGAAACTACCAGAGCACACAGCAGTAGTTTCATCTGCTATGTATCCACTAATCATTCAAAGATTTGTTAATTATTTACTCTGGTCATTAGTGCTTGTTTCAGTAAGATGGTAGTCTGCAAAGGTTTTGGTCATACACCTTTTCTCAGTCAAAATGTTCTTTCACCTTCATCTCTAACATATGCTATTTATTTATAAATTATAGCTACTAATATGCTATGCACATTGTTTAGTGTTTGCAAGAGTAGACAATGAAAGGTAAGAGAAAAACAGATATAAATGACAATCTTAGTATTTCCTTCCACATCTGGCCTAATGGATCACCTTACACACCCACTGTGGTGTTTGCACTCCATTTTGAAGACCACTGGTCTAAAGGTGTTGGATGGCTCTTGATAGGTTTAAAAAAAAGGCAGAGTTTTAGGCAACGGCCAGCTCTCCCAAGAGAGGCTATGCTCTTCATCTGTGAAGAGTACAAACCACATCTGAGAAAGCATGAAGTTAAGCCAGTTTTCCATCTCCAGATTCTTACCAGATATTAACACACTGGCTCCACAGCATGCCAAATGTGAAAGCTAATGGAGAGGGGAGGAGTTTGGGATAAATATGGACATGGGAACAGCAGTCTTAAGGGGACTTTGACAATTAGCATTCAATTCCAAACAAATGAATGTCCACTCTAGTTCAATTGCATGACTGGCTGGAGTTGGACAACACTCCTGAGTGCATGAGATCAGAGTCCATTATAAATGTTGAAGTCTCTGGTGTGCTTTGGAGCAAGGAGTATAGAAAGTATGAATCGGGTGTTGAGAAAGAGTTATGGCAGAAAATAAATCTAGATGTGTGTCTAGAAAAGAAGACAAGGCTCCCCTCCTTCCCAGGTCCTGAAGTATCAGGCACAAAGGTGGCAACAAAATGTTCCAGGTTTCCAGTAGCTGGTCATGAGAGAAGGGACAGACTGCCAGATTTTCTTCTTCCATCTAAGCTCTGTTCACCACCCCCGCTCACTTCACCATCTAAATGTTCTATGAAGATTCCATTACTCTTTTTGCTTCCAACAAGAGTAGGAGGTGGTCTGTGAAGGTCCTAACATCTTTCCTGGAACATTTCTGTATTTGGGGTTGGGGTTGGGATGGGGGTGGAGGGTACTGTATATAACCAGATAATGTTTATTGAGAAAAGCTGTCATGAAATTTGGACAAGAGGCAGGTCCTGATACAGAGCTCTGGGGACTGATCAGCATCTTACTCGCAAGGAGAAAAGAAATGACAAAAGTATACTTTGATTTTTGTTTGCCTGATTCTTCTGATACCTGTTTCCTATTTCTGAAATGTACCTGGACTTCTTCTTTTCTGATCCACCTGGCCACTCCATTTTGCTCAACCCAGTGGTTATTGGAGACTTTGCTTTATCCCATTAATCTCTCCAAACAGAGTTCCTGTGTCCATTTGTCCAAATCCTGAGACTAAAAGTTGTCTAAAATGATGTTAATCCTTCACTGACATTTTGAACTGCCAGATCATGATACCAACTGGTAGAATCACATTTAAATTAAATGATTGAAATATATCATAAGCCACCTCATTTGTAATTCTGTCCATTAGTGAAACAGAATCACCATAGCTAATGATTTAATCATATTAGACATATAAAGTTGGTTTTACCTGCAAAAAGAGGGAAAAAATAAGATTTAACACAATTAAATTGTGTAACAACTGCCAAGGTATTAATGGCAAGATAACCCAATGAAAAGATTATAGGAGAGAAAGTCAGGAGGCCTGTTCCAGATCTTACTCTTTATTAAGGTATGAAATGTTTAATCTGTTTATAACTCAGTTTTCTTATCTGTAAAATTAGATATGTGGACTAGAGTATAAGAAATTCCTCCAAGCATTAATTAATATTCTATGATTCTTTTTTGTAATAGTGTGGCTTGATATGAAATTTTGTCATTCCCAATTTTCCAGGGGGAGGAAACCTAAACTGTGACCCAGCTGAAAATTAGTATTCACAAAAGCAGGAATATCTAAAGTCAAGCTCCAATAGTTCCCACCACCCCACCCCTGGAATAATAACAGCTTTCTTTTCCTTGCATTGAGTCTGCTGAACCACCAATTGTATAGGAAGGGTAATTAGAAGGAGATATGTTGGCAAGAGAGTGGAAACATCCAGGATATGTTTATTCCAAGGAAAAACAGAAACTCATGCAAATTAACAAGACTGTTGACTTTGAAAATAGCATATTATTAATTCAGAGAATATGTACTTAGCTTATAATAACTTAATAGTTTCAGAAAATGGAAGGATGGTGCTTGCTAAAATATGTCATTATTTCTGAAGTTATGTTTTCAGAAACGTTCATAGGAAGGACAAGTTGAAACCAGTCTACCTGTTTGTTTCAGCCCAGAGGGCTATTTGGATAAATTCTGAACTCAACAGGTTCTTACATGTTACCTGAAAAACATTTGTTGTTTGGGTAGATTTGAAATAACCTTTGAAAGGCCATGGTTTGAGCATTTAAATTTTTTTCTTTCTGATAAAAGTCAGTTGCAGAAGTTCATTTTTACTCCTTTCTCCTGTCCTTTGGTTTCAGACCACACTTCACATAGTCCTCGGCTTCATGAAAAACTATTAAATGTTTGGCTTATTCTCAAACATATGAGCCCCGGGTTGGAAATTAACTCCCTTGTTTCGAAAAGTAGATGCTATTGTTTCCAAATGATCCCTATTTCCTGAGACCACGGAATGTAAAGAATGATTGTCTCTTTCTACTTGTAAGTTATATGGAAATAAAACCTTGAATGCAGCATTTTTCAAATATGATCTTCAAGCAATGACATATAACATTTTAAGGGCAGCAAAAAGTTTAACCTTTAGAACAAATAAAACAACATGAGCAATAAGCATGTAACTTCAGAAGGGAACACATTGCTTTCTGGCAGCCCTGCTAACAATTGGCTACTGCAGATTGTGCAATTCTTCCAGTAATACGACTTCTGTATATGCTGGGTCTGTTAAAGTCTACAATCCAGAAACTCTAGACATTTTCTGGGAATTTTTCACTATTAATTTTTTTGGGGGAGTCCATATGAAAGATAAAAACATGTTGAATATCAGTATACATATTTTGATATTTTACAAATAATCAAGCAGACTATTACAATTGATTAACGCATTTAGACTAGGTCAAGTAGAAGTGGACAATTTCTTAGAAAAGGAAAGCTGAAAAGGGCAACATCCTAAGTCACTAACCTAAAAGGGGGACCAAGAATGTAGCAGAAAAGAGAGTGTGGAATACACAGGGTAACATAATTTTGGAGACTCTAAACAGACTCCTCAGAGAATGTATAGGTATAATCCAAATTCAGTGAATTCTCTTTCACAATTTGAGTATACAGTAGCAAAGATATAATTTATTGACTTTAACATTACAGTGAAAAAAAAAGAAAAACCTTCTGATCTGATCTACAGTGGAAACAAATCTAAGGTGGTATTACAATGTTCTTTATAGATTGTAAATTAATAATTAAAACATTACGTAGTAGTTATAATAGACTAAGGAGTTTTTACATTCTTTGTATATTAACATATTTAATAAGCTATGTCAATAAGGTATGTGTCACATATTTTACGATGAAGAAACTAGACCCAGACCCGAGATGACTTGCCCAGGTTCACACAGCTAAAGGGTACTTTTGGATTTGAGCTTAGGCAGTATGGCTGCAGGGTCTCAGCACGTAATACAGCTTCCCTTGATTCATAGAACCTGAAAGCCATGTTAAAAATCAAGTAGTCCAGCCCTCTAATTTTACAGATAAGGAAACTGAGGCTCAGAGAGATGAAAGAATGTTTGCATACTTTTGGAAGTTAGCAGCAGAGCCAGAAACAAAATCCTGATTTCATTAGTCCCACTTGAGAACTCTCCACTCCATTCTTTTTTCCTTGAAAAAGCAAATAATAGTTAATAATGCCTTTAAACGTTCATAATTAGATCATTCTGTCTCTTCTTTGGTCTAAACACAGTTAGTCAGTTGAAGAAAAACTAACTAGAATTGTCATCGCCCACTTAGCGGGAGACGAGGTATACGCCATTAGCCAAGTGACCCAGAAGCAGCTGGGAGCTCAGACAAAGTACTCCTTTCCTCAAAATTCATTTTCCCTTGAGACTACATTTCCTACAAGAAGTATCCCTTTGAGTACTTGTTTGGAATAAAGAACACAACTTTGTTTTATCCTTCCTCCCTTAATCTCTGTGTTTCTTTGGGGGAAATGGAAAAGGACTAGATTATTAAACTCTTAAAATACCTTCTTCTTTTTCCCCTCATGGTGATGTCTTAACCTTTTTTTTCCCCTTGCTTGATAACATATCCATCAGGTGGGCGCAAAGGTAGAAAGAGGAATTAAAACTTCTGTATTTCAAGGAAAGTCACATCAGACACTTACGTTTACTTGTGACTCTGTGGGCTGTTATCTAAAGAATGCACTTATGTGAGGGGCCAGTGTCAACTATAGACCCCTGCAGGCCATTTGACCAAATAGAATGGATGCTGAGGCTTCGGTACCATAGAGTAGTGTGGCTGAATGAACTCTTGACACAGAGTCAAGAAATATGGTATGCATAGAACACCTCAAAGATCTCTTGGGTTACGGACGTGAAACAAGATGAAACTGGTGGTGAGATGGACACCTGAGCTTCGGGAGCTTTATATCAAAGTTGAGGGACTTGTACCAACATCATGTAAGAGCTGGTGAGCCACTGAAGGTTTTAAAGCAGAGGAAGCTGGGAGGGTTTGTATTTTGAATGGAGAATGCTATCAGCATTTGTGTGAAGGGGGCATTTCAGGGGCAAAAGGATAGCGGTAAGAAAACCCAGTAGAGGCTGAGGTAGCAGTCCAGGAAAAATTGATGAGAATTTCAAGTAGCTAGCGATAGAGATTAACAACCTCAGGCAGAGTGAAGGGTCAAGATGACCCCCAGATTTCTAACACCACCGAATAGATAGATGGTGGTACCATTTACTGAGTTAGAGAACACTAGAAAAGTTGAAGTATTGTAGTGGAAGTTGTAAGTTCACTGTCGTGCTGTGGTTTTGAGGTACTTAGGGAGACATCCAGGTTGATATGTCCAGTTGTCAGTTAAATGCTGAGGCTGAAGGCTTAAGGATAGGTTTCTGATGGAGATAAAAACTTGGGAGTCCCCCATGGGTGACAGCTGAGGTCTGAGTTGGGGTAGGCCTGGAGGAACATGCACAGATAAAAAAAAAATGGTGTCCAAAAATAGTAACTTGGTGAGACTGATATTAAGTCGGTAAGTTAAGGAAAGGAACACAATTCACAGGCACCTTTACTTCACAGGTGAAGAAGGGGATCCCAACAGAAATTGAAGCCAGAGAAGGCAGGACTTTTTATTGTAGGACATAGATGCTAAGCCCAAATATTTTTCTATCTATGTCTTGTCCAACGACCATGTTGTCCATCACATTGAGGATTCTCAAATGACTTCCTCCCTTAGGTGTTAGATGCTATGACTCATTCATTACAGATTACACCACATCACCGCTTTGCATGTCCATGGTTGTGGGTGCACCGAACAGAATCATTTCCATGATTGATATAGAGATAACGTGTGTCGTGTACAAAAAGCCCTGTTAAGTGTTTCTAAGAAAATGTTTTGAAGGAGCTCAAAGGCACCACGTCTAAACAAAAGCGGGGTGCAGTTTGAATATGTTATGGAATGCTGCCGGTCCTCATTTCATGGCTTTTTATTTAGATTGATAGAATGAGATCGAAGTGGCCTCCAACAAAGTAGATTCATAAACAAACTGTCTCCACAGCAAGTTTTACAAACTGGACAATATGATACTCCACAAAGCCTATTCTCAGTTCTTGTCATTATAAAGATTTATAAGAAATTGAATTATAATTGGCATTCAGTATCCTATCAATTTTAAGTGTATATCATAGTGATTCGATATTTAGATACATTATGAAATGATCACCACAATAAGTCTATTTACTATTAGCTTTTGAGATTGCAATTTAAGTAGCTAATATCACACACATGCAAATCATGTTAGATATTTGGCATACCAAAGGGGAAATAAATACTTAAAATGTTAATTTTGGCACAACTGTGGTCACTGGCAGATAATGTTCCTCAGTTTTAGGTGCCTGGAGTTCTGGAATCCTCCTAACTAGTTTGTTTTTGCCACCTGTTTTCTATGTCAAATTTGATGTTCTGTGTAAAAGACACGGGCTATTTCTGGTAGGAATTAAGTGACATAAATATTTTACAAAAATACCATATAAACATCTCCCATATCATTAATCATGCTGTCATCAAACACACCCACTTTACTAAAGAATTCACAGAAAAAAAACAAAACAAAAATGCACATGACCTTCCTAGCACAGAAAGTCTAAAAATAGAGTCAGGTCAAGGCTTCACAAACACATTGTTGCCTAGTTAAATGTCATTCTATCTTTGGCCCTTGCTCTTAAATATGAAGGTTCCTCTGAAACCCTGCAGGAGTGAGAACACTGTCCAATTTAAATTACTTTCACATTTCCTGCTTCCAACCTTTTGGATGTTGTCTGTGGCCAGAAGCAGGATGCTTCTCTCCATGAGTGTCCATCAATAAACACGCTATCCTAACTGAGGACTAGACACTCAACTTCTCTATACCTCAGTTTCCTTGATTGCAAAAGCAGAAAAGAACACTTGATATGTGTGATAATTATTACCTATGGAACTGTTTTGGAGGGCACATGAAGTGACTCACAAATGTCATTGGTTCTGTGTTCAGTTAAATTGTCCCCAGTGTCCTCAATTACCCACAGCATTTGGCTTCTTGGGTCTGTCTTAGTAAAAAGCTGGAGAGGTAAAGTGAGGAGGGAAGAAGTTTCTGTTTGTTTCTTAGCTAAGCCATGAATGCATTACTGTAGCTTTTGGATGGCCCTTGATGTTGAACTCGGGATCCATTCCCCTACTTTTGCTTGTTTCCCAGCTGTGATAATTTATCGAGACTTACGCATCCTGCTGCTCCATGTAGGAAAGACTTCTTGGACATTAGTGCAAACAAAGAAAAGAAAATGGGAGGCATTATTATATTTTTACAAAGTAAATGTCATTTGAATTCAAGGTAGTGTTGTGGACATAAGGAATCTTCAGATGAAAGCGTTCACTCCGAAAAACAGTGTCCCATTTCTGTTCAAAGCACCTCAGGTGATCTCACCTGTCAAAATGATGAAGTTATTTATTGCCACGTAAGGACACAAATTTGAGTAAACTCAAATTGTCCCTCCAAGTGGTACTCATATTACAGTGGTAGTAAATAGACCCAGAGGCTTTAATTCCACAGGGGAATACTTATTTTGGCTTTTAAAAGATGCATTTTTATTTGTGACTGAAGAACATACTGGACGGAATTAACAGTTTTTATTTCCAAAGTGCTATAAAACCTACATTCATACTGTCTATACAAACTGGCTTGATATTCATGTCAGCAGTATCAACTTTATAGCCAGAGGACCTCAAAGAGTTCAGTGATTGTTTTTAAAGGCCAGAACATATAGGTTCAGCATGCTCTGTCAGTCCTATATTTAGCCCCGTCCCCCACGGTGAGTTTTGCTGTTTTTCATGCAGGAATGCCTGCTCATTTGCTTCAGAGACATTTCCAGGGCCTCACTTCTTTAGGCAGGTTCATGACCTGGTTTCAAATAATCACATTGCTATCATTGGTGGGAAAGGCTGTTTATTCCGTAGGTGGCACTCCGTTTACTCTGAAATCACTTGAAGCTTAGCCTTTTCAAACATCAGGTGAGAAATTTTGCATACTTGATATATTTAAGAACCATTTAGAGAAGACTTTCAGGCACAGTTGTAAGAAAGGCCAATTTGTGAAATGAAGCTGTCACCAAGCTGAATAGCAATTGTAAATATTTAAAATATGTTCTAGGGAAAATACAGGGGCCAGGAAGATGTGTGACGGCCAGTCTTCTAATGAGCCCAAAGAAAAGATACTGTGCTCTGGGTTTGATTGGGTTTGTTAGGGACTGTAGCAAAGGCTGAAAAACTAGGGCCAGCATTTATTGTGTACCCGCACTGTTCTGGACACATTACAAAGTGCTTTACATAATTGGATTATATCATTTGTTTGTTATTACCACCAAATGATTGGATTAGTTTTAAGATAGGGTAACTGAAACTCAGAGGTGTTATGCAACAGCAAGGTTAGGCTTTGCAATTGGAAGTACTTTGATTTGAAACCTCCTCTATGCTCCTAACCTACAGGTAACACTGCCTCTCGACTCAGCAGGAGAAAGCTAAACGAAGGGGAAAAGGGCTAATTTCTCTCCAGGGAGGGGCAGTAAAAGATGAATATTCTAAGTCTATCAATGCAAGCCTGGCTTATTGCTGGTTCCCAAACAAAATGTTGGGTACTTGAGAAAGGGTTAGAATTAAACTGGATTAAAAACCTGTCCCATGGCTGATAATTGGGAGGGTTTGATTTGCACCCAACATGGGTGTTGTCTCTTCATTCAGGCAATGGTTGACGTGCACAGGTAAATTATATGCTTTACTCTTGTAGAGTGATCGCATGGTTCCTCGGACGTGCAGGTCAGAGAGGAAGAGTCGCGATAGGAGTTTTGTGTCGAGCCTAGAAGGCTTCATTTACAGCTCGGTGGGTCAGCAGTTTAGATGGGACCTCACCAGCTCCTGACACTTGGGACAACAAATTCCATTCCTCCTTCTCGAGTTCACTCTATGGAGCAATCTCTCTAGATGTTTGTTTCTCTCTTGGTACTTAAACCTGCCACAGATTTCAGCTTTGGCCTGTGCTGCCCTGATTGCTTTCGGTTCCCGGTTGCTAGGGTGATATCTTTCCTCATTAGTTCCCGCTCCTTGGCTGTGTTTGGCTTTGCCTGCATCCCGTGTACTCTTCTTGCTTTCCCTGTGTCACCACCGGCTCAGCTTGGCTCCACTCCCTCCCATTTTTCAGTCCAAAGGTCTCTGGTGTGTTTTGGGTTTTGTTTTTTCACTTTCTATGAACAAGTCCTTGCTGCCCCCTTCTGGCTTAAAAGGTGTTAACCCTTCAGTTTACAGACCAAGGGGTGAGAGTCAAACCCGGGTGTTAGATAACTGAGTCACTCTTGCTACTTGGAGGTCAGAAGAGATTCTTCTTCTGTTCTTCTTCTTCTTCTTCTTCTCTTCTTCTTCTTCTTCTTCTCTCCTTCTTCTTCTTCTTCTTCTTCTTCTTCTTCTTCTTCTTCTTCTTCTTCTTCTTCCTCTTCCTCTTCCTCTTCCTCTTCCTCCTCCTCCTCCTTTTCCTCCTCCTCCTCTTCCTCTCTCTCTCTCTCTCTCTCTCTCTCTCTCTCTCTCTCTCACACACACACACACACTTTTCTCCAATTTTTTTTTTAACTATTCTTTCACTAATAAGTATTTCTGGGGGATTAATCAAATTACCAATACTGGTTATATACAGTCTACCTTAGATTTATAACAATGAGAACTCTTCCTTTTATTTTAAACATGAAATCTGTGTATCTTATTAATACCATATACATGCTCAATATTGAAAACGTGTATAACACTGATAGGCATAGAGAGAGCAAACATCACTTGTAATTCAACTACAACAGATAGTAACCATTAGCATTCTGGTGTTATCTGTACCTGTCATTTATATGATTCTACATACTTCCTCTTAGCAACATGTAATTAGTTATTTGGGTCCTTTTAAACACTACCGGCCTCCTTTCAGAGGTAACCATATTCCAACTTTGTTGGGGGTCTCAAACTGTCATAAGATTACAAGCATCTGCAAGGCAGATTTCAGATACAGGAACAGAAACTTTCTCTGTATTCTCCTTACACTGTAGGAAGCTGGGATCTTTATGCTGTGACGTTCAATAAATGTGGTTGACTGGCTGTTCTGAGTTCATGATGTGTTTTCCAAAATGGCAATAAAAATGATAATGAAATGTTAAGTTATTCTCAGCTACTAAATTCCTAGTACCAGGGACATCATAAATTGTCTTTTTGATGATCAAAACTATTTGACCGTATATTTCAAGTAAGTCACAATAACTGCTGAATTTCTTTCCAGATTTTTTTTATCCTATATGTTTCCAAAGTAACTGTATTGTGACTACATTACCTTACAACTCATCAAAGCATAAGGGAAAAACACGGTATATGTTACAGTGGTATTGGGAAGTAATCACATTCAGATGAATTATTCTATTATAAAGGGTATTTGAAGGAGCATTTCACCCCAAAACCCATGCTGTCAATAACTCATCTATCCATCTTGCCTCTTCTCTGGCCATAGTGAAGTCAACTCATGTATATACTTTTCTGTAAGCTAAAAAGTAATGAATAGGCTCAAAATCAAAGCCACATACCAAAGGAGTGCTCAAAATCACCAGCCCTTAACGCTATCCAATTTTTGTTAATGCTTCTAGCTTATAGAAGCTGGTATGGTTATCTATCTCAGGTCCAATAATTCCCTGAGCCTGAAGGAGAATCTGTGCAAAGGTCTGTTTTTTAGTTACTGCAAGGGTTAGGCTTGACATGGGAGGGATCTCTTCACCCTACCCCTTATCTACTAGTGGTTAAAAGCAAGAAAAAATGTTAAATCAAGACTGGATTAAAGGAAACACTTAATTTACATGACATTGTTCACATTTAAAGAAAATAGTAAAAAGAATAGGAACATGCTTTTAAAAAAAATTACTAAACTTTATATTTTAAGTCAGCTTTAGGTTCATAGCAAAAATGAGCACAAAGTACAGTCCTAATATACACTGCCCCCACCACACACAATCTCCCCTACTGTCAACGTCCCACTTAAGAGGATTGCATTTGTCACAGTGGTTGAATCTGCACGGACACATCATTAACACCCAAGTCCATAGTTTACATTAGTGTTCGTTCTAGGTGTTCCATGTTGTATGAGTTTGGACACATTTATAATGAATGTACCTATCATTATAGTATTGTATAGAATAGTTTCACTGTCCTAAACTCCTCTTTTCTGCATATTCATCTTTCGCTCCCTCTCTCCAACCTTGGGCAAACACTAATTCTTTTACTGTCTCCATAGTTTTGTCTTTTCCAGACTATTGGAATCGTATAGTATGTAGCCTTTTCAGATTGGCTGCTTTCACTTAGCAATACACATTTCAGTTTCCTCCATCTTTTCAGGGCTTAAGAGAGCATTTCATTTTAGTGCTGAATAATATCCCGTTGTCTGGATGGACCACAGTTTATTTATCCATTCACCTACTAAAGGACATCTTGGTTGCTTTCAAGTGTTGGCAATTAGGAACAAGGTTGCTATAAGTATCCATGTGTGAACATAAGTTTCTAAGTTTTCAACTCCTTGCTTTAAACCAAGAAGTATGGTTACTGGATTATATGACAAGAATATGTTTAGTTTTGTCTTCCAAAGTTGCTGTACCATTTTGCATTCCCACTAGCAATGAATGAGAGTTCCTGTTCAGTATTTGGTATTGTCGATGTTTTGCATTTTGGCCATTCTAATAGATGTGTAATAGTATCTCATTGTTAATTTGCAATTCCCTAATGATATATTGCCATCTGTATGTCTTCTTTGTTGAGGTGTCTTAGGTCTTTTGCCCATCTTTTAATTTTTTTTTTTCTTACTGTTGACTTTTAAGAGTCCTCTATATATTTTAGATAACAGTTGTTTAAGAGATGTGTCCTTTGCAAATATTTTTCCCTAGTCTGTGGCTTGTCTTCTCATTTTCTTGAAGAGCATGCTTTTAAAAAATGCTTTCTTTTCACATTTTGTTCTATGGATGACCAATGCAGAGAGCTCTTCTTAACATATGTAGAAAATAATTGTTTAATCAGAGAAATTGAATAAATTATATTTGCCTGATAATTTTGGTTCTAATTCCGGAAACTTAAAATGCACTATGATCTATAGATGCTCAATATCTAGTTCTTCCTTCTCTAAATGTTAAGTGGATGTGACCTTGCAAGAAAAAATATGGCAAAGAGACTTTTTAACATTATGTCTAATGCGTCTGAACGTATTGCTTTTCTGGCGTATTATTTCCTATTCAGGTTCAGGAATATTTCTGGCCAAGGAGCTCCAGAAATATATATATGTATATATATTTTTTGTCTTGCAGATAGGGCTACTGTGACAAAGCCCAAGAAACTGAGATTAAAAATATAAAATGTAGTATATTTCGGTTCTCTATCCAACATTCTCAAATATCTTACAAACATTAGTGGAAAAGATATTATGTGATATTCTCCTTAGAGTAAAATATTAAAAATAAATGTTCACTTCTGTATTCTGGTACCATACAAAATATTTTTAAAAAACAGCTTTACGAATTTATTTTAAAATGCTTTTTGTGCTATATCCTTTTCTTTTTCTCTCTTCTACTCTTTCTTAGATATTTTCTGAATGTAGCTGAAATTTATCTTCAGTGTTTGAATTCCATGTAATTCTTTGTTTACTCTCTACTTGGTCACGAGAAAGAATGATGAGGATGATAAGGTTAGAATTTTATAAAAGCTATATATAAAATTTAATTATAGACATTGAGTGTATTGGGCTGTTATGTAATCTCTTTATACTTTGATTATATAGGTATACTAATAATTTCAGAAGTATTCATACAATTTTAGATTAAATCAATAAGGTAGTCAAGCTGAGTCAGTTTATCCCAGTAAATACACAGACATACAGGCACATAATATCCTTTTGATTACTAAATGTTCTATTATTATGCGCACAAACAGAGTCTCTCTCTCTCTCCCCCTCTCTCCTTCTCTCTCTCTCTCTCTCTCAGCCCTCCTCTCTCTTCTCCTGATATCCCTGCCATTTGAAATGTAAACATAGACACTGAGAAATTCATGATAAAAGATACTAGAGAAACGACCTCTCAGCAATCATAACACTCAATACGAGTGTTGTCTGTATTTCCATTTCATTTTTTTATATGATAAACACAACAATCTTTCTCTCTCTCTCTCTCTCTCTCTCTCTCTCTCTCTCTCTCTCTCGAGAGAGAGAGAGAGAGAGAGAGAGAGAGAGAGAGAGAGAGAGAGAGAGAGAGAGAGAGAGAGAGAGAGAGAGAGAGAGAGATCATAGCAATTAACAGGGCAATAATGGAAGTGAATTATTTGCTTCTTCTAAGGAAGACTATCAAATAGGTTCAGAACCCGTCAGGATTACAATAATTTAAGAAAAGCTGTTCTCCTGAACTACTTTATTTAAGAGCATGTTAGAACAAGTACTCCAAGCTTCTCAACCTGTCAATAGACCACTAGACGTGCTACAAAACACCTCTCTTCTCCACCTAATGTCCTCAGTGTGTTTAAGCTGGGTGAAGTCACAGTTATTAGCCTGATAAGCAATGATGTCATTGACTCTTTAGGCTAATTTCTCCCTACTAAACATGGCTATCCAGGAGGATAATTTGGGACAGATGCATCAGATGTTGCTGTGTTTTGCAGACCTGGCTGATATGGAAGCTTCCTCTCTATTGAACTTAGTATCTCTGCACTGGAATAAATTCTTAGAAATCATTAAGAAAGTAATTTAAAAGAAACGCTCCTGCTATTTCCATGAGCTCAGATTACAGTAGTTACAGTAATTACTTTTAGTGATGTGCAATATACCAAGGTCTATTAAAGGGATTTTTGTGGGCCTCTTTTTTGTAATCTTTGTACCTAAAATGTCGTAAAGGAAAAAGGGTGCTGAGGATGGCAAGCCTCAGCATTTGCAATCACCTTACTGTTTATGCTGTTTATAAGAATGCTTAGAAAACTGGTCTTTCCTCATTTCCAGAAATTCCTCCAAAACCATTGAGAGAGTTGCCACCTTTAGGCAGTTCACATGTCTAATTAGGGTTCCTTTAATATTTACTTGGAGGGAAAACTACTGTTCCTACAGTGGGTAGGACACTTAGTAATACTCATCATTTACCATCTGTGCTGTCTGCCAGTAGGCCAGTGGAAAATCACTTTCTTGGAATATCCATAGTCATTTATGTCTGAAGCTCTTCAGGAATTGACTTTTTTTTTAAATTTAAGTTTATTGGGGTGACAATGGTTAGTAAAGTAACATAGGTTTCAGGTGTATAATTCTGTAATACGTCATCTATATATCACATTGTGTGTTCACCACCCAGAGTCAGTTCCATAGGGCCCTTCTACTGAAGCAGCATCTGGCTCTGGTCTTCTGCTTCCTACTTGAATGCAGCCAAGAAATAGGATCCTCACATTGAGAACTCCATATATAAGGATTCTATTCAGGATCTCTAACAGGCCTCAGGCTGGCTCTGGAACAAATTGGAGTTTTCACCTCATGACTGCATAATCAGCCATTTTTTATAATTGCTGCAGGTAGCTGAGCATTTTACCCTGCCTCCCTCCCTATCATCCTCCCTCCCTCCTCTCTCCCTCCCTCCTCCCTCCCTCCTTCCTTCCTGCTTTATTTGTCTGTTACATTTATTCATATACAGCTTTCTGGGGCCATGGAACCTGATGTGGCTTCTGGTTCATTTGCAATGGACTGCCTCTCTGTCTTCCGTTTGGAGGTAGGCATTTCATCAGAGTGATTAAACATTCTGTTAGTCCTTTAACACCAACACAGAGAGATTGGTGGAGTCTTTACAAAGGAAGGTCAGCAGTGGCCACTTCGTGGGTAAAGTCTTATTTACCCATGAAGAGACAGTTTCTCTTCAACTGAAGCTTGGGCTTTAGAATTAGTGGGAGGGCAGGGAGGGGTGGTGGAGATAAGGAGAAAGGAAGAGTGATGAATTTTCCTTTGAAGCCAGTGAGTAGACTTTTTGCTCATAGAGAAATAAATGGAAGAGCCATCTTATTCAGTTTTGAAATCTATAAACAAATAAGTTGAATTATTTTCATCTCATAGATCTCTTTAGCAGTACCAGGATAGTATTATGCATACGAGGGTCGGTTACCTTTTTTGATAGTCAAAGTTACCAGAATAAAAATTGTCCATATATAGAGAGTGTAAAGTACTAAGAGCACAGACTTGGAAGCTGGTTACCTGGGTTCAAACTACGGATCTATATTGTTACCTTCTTGACCTATCTATGGCTCAGTTTCCTGATATGTCTAATGGGGTTTAAAGCACCATCCACCTCCCAAGATTATTATAGGGATTAAAAGAGCAAATATTTATGTTTATAAAGTAATTTGAATAGTGTCTGCCATATAGCTTACCTTACAGTGTTTTCTGAGTAAATAAAATGTTCAACCCTGTCCAATAAGACGGAAATTTTAACATTAAGAGGGAAAAGAGGAGAGGCAGTGAAAGTAGCTTATACAGCATTATGTCAATGCGCAAGGACATTGCTTATGATTTATTTTCCATGAGAAGAGTTTAGATATACACTTGGTGGATGGCCTATAAATTTTATTGAGTGATCGAACACCCTGCTTAGTTTTTGGTGCACATTGCTATTTTTCATATAGATTCTATTTTACTAAACCTTTTCATTAGATTTAAACAAAAAATATGGTCACAGTAGTTCCCAGGATCTTTCACTGTAGAGTCTTGCTATAGGAAGCACTTAGATAAAGGCATTAAATTGTAATTTATTGATAAGAAACTCAACTTGGTGAATTAATTTTTTATTTATACATTAACCTTTAATAGTCATTTAACTTCAAAAATAGTCATAGACATATGGTCTTTCAATATCTTCCAGTTAAGATGTTCTAAAATCAATCTTTTCGTTTCCAGAAATAAATCCAATTTGATCACGTCATTTCCCTGATTAGAGGTGTTTAGTGTCTCTCCATCATCCACATAGGATAAAATATAACTGCCTTAGTTGGCATATGAGGACTGTCGTAATCTGGCCCTAGCCATCTTTTGCCTAATATCATTTTTTCCCTTTTCTATCACGTAAGCTCTAGAAATCCAAAACTTACCAGGGGATTATACCTTTCACCTTTGCTTCTGACAAAAAACTTCTCTCAATGCCTGTAATATCCTTGCTCACACCTCATTCTCCACTTTCCACCTCTCCTCTTAGCCCATGTCAAACTCTGATTCAGCCTTTACACTTTAGCTCTGTTTAACCAAACTTCTGGGGATATGGAAGCTCTCTCCTCCGTGTTGTCACTGTAGTAAAAAATTAGCAAACCCTATATAGTGCCTACTGTGTGTGAGGCTCTAGTCCAACTGCTTTACATATATTAACTCATTCAACCCTCATAATAAACTTGTCAGACAAGTGTTCTCCCATTTTGCAAACTAGGAAACTGAGTCACCAATGATTAAATAAATTGCCCAAGGTCATACTGTCAGTTCATTACAGAGTCAGAATGGGAAGTACACTACACTGCACTGAAGCATGTATATTTTTGTGTTTTTCCACTTATCAGATCTTTGTAATTATTTTTATGTATGACTCTTTCTTCTAGTAAACACGTCCATGAGCTACTAAGATCCTCTATATCATAGACACTCAATAAATGCTTGCATGGAGACTGTTCATTGATTTAAAATATTTGAAAATTAGTAAGTACATTTTTTGAATCCAAAGAATATTGTATGATTTCTCAAACCCCATTGTTCTATTCTGTTTTTTATGTTTTCAGATTAGTAAGAACCACAGCAATGATGTTGCCCACAATTTTCTTGCCAATGTATGTGAACCTTTGCAGTTGAATTAGACACTGGGCCTCCTTTTCTCTCTTTTTAACTTGACATCACTAACCACGCAGTAATTTAGCCATATTTTTATTTTGACTACAATAGTTCCAAACACCAAGATTGCGTGTGATCAACACATTTCTTCAACCTTGTAGACATAACTAGCTTTATTTTTAAAGCTTCTAGCAAAGGGAGAAGAATTGAAAGAAGAATGAAACCTAGAAAACATGAAATACTGCCATTTGCAACAACGTGGATAGATCCTGAGATTATGATGCTAAGCGAAATAAGACAGAAAAAGCCAAGAATCATATGACTTAACTCAAATGTGGGATATAAAACTGAAAGCAACAAATGAACAAGACACACAAACAAAAACTCATAGACACCAACAATAGTTTAGTGGATACCAGAGGGTAAAAGGGGAAGGGAGTGGTAGATGAGGGTAAACGGGGTCGAATATATGGTGATGGAAGGAGAACCAACAGTGGGTTGTAAAGATACAGTGCAATATATACATGATGTAATATAGAATTGTACACTTGAGACCTATATAATTTTACTAACAAATGTCACCCCAATAAATTTAATAAAAATTAATTTCAAAAAACATCAATGGCTAATAAAAAACATAACTGCCCCTACAAAAAATATAAAAATAAGTAAAATAAAATAAAATAAAGGCTAAAACCTAGAATTTTGCCATACTCTAAAAAAAATATATTTTAATGACATAGTACCAAGATGTTCTGGTTTTGAAATAACAGTTAAATTATTCATTTTCCAATAGGTAGAGGATGTCATGTATAAGATGACAGTAAACATCAGCACATTGTAGGAGGATGACCTGATTACTTTGCTCCAGTCTTAATTCCCACATTTCTACATTACATTTTCCCATAGACCTGATTGATTTTCTTTCAGGTATTTAATAGTTCACTGCATGGTCTGTTGTAGAAATACCACAAGCCTTACCTTACTATGCCTTTCTTTAACAACACTTCATAGCACACCTGGAATCAAATTGAAAGCATGATTACATCTTTATGACGATAAAAAGCATCTACAGCATCTCCATGTTGACAAAAAAAAACAAAAAACAAAACCCTAGTCAACTCACTTTACATGTGGATTAAACTGATTGATTACTGACAGGAAACCACTTAAATTCGTCTGTATTTTTATGCCTAAATTCATGCCATATTTTTTCACCTCATTATTTTGGCCCCAAGGAGACATGACTTTGGGGTAATTGGATAAATTAGACCTGGTCAAATTTCTGTTTGTTTCAAATATTCCTACTCTCTCTGTAACAGTCATAGAAACATAATTTAGGAATTTACCACAGAGTCTGGGTTTTAAAAATTAGAATGATGGAATCTTTCTTTCTTCCTGAACTTGACAGTGTGTTTGCATGCATATGTGGGTGCAGAATACATTGCCAGGATGACCTTGTGTGCTCACCAGTCTGGAGTTTGATCTTCATTCCTTATTCCCATTTTTGATTCATTAGAAATGTTTCCTATGTAATGTCCTATTGTATCAATACAGTATCTTTCCCCCATTTTAAGTTCTGTTGAGTCTCACCCGTCTAGCTCTGAAGATATAAAATTTCACACTCCTTGTAAACAATATTTCCTGTCATGATTATTATTTCCACTGCCTCAGGAATAAAACACACATACACACACACACACACACACAAAAAAAAAAGAAAAACGAAAAAAAGGAATGTCCGTAATAGAAAAATGCAAATCAATAAAACAAGACAATGAGTTTTAAAAAGCATGCTACTTTTGCTTCTGATTTCTGTCAGCTGAACCAACCTTCAAATTTTATCTAAATGGTAAACAGTAGGAAACAGAATAAGATAGCCAGTATAGTATAAATACAAAGAAAGCAAATCATATTGCTTGTTTTGTCACATTTTCTGCAATGTGTTGCTTAGCAGGGTAGAATTTTTTGCAAATTTTGAGGCAGCTCATAACTAGGGTAGTATCCATTTCCAGCACTGTCAGAATGAATTCCAGTTGATAAGCTCAGTTTATATTTGTATGTTTGGATGTTGTAGGTTTCTGAATATAGGTAATAGCTTTCTGCTGCCCTCCAACTTCCTACCAAAAACTAAGAAGTACTATTGTGCTATTTAAACTTAAAAACCAAAGTCCGATCTACCTGTGTATTGCCACCCTGCTCCTTAATTTGGTGGACTATGTTGATCTGTCTTTGCACACTCCTGAGTGAATTGCTTATTTCTCCTTTGTACTCCTCCATCACCAGCTCTCTTTCTCCACCTTTGAGACCTTGGATGAGCTACAAATCAAAGGAAACACTCAAAAGATCTTAGAATATTATCCATTCATTCTACTAAAAAATATCTTCAGATGCATTTCACTGTGGTTATAGAAACATTCATAAACTTCATAATATCTTATTTTCATTTCTACGGATATATTTATGTTCAAATATCGTCTGATGCTCCCTTATATTTTTTTTCCTCTGGGTAATCACAGCATCCTTGTAAATTCTAAAGAATTATGTAGTTCCCACAAATAGCCACAGAAATCTTGAGAAAGAAGAACAAAATTGGAGGTATCATGTTACCTGATATCAAACTATACTATAAGACTATAGTAATAAAAAAATAAAAATCATGGTATTGGAATGAAAACAGAAGTATAAATCAATGGAACACAATAGAGAGTCCAGAAATAAACCCAGGCCTATATGGTCATTTAATCTATGACAAAGGATGCAAGAATATACAATGGGGTAAAATAGTCTGTTCAGTAAATAATGTTGGGAAAACTACAATTTTGCAGATACATGCAAAAAAAGGAAACTGGACCACCTTCTCACACCATATGCAAAATAAACTCAAAATGGATTAAAGACTTAAATGTCAAACCCGAAACCATAAAACTCCTAGAAGAAAACAGACAGTAAACTCTCAGACATTGCTCTTAGTGATTTTTTTTTTTTTTTCTGATCGGTCTCCTTGGGCAAGGGAAACAAAAGAAAAACATAAACAAATGGGACTACATCAAGCTAAAAGTTTTTGCACAGCAAAGGAAACAAAATGAAAAGACAGCTTATTGAATGGGAGAATATGTTTGCCAATGATACATCTGATAACGGGTTAATATCAAAAATTTATTAAAAAAAACTCATAAAGCTCAACACCAAAAAAACCAACAATCCAATTAAAAAAAATATGCAGAAGACATGAATAGATGTATTTCTAAAGAGGACACACACATGGCCAATAGACATATGAAAAGATGCTCAATGTCACTAATAATCAGAGAAATGCAAATAAAAATCACATTGAGATATCACCTCATACCTGTCAAAATGGCCATCATAAATCAATCAATTAATAACAAGTGTTGGTGAGGCTGTATAGAAAAGGGAACCCTCATACACTGTTGGTGGGATTGCAAATTGGTGCAGACACTATGGAAAACAGTTTGGAGGTTCATCTAAAAATTGAAACTAGAACTACCTTATGACCCAGAAATTCCACTTCTGGGTATTTAGCTAAAGAAATCCAAAAGACTAATTTGAAAAGATATAAGCATCCCTATATTTATTGCAGCACTGTTTTCAATAGCTAAGATATGGAAGCAACCTAAGTGCCCATCAATAGACGATTGGATAAAGAAGATGTGGTACACTCGTATACCATGGACTATTACTAATAAAAAGTGAAATCTTACCATTTGCGACAATATGGATGGGCCTAGAAGGTATTGTGCTAAGTGAAATAAGTCAGACAGAGAAAGGAAAATAACATATGATCACACTTATATGTGGAATCTAAAGAACAAAATAAATGAACAAACAAAACAGAAACAGACTCATAGACACAAAGAACAAACTGATAGTTGCCAGACGGTAGGGTCTTGGGGAGCTGGATAATAAAAGTGAAGTGATTAAGAAGTACAAATTGATAATTACAAAATAGTCACAGGGATGCAAAGTACAGCATAGAGAATTTAGTCAATAATGTTGCAACAGCTATATATAGTGCAAAGTGGGTACTAGGATAATTAGGGGGACAACTGCATAAATTATGTAAATATAACCATTATGCAGTACACCTGAAACTAATATAAAATAATATTGCATGTCAACTGTAACTAAACAAATAAGTAAATAATAAAACCTAAAAACAAAACAAAAAAGAGTTACGTAGTTCCTACAATTTTATAAACTCAGGAATTGATGCCTAGTCATCTCTTAATCCATAGGATGGAAAGTAAGAGAGTGGTAAAAGTGTCTTAAACTCCCTCATTCTGAATAGCTGTATTTTCCTCAGAGTAGGGTGAAGATTTCAGCTGATAATAAGTCATTCATTAGCTTGCTAACAGAGGAGGATCTGGTGAGGCATACTATCTGATGCCAAATATCCTTCTTCCTTTGCTCAATGCTTAGGGCTCCCAGACTCCAAGAAGTCTCCCAGATTTCCAAGAAGCTGTGACCACTTAATCTTTTTTACAGAGCCAAATGTGTGAAGTTTTAATTTGCGTAGCTCTAAAGTCTTGAAGCCGTTTCCTGGTTTATGGGAATTTCGTATCAGTTGGGTGGCCCTCGCTGGATTTTTAAGTATGTTAAATTTACTTTCTTAAGGACCTCAGTGCAAATGAGAAAATCTAGAAGAGAAGAAGTATAGAAACTTCATTTGGAACCGTAAAACCATCACGGTGATTAATCAACAGAAAATGTGGGCAAATGTTCAGACAGATTATGTTGCAGAAATCTTGGTGCCAAAACTTTGCGTAGGACTCCGAGAAGTATTCATTGATTTTGATGACTGATTTAGAAACACGGTTAATTGATTTTGAAAGAAATATCAGAAGGGAAGTGGACAATGCCGCCTCTTGACTTGTTTAAAGAAAATTGTTAATCAATCCTGGACGCTATGCTAACAAAGAAAATAGTAAGTTAAACACTCAAGAGAAAGAAACAACGTAAAGCATTTTAGTGACAAAATAGCATGAAGAAATAAGAGGATGCATATAGGAAAATCCTGTTTGGATGAAAAAGCAGCAGCATAGGAAAATTAATAACAAATTACGGAAGTAATGAAAAAAAATCACAAAAATAAAGCATTAAGAAAACCCTCCAACAGAGGATAGAAAATGACGGAAGCTGTGCTGGTAGACAGACTAGAAAGTAATCAGTTTAGGCAGTACCTCCAACTCAACTGGTCCCAGGCCAAATTATCTGTTTATTATAGTCAAGGTTTGAGCAATTGGATTTAACTTGAACTTTAAACACATAATATAATCAAAGAAAAGATGAGACACTATGCTCAAGTCGATATGAAAATGAACACAAGACTTTGAACAATAGTACTAGTTCTCTAGGATAAGAAAATGTTGAGCATTTATACTACTGAAACAATATGTTCAACTCTAGTCACCAGAATACAGCAAATGGCATCTCAAATGATGCTATCCATTGCAGCATGTTTTCTTAGTAACTAAGAAGTATTCAATTCCTCTAGTGCCCATGTAAATTACATTTTTTAAAAACGATTGTGTCCAGTCAAGTTATAAGCACAGTTTCCTGATGCACTACAATAAGACTTCTGTGGACCTAAAAGTGATCTGGGATGGTGAGGATTCCAAAGCCCTTGCTCAGCGGGTAGCAATGATCTAGGGTGGGGGACTGCACCAAAGGAGGGGCAGATGTCACTTTTCTTCATTCAAGTCTCTACATATAGAGGTAGCCATGAAAACACACAGTTACTTATTGGGATCAAAAGGTGTGCCACGCAAGTGGAATGCATTGTCATAATTCCAGATATTTTTGTTTACTCACCCTGTGATAACAAGATCTTAGGTACTTCTTTGTTATCCCTGTTATCAGGGTTGCTCACGTGAGCAGTTATTTGTTCTTTGTTCACTCATGCAGCAAATATTTTTCGACTACATTGGCTGAAGCAGGCTACTCTATGTTAGTAAACTATTTGCTAAGTGTGGGTCTGGTCACCTCAAATGTAAACTTCTTTAGGGCATAAAGGAGCTTATATTTTCTTTATATTCCCTCACTCTCCCAGATCATTTCTTGGCATGCAGAAATGCCTACCTAATTTAGTTTAATTGAAATAACAGTCAGAAAATGTGTAGATTTCAACTGAATAAATGCAAGTATAGGAATAACTCATTTCCACAATAACTTGTCAGAATTCTGAATAAATGAGACCAGAGATGTGACACTTTTAATTCCAAGGGTAGTAATAAAAAGACATTAACAATTGCCCAGAAGTGTCATGCTTGAAAGAGAAGGCTTGTTTTGAAAGGATGAGTCTTTGGTGGTAAGGGGAGGCAAGAAGTCTTTCCTGAATTGTTCTTAAAACTTTAATCCAGGGAAGAAGCTGAAACTGGTAAATAAAGAACTCAGTCAAGTGTCAGATTTCAGGAACACTAGTTCACTCACAGGGCAATTGTAAACCTTCGTTTGATAACCTTCTTTGGTTGGCTCTTTTAGTACATTGCCCCATATTTGACTATATATGGCAGGTTTTTTCCAAATGTAGTCAGGTGTTTCAGTAAAGAACTTCAGATGACCTGAATCATCTGAGTCCCTCATAGGATAGAGAAGTAGTAGTGTTGTCAGGCTAAAAAAAGTGGGATGGCTATAGAAATCAGTGTTGCAGAAGCTAAATCTACTGATTTTGCTGAGGGCCAGCCCTGCTTTTATGCAAAGGAGGCTGGTAGTTAGAAAAACAATGGATTCTTGGTTTAGAGGACTCTCTCAAATGTGTGTGTTTTCCATGACAAGACTTGACTTCTTGCCAATAAGAAGATGACATCCTTACTATTGCTGCAATGTAATTGTAGCAGTAGGATGGGATTGAGGGCTTTGGGAAAGGAAATCCCCATGTCAACCCTCACACCGTCTGCAACATTCCGCTATATTTTTGTCTGAATTAGTCACAGAAAGCAACTCTTGCTGGTGATCCTAGATGGAGGAGCCATGGAAGTAGAAGCATGTTCTAATTGCTTTAAGGTGCAGCCTTCTTACTTCTCAAGAGCCAGTTACCAACATGCCACCTCAGTATGTGAAAATTACTTGAATTTTTCTAGCTACTCCCAAAGAACTTTTACACTATATTCTGCCTCTCTTGGCAGCTCTCCTTGGAGAGATTTTGGCATGGTTTTTCTGTTTTAAAAGATAAGCTGTTTCCCCTCCATCAGATATTTGCTAGGCACCACCAATTGATTTCTTTGCTAACCTATATACAGTAATACTCCCCACCCCTTATCTGTGGAGGATATGTTCCAAGACCCCCAGTGGATGCCTGAAACCGTGTATAGTACAGAACACTATATATGAGGTCTGATAATTAAGTTTGTGAACTAATTCTAGAAAAAGTGCTCCATACCTCAGTGCTGAATATCACTATGGTCACTTTTGAAGTCCTCCCCTTGGGAAGCTATGCACTGATGCCAGAGCCTAGTCCACCCTTAAAAACTATTTTGGAACTCTTTGTCTGGAATGGCCATCAGAGCTCTCGTCGTGTTACCCTTGGTGTCCTGAATGTCATCAAAATGTCTTCCTTTCAATATTTCCTTTATCTTTGGGTAAAACAAGAAGTCATTGGGGGCCAGATCAGGTGAGCAGGGAGAGTGTCCAATACAGTTATTTGTTTACTGGCTAAAAACTCCCTCACAGACAGTGCCGTATGAGCTGGTGCAGTGTCATGATGCAAGAGCCATGAATTGTTGGCAAAAAGTTCAGGTCATCTAACTTTTTCAACACTTCCAAACACTTGTAAACTTGGTTAACTGTCCAGTTGGTACAATTCATAATGAATAATCTCTCTGATATTAAAATAGGTTAGCAACATCATTGCAAAAAGTTTGCAAACTTAATTGTCAGACCACGTATACTACATTTTTTCTATACATACATACCTATAATAAAATTGAATTTAAAAATTAGTCACAGTGAGATAACTAATAACTAATAATAAAATAGAACAATTCAAATAGTTGTTGAGGATGAGGAAACATTCCTTTTTCCCTCTTAGTTCTTCTAGCTGGTATAATTGAAATGCCGTAAGATGGATTAACAGGAGAAAATAAAGTTTTAATTTGTGTGCATGCAGAATTCACATAAGACTGAAAATTCCCAAAACAGTAAGGCAAAATGAGGTATATATGTCATTCTGGACTGAGGAGCGGGAAGCATGGGATTTCAAAGGGAAGTAAGGCAAGTTTACAAGGGAATAAAGAGAGTTAATGTTTAGCAAACAAATGTTTGCTGGGCCGTGTTGAAAGGATGGGACACAGAGAGGACTTTGATCAAATGGGCTTTGCTAGGTTCCTCCCTGTCTACCTGCCTAGTTCAGATTAAACTGTAGTCACCTATGATGATAGCTCCCTTCCTGGAGCAGGTCCTCCATCTTAATTCTCTTAGGCAGTTAGTTTTTCCTAAGCCTTCAGAGCCTTGATTGTTTTCAGCTGGAAATAATTGGCATGCCAGAGTGGCACATTTTGGAGTAAATCATTCTGAATCCCCACAAACTATACTGTGATTAAATTTATGTGAAGGTGGTCTTTCTCAAAATTTTATTGTTCTATGTTCACCCTTCTTTTTCTTATGATGATGTTAGATGATACAATCTCTATGTGATGAGATGAACTGAGGTGAATGACATAACCATTGTGACATACGGAGCGTTAGGCTACTGTAAGGTTTACTTGAACACAAGCACTACGATACCTTGAGAGTAGATCTGACACCCGAGGTGGTTAAGTGACTAATAGGCAAGGAGCGTATATAGTGTAGACACGCTGGACAAAGGGATGATTCATATCCCAGGTGGGACGGAATGCGATAATGTGAGATTTCATCATCCTAGTCAGAACAGCGTGCAATTAAAACATGAACTGTTTATTTCTGGAATTTTCCATTCAATATTTTCAGACTGCAGTTGGCCACAGGTACTGAAACCTAGGAAAGCAAAACCTTAGATCGGGGGGGGATACTGTAATTAATGTTCTGATCCAGGACAGGCCTTTTTCTCAATAATATTGTTTCTAGAACTTAGGTTTTAATGTACATTCAACCTGATGACATCAGGTTAAAAGAAAATATTGCAGGGACAACCTAAAGAAGGAAAAAAAAATCATAAACTTTTAAAAGGGCATCCAAAAATATGTACAAGGAAGAGGAACCATTTCAGTCTTGGTGGTTGCAAGGAAGTATATGGATTGATTCCATGCACAAGTTTTCTCAAATTTAATGACCAGGTTGTATTTCAAAACTATTTGGTTGGAATTTAGAAAGTATTCTCTTATGGAAACAGTGCATTTTGGGAAATTAGGGTATCGGGCTAATCCACAAAAGCTTATTTAATTCATGTAGTAGAACTGCAGTATGCATTGTCAGACCACCTGGGAATAGGAGTCAGGTGGCCTTGAGAGTTAGATGGAAGAATAATGGCTTTTCCCTGTTTCCTAGAGACAGCCTTAAGCAAAAATTTGAAACCTGCAAGATTTGCCCTGGGCATCCTGCTACAACCCTGTTTTCTTTCCCTCCACTCTGTGCCACTCTGGCAGTCCCAGCATACCCTTAACCTACCCTAAGGCACTTGTATTCAGGCATCTCAGCCAACATTTCCACACTATTTTAAAGGACCTACCTTCCTTCTTCCCCCAATTTACAATTTTCTCAGTATATTTACTCTCAGGTGCTAAGAACAAATCAATCTGAACCAGCTCAATCACACATTGGTGTGGAAAACCAGCAATTTCTCTGCAAGTATTTTTGTTTTAAAGTACCTTGTTGATTCAAATAGCTAAATTCAGATAAAATGATACACTCACAGCAATTGGAGGTGTTGGTTTGTGGAGATTTGAGACACATCATATGTGTAGAAGCTGGTCAGCTGTCAATCCCCACTATGGAACTAAATATATCTATCTAGTCTTTTAGCTAGCTACTAATATCATACCATAAACTTCTTATTTGAGTTTGCACTACGATTCATATGCTTCAGCTCTCAGTTCTGGCTCTGACACCTCAACACAATATGTAATTTGTCATCAAAAATATTTGTTTCAAGGTAATTACCACTACCTACTAAAAAAAAGAAGTCCAAAATCTCAGTGGATTCATCCAGTAAACGTTCACTTCTGTTCACATCAATTCTCGCCGTGTAAGTTGGGCAGCTCTTCTCCAATAGGGGGAATCAGGTTGCTCCATCATCTCCTAATTCTTCAGTTTCAGCTGCTAAAGAAAGCATATGGATCACTGAGCTGGATGTTCCAGAGGCAGACTGGACATGTGACACATAGTTTCTTTACCCACCCTCCGTCACATGGTCCATTGTAATTGCAAGGGAACCAGGAAATGCAAAGCAGCCCACGGATAGGGTGAATGTTAGCACTCTCTATTACACACTTGCCAGTGGGGATTTGTCCGTAGAGAAAACTGCTCATCTTTTTCATGGTTCTTTCCTACCTGAAATCAAAACTTATTTGAAGCTCCAAAGTTCCTTCCCCTTATTTTCTGATACAGTGACACCTGTGTTGTATGTGTATGTGTGTGCATGCATGTGTGTGTGTGTTTTATCTTGGCTAATATATCTAACTTATGGAAGTGAAATGAGCAGAAAGGTAGGTGCAGGAGGTAGTGTGGTGAATGGGAAGAAATGAGCAACATATGTAGAAGCAGGAAAGGCATGGAAAAGTTACTTGTATATCGTTGTTTCTAAATCCGGGGCTCTATCTGGTTCTTATCTGTTTGTTTGTTTTAATAGCAGCTAGAAAAATCCCTCCCTTTTCCTCTGCTAGTTATTTCTTAACATAATTGTTCAGATACAAACAGTAAGTCTAAAGGTACAGGGTTCAAGATTATTATTTGGAACCCTTTAAATTTTAGGGTTACTATACTGACAAACTCCAAATATGTAGCAACTGTTTATATAGTGCAAATCCTAATAAAAAGTGTACATCATTAGGAATTATGGAGAAGTCACTTGCACTTGACCTATGGCTGGTGTAGACATCTTGGGACTTACTATGAATGTCAGTTACTCGTGAAATGGAAAATAAATAGTATCTGGTACCTTAATGGGTTTACACAGTAGGTTCTGAGTTTGGCTTTGTAAATCAGGAGACTCACAGGTTTCTGCTTGAGGGGACATTCGTCTGAACTGTCTAATGTGTTCTCACTAAGGAATTACATAGTCCAAATGTTCTTTGAATGTGGAGGCTACAATTCCTCAAACTGATTTAAAACTTCTAACTTTGCTTTTAAAGCTCAAACATGTATGCCTTTTGTTTATTTTATTTTCCTTTTCATTGCAATTTTCATTATTTATCTTTAAATTTGTAACTATATTTCTCATGTAAGGCAAAATAACTTAACACGACAAGGAAAATGTACACAGCAGAGGTTATGTTAGAACACAGAGCAGTTGACCGGACATAGAAAGGGAAAGTTACATGTACATGAAGAAATACTAGTATGGAGGTGTTTTTCTGTAGCCGAGAGGACTTGTAGGCAAGTCTCAATCTCACAGGTATATTAAAACTCGGATTATGAAGTATATGTAACAAAAGTTAACTTCATACTAACAATATGTAGACATGCAACTCTAGGAAGAAGAATTCTTATTATGTATTTCAGTATGCTACATTTTAGAATTTTTAAGATATTTTCATTGACTTTACTTCATTTGATCTTCACGACAACCTCATTGAGGATGTAGGACATGAATTATGCTCATTTCGTTGTTGAAGCCAATGAAACCAGAAGGCTTAAGGATCTTGCTGGGGTCACACTCTCCTTAAGTGGCTGAGTCAAAAATGGAGCCCACTTCTCCTGACACAGTCTAATTTTCCTTGTGCTGTAACAATTTGGAATTTTCTTATTACCATGCTAAGACCCAACTACTAGGAAAGCTCCTCGTTTAATGATTTTTCTAAAAAGAACAGCTCACTGATCTCTAGGGAAGATTTTTCTCTTGAGTCTCATTCCCTTTTCCTGGAAGATGGAAATACTATTTCCCCCACTAAGCACATGGAGGAGGTACATCAAAATACTTATAAAGCATGGATCATTGTTGACTCACACCTTATATGGACATTCTAAATTCAACCCCTTCTCACCACTTTAGCTACTGCCACATGTCTAGTGTGCACTCTTGCATCATCTCTTGGCTGATCTCCCTGCTTCCTTTCTTACTAAGCCCCCCTCCCAAATCTGATATCCCCACAGTTGGCAGATCACTCCCTCCCCTGCCCCAAACCTTCTAAGGCTCCTGATCAACTGCAGAATAAAAATTTCCACATGTCCTACAGAATATGCCCCTGGGAACATTTTTGATATATTTGCTACCACTCCTCTCTTACTTACCATATTTATTCCCATTTGCCTCTTCCTGTCCTTGCAATGAGACAAGCATTGACTGCAAGCATTTACCACCACCTGGAACCCTTTCCTTGCAAATGTGTGCCTGGCTGCCTTCCTACTTTTGGTTGGGTCTCATTACAAAAACACCTTTGCAAAGAGGCCTTTGGAGACTATCCTACCTAGCCAAGCTGCACCCAACACACATTATCTCTTTTATCTCTTATGACTGCTTATTATATTAGAACTATTTTTATTCATTTATTTTCTCTCTTCTCTGCTGGAATGTGAGCTCCATGAGTGTAGGGACTTTGTTTGACTAATACATATTTACTCAGTGGGTAAATTTGTTGAAGGAACGAATGACTCATGGGGTAAGGCTATTTAATATGGCTTATCTATCTCTTAGCTAGTTGACATTGGGTCTATTATTTAACTTTTCTTAGCCTCGGTATTCACATCTGTAAAATGGCAATTATAATAGTCTCGGCATCATTATTAGTTTGCTATGAACATTAAGTGAGATCATTCGCATGCATTGCTTCCATGTGCGTGACATATAATAGCCATTCAGAACTTTCTGACAACTATTGACCTTGCTAATCATGGATAGAATCCATAGATAAAAGGCAATTTTGTTGTTCTCAGTGGAACTGTGCCCATCCATTTAGAGCGTTCAATCAATGGCATGAGTGACTCAGCTCTTAATTCAAGCTGCACAGAATCTTAAATCTCAATTTTTTGAATATTGCACAATTGCCTTTCAATAGAAAATGTGACAAAAACATGTTCAGGTTATGTAGGAGGCCTTTGTGTACACTGTCTCTGCTAATACTGTGTCTTCCTTTTCAGAGATTTGGCTAGAGGCTATTGAACCCTTCCTTTCACCAGATTTAACACGTGGTGCCAGGAGGGCCTTGTATCTAATTTTTTTAGTGAAAGGAGGATCACACCCATTGGCTTGAGTGAAGGGCTGAGGCCGGGGCATGCAGCTGGGCATCCAATTTGCTTTCCTAACTTCCGGCCTTATGGACTTTCTTAGAGAAGCCCAGAATCCCTTCACACTTCTGTGACCCAGGCCTGACCCTGGACTGCCCTCTAGCTGCTCAGCTTGGTTGTCCTGCCAACTCACTCTGAGGCTAAGCCGGGATGGCTCCTGACCCTTCCCTGCCTGGGCTTTCCTTCTGATGGAAGAGCTCCTCTCACAGGGGTTTTAGGTACATAGTGGGCAATGGGTGCTCCTTGGGCAATGCTGTAAGTACCAGCTTCATGGCTGAGGGAGTTAACACGGGGAAAATTCTCCAGAAACCTCATCACAGTAACATTTGTGGAAAGTCAAAAAGCATACATGAGAAAGGACCTGAGCTTGAGGGGTTCACAATCCATATAAGAGATAGAATGTGCCTTTAAAAACATATTCAGGTCAGGATAAAAAAGATGAGAAATTTTTGAATGATTTTGATAGAAAGTGCTTCAGGAGACCCAAGGCTAAAGGATTCCTGAAGGAAAAGTCTGAAACACAGGCGGTTCTATTTGACCTACTCCCACTTGAAACCAGTGTTTTCTACAGCTGTGGGAACAATGATGTGCATAAGACTTGTCAGGACTCTAGAGTTCAGCAGAATCCTTTGAGAGGCCTTTAGAAGATGCAGATTCCTGGACCCCGCCCTCGGAACATATTTCATAGATATGAAGTCAGGCTCAAACAGCTGCTGTTACCATTGTCTGCTCCCTCCTCCTTTTTCTTCCTTTTAATATATTTTATTGACATGCAATTAACATAAATTAAATGCACATATCTTGGGATTCAATTCAATGAGTTTTAACAATTGTGTTCATCTATATAACTACTTTCCAAAACAAAATATACAGAATTTTCATCACCACAGAGAGTTAACTCCTTTGTTCCCCTTTTTAGAAAATTCTATTTCCCCTAGTCTCCTCCCCAATTTCTGATTTCTAGCCAAAGATTACCTCCGTCTGTTTGTAGAGAGTATATAATTGGAGCTATATAGTATTTCAGTTTTGTGTCTAGTTTCTTTCATTCAAAATAATTTTAGGGGGATTCACCCATGTTTCTGCATGTATCAACATAATTTTGGAGGAAATTCATTCGTATTGTATCAGTTAGTTTCTTTTTTAAATTGCTCTCTAATATTCCAGTACTTGAGTAAACCACACATAGTTTATTATTGCTTTGGAGGGTATTTAGATTGTTTTCAGTTTTAGACTACTATGAATAAGTCTGCTATAAACATTCTTATAAATTTCTTTTTGTCAACATAAGTTTTTGTTTCTCATGAGTAAATACCTCGGAGAGAAATTCCTAGCTCACAGGATAGATACATGGTTAAATTTATAAGAAACTATTAGACACTTCTCCAAAATTAATGCATCATTTTATACACTTAACAGTAATGCAGGAGAATTCCAATGACTTCATATCATCACCAACATTTGGTGTTCTTAGATTTTTTTTAAAAATATTTAATTTAAAATGCTGAGAACCTTTTCATGTATTTATTGGTCATTTGTAAAATCTTCTTCATTAACATGTCTGTTCAAATCAATTGGACATTTTTAATGATGTTCTTTGTTTTTTTTATCATTCATTATTGTGAGTCCTTTATATATTCTGGATACAAGTTTGTTTTTTGTGTTGTTTCTTTTTTTGTCAGATATATGTGTTACAGATATTTTTATCAGTCTGTGGTTTATTGTTTTTTTAAAGATTTCTTTTCATAAATAGAAATTTAAAATTTTTATTGTTTATTGTCGTGCGGAGCGACCTGCGGGGTCTCTGGTCCCGCTCCCCACATAAGAATGCAGGACATAGTGAGGCCAAAAAGGAACACCCACGGAGCCATAGGTAGGGGAGTCACACCACTATACTCTCGCTGGCGGCTGGGTTGGAGACACAGGAAACAGGAGCCACACAATTCTCAACCCTCACTGCGCCGCTTGCAGACTCAGCCACCATCTTCTTGCTAGCTCCCCCTTCTCCTGCTAGCCTAGCCACGGCAGTTATATTAGTGCCCAATGGCTCACTGGTTACAGCTGACGGCCAACTAGCCACAGCTGATGGCCATTTGATCACAGTCGACGGCCATTTACTATCTGAGCCAGCACCTTTCTATGTGAGGCCGAGAACCTGGAAACTGCTTTCTGGGGCTCTGTCCCCACATTTATCAATTTTATTTTCATGGTTAGTACATTTTGTGGATTGTTTCATGAAAATGTTCTATGAAATTGCAAAGATATTTTCCTATATATATATTTTTAGAAGCTTTGTAGTTTAGGACTCTGACCAATTTGAATGTGACAATGGGGGATGGGGGAATGCATGTGTGTATCAGTATGTGGAATGAGGCAGAAGGTTGTGATTCATTTTTTCCCCATAGATATTTAGTTCTCCCAACAGCATTTGATGGAAGACTTAAATTAGCCTGATACCTTGGTTTTCCGCATTTTTAATAAAGTACTTTTGATGGTTCTGATACAGAGCACTCAAGGGTTATTAAATATATACTGCTATGGAGCAAAAGTGAGTGGACGTTTATTTGGCTTTCCTATGGGAGGAAATTACTAGCTGTGGAACAATAGTATTATCAATAATCACTAGGAGAGACTAACCTTTGTATGAAGCTTTTGCTACTTTATCTTGATTATAATGAACACTTTATACCTGATTTAATCTTTACAACAATCCTATGAAGTATGTATTACCATCTACATATGAAGATACAAAGGCTCAGAGAGTGTAACTCAACTTGTCTAAAGATGTTCTTTAGTAAATATTGATGCCCAAATCCAAACTCTGGTTTTCTGGCTCTAGAGCTGCTCCTTTAACCACTGCATTCTCTGCCTTCTTCCATGGTGTACTAACTTTGATTGAATGCTCATACCTGAATGTAAGGATTCCTTAATACATTTGTCCTCAAACATTTTTTTCTCAGGTCTGTTTTATACTCTTAAAAATTATGGAGGACCTCAAAAAGCTTTTGTTACATGGGAAATATCTATTTACATTTATTGTATTAAACATTAAAACTAAGAAACTTTCAAAATGTTGTTCAATTGATTTAAAAAGGTAACAATAATGAATCCATTGCAGGTTAACGTAAATCACATATTTTAATGAAAAGTATTTTCCAGAAAAAATAATTAGTGAAACAAGTGGCATTGTTTTACATTTTTGCAGATCTCTTTAATATCTGGCTTCATAGAAGATATTTGTACGCTCACAACTGCTTCTCATTCAATGTGAGAGATATGTTCTTTTGTTGAAATATAGTATATGAAGAAAATCTGGCCATACATATATATACGAATATACATATATATATATATGCATATATATATATATATATATACACACACACACACACACATATGTGTGTGTGTGTGTGTGTGTGTGTGTGTGTCTGTATGGAAAAAGGAGAAGTATCTGGAAAAAGGAGCAGTATTTGAACAGCCTCTTCAGTTAATATAGCTATTTTTTGATACTACCTCAAACCCCAACAAATGGTGGTTTCTTGACTATCAAATGCTACTTAAATTTGTTACAATGTGGAATATGGAACCATAGTTCGTGTCAGTGAGCTTTCTGTACTCAGTTTAGGTGAATATTTTACCCATATGTGATTATATAATAGCATGTATTGGTTGTTTCGAAAATATCACTTCGGTGAGTTATACAGATGCTGGTGGGTGTGAAAATGGACCCCGAAAAGCTCCTACTGCAGGGAGTACAACTGACTAACAGCATCTGTGGCTGCCCTTCCGGGGCCACAACAACATTTGTATGAAGGTCATGTTCCCACTGCTGCTCCCAGACAAGGAAGGAGCAAAGTGAAGTATTAATGTAGTCCCATCCCTGTGAGACAGAACTCCTTAATCTGGTGACTTTGGCTCTAGAACTTCACATTAGCTTGGCAGAAACATTCCTGGAGCTGTGCAGCAGTCTGAAACTCTTCCTACCCCAACCACTTTCCTTCCTCTCTCCTTCACAAGTGTCAGATTTCCATTGTGGTCTGAAGGCTGCCTTCTCTGGCTCTTCCCTCCACCTTCCACAAGTATTTCCATCAATAACACTCTTGACTGTCTAATCTCATTTTAGCATCTGCTTTACAGGGGACTAGAACTAATACATAGATCTCTAAATGTTGACGTATTTTATCATAGAATATCAAAACTGACATTCGTGAATATCACCACTGATCTCATCAGGCACGTCTTTAAGTATTGGGAAGCTGTCAAGTACAAAGTGGAAGATAGGAGTGTTCCAAAATTCTAATTTTCACTTGAAATCTTGAATTTTATCATTTGCAGCATGTACTATCAGTTGTTTTTCTTGAAATAGTAGGCTTAGTTTCAATTATGTGAAAATTTCTGCCAAATTCCCAAGTTTGAATAACCATAGTTTCCCTATCAGTGGCTCTTTCTAAGAAAACAAGCTGCTAGTTCAGGTCACAACTCAGACAATCAAACAAGGTCTTTTCCTTGAGAAAAATCAATGGAGTGCAGAATGCATCCGAAGTGCTTTCAATCTAGCTGTGCTATTTCATCATGCATAGTATGACAAGAATGTGTCCTGATGGTCCAGACTTAACAAAAGTTATATATATATATATATATATATATTTTTTTTTTACTAGTTTTTCAAGGAGAGTCCTAAGTGGAAGTGGATTATATTTCCGGCAAGTGTGTGGCAGTGAAGAATCTAATGACTACTAACAGTATTTGTGCTATAGACTTGATTTTTAATCTGACGTCAGTTTTATTAATCATTGTGTTTGTTCTATTAGTGCAAAAGTCAACACGGTGCGAAAGGCAAATGAAGTTTTAGTATTTATATAAAAATAGTTTTATGTCACAGACCCACTAAAAGATCCATGGGATGCCCAGGTGTTCACAGATTGTACTTTGAGAAACAGTTCATGGAAGCATCAAACATTTATTGAGTACTCAGTAACTATAGCACATCTTTCTAGGCCCCAAGGATGCAAAGATGGACAATATGAAGTACCTGCCCTCGAAGGGATCTGGTTTTATAAAAAGGGGACACAAGAAGATTAGAATTAGTAGAGCTGCTATGGAACAGAGACAAAGGATATTTTGGTTCTGTCTTTAAGGGTCAGAGGAGTCTATACCAGGGAGATGATTTGAAGATTGAGAAATGGGTTATCCGAAAAATGAAAGAGGTAGACATGCCAGGCAGAGGAAACAACATCATGCAAATATATAAAGGCATGGCAGAGTGTGGTGTTTATACAACCTTCTGTCTAAAAAACAGTAAAAATAATATTTTTATTTACTTTAAAGATTCTAAAAAGTTTTAGTAATGTATTTTGCTAGAATTTTTTATTTCTGTGTTATTACTCAACTAAGTAGACTTAGATGGCACCTCTCCTTTGTGCCAGGTACAGTGCCAGACACAGCCATACATTCTGACCCCTATATTTTCCCTCCTGGTGGCTACTTCTTAATGTTTTTTTAGCACATTATTTTGGTTTTGGTTTTGTGTCTTAATGGGACAAAAAAAAATAACAATAAGATAATCTGAATATTTCCCTAGCCATTCAAATAGAACTGTGACTGATGTCACCTTTGATGCCTACATTCTCCAGTGGCTCAGATTTGGTTTATTTAATATAAATGAAACCGTGACTCTTGAAATCCAGCCCCTTGTTTTCCCAAACATGCTTATGACTTGCTAAATCATAAAGAAAGTGGATACTTTAGATCAGAACCCTGCAGTGCAAATAAATATGAGTGTGGTGTGTATTGAATGTTTATTTATGTAAACCCACGATTGCTAGGGAGAGTTCACCAAACAATTCCCTGTGATTCAGTTTCCTAACAGCCACCGGGGGGAGGAGTGTGATCTTCTCATTTAGTCTTAATCACTAGCAATCAGGGACATTTGACAACTGGGAAATATCACACAAATTATTAGAAGAGCAATCATAAGATATAATAAAGGACAGAAAGAAATATGGTCTTCCCTGTGTCAGGGATTTATGTATAATGACATAAAATAATTCAAAGATCTTTCTGCATCCCCTCCCAAGCCATCAGCTTTGAAACTGAGATGTCTTTTCAACTAAAATCCTCTTTAAAGAACCACAGGCTCTTGTAGATCAAAATAATGGATTTTAATACCAAGATCCACAGGTTCATTTTTGTATATCTCCTCAATATTTGGTGCCTAGATGGAAGTTGTAGCTCTGCAGTCTCTCTTTACAAACCTGTACATATTTCTAGACCAAGAAGTTTCCAAGTGTTGTGTCACCTTAGCTTTTATGTGAGAGAAGATCAGAAATCATATCCTACGATTTTGGATTTCACCACTTGAATCTCTGCCTTCAGCTGGCAGAAGAAGGAAGAGAGTAGTAGACTCACTTGTGAAGCTTTGGGGGCCAGGCCAGGAGATGGTTAGCTCAATTTTGTTCCTATTCCACTGACTAGATCTAATTTGCAGGACCCAACCTAACTGCAGGAGAGGTTGGGAAATAGGGTCTGGTTGTATGCCCTGGAGGAACAAAGAGTTTGGGGAACACATTGCATTGCCTTGGCCACACTCATCAATTTGTTCTTAGTGATAATTGTCCGCATTATGGCTGGCTTGCACGTAGAAAAACCTCCTATCTGTCCTACTATACTCGTATTCACAATTTTGTCTATTCACTCAAATATTATTGAACATCACTCTGAGCAGGACATCGGGCAAGGCACACAGCATGTAACACTCAGTATGTTACACTCAGTATGTTACGCTCAATATGTAACACCAAGCAGAGCATGTAACACAGAGATGTATGGCCGTCCCTGCCTTCACTCCCTGACCGTCTCCTCCTAGCTAACACATCTACTTTGTCAACAGCTTTCTTCATTCATCCCTAAGCTGTTGATGGTGTAGGAATTGGATGCAAGGGAAAACAAGCACTTCTGATTTAGTATTGCAGAGATGATTCCAGCAGTAAGCATCTTTATCAATTTAACCGTGATAGCCATCTTAGAGATAATCCAGAAGACCATGGGATTTATATTTCATAGTGCTTCATATTTTTAAAAGTGCTTACATATACTGATGAAGAGAACCTGAACTTAGCTGTGACCGTAGACAAATGACTTAAACATTTAAAGTTACTTCTTGATCTATAAAATGGGAATAGTAATACAATCTACCTCTTAGGGTGATTATGAGACTGAAATGAAATGAAATTTGTAAGGTGGTTAGCAGAATACATAACCCACCAGAATAAAAAAAATATATATATTCATTAGTGTTGTTATGTTTATTTGACTTTAAAAACAACCTTGTGGGGTAGATATTGTTTTATTGATGGGGAAAACTATAGTGTAGAGGAGTCAAGTAGCTAGAATGAGTTATACAATTTAGTAATCACAGGGTCAGGATTGATTCCTAGGTTAGCATCCTTTCATTGATCCATGAGTCTTTGCAAGGCCTAACAGGTAGAGAATACTTTTAAGGGCCATTTACGTTCTCCTGTGTCATAAAGAATCTGGGATAATCTCTTTAATAAAAGGGAAAGACAAGTGCTACTTACTCTGGATAACCAGTCATGAGAGTTTTCATAAGCATGGAATTTTAGGTTGCAAGCAGCATATTATGAAAACACCTGCACCTCGCTGCCTTTTTGTAAAGGTTGCCGAAGTTTGCAGATGGTGTGGAAAGAGAAGAGGGGATGTAAGATTTGGAATGCCTAAATTCTAGTATTTGTTCTCCAGGTGGCCAGCTGTATGACTACAGATAAGTCACCTTACCTCTCTCCAGTTTTTCATGTATAAAATAGGCTTCTGAAGCGTAACGTAGTTACTAAGCACACTGCCAGTGTAGCATAAAGCAAATTAACTGATGAGAAAGAAGACAATAAGAGCATAGTATTTTGAAATTAGAAATGAACTCAAGTCACCTGCACATCCAGACTGCTGCATCTAAGTCCCCTTATTTTAGGTTGCTTTGATGGTTGGAGTGTTTAAATTCTTCAGCCTCCCTAGAAAGTAGGAAGGATGAATAGTTTCTGTTGTTATGGTGGAAAATGTGCTTCAGCAAAGCATTGTGTCTATGTTGAGAGTCTGATTATGAGTAGACCAAGATTCATATCCTAGCCTACAGCTAACTCTCTCTGGGTCCCCACAGAAACAGACATGGTGTAGGTAAGGCTGTGAAGAGACTTTTATCCTCTAACCATGTCTTTATGGTCATCATAAAGACCAGGGAATACCATTCTTTTAATTCCCCCAACCCTTTATTAATGTGTCTTTTTAAAAGACAAACAACTCTTACTGGTTCGAAGATTAGGGTGGAAGTGCTGTTATCTTATTAAAACGATAAAGTTACATTTCAATCAAAATGATGCAATTCAGTAAGTGTAGGGAATATGTTAGAAAAATTCACCTTTGTTGGCTGATACAGTTTCCAAGGCGGATAGAGCTTCATTGTTTCATGTTGTCTGTCTCTCCCTCATCAGCAAATGAGGTGGTGGTGTCTGTTTCTCCTTCATCAGCAGATGAAGTAAAGATGTTTCATTTTGTCTGTGTTTCCCTCATCTCATCCCCAGCAGAGGAGATACGAAGTAAAGAAATAACCAAGTTATAGCAGAGTGATGTGACAGGCACGTTGCCAAGCCTTGGATGGTTTCAGGCGGGAACAGTGGACATTGTTTGTCCAAATGAACTAGCCATTCAGCTGGATAAGCAACATCTTTATCATAGTAACTGCTGAACCCTTACAGAACTGGCCAGTCCCTGGGGGGAGTGGGGGGGGTGGGGTGGGGGGAGAGGCAGGAACAAGAAACTTAGCTCAAAAGTACATCTAAAGAGATATATAAGACAGACCTCAGCTGGCAGTGCATTTGTCATTCGTCATCATTCTGGCATTGGCACTGGGAACTTGTACGCAGCTTGTAGTATCAAGAGATGCCCTGACTTCCAGCCGCAGACATAGTGAGATCTCTGATTAGTTCCCAACCTCTCCAGTGTTGCTTCCCCATGGTTTGATGAGCTTTTGGCATCTACTGTAATAGTTGCTGTCCTATAGAATTTATTACTGCTTTTGGATACTCCCTATTAACTTTCTTTGTATATTTAGCCAAGTATTTTTTATAAATAGTAAATATATATATATATATATGTATATATATATATATATATATATATATACACACACACACACACACACACACACTAGAACCTGAAACTTGTGTAGGTGTACTCCTTTGTTTTCCCCACTCATCATTATAGTAAGAGTTCATAGTCTTTTTATTGTGCAAAATTAAGTTGGCAAAAAATTGCTGCTGAATCTAAAGACCTTAAGTAAAAAATAATTGATTAAAAATTCTATTGAATTTGTTTAGAAAATAAAAAGTCAGATGTTTGTCTCATAATTAGCCTTTCAACCAATTTATTTTTACCTATGAAAAAACTGAGGCATGGAGTTTCAAGTCCAAGACTAATTTGTCACAGAGGCGGGGGGTGAGGACCTAGGTTTGTCAGCGCCCTGTTCTCCAACTACATTTGGTACATTTATCTTGAGCTTGATTTGGTTTGAAAAAAACTTCTGTGAAGGATTATATTATTGTCAGAGTATCCATATAGAAACAGTGAATGTTGGAGGATAAAGATAGATTAATAACCAGTTGTTAATAATTTAATTGTAACCTAAATCTCAGTTGCCTAATTTGTAAACTATCTAGAACAGAATACTTGCCTCCCTGGATTGTCATGGGACCTAAATGAGATAGAGTGAAAAGCTGGGACTACTTGGATTCAACAATCATCAGTTCCTTTCCTTCCTAATAACATTAGCTTCCATTAGTTTTACATATTCTGTGTCATAATCTGTGCTTAACCTCTTTCCATGAATCATCTCTTTAATTATTCAAAACATGAGGAAACTGAAGCTTCTGGGAATTATTCTAGTCCCGAGGTCACCAGGTCAGTAAGTGTCAGGCACAATTTTCTAATTTAGATGTCTCTGACACTGGAGACCACAGTCTTGATCACCATGTGTATTTATTTCCTATTGCTACTGTAACAAATGACCGCAGAGTTAGTGGCCTTCAACAGCACAAATTTATTCTTTTACAATTTTGAAGGTCTGAAATCCAGTTTCAGTCAGCTAAAGTCAAGGAGTTAGCAAAGCTGGTTCCTTTTGGAGGCTCTAAGGCAGAATCCATCCTTGCCTCACCCAGCATCTGGAGGCTGCCTGCTTCCCTCACTCGTGGCCCCTTCCTTTGTCCTCAAAGCCAAGGGTGCATCTTGCTTCCATCATCACATCATCTCCTTCTGTGGTCAAATTTCCCTCTACCTCCTTCTTTAAAGATACTTGTGATTACATTTAGGGCCCATACTGATAATTCAGAATAATCTCCTCATCACCACATCCTTTGTTTCATCACATTGCCAAAGTCCCTTTTGTCACAGAAGGTAACATTCCCAAATTCCAGGAATCAGGACCTGGGTATTTATCATGCCATTACCTTATTTTTCTTTCCTTCCCTATAGTAACCAACCTTGAGTATTCTCTCCTAATTGTCATGTCCTTTGGGGTTAAAGTCCATCCTTTGATAGGTTTGTTAAACCAACAAATTTGGCTTGGTGAGAGATGCCAGGATCCACATACTGAGAGAACTGAGATAGGAAGGGAGGGTTCTTGATGTTCTGTAGGGTAAAGGATTTCTGGGCCACATGCAGCCTTGCTCACATTTCCACAGGCTGAGAACACCAGCTTGGTGTTCTCCCTGAAAAAGACAAAATGCATGGCTTTTCCCTGAGCCATGATATAAACCGGCTCAGGTGAATTTAAATATCTGGAGACATGGCCAGGACAGGCTCCAAAGTTTTCTTCTTGTCCTGAAACTTCCTCCCTGATTCTAAGAGCCCTGTTCATATTTATGGAAACCTTTATTAATGGCAGGGAGTGGATCTTAAAGTCCTTTTGTGATTCACTTCAAACATATCATTCTGCAATTTTTCTATTTTCCATCATCTATTCATTTTTCTATTTATTCACAGTTAAACCTAAACACAGAAGTTTCATGAAATTTCTAATTCTTGATTCTAGAGGAGGCAAGGCAAATTACCTACACTGTTTCCTTTAACTATTTCTCATAATTCAATAACCTTACTACTTTGTAGTTTGTAACAAAGTACTACTTTGTACTTTGTTAACTTTTATCATAAGTGGCAATCTGAAGGATTTTTAGAGTTGTTTTTAAACAATAATTAAAACATTGAAAAAAAAATATCTGTGAGCCTGCCATTCCATAAGAGAAATCAGTAAGTTTAGTTCTTCCTCTTGCTTTCCTGGCAATTCAACAAACAATTTTTGACCCATTCCCATTTGTTGATTTCTCAAGACCCATAGTGTTCTCTGTCGATTGCAGACAAAAATGTGATCATTGCCCTCCAGGCAACTTACTAGGAGTAAAATCTTGAACTTACTCTAGCTCATCTCTTTCCAGAAAAGTAGTTGAAAGGAACAATATTTGTGGAGGGATTCCACAAAGTAATTTACTTTATGTATTCCTTATTACTTTACAATCAGTCCTCAGATTAAACAGTTTATTAGAGGGGGTTGCATAAATGAACTCGATCTTTTGTCCCTCTGCAAAATTACTTGAACTGCATTGTGCTTTGATCTTAGATCACTGGCCTCCACTGAAGGACAGTGTAAGAAACAGCCCAGGGAGAGTAGTCCAGGCCAAAGGTCAGTATTAGAATCTAGTGGAACAGGACATTTGTTCCTTTTCCTTCAGCCTCAGGGTTAATCAGGAACATGGATTCCTGATTTCTCCCAGTTTGACGACTCAACCCTCAACTTTGAAGGCATTGTCTTTCAAGATCTCTTTGGGCCATAGAATGACAAAATTCTACTTTTGTTCGCCAGAACAGAGCAGTGTGTGTTCTTACAGGTGGTCCTAGCTTATTTATCCCATATGCAATCTTTACATCCGTCGACTCTGTTAGGTTGCCAGGATGGATTCTTGAATTCCTTTTTCTGATTTCTTAAGGTCTCCTGGCACTGTCTTTGTCCATTTGGCTTAGCTGGTTTGGCTTTTAACACATCTCTCGGTATGATTGGATTCATCTGGTTAGCATCAAGTGGGCTTGCGACCCTTGAAATGGTGACCTGTACCTGGTGATCATGCTCAGTTTCATTTGTTTATAGTTTTGTGTCAGTGGATTCAAGAAGTTATTGGCTTTCTCTGGGCCTTTCCTCTTTATTTTTATTTTTCCTGAATTTGCATTGTCTCTTTGAGAAAACTGCATGTGATTCAGAATATAGAGATAGAGTCCGTAGTTAGTTACTGATTTTGATGGATGATTTGGGGACTCTCCCCATTTTCCTATTGATCATGGCCTGTGTACCTCAGGCAACTATGAAGGTTAGTGCTTGTATAGCTATTGCTAGAGTGCAGGGCTTTATAAGGGGGGCTTTACTAAGAGTGATATAAAATTTTGTATAGAGATGAAAAAATAACTTCCCCCAAAAAACCTACAAAGCGTGAGGTAGTTTTGACTGGGAAAAAAAAAAAAAAAGCTCATCAAGGGAGATGCCAAGGAGTTGAAGACTTGTTATTCCAGAGAATAGTAGTCACACATTATGGTCCAGATCCCTTGAGAAAAAGACAAGATGGAGGTGATCTATGGACAGCTTGCATCTCAGTAAGGTTTCAAAGTCCGAAGGTATATACTTCACGAAGTTGATTAGAATCTACCTCTTCATCACTGGCTTCATTCCTTTCATTCTATGAGCAATAGATACATCTGAAGAGAAGACAGGGGAATGTTCTGCATTCTTTCCCAATTCTTTTGAGTTCTATGATCTTATTAAATTCATGATAGAAATATATTTCAGCTTGCTGTAGTTAAGGCTATGAATCATGATGGCCACAACTATGTGATGAGGATACTCTTTAAATTCTTTGAAGATATGATTATTTGAATAAAGTCCATCCACATTTAATATCATGGCACTACAGCAACAACAGAACAAAGAGCATCACTATTCTTTAATGGCAGTTTGAGGGTAAATTTTCTGGGAGGCATGTATTATCATTTGTTCAGTTTGTTAATAAGCTTTTTGTCTTCTTTTGGGGAAACATAGACAAAAGAATGGAGAGCTAGAAAAGAAGGAAATGTCTGAATGATGTGGGTCAACAAGATGCTGACTTACAATTTTGTACTTTAATAAAACTCTTTCAAACTGCGTTTTAAATTTATAACATCGCTGTTCATTTTTAGTAAAAAGCAACCGATAATCTGAAAGTTTCTGTCAATGATGGCCAGAGACTTAGATTCCTGATTTTAGAAGATGTACTTAAAGAAAAGCAAACTTGAGGAAAAGAAAATATGAGAAAGGTTAAAGGAATTGTGATAAGGTAGTTTGATAGAGACCAGGTTGTAAGAGATGCTGCTAGAAGACAGGAAAGCTATGGGGTATTGAAGAACAGAGAAATAGGAGAATCAGGTGGGGGCACATTAAGTGTGGAATACAATGGGCTTTATGTTTTCCGTTCAAGAATAGCTAGAAGATCTTAAGTTTTCCTAAGAGTGAGAAGTTTCTTAAAAGGCTTAGGTATAATTACTAGTAATTACTGATTTTTTCCTTTTTAAAGATGTTCCATCCTAGCCTTGATTTCCCACCTCTTTGCTAATAGACTGTGATCCAGCTGTAGGACATGAAATGGGAAAGATGGTACTTTTAAATCTAGAAACAGTGTAGAGCAGTGGTTAGGAGCAGAGCTTTTGGTGTCAGAGAGTCCTGCCTCTTCCACTTCCCTTGGAATATTTGCTGAAGCTTTCTGAGACTGTTTCTTCATCTGTAAAATCAGTTTTAATAATACTTGCCTCACAGTATATCTTAAAGGTGTGTTCTAAGGATTAAATGACAAAATGTGCAAGTTGCCTGACATCTAATAAGTGTTCAAAATACTGTAGTTGCTCCCGTTTTTATTGTTGTTGTTTCTAAGCATTTAAGTGAAATCATTATTCTGTGGACTGAGTGGTATGTGGTGGCACATTGAAGGTGTTAAATGAATGTCAAACAATGATTACAAGTGGAATGGATGAACAAAAGGTCCAGAGGAAAAGTGTGACTCAGGGGCCAACTTTTCCAGAATGCTGACCAGACAGAAGTACAATTTTGGCTGCAGCAAGCAAAGCAAATATACCCAAGATCAGAGCCCTTCATCAGGTACATGGAGCCAAAGCTCTGGGAAATCTCCAGCCCAGGTTATCTGAATCATCCCAGATTTTTGAGATGCCAGCAGTGAGAGCTGGTGCTTTTCAAATCAGGAAATGTGAATCAGAAAAAGGATGTGATCCTTGCAGAGAACACCCTCCTTTGGATGATAATTTATGGTGCTTGTTTTGAACAGGAAGAAGCATGGTACCTGCTCACGGATGACAATACACCTGAAGCTATGAGAGGGAATAGTTCTGGGTGGGTAGGCAGAAGCTCCTGGAATAGTTTTATTTTGTCCCTGATGTGCTAGAAAATCATTGGCAAGACATATAAACTCTCCTGAACTCTTGGAGCCTCAGTTTCCCCTTCTGAGAAAAAGGATTGGACGAGATGACCTTTGAAGTTTCTTTCAACTTCTTGTCAGCTTAACTAGTCTGTATCATTTCTTTCGATGTAGTTGTCTACAGTCTATTTAGTCCATTAGACTATGATTAGTCAACGTATTAGTCTCTGTGATTACACATTTGCAGTTTACAAATTTTTCATGAGAGTTATACCTTGTTAATGGTAAATAAAGTGTATTTCCTTTTTTTTTTTTTTTGCATTTTTTATTGGTTGGTCCACATGTTAAGAGTATGAATACAAGACTCAGTTTTCCAAATTAACTGATTATGGGCTAGTGAGTCAACAGAATTCAAAAAGTTAGCATACAGGGTTAAAACTTACAATCTCATTCACATTTATGTAATGAATATTTTTCAAGAAGGTAGATAATTATGGTGAATGAGGCAAAATGAAAATATGTGCATATAGCAGTCTCCAGACAGCTGGAGAAAGTTTAAAATTTTAAAACCAGAGGATATAATGATTAATTAATTTTGTCCCAAGCTGTTTACTAAGAAAATAGGATCCTTTTTTTCTTTAATGAACAAAGTTTTTGTTATTTTAAAATTATGAGCTGGGTAAATATTTAAAGTAGAAATTCATGTACACTCATTCCCTGACTTGCTCTCAGACAAAGTTGAAGATAGACGGTGGGCTTTGATCTGGTTTATGGGGATTTTCTGAGGTTGATCTTACTTATAGTCCCTTTTCCCCACACCGAACTGCTAAATAATATTACTGACTACTTTTTATTTTGACATGCCTTTCACAAACTCTGGAGAACATCTCTAAGGGAGATATTTTCAATTCTTTACATTTCATTTATTTCTCCTTGAAAGAATCACAGATTTCCAAGAACTTGTGAGAGTTGTAATCCATATCTTCCTCAGCATCAGATGTAAGACTTGATTTTTTTTTTTCAATTTTCATATGGGAAAAACCATGTTTATAGGCAGCCTGTCTTGGGTCACTCATAAAGCCAGTGGCACAGTGGTAGCCAAGGTGCCTCTTAGAGCAGCAGAAAAACATCCAGGTGGAAAGACATATTTTTGTTTTTTACTTATCACACAGATAGTTCACGCGGTCTTAAGAAATAGAGCACATTGAAGAGATAATCTATTGTTCAGATTTTCTTTGGTCATGTACAATATACAGTACTAAGAAAAAAAAAAAGATCTATGGTCCCGTTTCCCTTGTCCCTCCAATTTCTCCAGACTGTGGAATGCTGGGATTCATACTGTGAAGGCTCTGAAAATCAATTATTGTCAGATTCTGTTTTCAGGGCTGCCAGACAATATTTTGGCTCAACTTCAGTCCATTTGGAACACAGCTGTTAAGTTGTTGACAAAAACTAAGGAAATATGAACATGTTCCACCCTTTTAAAAAAAAAAAAAACATTTGCTGGCAACAAACCCAACGGATTTGAAATTTTCTTATTGGAGAGCAAGTTAGCACTGCTCTCTGGCATCCTTTTAGGCTGAACTGGTCGTCCCTGTGTTCCAACACACATGGCACCCTTCATTCACCACTTGGGATATTTACATTTTATTTTTGATCATAAAGTTGAGCTTTAAATTATTGTATTAAAAACTGTCCCATAACTTTAATTTTTTCTGGGATTTAATATCTCTGGTCTCACCACTGTCCAGGTGCATTTTTTTTTAAAAGACTACTATGACAAGTTAGTAATAATTTACTTTTAAAGGATTAGTAGTTATATTACTTTGCATACTTTTCATTGCAAGTAATAAGAAATCCTATTCAATTAAACAATAAGTAGTATGCAACCATTTATATAAGAAACTAGGGGGAATTATAATTATATATATATATATATATCTACATACATATATAATATGTATATATTTGTTTATATTAAAATAAAGCCAATGAAAAGACAAACAATACTTTTTTAAAAAAGTTTACCTATTTTAAAAGAGAGAGAGAACAGGTTAGTGGGGACAGGAAGATAAATGACTTCCTTGAATATATCTTATTTGTAGTTTTGTCTTTGGAATTATGTAAATATCCACTTAATAACAAAACAAAATGAAATAAATATAAATTTCCAAAACATAAAATAAAAAGATAATACATGAATTTATCCATATACTAGTAATCAGTGGTTCCCAATAGAACTTTCTGTGATGATAAAAATGTGGTACATGTGCACTGAAAACTTGAAATGTGGCTAGAGTTACTGAGAAACAATTTTAAATTATATTTAACTTGAATTGTACTTTTAATAGTCTCATGTGACTAATAGCTTCCATTACTAGATAGCTCAGAAACAAAATAATCCCACAAAGAGGAAGCACTGCAAGTGATTTGAAAAATGCAGTAATTTGGTTGTATATTCCTAGTGAGGTAATACTCTACAGCCGAAAGAACTTAAAAATAATATTAAACTGTTGTCAGTAATAGCATTTTTATAGTAATGTTGGTGTTATTCTGAATCTGTCAGGTGTATATTGTGAATTAATCAATTGTGTAACTACATCAGTGTCTTTGAAAACTCAAATTTGGGGCACAATTGGAAGGAGATGCAGGCTGAAGGTTGATAAGTTTAAGTTAATAGATGTTGAAGCATCTGTATGAACTCATGATGTATGTTTTCTTTGGAAATGTTTCCCAACTCTCTCCACCAAAAAGGTATAGAAACAATGACAAACTCAGGAGCAATAACATCTCTATGGCTCAGATTATGGTTTCCAAATGCTTTTTCCACTAGAAGGAACCAGGACTCCTTGGCAATATAGGTGATTCAGAGTTTGGGGCAGGAAATTCTTAAGATGAATTTGAAACATCTTGCTATCATAAAAAACAAGGATTCTTTCAAACACTGGTAGAATTATATCAAAAGACTCAGACTATTTGAAAAACGTCCCTTTACCAGAAATGGAAATAATTTGTGTACCACTATGGATAACAACTGCAATGGATTGAAAAATTTCTAATATGTACCTGATTAATTTATTATAACACTGTCGTGCAGGAGACCCTGCTTGCTGCGCCATGTGTCATGTGGGGCGGCCTGCGGGGTCTCCTGTCCCGCTCCCCATCTAAGAACGCAGGACATGGTGAGGCCAAAAAGGAACACCCACGGAGCCATAGGTAGGGGAGTCACACGACTATACTCTCGCTGGCGGCTGGGTTGGAGACACAGGAAACAGGAGCAACACAATTCTCAACCCTCACTGTGTCACTTGCAGACTCAGCCACCATCTTCTTGCTAGCCCCCATTTCCTGCTAGCCTAGCCACGGCAGTTATATTCATGGCTAATGGCTCACTGGTTACAGCTGATGGCCAACTAGCCACAGCTGCTGGCCATTTGATCACAGTCGATGGCCATTTACTACCTGAGCCAGCATCTTTCTATGTGAGGCCGAGAGCCTGGAAACTGCTTTTTGGGGCTCTGTCCCACAGCTTGTTTGCTGGTGAAAATGTGAAAAACCATATATAAAGTTCTCTCCAAAAATAAAAACAAAGAACAAATTAAAAAACCCCACAAACCTGAGTCTGATCTAGCTTTAACTACCAATTTACAGAAATTACAAGAAACAAAAGACCTGACAAAGGACCCCATGGGTGTGCAATTAATGAAGTCAGACTATGCAATACCACAGCAAGGATCAGCACACTAGGTCAATTTGGAGACTGGTTGAAATACACATATTGTAAATAACCTTTAAGAAAATCAGAAAAACCTAAATACTGCTTGGATATTGATGGTTTAAAGAAATTTCTAAGTTTTTAAAAAAAGATTTTTAGCTATGATATTGCAGTTATAGTTTAAAAGCCTATATCTTTTAGCTATATATTCTGAAATTACAGAAGAAATATAATGTCTAGGATTTGCTTCAAAATAATCCAGGAAGTAGGAAGTGGATGGGTATAGAGATGAAACAAAATTGGCCATTAAGTGATATTTGTTGAGCATAGAGATGGATAGTTTGGGTTAATTATACTATTTTCTATACTTTTGTGTATGTTTGAAAATTTCTATGGTAAAATTTTTCCTTTTTGTTTTTTAATTAAAGTTTATTGGGGTGACAATGGTTAGTAAAGTTACATAGGTTTCAAGTATACAATTCTGTAATACATCATCTATATATCACATTGTTCACTCAGAGACATAGACAATAGTTTAGTGGTTACCAGAGGGTAAGAGGAGAGAAGGGTGCTAGATGAGGGTAAAGGGGATCAAATATATGGTGATGGAAGGAGAACTGACTCTGGGTGGTGAAAACATTTTTTCAGTGCCTCTTTTCATGGAACTTGCATTCCAATGGAGAAGAAAGTAAGGTAACTAAATATATATCTAAAGTTAGATAGTAAAAAAGGTTTAGTAGATAAAACAGCAAGATTGTGAGGGAAAAAGGATATGAAGTGTTGACAAAGGCTATTGAAATTTTTGAGAGGGTGGCTTGGACTGTATGGTACATAAACCACATATCCCATCCCTAAGTCTGGGGATGGAGTCAGCTTCCTGAGCAGCACATGGGAAAACTGAGCAGCAAGAAACAAGCATGGTCTCTGGAACTCAGCTTCCTGGGTCCAAATCCCTATTTTACTACTTAATAGCCAGTTCCTTAGCCTCTCTGTGCTTCAGTTTCCTCATGTTGTACAACTCTTTGATAAATGTTAAAATAATATACAGACATTGGGAATTAATGGTAAAGTCTTTTTTTAAAAATCAACAAGCTTCTTATCAATACAGTAAGTGACTTTTCAATAGTCTAAGACAGTGGTTTTCAAACTTGAATATGCACCAGAATCACCTAGACTGCTTGTTAAAATACATAATACTGGGCCCTACGTCCCACGCACCCATTTTTTTTTTTAGGGTAATGCAACTGGATTTATTTAACCACAAAGAAATTAATAATCTCTTGACTTTGTAAGTGCATTTATTAAGAGGCGGGAAGAGAGACAAATAGGTCAAGAGAAAGATATCTCTATCGTACACTGAATAGGTGAAGTATTTTAAATGAATTTATCTTTAATGGGGTACAGATGAAAATTTTGAGTTAAAAACTTAACACTTAAAAATCAGAGGGAAAAATATTTTATGGTGTTTCTTTAAGAATTGTCAAATTAATTTATTTATTATTTTTTTATTTATTTTTTATTTTTTTATTTTTTTATTTTTTTAATTTATTGGGGTGACAATTGTGTGATGGAAGGGGAGCTGACTCTGGGTGGTGAACACACAGTTTGATTTATAGATGATATGATACAGAATTGCACACCACCCACCCATTTTTAATAGAATAAGTCTGGTGTTGGCGTGACTACATGTCTAACAGGTTCCCAAGTGATGATGATTGTGGTCTGGAGATGTTATTTTGAGACACATTACACAAAAAAATTCCTTTATTCTACTGCTGTCCATTTCAAAGGAAGAAAAAAAAACATACATGAATTTTTTTAAAAGTTTTTTTGAAGAAATAATTTGCTAATCCTAACTTTGTGTAATAGAGGACACAACATTCTTGGTTTTACCCCAACTTTAGAGAGTTTGAGTTTTCTTCTCTTGGTTTTTATGGCTGAATGAAAGGAAACTGTGCTTATAGGGTAAAAATGACATACCAGCTGCAGATTATTTTTCCCATTCTTTTTTTTTTTTTTAAATAAAAAAATTCAACGTAGCCAGACAATTTCTCACCTACTCATCTCCATCTAAAACAAGACACCATCTGTTATGTATCCACTTAATCAGTACTGTGACAAATTGGAGCACACTCAGGCCTCTGATACCATATACCACTCACCAGGAGTTTCTGACTAGACTTTTGGAAGGTCTTGATCAGAGGCTGAGGGGACAGCTGGCCATTATACCACAGCTGGATACAATCAGAGAAGATGTCCCCATGGACTCCTACCACATAAGCCGGGTCAAATAGCCTGGCTAGAATGACATTTGAAAAATGAGTTATCTGGGGTCTGGGATGATTCTAAGTTTGATTTACTCATCAAGAAGGTTAAGTTATCTTTGAAAGCAAGTCTCTTTTCTCTTTGTGTCCAGCAGGCATGAAGTAGGGATGTTGAAAGTTTTCTGTATGTTCCCAGTCTGTGCCTGGGCTATCACTAGGGTGCTGGCTCACAGACAAAATGCCTCTGTGCATGGAATGGAAGTTCTCATTTCTTTTCCTGCTGATCTGTGGTGACCTGTAGACTGAAGCCAGAAAATCCACACCACTTCAGAACTCCCCTCCAGTAGCTACAAAGGTTTCTCGTCTCTTTGCTTGCTAACAACCCATTTGAGTTCCAGAGCAGAGAAAGCAGGTGGCATTTGAAATGAGAAGGAAAAAAAAATCAGCCAGAGAAAAGGAAATAGATAACAAGCAATGTTATAAGAAGGGAAAAAGTGGAGTTGGAATTTGGAGACTACAGTCAGGGGCAATGAAGTTAGCAACTGAAGTTTCAAGAAACATTGTAAGTGATTTTTGTTTTTAATACAGGGTAGAAGGGATGAAAATGAACATAAAGATACGAAACAGTAAACGCTATGCAGATGACAACTGTAGCATTAAAAGGAATTTTGAAGGTCCATGATATATTTTGTGTCTTCAATTATTTAGCCATTAAAAAGTGAAAATTGCATATATAATTTAAAACAGTGCCATAAAAAGATATTCCACAATTTCCTTAGTAATCCACATGTAATATTGGGAGAAGAGGAAAAAATACTTAGTTTTCTAATGAATACATGGAACAAAATAAGCCTGTAGGAATATATTTCTAAAATGTAAAAGAAAAATTGTTTATTTAAGGAACATGTAGGAGATAAGAAGTATTTAAAATGTTCTTTGCTTTTTGCCTTGTTCTTTCTACTTTCTTTGAGCAAATATTTATGAGAACCTGCTGTGTGCCAGGTGCTCTTTCAAGGAAATGGGGACTCAGCAATGAAGAAAAAAAGACAAAAATCGCCACTATCAACTTGCAGTAGGTAAGAGAATACCTTGAAAATTTGGTTGTAATGCAGATTCTTGGGCCCAAACCCAAGATTCCGATCCAGTAAATTTGTGAAAGGGCCTGACGATGGATACTGTTACATACTATAAACTTAGGTGATTCTGATACAAAGAAATATTCCCCACAGGAATCTCACTCACTCTTAGGGCATCAACTGTTTCTCAGCGAGTACTGAGTCTGTCTCGACTCTCAGCTCCAGGGCTCCAGACCTATTTAAACTGTCTCCTGGACTTTTACTCCCTGGCCTTCGGAAGTCAAATGCTACACGTAAGAAAAAAAAAAAAAGGAAGAATAAATTACCTCTAAGTACACACCTACACCTATTCCTACATTTCCATTTCAATAAACAGCATCTACCTCTAGGTACCAAAGAATGAATGGGAAGTTCATCCTAAAATCACCCCCTTCTTCCTTCTACAAATCTCCTCACCATGCTTTAGGAACTACCTCCTTAATATTTTGTACATTCATCACTATCTCTTCTGCTTTAGCAGAAGCCTCATTAACCACCACATTGCCTATTTGCAGAGTTTTCTAACTCTTCTCAGAATCTGTCCTTCCAATCTATCCTCCATGCTGTTTTCAGTGTGATCATTCTAAAATGAAAAACCAATCATGTAACTTTCCTGTTGATAGTTCCTTAATTGCTTAAAATTGCCCACTGAACAAAATCCAAGTTTTTTAAAAGGATAAATTAATTCATGACGTGGTGGCCTCTCCAGCATTTTCTTCTTATTATACCTCCTCCCACCTCCCAACACCCTATAATACAACCATTAAATCAATCATAGTTGCCAATCTGTGATGTATTTGCTGTTGCTCCTCCATATGCCTAGAATAGCCTTTTCATAATCACATCCACTTGATGAAGGCCTACTCATCATTCAACACACGCTTCACTATAAAATTTCGTGAGCACCCCTGTGTACCTTCCCAATCCCCAGAGAACTGACTTCTTTTTTTGTGGCCTATATTACTATATGCTTTCAATAGAGCATGTGTAACCCCCTAGGACATATATTTCTTCATTATGAGTCTCACTTGGGTGTGTATGCAAGCCTCTTGAGGACTTGAAACTTGTTTTGCTCTGTATGGGAAATTTTATCACAGTGTATGCCCAGTCTTGAATGAATGAATGAATGAAAATAATGACTCATTAAGAAATATAACTGAAAGTTTTGTGATGTATGAATTTTTAATATTCTGTAAACTATTTTTATTTGCTTGTTCTGTCATATCAAATCTGAATCAAAATTACAACATAGTGCTTTCTTTAGTTAGATAATACTGAAGGTAAGTCTGTACCTTTATCATTAACAGTTAAATTTCAAATTGAGTTCTATAGTGGATCCTTGGTCTAGTATCAAAAGAGGTGTGACAATTAAGTTCGAGAGCTTGTTACAACAATGTTTCTAACCTATTTTGATATCAGAGGGATTATTCATTATAAATGTGTACCAACTGGACAAACAGTTAACCAAGTTTACTATTTGGAAGTGCTGAAAAAACTGCGTTAGAAACTTAGACGACCTGAACTTTTCACCAACAATTCATGGTTCTTGCATCACGACAATGCACCAGCTCATACGGTACTGTCTGTGAAGGAGTTTTTAGCCAGTAAACGTATCTGTATTGGAACACCCTCCCTACTCACCTCATCTAGCCCCCAGTGACTTCTTTCTTTACCCAAAGATAAAGGAAATATTAAAAGAAAGACATTTAGATGACATTCAGGACATCAAGGGTAATATGACGACAGCTCTGATGGCCATTCCAGAAAAAGAGTTCCAAAATTGCTTTGAAGGACGGACTAGACACTGGCATCAGTGCATAGCTTCTCAAGGGGAGTACTTGGAAGGTGACTGTAGTGATATTCAGCAATGAGATATGCAGCAATTTTTCTAGGATGAGTTCGTGAACTTAATTGTCAGACCTCGTAGATCTTAGATTTTCATTCTTGGGCAGAAAAAGATTCTTTAAGCTCCCAAGCTTCCTCCTTGCATATAAATTTTGACTTACAGTGGTTTAAAGCTTTGTTTATATCTAAGGAAAGAAACTGATTACTAACCATATTTTATAATAGTAGAGGAATGATTCACATATATTGATTTTATCTAAACTATTTTCACAACATCTGGATTACGAGGAAATATGCTTTTTTTTTCTCTCCAGGAACAGACCCAATTACTTTCTCAGCATGCCTGAGTAGGTCAGCTATTGCTCTTTATATCTCAGATATTATTTTTTAACCCAATACCAAATGAGACTTATTATAGAATATTCCAAGTCCTGTGACTTGCTCAGTGAATGCTGGAGTGAATCCACCATGGATCTTGTTCATGAACTAGTAGGGAGACAGTAGTATGGTGTTTATTTCTTGCCATGATTTCTGTTTTTAAATAAGTGGTCCTTGCTTATTCAGTCCCCTGATGTACTTTGAGTTGTTTTTCAATCAGTAGTAATAGGTTCATAATTTTCTATCTGCGCTCAACCGAGCTTCCCTGAGGCTAATGTGCGGTGTTTGGCAGATGATGACATCCCCACATTTCTGGAGCCCCTTATATTTACAATGCACTTTGCCACGTATAATCATCCTTATTTGATTCCTGGCAGTTTTATGAGGCTAGAGTGAAATTTACTGGCCAGTAAATACTAGCAGACTCTTGTGTGTGCCCTTGTAAGGATCACTTCCTAACAAACTGGAGTAAGTGACACCCTTTTATCCCCTGACCAAATAAATTTCCAGAACAGCATGCAGGAGAATGTTTAGAAGAGGAAGAATATGGATTATTTTCCTATGTTCCTTTTCTCATACATATTACTTTCTTGTGGCTGAAAAATAACAATAAGAGAAGCAAAGCTTTATCTTCAGGTAAAAGGGTCTTTGAATAAATCTAGACATTCCAGATGTTTAAATGCACATTTAGAGAAGTAGATAGAAAAAAATCATTTCAAACAGAACTGTTTGCCCCTGATTTATTCCTCAAAATAATTCTCACACTAAAAAATAAATAAATAAATAAATAGATCTTGACAATTACCTGAATAACAAGAGAAATCTGCCTGTGGTTAATTGTCAGTGGAGAGAAATATAATGGTGTAAATAGCACTTTAAAAAGATATTTGTCTTTTCTGTACCTCAAGGTTCAATTACGTTTCTTGATTTTTGAAGCACTGATCTTGAGTTGTTTAAATTCAAGGACCTCATCTGTATAGAGCTGGGAATTGCCAAGATATTAATACCTGCATTTTTATGACACATTCTAAAGTCAATAGGAAAGAGGTTTCTGAATAAAAGACTTAAAATTACCTTATGAATTATTAATTACAGGGCATATTACCTTTGAATTATAAAAGCCCAGAAAAATGGAAAGGAGAATTGAAAAACATCAATCTCAGGTTCTTTAAAAATGTAATACCAATCATCGGAGCAGTGTACAAATCTTTTATTAAAGATAAAAAGGAGGTGATGCATTTTTTTTTATTAACTGGAGGATATGTTCAATTCACATGATTAAAAATCTTATTACTAACTCAAGTCAGGAAAGTGATTTATTACAAACAGAATGGGAAGCATTCGGTTGTCCATAGCAGCGTTTATCAGGAGTAGAACTATCAGTATGTATCTATTTCAGCATGCTTAATATTTTTTAAAGGTGGCTTTGCCATCTGTTTGAAGAATAAAGATATTTTTCTAAAGTTGGCAAGCTACCTTAGAGTGAAAACATTAGCTGTTTTTCATTTAGCTTAAAGTTTTAGAAGTAAAGATTCTATCTGTGCTCTAATGAAGGTACAATTTTCCATAGAAAGGAAAAAAAAAACGAATCACAGAGCCTATTATGGTTTCTGTTCTCAGTATTTTTTAAAAAGTTTCTATTTTTTAAACATTTTTTACAAGAGAACAACTTTTTTTTTGAAATGAACGATAATGTCATGTGTATTTGTTATTTGCAATGGCAAAGAGAGATTATTATTGTCTTTCAGATACATTGATTCCTGTGATTATCACTTTGTTTTTAAGAATAATCGTTATGATTGCTTTTGAATGATTTCAAACTCCCTCAGGTCTTAATTCAATGTCTAAGATGTTACATTTAGAAAGCAATCCCTTGTTATTAGCCTAATCTTTTAGTACTGAAGCTTATTTGTTCTTATCTATAATAGAATAAAATATCCCTCCAAATGTCTTTGTTTATTACATAATATGCAAATTATGTAATAATAAATGAGGGTCAATGCTGTCAGGATGTCCCTCATGGACTTTTAGGGGAACCTGGAAGGTGGGTGTGATTTGGCTTGATGGGGTGCAGCACTTAGTATATGGAAGATAGCACTGTTTTCCAATCCATGAACACAAAATGTCTCTCCATTTCTTTGCGTCTTCTGCAGTTTCTTTTAAAAATATCTTATAGTTTTCAGTATATAGGTCTTTCACATCCTTGGTTAAATTTGTTCCTAGGAGATAAATGTCCATCAGATATCCTACAAAGTCTTTACAACATTATTGGTTATATTCCCCAAACTGTCTTTCGTGTCCCTGGGGATATTTTGTGGTTACCGATTGTGCTTTCTAATCCCCTCACCTTCTCCCTCATTAGGGAGACCATTTCATGAATGGTGTATGTACATGGCCACTGCACTGTACACCTGAAGCTGAAGCTGAATAATAATGAATGTCAACTATAATTTAATATATACATATATAGTCACAAGATGTGGAGTACAGCATAACGAATAGAGTCAGTGGAACTGTAACAGCTATATATGATGTCTGAGTGGTAGTAGATTGGGGGAGGATGTTACTACTTTGTGAGGGGTATGAATGTCTAACTATTACATTGTTTCATACACCTGAAACTACTACTAAAAAAAAAAGTTTATTTCTAGTTATTTTATTCTTTTTGTTGCAGTTGCAAAAGGAGTTTGTTTTTTTTAAAAAATTTATTTTTCTGAGATTTCATCATTAGTATATAGCAATGCAATGGACTTTTGTATGTTGATTTTGTAGCCGGCAACTTTACGAACAATGGAATACTATTCTGCTGTAAGAAAGATGAAATAATACCATTTGTGACAACATAGATGGATCTTGACATTATTACGCTAAGTGAAATAAATCAGACAGAAAAAGTCGAGAACCATATGATTTCGCTGATATGTGGGATATAAAACTGAAAATAACAAAGGGACAAGACAAACAAATAAAGAAACAAAAACTCATAGACACAGACAATAGTTTAGTGGTTACCCGAAGGTAAAGGGGAAAGGAGGTGGTAGATGAGGGTAAAGGGGATCGAATATATGGTGATGGAAGGAGAACTGACTCTGGGTGGTGAACACACAATGTGAGACATAGATGATGTATTACAGAATTGTACACCTGAAACCTATGTAACTTTACTAACTATTGTCACCCCAATAAACTTTAATTTGAAGAAAAAAAGAAAAAGAAAATGGCACTGTTTCCTTAACACACTCAGCTGAGAATAAGCTTGGTGTGTTGGGAAGGTAGTGAGAAAATGGCATGGGGAGAAATGGTGAGGAAACAGCTTTGGTTGTTCACCAAGACCTTAAAGAGATGAGTTTGTGTTACGTGGCCAGAACCAGTTATGGAAGATACATGATTAGACTGAAGTGATGGGAAGCCTGTGGAAGTTTTAAAACAAAGGAGTGGTAGGAACAGCAAATGAAGAGATGTTTATTGAACTGGGACATTTGAGTCAAGGAGACCAGTCAGTAAGCCAGAAGAAATGACTGTACAGGTAATAGTAGGTGATGAGGCCGATGGCAGTAGGAACTGAAAAGTTATATTGGTAAAAAAAATCTTGAAAGAAACATTTACTAGATAACTCTGATTTTCATGTCATTTGCTTACAGTTTGTTTTAAATAATTCAATGTTTTCTAAGACTGGGAATTCTTCATTGTTTTCTTCATATCACAGTCCTTTGTCATTGTCATTACTAGGTCATTCTTAGTTTCAGGTGGTTATGCCAGTGCCACAGACCTTAGAAAGCATGCATCATTCTCTAGAGCTTTTCTCCTCATGTATTCCTTTATGCAGAATCAGTCATCAAAGTCTTTGAGAGCTTCTGTTCTTCCAGCAGAGATAAATTAACTCTTCCCGTTCAGGCTAGGGACAGCTGAGAGTGCATCTATGTGTCCATTTAGAAGTGGTGCCTTCGGGAATTGCTTATTTTAACTAACTCTAGGGGCACCTTGATTTCAAGGCTGCTTTGGAATCTGGGCTTTTAACTGTAAATCTTAAGCAATAACTACTGTGCTATATAGGTTGCCGGTATCATAATGGACGAGAGAGACTGAGAACTCACCAATATTTTTCTCCCTCATTTAAAAAGGAATTTTTACTTAAGAATGGTTGCCATAGATATGCTCACATTATGTAGATTCTTGGCAATGGTATGTGTGTATAGCTTCTCTAACTTATATAGTGCTTTCTGAAAAAGAAAGATCTTGAAAGTCTCATGTCCATCTATCTATATTTATACATTTGTGAATATATCTGTATATATATATACGTATATATATACATATATACATGTGTATATATACATATACACACACACACACACACACACACACACACACACATATATATATATATATATATATATTTGTTGTTTTTTTTTTAAAGAAAAAAACTGCTTCAACTGTAAAATGCCTATTATAAAGCATTGTATTTCTTCAGGCTATTTCATCCCTTTGAGCATTTGAGTTTAGACAAATGCCTTTTCCTTGCTACTTTTTTTTTTCAAGCTGGCACATTCTTGTTCAATGAAAACAAGGAGCAAGGGATTATTCTAGCCATTGAAATAGAAATGGTGTGTGAATCTGACAGCTGGAGTTTGGGTATGAGATATTACAATTCTTACTGTAGGGAAAGGAGATAAAATGAGGGTTTGAATTTCATAGCATTAGGGGCTACCTAGACAGCAACTGTTAGGTATGAAATCCCTGCTGAACATTAGAAAACGGTGGGGGTTAGGAATGCCGAAACCCAAAGAGCTGGAGGTGGGAGTGGGGGAAACGCATTGCTTTATTTGAAGTGATTTCCCCCCCTTTTCTAACTTATGGCAGTTGCTGTGTGGGTATAGAACTGCAATTCATAAATTCTCTTCACTTGCATCGACTAAAAATACCTGTGACCTTAGAGTTTAATTTTAAAGGACCTGAAAAATATCCATAGATTACATGGGATGGTACATATTTTGAAATTGCTGAAATTGTTAATAACAGTTCAGTGGGGTTGGTTCTACATTTCAAGAAGGGATATTGATGTACTCTTTCAATTCCTCAAATACAAGTTGTTATCCCTCACTTCTGTGATTTCAGAGCAATATGAAATGTAGAAATGTAAAAAACGATTAAGACCCTTCCCCGACTACCCCATCTCTCTTTCCCCAAAGTAACCATTGTAAACAGTCGTGTGTGTGTTTTGATGTAATGGTTCTTGTGATAAACTCCCACACATATCTCCAAAATTACTAGTCTAAATCAGTGGTTCTCAAACTTTTTGATAACAGAACCCTATTAAAAATTATGGAGGACACCCAAAGAGTGTTTATGTATGAGATATCTACCAATATTTATCATATTAGAAATTAAAACTAAAAATAATTTTAAATGTTTATTTATGAATTTGTTTAAAACGAATGGTAATAAATTCATTACATAATAACGTAACACATTATGGTAAATATTCTAAACCAAAAAAAGTTAGAATTTTCCTTAAATGGTAATTCTCTAGATTTCCTTCTCTTACTAAAAATTGCATGATTCTTTTAAATTATTGAGGCTTATTTTGTGGCTAATTATATGGTATATCCTGGAGAATATTCTGTGTGGGCACTTAAAAGAATACGTATTTTGCTGCTGTTGGGTAGAACGTCTCTCCTATGCTATCAATGTCTATTAAGTCTAGTTGGTTTATAGTGTTGTTCTAGACTTCTATTTCCTTGTTGATCATCCCTAGTGTTTCCAAACATTATTAAAAGTGGAGTCATGAAGCTTCCCACTGTCATGTTGCATTGTCTATTTCTCCTCTCAGTTCTGTCAATTTCACTTCCTGTATTTTGGAGCTCTGTTATTAAGTGTATATGCTTTTTAAATTGTTATTTCTTCTTGACAGAATGACTCTTTCATCACTATAAAATATCCTTTTTTGTATTTACTAACATTTTCCCCCTTTCAAGTCTGTTTTACCTGATATTAATATAACCACTCCAGCTCTTTTAGGCACTATTTGCATGGTGTATCATTTTCTATCGTTTTACTTTTGACCCACTTGTGTCATTGAATCAAATGTGTTTGTAGTAGACAGTCTGCAGTTATCCCTCAGGTGAGGTCATGACCCACTCTCTCACTTCATTAGAACTTCTAAGCAAATGTCATTTCTTCATCCCTGCCAGATCCCCAGTGCCTAGAATAGTGACTGATACAAGGCAGTGACTCAGTGTATAGTTTTGAATAACAGTTAACCTATCTAGAAAATGTTAAATATTATGGATTAATGTTAAACAGAGTACAAAATATTCTGTTGCAAGTTTCAGAAATTACACACTCCTATAACTAAGTGTTAATAATCGACCACTTGTCAAGTTTTGGTGAGTTTTAAAGAATGGTATCCAGAAAATAATTTCCAGAATGGCAAAGTAAGGACTTCCAAAAAAACTACACTTCCATAAAACAATGAGAACGTTCGCACAAATTGTGGGAAAATTAAATTTTTCAGAACTCTGGAAATTAACCATAGGTGTGCTACAATCTGAGGATGATTCATTCAGTAAAAATAGATGACTCTTGGTAAGAATAGAGAGCTTGATGGTGTTTTAAATCGACCCATTTCAATCTTCCTCTCCCCAGACCTATGGTAGCATTGAAAACCAGAGCAGAAGTCCTGAGGTAGAACCCTCCTTGGTATGTTTAAAGAACAGGAAGGAGGCTTGCATTGAGGGAATGGAGTACTCCGAAGTGAGAGGAAAAGTTCAATGAGACCGGAATTCAAGCTAGCGCCAGATTGTATAGGGTCTGTGGGTCCTGGTAACTTTGAATTTTATTCTGAGAATGATGGGAAATGATTAGAAGCTATTGAGTAGACAACTAACAACCTGATGTGTCAACGGGATTTCTCTGATCTATGATCCCTTTTGAGTGGTTCACAATGTTCTGCTTTATCATTTTCTCATCTTTTTTTTTCCTGCAGAAAGTTTGTTTGTTTGTTTGCTTGTTTTTGCATATTAAGATATCAGGAGTTGCCAAGGAAGGATCTAATCTAAATAGCTAGGAACTCCACACCTGTGTGGAACCTGAAAGGATTTTAGTTAAGGAAGACTTCACTGTGCTTCTCATATTCGATAAAGAAAATTCTCTTTAAAAAAAACAAACGCTAAAAACAAGCCACAGTATTCGACTATCTTATAGAATGGAAATAATTATTTACCAAGTAGCAGTTTAATTTCTATAAAACAGGAAGAAGACCACTTCTCTCTCCTTCTGGCATTTATACTTAATGATAAAGAGAAGGAACCCGTCCTAAAATATTTTTTGGTAATCAAAAATGTTATACCAATGCTCTTTTAGCTATCATAAAAATTATCTTTATCCTTTTGTTAAAATAAAGAATGGAAAAAATATTTTGTCTTTAGCTTCAAACCTCCCATTCGAGAGTAAACAAACTTGAAGAACCGGAGTTGAACAAGACTATGAAGAACTTGGTAAAGAGGCAACCTAACGTTATTCCTTAATGAATGGTGTCAAGTATTCCATCTACATATCCCAACCTAGGATTATTCCATCAGCAGTTTGTTGAATGTTTCTAGTTAACTTCTGGAAATATCCAACATTTATCTAACCTATAACTATTACCTGTTTTCAGTAAAGAGTTTTGGAGTGATGCCATTGCTATTTCTGGTAAGGCTACATTTCGTGGTAGCCCTGGATCTCATATTTGAATACAATGATATCAGAGAGCACAGATTAATTTGCTTTACATATTCAGAGCTAGTTTTTGGAGAAAATGCTATGCAAATTTATGTAAATTGGAATACATGTTTATGTAAAACAACATGTGATTATGCATCCCTAAATTTACAAGAAAAAATTCTGCTAGTCTTCTCTTAAAGTAGAGAAAATACAAATATACTCACAATCCCAGTTTGGACTAGGATTCTTGCTAGAATGGTTTGTCTGGCATGTGGAAAGGCTCTCATGTGCCATGGCATTGGTTTAAGGATTCTGTGTTTCCTTTGCTGAAACATGGTTTTCAGCTTGAGTTTCAGAGGATCTTGCCAATTTTATCTCCCCTTCTCTGCTTTCCTTTATTTCTGTGATGAAAGATCTTGATTTCCACTAAGTAATTCAAAACGGTTTCGTGGGTTGTTACTCATTTTATAAATAAACATACATTGGTCGAGGCCACTGCATTTGCCTTTTTGTAATGAACTGTCATAAAGAGAATGGCACATCCCAGCTTTCAGAGCCACTCCCTCTGCTCTTTTTCTTTTTGTAATGCATAGGAATAGCATTGCTTCGTCCTCTTTGGCTAGGGTGACCACATATATAATATTTTGCCTGAACAAATACACCTTTGAGAATAAACAGGGTGCAAGTATTAATTTTGCCAGTTTTAAGGTTTAAACCAGGACTATTCCAGGAAAACCGAGACATGCGTTTACCCTAACTTTGGCTAATTCTAAATATATTTTTCTCCCTTTGGCAAATTTATGTGACTGCTCCATCGTATGGGCAATCGTAATTTTTTGATCTTCAAACCTTACAATTTTTATCATCAGCTGTTCTCTAGAATTCTCAGACAAGCATGTTATCTTTACCAATCAATTGTTTTAACTATTCATTGTCAAATCCCTTGTTCCAAATGATAATTTTGCACTGTTGTTTGGCTTAGTGAAGAGGTGGAAATTCTTCTATTGGGTTTTATGTTGCTGTTTCTGAGAGAGAGAGAGAGAGAGAGAGAGAGAGAGAAATAGAGACATGAGCGCCCATCCTTAAGCAACCTCAGGCATTGTTTCTTCTCTTCACAAATTCTGTCAGTTGCTTTTTTTTTTTTTCCCCATGTCTGCCTGTTGCCAACCTGAGAAAACTTGTATCTTCCAGGAAAGGCTTAAGGCTGTGATAGGCAAAAAGCACTGAATGTTGCAATAACTAAATGGTGTGCTATTTTACTTGCTAGAGGTGATTCCATTCTACCAAATTTGAAGGTAACTAGAATGAGATATCTTGAAAAATAGGAGGAAGATCATGTGAAATTTTTGGAAGGGAACACCCTGGCAACCCAGGGGCATAGGTGACAGAAAATTGAATAAATTTCTACAAATTTCTTTTTTAGTTATCTTTAAGTTGTTTTCCACTGGTGATCAAGTATGATAGGAAAAAAATTATTTTTTATAAGATCTTACGTGGAAGAGAGAGCAGAGTTGAGGCGGTTCTGCATCTTTGAGAGCATGTGACAGGGTGGTAGAAGGAAAGCTAGTCTGCTAGTTAGGAGACTGTGATTTCACAATTTACTCAATAGTTTTGAGGCTTGCATTTTTGCTAATATCAAATGGGGGGGTGATAATGTTCTTCAGATGATGCACTCAAATTTTGGAGGAGAAAGTGAGACATTGAAGGTTGAAATATGTTACGCGTTACATTAAGGTAAATAATATAATGCTATTGCTACGTATCTAAATAGTAGGAATTAAATAAAAGTTAATTGAATAATTATTAAAAGATCAAGTGAAAGTATCAATGTGCAATTCCAATTTCTACCCCTTATTTTAGCAGGTAGGCATTTTTTTAATCCCCAATCTTCTAAAATGCATTGTTTAAATGATCAAGGCAAATTAATCAAATTAATTAATACAAGCAACTTCCGCTTAGCTAGTTAGTCATGGTATTACGTGGCCTCATATCCTTTTTATAGTAAGACAAAGTATGACTAAATGAATACATAAAAATCATGGTTTTTGAAGGATAGCCTCATGCATGAATCAATAGTTATATCCACATGAATCTAGACCAATGTATTAAAATTGAATAAATATTGAAACATCCAGATTGCTTAAATTTTTCACAATGTGTTATTCAGAACCGGAGTTTGAATTCCTGAAATGTTTATGTTGATCACAAGTTAAATATAATACCTAAAACCCAGTAGATGGTCACAAAATAGCCATCACTTAATATTCCAAGTAACTTAATTGATTGCCCTTAATCGCTATATGTAATTTTACTTTGATCTATAACATCTGTATACACACACACATATATACAGGGGGTGCCAAAAAATGTATGCACATTTTAAGAAAGGAAAACTGTATTGAAATTGTAATACTCAATATATACCATTAATAAAAGATTAATACAAGTCATTTGTGACTTCTATAATTACAAGAGGTGCTCAAAGTGGTTAACATCAGCATCCAGACACTTCTGATGACGGCGAGCTACTGCTTGAGCAATGTCGACCAAAGTGTCCATTTACATACATTTTTTTTGAAACCCCTGGTATGTGCTATAGCTCCACGACGCTTGTGTTCCATTAATTGTGAAGTTCAGCTTATCTGTACATCACAGTTTTAGAAGACTTTCTAGATATCATTCCCCATATTGAGGAATTAAGGTCAATTTTATTCTAACCCTACTATTCATTCCTTCTTTGTTTTGGATTTATTGTAAAGGAAACTGCATAAAGGGCAAAAGTTGCGTGGAAAAAGAAAAGCAAAACACTGCTTTAGCAATTGCTGAAGTGATTTACATACTCCCCTTACTGGACCGTACCTGCTGCCATCTCCCTCTTCAGCTGGTTCGAGGACATGGCTTTCTGGTAAATTTAAAAGACTATAGTTTGGGTTGAAAAAAAAAAAGGCAAACAAACAAACAAAAATAACAAAAAATAATAGAGACTCTTTCTTGTCCCCAGTTTTGGAATTCTTATATTCAAGAATGCCTGCAGAGGGATAGAAACCTGTGATCGGACTCTCTTGAGTACATTTATTCACCAGCTTCATGGTGGACAAGAGGGAAGAAAACAGTTTTCTTGCCCCTACAACTGTCCATTTGTTTGTGTTTACTGAGCCAGACACAGGAATCAAAAGACAGGAGGAACATGAATTATTGCCATTAAGGCACAGTAACCTTACATCCTATAAGATGTAGCCCAAACAATGTCTCAGGTGCCAACCAATAAGATTACCAAATCCTCCTGGGGGGTGGGCAGTGATAGATGAGAACAGAAGGGCAGGAGACCTCTGGATCTTGTTGGAGAGTAGGAGAGAATTCCCCCACGCTACTTTTCTTTAGTTCTTCTGGCTGAACTTGTTCTAAAATAATAAAGTTGACACAATACTACATTAACAGGAGGGGGAAAAACAATTTAATACGTGCGCATGGGAGAATCACAATATGATGCTCAGGTCATAAATTGAGGCTCAAAGAGTGATTGAACTAGGCACTTTTTATACTTTTTAGACAAAGAAACAATGCATTTGTGAGAAATTGGTAGGACAAAGGAAGTTAGTGTTCATTAGAAAGGAATCTAAGTAAGTTTGCGTATTCGTTCGTGAGGAATCTAAACAAGGTTTGGGCTTGGGTAGTAAATTAGGAAATGTGTTACAAGGTTTGTTTTTACACAGTTTTTCAAGTTTGGATTTTATCTCTTGTGACACAGTTGTCTCTCAGTCCTTCATGAGTGGAGCAGGCACCTATCCTGGAGATGTATTTCCTGTTTTTAGGGGGACAGAGGGGAGTTCTTCTTGCTCTTGCTGTTGCTCAGGTGACTTTAGTTCAAAATAATCAGTATCCCATTGTGGAATATCTTGGGGCTCCATAACAGAAAAGGAAGTTGTAGTTACTTCTACTTTACTTATTATTTGTTTTATCATACTGGTAGGTTTAAAGGATAATGTTGATCTGTGTTAGTTGCTCTTCTAGGTAACTAATAGCCTTCGGAAATTCTGTTGTAGCATGTAAGCAATGCCACTGATGTAGGTTCTTGAGAGTGTGATGAGCTTGAACTCTTCACCCCACAATCAATATATTTAAGAAAATTCAGCCCACTGTTTACATCCTTGAGAGAAGAGAGATGTCCAGACAAGAACAGCTGCTCTGTTTTCTCATCATCTCCTAATCTTTTTCGTATCTTCTTCTAGTACAAGGTACCAAGTAAATGGTATACATTGAGTCATCAAGTATATTAGGCATTTGAGCCATTGTTAATTGTCAAACAAGTTATAGGATTGGAGAGACACATCGAATTCTAATGGTGAGCTTGACCTCTTATATGCCTCCCTTGACTTTATCACATGTGCGTATACACACACACACACACACACACACACACCACCACCACCACCACAACAACAAAGGAAGTGCTTTCTGTAGAAGGCTGTTTTTCTTTTATGTAGTGTGACTTGTAAATGCTTGTGATATTGTCCCATGTAAATTGTCCAATCTTATAGAAATTCTCTACTACTCAATAAACATAGCCTAGAAGAACAGTTAATAATTTACAAAAGTTAATAACTAGTAAAGATTGATATTGTATAAGTAGTCCAGTGGTAACCTATGTTTGAATCTCTAACATATAGTCTATTAAACATTCAAAGTCTAAAACCAAGTAGATTTATAATCTTGATTGGACCATTGTGAAAACTAACACGTGTTGAGTATTCATTAACTGCCAATTACATGCTAAACATTTTGAAAGCCTTGTTTCACTTAATTCTCACATCAGCCCTAGGATAAAGCTGGCATTATCATCTCAGTTTTACATCGAAGAAGGCTAGAGAATTTAAATATTTACTTTTACGGGGCAGAAGTTCATTTGAATCCAAAGCTAAGCTCTTAACAATTCATTATTCTGTTTCTCCATTGTCAATTTTTTTGGTGTCTTATATTATGTTTTTGTTTTGTATCCTCATCATAGATATATAAACCTGGTTATTATGAGGTGCTGTTATCTATTTTGTAGATTGGTCAGCTGATTAGATCTTTAAAAAGTGGCTTCCATTTGTTTTCATATAATTTTCGTGTGTGTGTGTGTGTGTGTGAGTTTGTGTGTATCTCAATTTACTCATACATTTCATCTCAAGATCTATTGTTAAGAAACAATGGACAGTGCTGAATGATATAAACATTACAATGTTAAATTCTAAGAGAGAACATAATGTTTAACAGTTGCCAGGCACAATGGGACAGTCTTCATCTCTCCCAATTTATGAAAGTAATGCCATTTATTGTTCGACTGTGCCAAATGTGCCAACTATTTCAGATGGCTTTGAGTACTCATTTGATAAATGCGTTACTGAAACAGTCATTAAGTTCTCCCACTCCTGAAGCAACCAAATATTTATTTCTCGAGATGAAACAGAGTCATCTGAATGTTGCCCGAATCAGTATCTGAGAGGGAAGAGAAAGGTCACTCATGAATGGAGTTAAGTTCTGACTACTTTGCAAAAAAGGAAGCAAGTCAAACTGTAAGTCATGCATTGCTGATTTAACGTGTGGGAACAAGAAAGACAGGAAGAAGCTCAGAGTGCTGGAGAAAGCTATGTGCCTGCCAGTGTCATAAAATTCTCTTTGTAATTCAAGAAAAAAAGTCAGACCATTGGAAATGATCCAAATTTGGCTGCAATAACTTTCTATTCATACATTATAAAAGGCTATCGGTGGCTCTTTTTACATTTGAATGATTTTGTAGTAACAGTTTCCCTTCAGGAATTATAAATTGATCACCACCTGAACTAAACAATTAGCCTACCTCTTCACTTCCGGACTCTTCTACTCTCTGTGGTGGATAACCCGAATGTAAGGGAGTCTGGCCTGGAAGGAAGAAGAAAAGATTGCCAAGGCAGCCGTCCTTGGCATGTAACCGGTTACCCACCCCCTTCCTAATTCCTTGGCCACCGAGGCAACACGCTGATGCTTACCCTTCCTCTACTTCAGTCCTCTCTTGCTGTCCACTGCTGAACTTATTTTTAAACAGATTTCACAAATGCATAATGATGAAGGGAGAACTGAAGTCCAACATAAGGTAGGAGTTTATCGGTGTCCTTAGAAAAGGCCTGAGTGTCAGAGAACCATTCTTGTACAGTAACATCGGAGACGGACAGAGTCATATCACAGGAGTATAATGCTGGGTCCTCAGAAAATTGATTCATAATACTCCTAGCTGTGACAAGAACTCACTGTAATTTCCATGTTTCGTCTCCTTCTTTGTGCTTATTCACTCTGTGACTCTGGAATAGGCCAAGACCTTAAGTACTTGGCTTTGCTCAAACTGTGCCTTCTCATGGCAGCTATCCAAGTGTCTCACGTTGGCCATGACCCCTACCTATTTTAGTCTAGAAACTACTGCTGTTAACGTATTCTTGCTCTTTGAACAGTTTGATCCCCTACTCTACTCTTATTTTGTTTTTGTTTGTTTGTTTGTTTTAGTATCTTTTAGTGCAGAAAGCTTCTACCTGTACTATTATATCACCACACAGCTATGACAGAACATTGATTATACTTCTAGAATTCCTAGAGAATAGTTTTCACCTTAAATTTTTAACAAATTTTAATGAAATCGCTCTAAAAATGAGGAAGAATAACTGAGTGCTTATTTTAAAATTAGGCAATAATGATTTTGTTTTCTTTTGTTATTGTTTTTCATATGGTGAGAAAGCAGGAAGAAATGGGTTTTTGTTTACCTATTACTCATACTTGTCTTCATTGATCTACCATGTTTCTATTTTAGGCACTATGTTTAAATAAGATATTTTATCTTTTTTTAAATATGGAATAATTTCTTGACTATCAATGTGATTAAAACATTAGAATTAAGAGAAAATAAATAGTGTCTAAGTTATGGTCATTTTCAAGAAGGGTTGATAAACTAGAAACACATTAGGAGATTAATTAAATATATTTTGGCCCAACCATATATTAGAACATAAGGTGTTATCAATGTGCTTTAAGAGTAAGACTCCAGAGGGATTATGACAAAGCAACTTTTTATTTTTTGTCTGTGTAAAATGAAATCCAAGGGTGACCCGTGAGTTTTATAGTCATGTTCTGATAATAAAAAGTCTTTAGTTACTCTTAGTTTGAATCTAATTTTAATAATTGGAATGACGATTTCCACAATCAAAATCTGAACTACCTTTAAAGATCCTTCCCTTCTCCTGCTAAGTTTAGAGACTTTTGGCAGGAAATAGGTGTGGCCAGCTCTCTCCTTTCCCTATTTTCTCTTCTCCTCCTTCCATCTCTTTAGCTCAGACTTCTCAAACCCTTCCAGGAGAGTGGAGAAGAGAGGAGTAAGGAGCAGAGAAGTTGTTACTTTACAAGTATTTTTATCACGTAGCATTGACGTATTATGGGATTAGTGGATATTCAAAACAGTCTCTTTTTTAGGAATTTGATGCTCTTTGGATGTTGAACATGGGAATCTCTGGGTAGTGTAGTTCTCTGACATGGGCACAGCACCACCGCCCAAATTCCTGCCCCTGATGGTATATCCGAAGCCTCTTATTGCTGAGAATCCTTCATGAGATCTCCAGCCCAGTTCCCTTCTGCAGTGTCTGCTTGAGCCAGAGAGGACCTGTGCATCCTTGCCATACTAAATAGAGGAGCATAGTTACTCTTTTCATGTCCTGCCACAAACTTCTGCAGTTAGTCTTAGGTGGGGTTCAAACACCAGTCCCCATGCCCATTCATGTTCCAGGAAATACACATCAAAAGCTACAAGGTCTTTTGAAGGCTCTCACACTTCTTGAAATAGAAGGGAAGCACTTCTTTCCTTTACCAGGGAAGTAACCTAGAACTGAGTAACTTTCTCCAGTGAAATATTCTCTTCTGGACTCTTTAACCTAATTCTTTTTATATCCTTATATAAAGTCCATATTAATCTCTGAGTAGAGTTGATGGATAATTTATAGTTTTCCTCTGGGGAAAAAATATTTTCTATGTTTCCCAAGATTTCTGCAATAAAATGCCTATCTTTAAATGTTTCAAGATAAAGATTAATTGCCATGGGTGCTGCATATTTTAAACATGCACCTGCAAAAGGGCAGATAATAGCAGTTCCTCATTACAAAATATGTGATAATTTTACCCATTCATCCAACAAAATTATAATTTTGTAGTGCTTTTTTGGGGGGAAAGTTTTTATCTGATCCCAACTTGGCATGTTATTTGATCAATGAAGTGTTATTATTAGTAATTGAAAAATAAATGAGATTTATCTGTTTTATGGCAAAATGAAAGACATTCTGGTTGAAATTTCCCCTTTGCAAATGACTGATCTCACCAAAGTTTAAAGTATTTAAAGCTTCCAATTCTATTTTCCTTTGGTTAATGGAGGGGTAACTCTAGCAATGACTTTATGAGTTCTGAGGATTGCATTTGGGTGGTATGATATTATGAACGTTGGCATAAGAACTTTGCAAAACATTAAGAAGACATTGAATTGATAAGTAAAAGTGAGAACTGCCTTTTGAGAAATGCATGAGAGGAAAGTGTCTGGAATGTATAATTGCAGAGTTGGACGGGGCTGTGCAAGGATGAGTAACCGATTGCCGAATTGCTTTCAGTCTCTTTCCCTTTTAGGGGCCTGTGTTATCTTAAGAATATGACAGTTGACAGCTAGGATAAAAACAGGTCATCATTCCAAATGATTTCACAATCACCCATGTAACCATAATTCTTTATATGGAAAAAAAATTAAAAAGCTTATGTTGGCAAATTCAAAGGGAACACAGGCATTTAAAAATAAAATGTTCATCATATAGAGAGGACTCTAAAGAGCAATATGAAGAAATCGCTGATGATTTTCCTGTATTCTTGCATACAGAGTTCTAAGACTACTGCCAAAATGTATAATTTAGTTAACAAGGAAATTTAAATCTAATATGTGGTTTATATTTGTCAGTACAGTAAATCACGAAGCTATGCAAAATTTATCATGGTTGTTGTTGGAATTTGCACATACCAAACATAATACCACTAAATTCTTTCCTTTAACCCTTTTTTGCTTATATACTTGGCCAGTGGTTCTCAAACTGTGAACTTTGGACCAGCGTCATTATCACTTGCAAGCCTCTTAAAATTGTAAATTCTGGAGTCCTGCTGGAGTCCCCAGTCCTGCTGAATTAGTAACTCTTGGAATAAAACCCAGAAATCTGTGTTTTAACATGCTTCCTAGGTGAGTCTGATGAATACTAAATTTGAGAACCATCGAACTAGAAGAAACAGAGTTTAATATACCTATTGTAATTCGGTCTGTCTTGGTTAAAGGCTATGTCTGAAATTAAGTGAATTGTAGCTTCATTATATTTTGATGGATTAACCCAATACACGGATTTCCTTGCCATGGAGTTGGATGAAATTTATGGAAGATAAAAACAAATATGAATTAATTATGCATCAGAGCAGGTATTAGTAGATTCATATATTGTATAATTCAGAGTTCAAAGAAACTACCTTAACTTTAAGTCTGACCAATGTTCATCCATAGTAATAGATGCTGATATTCACTTCAAAGATAGACTCCTTTGAGAAATTTTTTGATGGAGCTGGGTATATTTTATACATTAAAGAACTTTGGGTTAGAAAACTATGAAGGGATGAGTTGGTGTATTGAGTTTATGATCACAACATGAGAATGAGACATCATTACAGTTCAATACTAAAAAGAGTAGAGAAAAATGTCTAGAACTTATCTTCTGCAGGGTCTCTTTCTATTTCTGGGGCAGGGCACTGATTCTGGCCAGTAACTGAATTCTGAGGAATGAAGGGACACATGGAGATTGTGACCATTCCATATTGCAATATGATTCATGTGTTGTAATGTGTCTCAACATAAATTCCAAACATAGCATTAAACATCAGAGGAAGGAGAAAAAAGGGAACTGAAATAATATAAAATAGGAAGTATGAAAGAATACAAAGTTCCTTATGTGAAGTGTGCAACACTCTGATTGTTCTGCGACAGTGTAAAAAATCACCAATTCCTGGAGAAAACACACCATGAAAGGTCATATTCCCCCGCCATCTTTTTCTTTCTGCTCCATGACTTGCGGTGTTCGGATGTTTATATGAAATGCATAGTACCTGAGAGATGTATAGTACCTTACCTATGGCTGATTTAGCTGCTTGGGAGAATGAAGGTGCTTCACATCCGTGGGAAGGATCAAGGTCGTCTCTAGGCCCTTGGCCCCCATGCGCTAAAGATAAGAGAGATGCATGTTTTCAGGGTGGTTCTGTTGGGTCCACTCCACATCCCACAGCCTATAGTGGGGCTACTCAGCAAAGTAGAACACTGCAAAATGGTCACACTGGTCAAATCCAAGGGAATCTCGTAACAGTCTCCCTCTTCCCCAATGTCACCAGGGGTGAAGACAAGGAAATGGAACACAGGACAAGGAATACTGAGAATTTTCTACGATTCCCAATGGTCCTGGAGGGGTGTTACGGCTGTGCGTGGGGGAATTCTAGGTTTTGTCCACAGGACTATACCACTATATGGCAGACCCTTTCCAATTTATTTGTTCAACTTTAAAAGATCTTGGATTGCAAGAGGAGGTCATGTTTTAGCAGTGAACAGGAGAGAGGTAGGCAGCATAGAAACTCTGCGTACAAGATAGTCTGGAGAATGCAGGGAAGTATAAAGTTTATTTGCAAGGGGAAAGTTCAGAATGGGGTGAACAAACCAACCTTGGAGATTATATACCTAACAATTTATAGCAAAATGCAAAAAACTGGATGAGGTAGCAATGACATTTTTAATCCAGAGTTATCTAAATTCAGAAATTTAAAACTATGCTCTGGTCTGCAGAAGCTGGTAAATGTATTCAGTCCCCAGATAACTTAGTGAATTTGACCACCTGTACAAATAGTGGATTTTCTTCAGTGTGTCCAAAAATTGCTGCTTGGCACGGTTATTCTGTGGAGCCAAGAGGAAAAAAAAAACCTCTTTTATAATTATTTTTTACTTTCCCACATAGAATCAATTTGTGAATTACATAAATCACAGGATATAATTCCACTGTTTCAGCCAGACACTTTCCCATCTGACCAAGACAATTGCAAATATGCTAAACTTGCTTTAATGAAAAGTCATTCTTTACATAGCTTACATCGACATAAGATGACAAGTCACTCACCAGATAAAGGGTTCTTTGTCTGAATCAAACAATAAGCCAGCTCTTCCACAAAAAATGCCATTCTATTCTGAACTGAATGCATTTTCAACTAATGCTGTATTCAGCACCAAAACCAAAGGAGGCCCATCTGCTGGGAAGTCCAAAAGCCCATTGTGTGGTGTGTCAGTCCAGTCGCTCATGAAAATGGTCACTCTAAACTGTTTGCAGTTTAAAAGTGCATGCTGAGAATTATGTTAACCTCTATTGACTGACTTCTGTTAAACGCACCATTAAGAATCCAATTTACCCTGGCTTCTTCTAAAATGTTCTCAGGGCATCCTGGTAGGTACATTATGATGGTCAATTGTCATAGGCTAAAAGTCAGTACCTCATTAGCTCAAACACACCAAGCATTTGTTTCCAATCTTAATAGGAGCTCTCTTGCCCTGGGATTATGGGGGCATGGGTGAAATATAAATTTATATGATGATTTGAGGGGTGTCAAGCTGAGCCCAGGAGTAAATGCTGATTGAACAAGGCTGAGAGAGTCCCTAGATGGTAAACTCTGACATCATTCTTCATAAGCCTGCTTAGAGTAAAAATTGACAGAGATTGGAACCTGAAAGTCAAGTCAAAATGAGATGATGAATTAGGTCAATTATTACATAGTGCATATACAAATCACATTAATGCTTAAAAAAGATAGCACATGTTTAATTATGATTACTAACACACGTTATTTTCTATGATTACTGACACACATTTATTTTCTTTTGTCCTTTAATTCATTGCAGGATTGCTAATAAAGTTATCCATTCACTGGTTAACTAACTTAATTTTCTTGTTTTTAAATAAATGTTTCTTTAACATATTATTAAATAAAATATTCTAAAAGGATCTTTATTTAATATTTTCAGTTCCTTTTCCTAACCTTTTCAATGATTATAGCAATGGGATAAAATTATACCGCCTAATATTATTCATTAAGCTAATTTTAGTTAATTTATTTTTTAAAAAAGACATACTTTTTATCTTTTAAAAAGGCCAAATAAATCTACATAAACCGAAGTAAGTTGTGGTAACTTATCATATCCTATGAATTCAAAATTTCAATTGAACTAGTGAATATAACCTGAAGTAAATATATTGATCAGATCTGTTTTCCTCATGAGTAACTTGAGCCACTGTTAAAACTCTCCTTCCGATTTTATTGCTTTCTTCCCAAAACAATTGGAAAAGTGTTGATCACCCGTTAGATCAACCTTCACATCCCAAAGTACTTCTCTTTCTTAGGGGCAACCAAAATTTATTTGGAAATTTCTGATAGGCACCATTTGGCAAATTTTTAGTCATTTTGGTTCCCTTGTTAGCTAGAATTCAAACTAAAGTCTTAGGGAAAACATTACTTTTGAAGTACAAAACTTTGGATTTTAATTCTGGCTCTTATTGGCTTTTACTTTCAACAAGGCATTAAGGAAACTATAGTGTCTCTAGCTGAGTTTTGGGAAAATAACAATCAATACTACTATCAATAATAATATTGTTCTAATGTGAAAATATCTGTGTCCAGTAAAGAGCAATTCAATTTAGTAGTGTTTACGGAACACTCATTATTTGTAAAACTTGCAGCTGGGTGGGCAAATACACCTAAGATGAATGTTGCTTGCCATTCAGAGCTCACCATGCAAATATGGGGGCTGAACTCCGTCATGGGTTCTGTTCTTTGGAAACTGGTTGCATTCTGTGGCACCCTGAAATGCACATCAGGTGTCTTGGTCTTCTGTGAGAACACTAACCAATCAGGAAGGAATAAGGAAATCTCTGGAAGAAAAAAGAATATATCACTTGTTATAGATTTCATTATACATGTAATGAAACAATTCCTGGTTTGAGTACTGAAGCATATAAGGGAAACATCTGATAAGGTTATGAAAACAAATATATCAGGTTTCAAATTTACTGTCTCTTAACCCCACATCTATAATTCTTTGTCGGCTCTGTGATCATGGAGGTAGACGTTGTAAATATTTCTCCTTTGTCTGCTGGCATGATATTAAACCTTGTCAGTTGGAGGGGTGGGTGGGTCCCTGGAGGAGGGAGGGATTTTTTTCCCTTCCTGGTTCCAGAGTTCCTTGCTCGTCAGTTTCCTGCAGCATACAACTTTCTCCAATGTTCTGGTCCTGCATAGTGCATTTACACTAGTGCTCGTCTCCTGCCAGGTGTGGCTTTCTCCAGGATGCAGCCCATGCAGAGCACTCTTTCTCCAGTCCTGGCTCCTGCAGAGGGCAGTGTCTCCAGATCTTGGTCCCTGCAGTATGGGGTGAGCAGCAGATTCCACTGGCCAGCAGCTTTCCCTTGCCCTCCTCCCGTGCCTTCTTAATGAGGTGCTGCTGGTGAGGCACCTCGCCTTGAATAATCTCCATGGCGTCTCTTACGTGACTTCACATCAAGTTCCGAAGGGCAGCATCTCCTTAAGGATGGCTTCTCCTACCACTCACAGGGCTGATTTCCAACAATGCCCACCAGCAGGGTTCCTCAGCAAATTACCCACCACCCAGACAGCTCTGGCTGTGCCCATTCCAATGTGGTCTCCATCTCAGCCCTGGTTAGGCAGAGTAGGGTGAGTGACCCTTCCTTGGTCATTCTATCTCATCGCTAGGGATGGTGGCTATTTCCTAAATCTGCTATTTCCCTATTCTTCATATTTCTCTTTATCTCTTCATTGCCAATTTTTTATTACTCTAACCTCCTATTAATAATTCTTTATTTTAAATTTTCCTGTTCAAATTACTGTGTGATTTCTATTTCCTGATTGGACTCAGACTGATACAATAAACCTCCTACTTTACCTTATCTCTGATAGAAACCACTACTGGGCATCAATAGGCCTCCTGAAATTTTAGAAGGATAGCAAAATATGAATAAGAACCAAAAAAAAATTAAGTGTTTTTCCATTCACTGATAGTTATTAAAAATGATTGAGAACTAATTTGGTTACTGTTTCAGAAAGTTCATCAGAATTTTAAAAGTCAGCATAGCCATTGAAGTTACTATTTTCTAGAACTATTATATTGCTATCCAGACCAACTTTGACTGTAGTTAGGGCCATTTGATAAATGAATCTATTGTTATTTTGTCGGTTGAAGGTTACCCACAACGATAAATCACCATTAAAATAAAAAAAATAATTATGTGGACTTAAAACTTTGTGTTATGTCTTATCTGAGTTCCAAAGTATGAGTTGTTCCATAAATAAAAGGAGTCATAAAATACCTCTAGTTAAAAATATGAAATACTATTTCCCCATCCTACTTTTCTAAATAAAACTAATCCATGCTCAGTCTATGCTATTAACAAAATGATTTTAGTTCATCAGTGTGTAGCTCTGTAATATTGTGGTTAGTTTTAACTACTTTAGGTTTGTGTTCTAATTCATCTTTGCTACTTCATTGTGTACTTTCTAAAGACATTCTCTTTGACTTTGTTGTACTTAAGTTTTCCTGTCTTTGAAATACAAATAATAATTTGTTAAATAACAAACATATGATAATCAGGGAATATCCAAGATGGCAGAGTAGATAAACACTGGCTGCTTCTTTTTGTGAACACATTAAAATTACAACTAACTTATACAACAATCAACCTGCCATGCAGCTCTAGGTATTGCACAGGCAGCGAACAACTGTGCATTGCTTTATAGCTCCTACCAGGTAGTCCCCAGCCAGTCAGGGACAGTGGGTAACTTGGGTCTGCACTGAAGCCCCTCCCAAGAGTCCCCAGAGTCAACATACTTAGGGAGGGGTTGGATTCGGATCACAGCAGAACACTGCCCAATTAACCCTACAAATGGTGCACACAAAGGGTGGTCTCAATAGGCAGCAGAGCCTGCTGGGGTGAATCCCACTCAGTGGGGTAAGGCCCCCCCACCCCCCTGCACAGCAGCCCATAAACTGTGGATGTGGCCAAACATAGATGAAAAATAAAAGATGGAGAAATATCTTTCATGAAAATGGAAATGAAAAAAAAACAAACAAAAACCTGGGGTAGCAATACTTAGATCAGACAAAATAGACTTTAAAACAACGGCTGTAACAAGAGACAAGGACCTAGTAATCCCACTTCTGGGCATTAATCCAAAGAAACCCAGAATGCTACTTTGAGGGGACATGTACATCCGTATGTTTATTGCAGCATTGCATACCATGGCCAAGATGTGGAGGCAGCCTGGGTGTCTGTCAATGGATGAATGGATAAAGAGGAGGTGGTACATATATACAGTGGAATATTGCTTGGCCATGGAAGGGAATGGGTTCTCGCCATCTGCAGCAGCACGGATGGACATGGAGGGCATTGTACTGAGTGGACTATGTCAGACAGAGAAAGACAGATGCAATGTGATTTTGATTATATGTGGAATCAAAAGAACAAAACAAACAAAAAAAACAGAAACAAAGTCATAGATACAGAGAACATTTTGGTGGTTGCCAGATGGGAGGGGTACTGGGGGGAGGCTGAGTGAAAAAAGAGAAGGGATTAAGAAGTACAAATTAGTTGTTACAAAGTAGTCATGGGGATGCAGGGTATAGCATAAGAAATATAGTCAGTAACATTGTAATAAGTATGTATGGTGTCAGATGGGTACTAGATTTGTTGGGGTGATAGATAAGAGAGGGTTGCGGGTCGGGTGAAAAAGGTGAAGGCATTAAGAAGTACAAATTTGTAGTTACATAGTAGTCATGGGGGTACAAAGTAAATCATAGGAAATATAGTCAGTGATGTGGTAATAACTATTTATAGTGCTGCGTGGGTACTAGCCGGTGGGATTACTTCTTAAATTATATAAATGTCTAATGACTATGCTGTACACCTGAAATTAATATAAAATAATACTGAATGTCAACTGTAATTAAATTTTTTTGTAATTTAAAGATGTACAAATTTTCAGTTATAAAAACAGCCACAGGGATGTGAAGTATAGCATAAGGAATATAGTCAATAATATTGCAGTAATTATGTATGGTGTCAGGTGGGCACTAGACTTATCAGAGTGATCACTTTATAAGTTATATAAATCTCTAGTCACTATGTTGTACACCTGAAACTAATGTAATATTTTATGTCAAATGTAATTGAAAAAAAATTAAAGAAAATAAAAAGAGATATATTTAAATAAATGTAAAAAAAAAAAAACCCAAAATATGATAATCTTATTAAGAACATTTGAGAGCAAGTGTTAGAGTGAAAAATCTTTAAATGACCAAAAAAAGAGTGTTAGTCTATCTGGAGATTCTATAACTAGTAATAAACAATCAGCTCTTCTATCATTTCTAATTCAATAATTGATGAATATAATAAAGTTACTGTTGAAGAATAAAATTCAACTGAGTAAATTTGAAGAGCTAATTGGCATTATTCAGCATTTCATGAATAAAGCAGCATGCCGTCTAACAACTAGAAGCGTGCTCTGATGAGTTGTGCAAAATGGAAGGTTTTTATAGGTAGAAAGAGGATGGGACTAAGAAGTTAAGAGTGGTTTATTTCAGGCAACGACACCTTCCCTTAGAGGAAGGCAGGGGACTCTTGTCAAGCAAACTACCCTACCAGTGTTGACCAGAAAATTCCAGATTGATTGGTTCAAAAGTCCATTCTTGGGAATGAATAAAACTGCAATTAGGTTAAGTATTAAATTTTGGTTTGGTGACTTGGCTTAGCAAATATGACTCCATTATGGGTCTGTTGTTTCTTTTTTTAACATTACTGAGCCAGTGGGAGTTTTGACAATTTGAATATTTGCAACATAGTTTCAGTATTTGCATTTATTTTGATTCTTTCATCATTAATATTATCAAAAATAGTATACATAGTGTGTGCTAGACATTTGTTGAAACATTAACTATTCTATTTCTGGGGTTTTTTTGCATAGCATTACGTTCTACAACTAACAATTTAATCTTGTGCACTAAATAAGTTTTCAAAAAATAAATCTTTGATCTCTCAAAGTATCTTTTATGTTGTTATCTTTTGAAGTAAAAAAATGAAATGAAAATGGTGGAGCTATATGTCTGCTTAAACTACCAAATAGGATTTGCATTATAGCATAAATGAAAATGGCAGCTAAAGAAATATAAAACTTAGATCTCAGGGCATCTTAAGTCCACTAACCACCCTCCCAAGAATCATTTTTCATTAACATAAAGGTAAGGTAGATAAATGTGAATTCCTCCATGATTGTTGGATAGGGAAAATCGTGGGCCATTAAAATAGTGATGAGGGACAATGATAATTTCCTTTTCACTGCTAATTTCATCCTGTCACTCACTGTACTATAAGAACTTCATCTACTTTTTGTAATATTGTTTTTGGATAACATATCACACTGAATCACTTTGTCCAAGCTGTTGCTTTTTAACAGCTGACAAGTAAGATTAGCATTTGTTTCTTTGTTGGAGTCTAAATAATGGAAGTCACATTTATGTGGCAGTTGTGGCTGTTGCATTTCAGTAACATAATTGCTTATGTGTGAGAGATACATAGAATAGTGTTACAAGTGAATGCTTTAAATAGGAGCCCTTCTACAATCTCTTTTCTGAGTTTTTAATTATGATGCTTACATAATTCTGCTTTCAATTACTGTATGTTCATCGTTTAAGAAACAAGACAATGTTTAATTCACTATAATCTGACTTCTTATTCCCACTGTGCCATGAAAATTTCTCTCAATAAGGCCTCCCTTGAATTTCACGTTGCCAATTTGAAAGGGAGATTTTTTAGCCCTTATCTCAATTATACTCTACTTGTTTTGAGGAGTTACAAGTTATTTTAATCATTGTTCCTCTGTATGTAATAAGTCATCGTTTCTCTATGGCTGACATATATGTATATATATATGGTTGGTTTTCAGAAATTGGACTGTTATGTGCCTAGAGAGACTTTCTTCAGGTTTATTTGTTTGGCTTTAGAATTTGTAAGTTTTACTTTTCCACCAAGTTTGGGGCCTTTATTTATTCTAATACTTTTCTGTCATTTTTTTCTCTCTCTCTTCATATATATATATATATATATATATATATATATATATATATATATATATATATATGCAATTCTTTTTTCTTTTTTTGAGAACTTCAATTTCTTATATGTTAGACTGTTTGTTTTTAGGCAACTAGGCAACTAGGCTCTGTTCATTAAATTTACATATAGTCTCTTCTTCAGATCAGAAATCTATTGATTCAGGTTCATTGACTCTTGTTTTCTCCAATCTGTTGTTAAGCCCATTAATTGTGTTTTTTATTTCAGATGTTGTATTTTTTGGCTCTAAGTTTTTCCATTTGGTTTTTAAAAAATATTTTCTATTACTTTGAAGCTTTTCTTATCTTTTTACTCATTTCAAGCATATTTTCCTTTACTTCATTAGCATAATTGTGCCAGTTTGAAGACTTTGTTGGATAATTTCAACACCTGGGTCATCTTAGGGTTCATTCAACTGTTCTCTTCTTTAGGAAGACTTCCTCAAGCATTAATAGATTGAGTTAGGTTTCTCTCTGTTCTCTAAATGTTCAGGATAATCTCTTTCTTATTATTCATTCTATCAAATTAAAATAATGTATTTATGTGCCTGCATTCTCAACTAGATTGTAAACTTTTCATGAAAAATGACCATGTCTTTCTTATTTATGTTCTTCTCATTTTCCAGTATAGTAATTGGAAAATAGTATATAGTCAATATGTGTTTGCTTAATTAAATTAAATGGAGCTCAGGGAGACACTGGTTCGTCATTCAGGTAGAACATACTGGAAAGAAAAACTTGGGTTTGGGCCTCAGTTCTATAGGTCAGAAACTAAATTTGATTAATATACCTAAAGTTGGTCATGTTTTTGGAACTGATTCATGCTATCCAAAATCATGATAAATTGACGCATAAATTAGAGTTGCTATTGGTTGAAATCTAGTAGCAAATATTTTTCTAATGACTAATCCATGACTTCCCTTCAGGATATAATATTTCTGGTGTTGTGGGTCTCAGAAATAAACTTAGTAATCAAAATATTGTCTACTATAGTAAAATAAATTTAGTTATACTAATGGATAATTAATTTAAGGTGAAAAGCCTTGTAAATCCTCGATACCCCTTGACCTGGTGTGATCTGAGTACGAGTCTGCTCTCAACATGATCTTTCTTGGACAATTCTGGGTGAATACAAATATCTGTCCTTTTAAACTAACTCAGTTTTTCCTTCTAAAATTTTTGGAGACCATCTTTTATAAGATTCGCACTTTCCTCAGATAGGTTACAGGTTTTAAAAATCTGCACTGTATGTCTAAACTTTTCTGAGATTATACATTAGTCACCTCACTTGAATTTTAATAAAACTCAAGTTTTATACAGCGTTCCCCTTTTTCTAAGTTGATTTCAAGAGAGTTAATTACCCTCATCCATTTCTATTTCATTAATTATAATTAATTTAGCCCTAAAGCTAACATTATTTCGTAGTTCTGCAGACATTTTCCTTTCATCGTTAAAAAACTATATAAGTTCTTAACTAAGTGATAAACAACTTAAGGGTACACATTCATCCATCCTTTCATCCATAACTCACCCCATTATTTATTAAGATCCAGGCAATTTCTGGAGAGATACAGAACCAAAGTGATATAGGCCCTGCTGTCACAGTGCTTCTTATAGTCTACTAGAAAAAAAACTGTTGTTAAACAAATGGTGAGATAGTGAATAGCATAAGAAAAAACAAATGGAAGTATAGTGAATAGCATAAGAAAAAGTTTACGGAGTGTTGAAGATCTATGTTCAGTAAACAACCTAAATTAGAAATCAGGAAAGGTATCTGTGAAGAAGTGGTGTTAACTTGAAAAGAGGATGAGCTGCAGTTAGCTGAAGAAGGGACTGGCAGGAGGAAATAGAGACATGTTTTAGGAACTAAAAGGAGTCCAATTTTGTTGGAGCAGAATATAAGAAGGAGAGTATGGGAGATAAAATAAGAGAGAACACCAAATCAAGGGATCTCTTTGAAAAAGTCCATCCAAAAAATGTGTTTTAGAACTTTATATTCATTGTGTTTAAATAGTAGTTACTAATTTTTGATGCAGATCATTTAAAAATAAAGGAAAAGGGGATATAACCCAACTATCCAAATAACTTTGGTTGATATTAAAACAAAGTAGCGAAGCTACATGTACAAATTGAGAACATTTCACATGATAAAGAAATCAGTTGAATATAAATAAAAGTCTCCATCCATCAGCCTAATTAAATTCCCTAAATTTAATTACTACTTAAAGTTTTGTTGAGTTCCTTCTGGGATGAGGAATAAGAATATTTATCTACCTAATTAATTATCTACCTACATTTATTTTTATGTATTATCCTATTCTACTAAACACTATTTTGCATCTAAATTTAATGCCACAGTATATTTTAGATGTTATTTATATTAACACATACAGATCATCTAATTCTTGTTAACAGCTGTATATTATTCTGGTATATGGATGTGCCAGTAATTAAATTACTGTCTTCCAGTTTCAGACTTAGCCTTCTATACTTCTTTATGAAGCTGGGGATGGAACTCTGTAAACCATGTTCTTCTTTTCTTATTCCCCATTAATCCCTGTAGTAGGAGAATGGAAGGCGAGAGGACAAAGAGTGTCCTCCCTGGTTTCTTTGTATTCCTGTTTCCTTCTATTTCTGTTACTATTTGCTTTGTGTCTCATCTCTCACTCCAGCATCACTTCTCTCTCCTGAAAGTGGCAGTTCATTTTAGTATCAGCAGTTGATTCCAATTTTTGTTTCTCTAGAGCCCACTCCTTTGTACCTCATCAGAGACCATTAGAAATCTTGACTTTCATTGGCTCTGGGCACTTAGACCTTCGTGAGCTCCTTCTTCCTGAGAAATTTTTAAAACTCTATTTTATGACATTAGTGTAAAGACGAGTATATTCATGTTGTATGTAAAAATATTTTCTTTGACCCCAACGTTCATTTTTCTTTTGATTTGAAAACAAATTGAAACATTCTCATGGAGCTTTAACAGTGTTCTGGGCTTAGGCACTGTGTCTACATTGCTGAATGGATAATTTGGCCCCGTTCTGGGTCTCAGACCCACAGGCCCCCTCCTTTAGCTCGGAAGCACCAGTATCATCCCAGAGGTGCTTCTGCGACAGAGCTCTAAGCCCCACCTCTGTAGGTACCTTTCCTCCAGTTTCGTTTGGTAAGTCTATTCTCTGCTGACCGAGGTTGCTCTGTCTTTCTCCTTGCCTTATGGATGTGTGTCACTTCTTGCTATGTCCTCACATGGTCCTTCTTCTGTCTGTGTCTTAATTTTTTTTTACAAGAATACCAGTCATACTGGATTAGAGCCCACTCTAAGGATCCCGTTTTAATTTAATTACCTCTTTAAAGGTCCTATGGTCATATTCTGAGAGGTACTAGACGTCAGGACTTCAATACGTGAATTTTAGGGAAGGACACAATTCAGCATAGAACAGTGGACTTGCCAATACTCATTTAACCAGAATTATATTCATAGGCAGTTTTTGTTATTTTCAGCTGTTTTTTAAATTTATATTTATTTATGTATTTATTTATTTTTAAATTTATTGGGGTGACAATTGTTAGTAAAATTACATAGATTTAAGGAGTACAATTCTATATTACAATCATCTATAAATCCCATTGTGTGTTCACCACCGAGTCAGTTCTCCTTCCATCACCATATATTTGATCCCCTTTACCCTCATCTCCCACCCCCCACCCCCTTACCCTCTGGTAACCACTAAACTATTGTCTATGTCTATGAGTTTTTGTTTCTCATTTGTTTGTCTTGTTCTTTTGTTGTTTTTGGTTTATATACCAGATATCAGTGAAATCATATGGTTCTCTGCTTTTTCTGTCTGACTTATTTCGCTTAGCATTATACTCTCAAGATCCATCCATGTTGTCACAAATGTTCCTATATCATCTTTTCTTACCGCCGAATAGTATTCCATTGTGTATATATACCACAACTTCTTTATCCATTCATCTATCGAAGGGCATTTTGGTTGTTTCCATGTCGTGGCCACTGTAAACAAAGCTGCAATGAACAATGGAGCACACGTGTCTCTATGTATAAATGTTTTCAGAATTTTTGGGTAGATACCCAGGAGGGGGATTTCTGGGTCATATGGTAATTCTATTCGTAATTTTTTGAGGAACCTCCACACTGCCTTCCATAGTGGCTGCACCAGTCTGCATTCCCACCAACAGTGTATGAGGGTTCCTTTTTCTCCACAGCCTCTCCAACACTTGTTACTATTTGTCTTGTTGGTGATAGCCATACTAACTGGGGTGAGGTGATATCTCATTGTGGTTTTTATTTGCATTTCTCTCATGATTAGTGATGTTGAACATTTTTTCATATGTCTATTTGCCATTTGTATGTCCTCTTTGGAGAAATGTCTCTTCAGGTCCTCTGCCCATTTTTCAATTGGGTTGTTTGTTTTGTTGTTGAGTTTCATGAGTTCCTTGTATATTTTGGATATTAACCCCTTATTGGAGGCACTGTTTGCAAAAATCTTCTCCCATTCAGTTGGTTGCCTCTTTATTTTGTCAATGGTTTCTTTTGCTGTGCAGAAGCTTTTAAGTTTCATATAGTCCCATTCGTTTATTTTAGCTTTTACTTCCCTTGCCTTTGGAGTCAAATTCATAAAATGCTTTTTGAACCCAAGGTCCATAAGTTTAGTACATATGTTTTCTTCTATGCAGTTTATTGTGTCAGGTCTTATGCTTAAGTCTTTGATCCATTTTGAATTAATTTTGGCACATGGTGACAGATAGCAGTCCAATTTCATTCTTTTGCACGTGGCTATCCAATTCTCCCACCACCATTTATTGAAGAGGCTGTCTTTTCTCCATTGTATGTTTTTTGCTTCTTTGTCAAAAATCGTCTGTCCATATTTATGTGGTTTTATTTCTGGGTTCTCAATTCTATTCCATTGGTCTATGTGTCTGTTTTTCTGCCAATACCATGCTGTTTTGATTTTGTAGCCCTGTAGTACAAGCTAAAGTCAGTGAATGTGATACCTCCAGTATTGTTCTTTTTTCTTAAGATTGCTTTGGCTATTTGGGGTCTTTTGTGTTTCCAAACAAATCTAATGATTTTTTGTTCCTTTTCTTTAAACAATGCCATTGGGATTTTGATGGGGATTGCATTAAATCTATATATTGCTTTGGGTAATATGACCATTTTAACTATGTTGATTCTTCCAATCCATGAGCATGGAATGTCTTTCCATTTCTTTGTGTCTTCTTCATTTTTTTTAAAAAAATGTCTTATAGTTTTCAGCATATAGGTCTTTCACATCCTTGGTTAAGTTTATTCCTAGGTATTTTATTCTTTTTGCTGCAATTGCAAAAGGAATTATTTTTTTGCATTTCTTTTTCTCAGATTTCATTTTTAGTATATAGGAATACAATGGACTTTTGCACGTTGATTTTGTAGCCAGTAACTTTACTGTATTCATTGATTGTTTCTAATAGCTTTTTGGTAGAGTCTTTAGGGTTTTCTATATGTAGCATCATGTCATCTGCAAAGAGTGACAATTTAACTTCTTCATTCCCAATTTGGATGCCTTTTATTTCTTTCTCTTGCCTGATTGCTCTGGCAAGGACTTCCAATACTATGTTGAAAAGCAGAGGTGATAGGGGTCAGCCCTGTCGTGTTCCTGATCGTAGAGCAAAGGGCTTCAGTTTTCCACCATTAATTATGAGATTAACTGAGGGTTGTCATATACGGCCTTTATTATGTTAAGGTATTTTCCTTCTATACCTATTTTATTAAGTGTTTTAATCATAAATGGATGTTGTATCTTGTCAAATGCTTTTTATGCATCAATTGATATAATCATATGATTTTTGTACTATATTTTGTTTACGTGATGTATCACATTGATGGATTTGCGGATGTTGAACCATCCTTATGCCCCGGGGATGAACCCTACTTGGTTGTGATGAATAATATATGCTGTCCCCTCAGCCCTGTGGGCCATAAATGGAGCCCTAGCAATCCGAGTTCTTCCCTCTCCTGCAGCTGTGGTAGTTCCAGGATGCAGCGAGCTTGAAGCACTGAGCTAGGTCTGCGTCCTGTGCCAATGTGGCTCCGTCTCCGCACTTCTCCCTTCCCTCCTCCCTGGCTCCTGCGATTCGTCCACCTTTAGGTGAATTCAGTAGTGGGCCTCTTCATCTTGCCTGTGCTGTGCAGGGTGTCCTTTGTGGAGTTATAGTTGTTTGATTATTTGTAAATTCCACGGGAGATTTACAGACGCTCACCTCACGCCACCATTTTGATGACGTCCGATTATTTTCAGCTTTAACGGTTACAAATGTATTTCAATGAACATTTTAAATATGTATCTGAACAAATTCTTGTGGATGTATCCGTGGATTAATTTCTTAAGAGTGAGACTGCAGGGTACTTTCTTTTTCAATTTATGGTTTTCATAACTATTGCCTATTGTACCCCTGAATGTTTCATATTCTTGCTCAAAATATGTGAGCTTGTTAGCATTATCATCAAACTCAACATTTTGCTGATCTGATGAGTGAAATATGGGTACATACTTGTTTTGGTTCGTGTTTCTTTAATTATGAGAAAGGGTAAGCATTTTATATGTTTATTGCCTATTTATATTTCTTTTTCTGTAGACTGCCTGCTCATATACTTAGCTGGTTTTCTGTTGAGTGTTTGCTTTTCCTAATTCATTTTCATGTGACAACTATCATCTGCAATTTCTTTAGCTGTCCTTACATTTTCATATCAACTAATTAACTTGTTACTATTTTTAAGTCCGAGGTTAGAGAGGATCTCCAACATAAATTTTTCTATGATCTTTCCCGCCAAAATCTTGGATCAAGAACCCCTTTAAATATCCGGCTTATGTATCCATATTTAGTATCTATCATATCATTATATAGAACTGAAGTTTCTTTTTCCTTTCTTATATTCCCCAGTAGACTATAATCTCGAGTGCTGACACCTTGATTTGTTTTTTGAAGAAGACTGAGTAATCAACAATGTATGACTTTAAAAGGTATTCAATAATTTTTTGGCTGACTGAATGAAGGAAGGAAACAATGAAAGTTTATATTGAACCATATCTCTTAAGATTTTGAGTTTGAAACTGTTGACTCAAAAGTACCACATTTGCCATGTATAATGTGCACTTTTTTGCCCAAATGTATGAGGGGAAAATAAGGGTATGATTATATTTATGGGTAGTAATACTATTTTTGTATCTATATAAATGTTTTTTTTTTAATTCTTTTATTTATGCTTATGAGTTAAAAGTATAATTCTGGAAATCAATAATGATATCTATATGCAAAATAGTACCCTGGAATATGATAATTGGTTTTGCTGAACCAATTATCTAGATGAACATGAAGAGTTCTTGGCCTTCTATGATATATAAATAAATATCATAAATTTGTTACCGGTGCATAAAATTTCTTGTACGTTGTATCTGTTCTTGTGTTTTATAATTACTTGTTACATAAAATTTCTTGTACCATAATATGTTAAAAAAATAAATGCTAATATTCCTTTATAATACAAACAAGTACCTAAATGTAATCAAATAAAAATTTGAATTAAGAAATTAAAACCAAAGAGATTTTTCCCCCAAAAGTTTGGGCCAAAAATGTGGGTGCATATAAAACATGGAAGCACATTATACACAGCACAATATGGTATTTAGAGATCTAGTTGGTTAGCATATTTCATATACATAGCTCCAGTTCCTAAATTTCACCAACAAAGGAAATACATTGGTTGTGAACAAAATATAGTACTTTCCATCACAGCAGAGGTAGTTTTGTTTATTTTTTTTTCCAATTTAAAAGAATTTTGAAAATTTTTTGGTAGAGGCCATCTTTGTTGCTCAAGGACAGTTCTTCATAGAGATTTGCTTGCCTTTTCTTCTCAACAGTCACAACTCTGCATACTAGTTAAGAACATGGGCTTGGGAACTCATGTGTGTCAATCTTAGTTCCAGCACATGTAGCTTTGTGACCCTGTTCACGTTACTTAAATGGTCTAACATCTGTAAAGTAAGGATGATAATATTGTCTGTCACATAGAGTTGCTGGGAGGATTAAAATAAGTACATGTATTAAACACTTAGCACAGTGCAATTGAGACAGCAGCTATCATTATTATTAATGACATCTTCCTTTCTTAGGGCGTTTGAGTTTCCTGAGAGTGTGGTGAATTGGGAATATTTTTCAGTGGCCAATTGCTTTTCAAAGATGATGTGGAAATATAGCCTTAGATTGCTATACAAAGTAAGTTAACAATAAGCAGTCACAGTGTGAAAAAGAGACCAATCTATCAGGTTGTGATAGAACAGAGTTTAAGCTATTATATATAAGGGAATGCGTACCTGCATTTATACATTTACATGCATTCTTACATATGTACACGGACAATCAGCTCATAAACCTCATTAGGAAATCACGGGAATTGGGCTTGTTCGCTCCTCTAAATATTCCTACATTTTTAAAATTTTGTTATTTATTCCCTTTCTAGGATGCCTCTGATATTCATTTTAATTTTATTTATATAAAAAAGATTTGTAAAATGTGACACCCATGGAACTTTGCATTGAGTCACCATAGGATTAATTTTGGTCAAATGTAAAAATGAAAGCGGGATTCTTAATTGGTTCTAGTGCTGCCTGATTATTCTGGAGTCTGTCTGAAATGGAATGCATTTTTTTTATTTGTACTTTTTGTGTGGTCAGTTTTGTGGTTGAAAGAAGAGGCAGCTCCTTGAATAGTGAGATATCAGAAGGTCCCAGAAGTTTCTCAATATCTCTTCATCATACTTGACGTTAGAGGACCATTTTGGGTGGGTAAATCTTTGCATTTTTCACAGGTGATTTCAGAAAATTCAAACACTGTGAAAAGAATAAGCCATTCTCATTTATTACCTTTTGAGGTAGCTTCTGATTATTTTCTAATATAAAGGCTAATCTGGATGCACCTGTCAAAAAGAAATAGGTAAAGACCTGAGGACTTCAGATGCTGATGTTCTTGTAGAAGGACTGAAGGAAGTGAACCTATATATATATATATATATATATGTAGGAATTACAGTCTACTCCTACCAACTATACAGAGGCTGCCAAAAAATGTATACACATTTTAAGAAAGAAAAAAAATCGGTGTTAAAATTGTAACAATATATACCAATAACAAAAGATGAATACAAGTCATGTTTTACTTCTGCAATTACAAGAGGTACTCAAATTGGTTACTATCAGCATCCAGACATTTTTTTTTAAATTAAACTTTATTGGGGTGACAATGGTTAGTAAAGTTACATAGGTTTCAGGTGTACAATTCTGTAATACATCATCTATATATGTACTGCTTGAGCAACGTTGACCAAAGTGTCCACTTGTATATATTTTGTTGGCACCTCCGGTATACATATCTGAATGTCAGATATGAAAATAATTTATTTCGACCTAATGCCTTAATTTTGAACCCACTGACCACACTGCTACTGCCTTAAGAGGAAAACATCTTTCACAGTGTGTGTCAATCTATACTTTTTTAAGTGTAAAATGCATTTTATTCTACTTATGTCTGTTAATGTGGTTATCTTTGGATTCTGTGATTTTACATTATTTGAACTTTTTTTTGAAAAATTTTAACTACATGTTCATTTAATTAGAAGTAAGAAAAAATAAGCAAACACCCATTAACTTTCTATGCATACAAGGAAATTGACTCGTAGCTACCTGATTTCCCTGATCAATCATGAAGCAACCTGTGCTTTAGAGAAATTTAAATGGAACAATATATAGTCATTCAAAGTCAATACAAGTGACTGGATTTCAACCACAGCATCAATACAATCAGAAGGAGAACTGATAAAATACCAAGTTTATGTTACTTCTGATGATTTTAGTACAGCAAAATAAACCCTAAGGGGAAAAAAAATCAAATTATTTCCCAAAGTTCAGTTTTAAAGAGAGGAAAATCAAAATATTTTACCAAACTTCATACAGAAATGAGTTAGAAAGCTTCAGTTCAATTCAGTAAATATTTATTCTGCGTCTGCTGTCTACCTACTAGATATCAGAACATGCTCAAGACACATACAAAACAATTTACGATTATTAAGAGATGGTGTTTTAAACACTATAAAACATTTTCCTATGTTTAGTATGTGGAAAACAGAAGGATTAAGTGACTTGCTTAAATTTCTAAGGAGCCAAGACGAAGAATACAGGGTTTCTGACTCTTGATATAATTTTATTTCCAGCATACAGTTTACACTTACAGGTTACACTTACTTTTGTTCACGAAACTTTTATCTATCTGACTAAACTGTTAACAAACTCTGTGAGCTCAGGGTCTCTATAACACTTAAGAATATTGTGTACAACTGGTACTCTATAAAATTGTTCATTGTTTAATATTTTGACAAAGTGTGACAAATAAACTTGTAAATCAAAGCAACTTTTCGTAGCTCATCATTAACAGATAAACTCAATACTTAAACCTGTAAGTCTATTCTTCAAGATTTTATTTTAATATTCCATTTTAGGTAATTAAAAAAAATAAGATATAAGCAGGATGCTTAGAAAGAAAAAAATCAGCATTTAGCAATAGAAGACACCACTTTCATTAATGTGGGGGAGAGAATTTATAAAGGAATGACTGAGGAGAAAAAAGCATAACTGACAACAACTCTCCCTGAAGTAGAAGAAGATAAAAGGAAATCATAGGGGAGAAGAGAAGCATCATGGACTATTGTGACGTCAGGGTTCTTTCCGGATTTTGTATATTTCTGACAAAGATGGGGAGAGCAGGATCTTACAGAGAGCAAGGCAAGATTTGCAACAAGGTTTGCAACATATTAATGAGCTGAGATTTCTGATCACTGGTGTTTTTCGAAGTGGATAACATCCTAGCTAGCCAATCTAAGAGTGGTAAAATTGTGTGGTGAGCTTTGATACTTCTGAGTTGGTTGCAGTGAGGAACAAGGTGAACCACTCATAACCTAAGGACAGGCACTATATACCCAGGGGAGAGTAAAAGTTTTAGCAAAGTCCTTTAGAGCAAAGGACGAAATCTACTTAGGCAAATACTGAGCACAATGAACTAGGATACCGATGGATAACAAAGCATATTGTAACATATTTTTCAGTCTTTGTATATCATATAATCTTACAATAATATTTATGTTATAGTGAGTATTTGAAAGAAATAGTATAGTTTATATTTTATACAAAAATAGTAGTAGGTAGAAGCATGGGCTTGTCTTCCTCTTTTCTTGGGTCATTCTATATGGAAGAACTTTCATCCATTCAACACTTATTTATTAAGAACCATATGTCCCAGGCCCTGTACTAGGCTCTGGAGTTGTTATAATTGTGAAATAAATAGACCTGAGCTCAGGCCTAAATAAACTGGACAAAATATCATTAATTTTTCTTAGGGTGGCGACCTTCTCTGCCTCCTAATTATCCATCCTTGAAGGACACCTTTGGTAGCTGCCCATCTGTCATGTCCCTAGGGATACTGCATTCTATTAACTCTCCCAACAGTTTTCCGCAGGGCAGGTACACCCTCTCACTGCTCAGTCTGACTGCCTTACTTTTTTTTTTTTTTTTTTTTTTATAGTTCCAAAGGTTTTTTTTTTTTTTTTTTTTTAATTTTATTTATTTTTTTAATTTATTGGGGTGACAATTGTCAGCAAAATTACATAGATTTCAGGTGTGCAATTCTGTATCACATCATCCATAAATCACACTGTGTGTTCACCACCCAGAGTCAGCTCCCCTTCCATCACCATACATTTGATCCCCCTCACCCTCATCCCCCACCCCCCAACCCCCTTAACCTCTGGTAACCACCAAATTACGTTCCCCAGATTAATTTTCAAACCCGTGGCCATCTTGTGGTCACCGACTGCCCTCCAATCCCCTCACCCTCCCCCCCACCCCCCATCCCTCCCGCCCATCTAGCAACCCTCAGTTTTTCCTCTTTGTCTCCAAAACTGTTTCTGATTAGTTCATTCACTTATTCTTTTCTTTAGATTCCGCAAATAAGTGAGATCATATGGTACTTATCTTTCTCTGTCTGACTTATTTCACTTAACATAATATTCTCTAGGTTACTTTTGATCAGTAAGTACCACCACATTTCCTCTATCGTTATCTTTTCTCATTGCATCCAATGGTATCATTGTCCTGTGACAGCATCTCCTACTGTCAGGGCTGGGTGAGACCAGCCATCATTGTGCTTCTGAAAACACTGATCCCTTCCTACCAATGCATTCTGTTCTTCCTCAATAGGTGATTCCCACAAGCTCCTCCATAGAATAAAGTCAGCTGGAAGTTGTCTGCTTTCTGTAGTAAGTTCATTCTAGCATCCACTTCTCTGAGCCTTTGGATCTCCATCTTCCATGGTTGTTTTGGCATTTTATTTAATGTGGGTAATTACTTTTTGTAATCTTCTAAGCTCCTGGTTTAGGTTTCTTGTGATGTCTTTTGTCCCCCCCCCCTTTTTAAAAATAGCTTTATTGAGATATTACTCATATACCATACAATTTACCCATTAAAAGGGTACAACTAAATAGTTTTTAGCATATTAGCACACTTGTGTGACCATTTGTGCAACAATCAATTTTAGAGCATTTTTATCACCTTAAAAGGAAAACCAATATGCTTTAGCTATTGCTACCCATTCTCCCCTCCTTCCCACCCAGCCCGAGCCAATCACTAATTTTCAAGTTTCATCTGTTGTAGCACAAATCAGTACTTCCTTTTTATTGCTGAACAATATTCCATTGTATAGATACACCTCATCTTGTTTATAGATTCATCTGTTTGAAATCAGGCTTGTTTGCTTTTTTTTTTTACTATGATAATAATGCTGCTATGAACATTCACATAAAAACTTTTGTTTTGTGTGGACATGTGGTTTCAATTCTCTTGTGTACATACATAGGAGTGGAATTACTGGGTCATATGGTAACTCTACATTGAACTTTTTGAGGATCTGCCAGACTGTTCTCCAAAGTGGCTGTACCATTTTACACGTCCGCCAGTTATGTATGAACATTTTAATTTCTCCATATCCTCTCCAACAGTTGTATTTCTTTCTTTCTGTCTTTTTCTTTCTTTCTTTCTTTCTTTCTTTCTTTCTTTCTTTCTTTCTTTCTTTCTTTCTTTCTTTCTTTTTTTATGTTTTTAAGAATTTAATTATATGGTATCATATTGTACCTGTATATATATATTTTTTTAATTTATTGGGGTGACAATTGTTAGTAAAATTACTTTCTTTCTTCTTTACTTCCTTCCTTCCTCCCTCTCTCTCTTTTTCTTTCCTTCTTTCTTTGATTATTATTGGTTTGATTATTTCCTTCTCCCTTACTTTCTCTCTCTCTCTCTTTTTCTTTCTTTCTTTCTTTGATTATTATCATCCTTTATTTATTTAGATTACAATCATCCCACTGAGTGTGAAGTGTTTTTGCTCTGTGGTTTCGATTTGCATTACTTTACTGACACATGAAGCAAGTATGGAGAAGTGTCTGTTCAGGTCTTATACCTTTGATGTACAATAATTATTAATTTTAATGAAGTTGAATTTATCTATTTTTTTCTTTTGTTTCTTGTGCTTTTGGTGTCATATCTAAGGAAACATTGGTTATGACTGTTTTGATATGCCAACTTGGCTATGCTACAATCCTCAGTTATTCAATTAACACTAATCTAGATGTTGCTGTGAAGGAATTTTGCTTATATAAAGTTCCTAATCAGTTGACTTTAAGGAAGGGAGACTATTCATTTGGAAGGCCTTTAAAGCAGGGCTGAAGTTTCTCTACAGACAGAAGTAATTATGGATGACAGTTTTGGCCTGTGCTGGTAGAGTTTCATCTTGCTCCTGCTCTTGCCTTCCTGAATGCCTGGCCTGTGAATCCAGACACACTTAACCAGTCTCACAATTGTGTAAGTCAATTTCTTGTAAAAAACAAAACAAAACAAAACAAAAAACAAAAAACAAAAAAATTAAAAACAAGAAAACCACAACAAAAAAACCTATATTCTATAACTGTATCTACCACCCACATACATATACATATATATGTATATGCTTCTGTGCTTGAACCCTGGCTAATATGAATATGGTATTGAATCTTGTCATCACGGATTTAGTAAAATATGTTTCCTGTCAATAAATTCATCATTTTCCAGCCTTAGATTCTACCCACCCCCATTCCTTATCCCAGCATTCTCAGAATCCAATCCCATGTATACTTTCTCCAGTTCTGTTGCAATACGTTGATTATATCCTGGAGCTCATTTAGCATATACTACCTTTCTTCTCCTAAGAGATCCAGCAGTTCCCCAACTGGATTATGTAATACTTCTATAACGATTGGTCTAATGGCCAGCTGGGAAGGAAGAGATAGTTTCTGAGGTGACATGTATTGTCTTTAAGAGATACTTTGTATGATTATTAAGCAAGAGGGGTGCATGTACCTTTAATAGGGAGAAGAGGCCACTTCTTCAGGGAAACATGGGGGTTTAAGATTATTTCATATATTAAACTGCATTAACCCAAATAGCCCCTTCCTACCTCTCAGGGTTCCACTCCTTCTCAATGAGAACCTTGACAATGGTGATCAAGGTTACTCTGGTTGGGAATTCCATCTTCTCTAGAGCTCTGCTAATCTTTTATCTTAGTTCTGGGTTTAATACTCACCTTTCCTATCCTTATCTTCAGTAGATGAATATCTCCTTACATTCTGCCAAAAATGTCTCTAAGCATTTATATTTTTTTTAAGTTACTTTTCACTCATCATCAGACATTCATTGACTTGTTCAGTTCATTGACAATTTCCAGAAAAAGCCATGCAAAACCTTAGTCCTGAACCTCTCAATCAGTTGAGCTAGTACACCAATTAGTATATTTCCTTCAACCAGTATTTCACCCCAGTTCACCAACTGTGATAGTTTTAACAGCTGCACCACTATAGCAGGCCACATTGCCTATCACTGTCTATCAGTGCTGAGGTTCTCATCTCCAGCCTGCCAGTACGTTGACAAGATCCAAAATCCCATCCCGTTTTAGATTTTTGTCTGTAATGTCTACCCACTACTAACATGAATTGTCTTAGGTTGGGCACCCTGAAAATAGACTTTGGAGCAGAGATTTGTAAAAAGTAGTTTACTGGGAGAACTTTCCGGAACAATACCAGAAAAGGATTAGGAAGCAAGATGGGGCAGAGAGAGAAGGTGAGTTGCATTACACAACAAAAGTTTAAAATGTGCCCATGGGGAGTTCTGTAACGGGGGCATCAGTTTAGGATTGTTCTGAATTTTGCCCCATATTTTAGCAGGCCAAGCCTTTTTAGCCCATTTCTGACCAGTTTTGGATAGAGGCTGTCCCTGAGGAGAATGTTCAACTTTGAACAAGGCAGCAACTTTTCAGCAGAGAACAATTTCTGGGGAGGGACTTGGTTATGAGCAAGCCTCAGCCAATAAACTTTTCCAGAGGCTGTAGGAACGAGTGCCTTTCCTGAATTCAGGAGGAAAGGATTTAGATAGCACACCATGGCTTCAGCTACATTACACCAGAGAGTCTGTGTGATTAGACCTCTGATATATAGCCTGAATTTTTCCACCTCTCACCATTTCCACTACAAAAATCCATATCCTTCACCTGGACAATAGTCTTCCAGTAGTTTTCTTTGCCTCTTATGTTTCTGTATAACATCTTCTTCACAGATCACAACAGAGTGATCTGAAAACTGAAAGCATGTATCATATTTTAGAAACTTCCAATTGTTTCCCATTGCAGGTAGCATAAAATTGATGCTCTTTATCATGACCTACTCCAATAATAACAGTTGCCATTTTCTGAATCCAGAACATGCTAAGTTATATGACCTTAATTATCATATAGTCATCACAAAAGCCCTCACAGATGCTATTATTGTCACTATTTTACAGATAAAGAGACTATGTCTTAATGAGACTGAGTAACTAGCCTAAGGTCATACAACTGGGAAATAGTGAAGCCTGAATTTGAACCCAGTATGGTTTGATTCCAAAGCCCTACTGTATGTGTTGTTAAAATGTCTACTTATATAAACATTCCAAACTCTTGCCCTCATTTAAACAACATCATTTTAGCTTCTCAGGCAACTCCCTCACCTATGAAATCATCATTATTAGCAACTCATATTTATCTCTAGGAATAAAAAGCATTCAATAAGTTTAATTTTGTATTTTGTCTTTATAGAATATTTGGAAAATGATTGGGTGGGAAGGTAATTTCAGACGGGGAAAGTAAGATCCAAGGTGATTAAGTGACCAGTTCAAAGTAACAAATTTAGCTAATTCTTGTACCAAGAATGGAAGTATGTCATCAGCTTCTGACCAACAACATTTCCTTTCATGGCCTCCTGCACCCAAGTGGGGATTTCTTGATGGAAATACTGCCTCCACATCTTTAACCACTCACCGACAATAATTCAGAGCTATGCTTCCAGAAAATAGAAGCATATCTCTGAATTATCTGTCAAATTTGAAGCACGGCCAGCAGCTAGAGTGGCTGCAGTCTTTACACAGTTGAGAACATTAAAACTTGATGGCTCATTGCAAAAGTTTGGTCTGGATGCAAGAATTAATCTGTACCCTTAACTGAAGCTTTATGTCTAAACCTGGGTCATTGCAGTTACTGGAAGAATTAAAGGATGAAGGAATTGACACCTTTCAGTGTTTTTTGTCTATTTGGCAAAATTATCCCAACTCTGCAGGTAAATAATTATGAATAAAACAAAAAGTCAGAACAGCTCCTAGTTAATATTTAATGACCAGTTCTTTGGCAGCAGCACACATTCCAAAGATTTCCCAATCAGTTGTGTTTATACTGCTATAAACTCCAACAGGCCCAGCTTTTCTCTGAGCTTAGAGCACACTTTAAGAGCTAATAGTTCCCCTACCTGAGAACTTTACAAATGGTCTAAAAAGCCATAGCCAGAAATGTGCTTATTCCTTGCTGTTGTTGTTAACCGAGAGAAGTTCACAGCAAAAAAACATCTTGGGTATTGCTGACTAGATTATGAAAATAACCATTTTTGCCGGTTTCATCAGAGAAGGGATCGTATGTCCAAAAAGGCCAAGTCATTTCAAAACCGGGTATGCAATGTATTGTTTCTGGAAAATTAGGGACAGAACCTGAGCTTAAAAGAAACAAAAAAGCTCAACAGGAAATTTTATAAATTGTTAACATTCTGACTTAACAATTTCTTTTAAACACACAGATATTGAGATTTATTAAATAAACAAACCTAACATTTTTGTAGATTTTAGTGTAAAGAATACTTTGCATATGCTATTGCATTTGACCCTGTAATGTTTTTGAGGATTCATGAAATATTATAGTAACCAGAAGTACCACTGAGAGTATCTGGAAGTGCACAATTTTGGTATGTGTACTGAGCAACAAAATCACAATCTCCTCCTAAGGAACTCCAAAGTATTGCATTCTTATAACAGCTGAGATGGTTAAAGGATTCTTTGTTTTAGCTTTATTAAATAGTTAAGGGGGGCGGGGGGTGGTAGATGAGGGTAAAGGGGATCAAATATATGGTGATGGAAGGAGGAAAACAATAGTCATTGGGCAGGGTTATCTATTTCTAAATGAATTTACCATATGTACACAAAACTATGCAGTATATAGATCAAATCTTTAATTAGTAATTAGCATAAGAAAATCTATAAGGAAGTGATACGGTTTATGGAAAAAACTTCAGGTCACAAATCAAGACACGTGAGTTCTATTGAGAGTAACAATAATAGCGGCTGATATTTATTCAGTTTTCTTTTTGTGCCAAGAACTGTTTTAGGCTTTTTCTTTATTGCCTATTTAATCCTTGTAACCAGTCTCTGGAGTTGATACTGCTGTTATTACTGTAATGCAGAAGAGGACACGGAGGAATAGAAGGGTTAAGCAACTTGCTCACGGGTGTTGAACTTCTACGTGGAGTTGCTGGGATTCAAAACCTAGACCTAACTCTGGATCCCATGCTATGAACCATACTGCCTTTTGATTAGCACCTCTACTCTTGCTAAGTGTACCTGGCCAATGTTCTTTATCTTTTTCAATCTATTCTAATCTGATACCTGCTATTGCCACTCCCACAAAATTGTTTTCAGTATTAACTGGAATAATGTATTTAAAAGCACTTTAAAAGATAATGTGCTCTTCAAATGTGAGGTGACATTATTACATTGTGTACAATGGTTAGTTACTCAGAGCAATGGTCCATTAAATGGTCAGTTACGAGTGTGTTTGATATACTTAAAAAGTGAACTGTCATAATAGACTTCTTCTAGATGTACATACATTAGTTCTTCCCAGAATTCATGAGCAAGCCAAGGCTCAGACTGCCTGTGCACACAGTTATTTGGAGATACAGAGGCACATTTCTGGAAACAGGGAAGAACTGCTGTAATTGTCTGCACATGCAGACATTGTCTCAAATATGATTATGCCATTTCAGATATTCCCTTGTCATAACTACCAGAACGACACAAGCAGTACTTTCTTGTAATCTCCATATTTGACGCATGAAAGAAGACTTAATTCCTGTTTGAATAAACAACATAATAAGGTTATTGAGATTAGAGACCATTACTATATAAAATTATGTCTAAGTGGCAGATCTAATTAACATTGGATTGTAATTACACTAATTGCAAGTCACATTAAGACGCTCCAGTAATGACAAAGTGGGAACCTTATAATTGAATGGAATCAGTAGGGAAACAGCGGCTCACACTAATTACGTGAGTGAGCTAACACGTCTTCAGAGTGACAGTCATGCTCAAGGTTGTTACGCAGACAAGGCACTTGACTGAGGTGCTTTTTAAATATATGTATATATGTGTATATATATGTGTGTGTGTGTATATATATATATATATATATATATTTTTTTTTTTTTTTTTTTTTTTTTTTTTTTTTTTTTTTGTCCTTTCCCTAATTTTCTTCCTTTATTTTCTTCAGGACCTATTTCAAGTCATCAGCAGCTTCAGAATTTCTTTCTTGAGCCAAAGCAAACAAAAACTGCAATTAGAGCTTTCTCTAACCTGGTTAAAGAATGGCACATACAGCGACCATCTGCAAATCCAGGTAAGATCCCACCTTAATGTGTATGGAATGCACTGAACCCTAGTTGTTTCTTTGGACTGGCTAATGGTCTTCAATGTCTCCTCTTTTCTGGCTTTCCCAGCTTACCAAATCGAGCAACTCTGGCTCGCTCTGTAGTTTGCAGCTCTGAGAATCGTCACGCGGTGGGTTCCAAAGTACCAAACATGGATTCCAGCAGCCCAGCCCCAGGGAGGCTCGGGAGAGTGATAAAATCTGAATTATTCAAGGCAGTTAGTACCAGCATTGCACTGGAACTTACATTTCAGCCCAAGCTGTTAAGTGAGAATATAAATTAATAGTGGAATATGAATTCATGGCACTGTGAAAGTTGTTTATATTTTGTTGTTTCTTTTCCCACTTCACATTACCTTTCCTTTATGTAACTCTAACTGCCTGGGGGCAGTAAGAAAGGAAAATAAAGGGAACAGACAGCAGCTATTTAAAAACCTTCCTTCGAAAGGAGATTTTTTTTTTTTTAAGGCAGGGAAACCACAATATGTGGAAAACAGAATTGGTGCACTTAAATTGGTAAACAATGCTGAGCATAGCTTTTCTTTCTCTTGTATTGGTGAAAAAAGGAAATTGTATCAGGCATGTCTTTGTTAGCCAGGCTTTGGAACTGTTTCTGGACATTTCTCTTTTTCTTGTATTATGTTAACGCAAATGGGATTTCCTTCTCTTCATCCAGAACTTGCAGTTTTGCCTCTACGAAACTAGGCTTATGGGTTTCTAATACAAAGCAGTAACCCAAATATGCAAGGTTCATTAATAAGTGGATAGTACATTAGTCCATAGGTGACAATTTACCCCTCCTACTCTGTTCATATTTGGCATGTAACTCAAAAATAATGACCCTGCTCCTTTGAAGTACTCTACTTCTAGGGTTCTGAAATTTTTGCAATCAATCGTATTTTAGTTCAAAATGGGCTTAATGTTGAATTTGAATTATGGGTTATACTCAGTTAATTCAGTAGTTGTACAAACTCATATAATAAAGCATTAAGAGTTTACATAAGAGGATGTCGATTGAAATAAATAGTGTTGGAGGCCAGCCTTCTGCTAATGGTATGCAAATCAGAGGCTAATGGAGCTTGGCATGTTTAATCTAAGACAAGTGGGGCAACATAGAATTTATCCTTAGCACTATCCTGTTCTCACTGATGATTTTGAGAGTTATTCATTATCTCTGTTTTGGTAAAGATGGCAATTTCAATGGTTCCTTGCAACTTCTTAGAGTCCTGGAGGCTGAAAGCAGCTCAGGAACTTACTTCGTTTTATGTCACTACCTCTAGATAAAGGAGTTAGCCAAGTTGTTAGCAATCAAATACCCCAGACCAGGATCAGCAAACATTTTCTGTAAAGAACCAGATAGTAGATACTGGAGCACCAAAACCTTAGCGACAATGAACAGACCTATAATACCCAGATCGTGGCTTCTGGAAGTCATTGTCCACTGAAAGATACCAAGGCTACTTGGAGAAGTGATTGATTCTAGAACTGAAGTAGGGGATATGTCAATCTCGAACATTATTCTTGTTCCAGAAACAAACACACACAAAGGTCACAGAATGAGGGGGTCATGTTAAAAAGATCCAGAAACCAGTCTGAAGGAATTCCCATGGGACAAATCCAGGAATAATTTTAGCATCAAGATGAATGAGAGTAACAGATTACTTAGTCAACAGATTAGGAAATCATGAATAAATTAAAAGTTTCATGAAAAATAGGAAATTTACATGGTTTTAAAGTAACTTCCTACAAATTACTTATTAATTACAAGAGGAGATGGAAAGGTTTTACTTTAGGAAAAGCCTGGCAGACACTACCTTAATCAATGATCAAAGTGAATATCATTGGTCATGGAATAAATCTAAATTGTATGCCACCTTATAGTGTGCAATTAGGAAAACATGGCATCGCTCTTGAGATACTCTCTTCAAAAACAAATATAACCTGAATCTAATTATGAAGGAACATCAGACAAACCTGAACTGAAGGACATTTTACAAAATAACTGGTTTCTAACTCTTCAAAAGCATCAAGTTCATAAAAGTCAAGGAAGGACTGAGAAGCAATTTCAGTGTGAAGAACAAAACAGAAATATGATAGTTAAATGCAACCTGTAATTCTGAACTAATTCATTTTTCTATAAAAGACATTATAGAGATAATAAGTAAAACTTGACTGGCGTCTAAAGATTAAATGATAGTAATGTATCAATGTTAATATTCTTAATTTGGTTGTTTCATTGGTTATATAGGAGAATACCCTTGTTTGTAGGAAATATATACAAAGGATGGTGGGGCATCAGGTTGACAAATCACTGTTTAATGGCTCAGAAAAAAAAAGTTCTTGCCCTGTACTTCCAAATTTTGTGTAAGTTTTTAAATATATTTAAACAAAAATGATCTTAAAATGAGTTGCCTTATAAATATATTAAAATAAAAATGCAATTAAAAGGAACATTCTAGGATACTTTCCCATAGGGAGACAGCATGGTGGAGTGGATAGAACATGGATTTTGAAATCTATTACGATCTGGATTGGAATCCGTTCAAACATTACTAGTTTTGTCCGAATGACTAACCACCTTAAATGTTAAATGTGCATGATAGTATCTATATTGTAGTGCTACTAAATACATGAGAATGGATTTAATGGGCCAACTATAGTCCCTGGCACATAGAAGATGCTTACTAATAATACTAGAGGATAATAGCAGTCATAGTAGTAATCATAATAGTAGGAGTAGTAGTAGTGACAGCCGTAGTATTTTCAATGACGTTTCCAGTAGTGACCGCAATAGTGGTTGGTATTAGCAGACTTTTTACTATCTTTGTACAGTAGCTGTTGTTGTCATGGATGACATCATTACCATGATCAGCATAGGTCCTCCCCAGGAAGGCTCGCATGGATGGTATGCTATACCAAAGAGCTTCAATAACCGTAATCCATCATAGGAAAGGAGTAGCAGGCAAGAGGATGTGGGGGAACCAATTACATGGATGGAAAATATCCTAATTATCAAAGGTGAGTGAATACCTCAAAAGAATCCATGATATTGTCATCTAGTCATTCCATTCTCTTACCAAACACTGTAGAAAGACACTCGGTTCCATTTCTACTCCCTCGAACCCCCACCCCAGCACACGCAGACCTGCAATTCTTACACCCTCTGTCAAGCACATCCACCTCCTTATCCTCTGTGGCTTGCTTTGTCTTCTGAATATGGTATATGTCACAAGACATACCAGTGCTGAAGTCAGTCGAGTACCTCAGAATCGCCATAATAGGTCAGTGCAGGATTCACCTTATTCCTGCTCTAACTTATTTTCTACACTAATTCTACTAATATATGAATTCTCAATACTCAAGACAAATGTATAAGCCTTATCTAGACTTTAAACTCTAACACAAACTGTGTAACATTCCTTTTTAACCTCTGGGTTCAATATGTTGTGGTGAAGGGAGTGGACTCTCAGCCAATGTTACTTGTGTATAATAATCTTTTGCTAAAAGACGTGTCCAGAGATCATCTCTCTAATTAGTATTAGATGGTAAGAGATCTTCTCTCTACTTAGTACTAGATGATAAGTGTACAATGCAGGTCCCTGTTTGGAAGTCCATTTGTAAGTATGTCCATCTATGCTGAGTAAAGTGAATGTTCAGACTAGGCCTCATTTTCCCTACTCTTATTTTCTGGAACACTTGTGGATGTGTGCAATCAAGGCTTCCAAATTCGGACTCAATCTCTTATCTGCACTCTTGACTAAATAAGGAAAGATACCAAATGCCTCAGTCTCTCCATCTGTTGGGGCTTGGAATTAAGACTCTCAGATGAACAACTGATCTAGTCATGACAGTTAACAGATGAACAACTGATCTAGTCATGACAGCAACATCTTTGCTGTCAAGAAACCCATGACCAAAGCCCGGGAACATTCCTTGTGAGGCTGTGTATCCTCATACATCTTCTCTTCTCTTTCCTGCCTCCAGGTTAGCTCACTCCTAAGGATCTGATTTGCCATAGTTCCTGCTCTTACCTTCAGGCTGGAACTCAATCTCATGGTTGGAGCAAAAAAAGATTCCTGACCTGTGTACAGTCCAGATTGTTGGTTAACACACTACCTACCACCTTTGGACAAATATTTTGAAATTAAACTTTTTTTCCCCACCATAGAAAGTAAAATATTTCTGAAGTATGCTCTGAATTAGGTTCCTCCATTGGTGTTTGGTGCATAAGGGTGCTTCTTTTTGGGAACCTCTATAGTAGGATCCTTTCACCAGCTCCTAATCTGCTAGGTCCCACTTTCCTTATCCTTCCGGCTTTCCCACCGCTCCTTGAACTCACACTTGCCTGAGTTATGATAGTTGCAGGCAATTCAGTGCTCCCCGCCCTCACTTTGGCATAGTTCTTCATTTTAAGGCACATCCTGGCACCAAATAACATTTCATCTGCCAAATGTTTCTTTAAATGGCCTTATACCTGAGACACTGCCTTTGAAATCTGCTAAGATGCTATTCTACATTGAATCTTTTCCAGGGCTCCAAACACAGTTAATAGCAGAGTTTTGGAGTTAAATCCTCACCTTGATTCTAATTCTGGGCAAGCTATTTAACCTCTCTGTGCATGGAGGATAATGTATAGATAAAATGGGGATGACAATCCATACATCACAAAGTTGTTAAGTACTGAGAACAATCATTTGCTATGTATCAAGTGTCACTGTGTGAGGGCACTGCTAAATGCTTTACTTATATTATTTCTAATTCTTAAAATTATACCGCAAGGTGTACTGTATTCTCATTTTATAGATGAGGAATTGAGGCTCGGTATGGTTAAGTAATTCACCTCAGGTCATCACACTAAGCAAGAGGCAAAGCTAGAATTCAATTCCAAGGTTTGGCTGACTTAAACCCTGGCATACTTCACTATTATGCTACCTCTGATGGGAAAGTTTTTCTCCAAAGAAACAAAGAGACACATTTCTCTGTGGCATTTCCTGTTTTCCTATTTCAAACATCTTTTTAGTTGCCAGGATCAAAAACAAAATTTATGTATCGAATTGCTGCAGGCTGGAAAGAAAAATGCATTTTGTCATGCTTAATCCTTTTTAACTCATTCATTACGGGATTTTAAGCACTTTGAGTGAGACTGCAATGCACATATTTTAATGAGAAGGAATAAAGACTGGACATTGGTGGGGCTGAGGGACGAATGGGACAGAAATTATGAAGTCCTAAGGATCCTAGACCGGATTGTATCAGATGAGGCAGAAAACAGTAAGAGGAAGAATTTAATTCTTTGAGATTCTGAGGAAAGAACCCCAATGAGCTAGAAACATCCTCAGGATAATAGTGTTTTCTGTACTCTTTATCTTAACCTTTTTTTTGGGGGGGGATGGGAATTCCTTGATAGTCTTTTTTATAGTTGTAATTATTATATTTTTCTATTTTATTTTTTCAAACTCCTTCACTGGAAAGTAGGTTTCCTAAAGACCAGGAACATGTCAACCAGAGATTGGCACACAGTAAATGCTCAATAAATGATTGTTGAATGGACAGTGCAGGGGAGCCGCGATTGGCCTGGGAGAGCTTTCCCTAACACTCCAGCCTCTGTGGGGGCCTTTCGCCCATCTGCTTAATCCGGTGTAACCCCTCCCTGCGCCTTGACCCGGCTTGGTGCAGAGATCCCGATTGCCCCGGAAACCGGGCGTGGCCGGAAAGAGTGCCATCTCCTCCATCTACCTGGCAGCCCACGTTCCTGGGGAACCTGATGCGAAACCATCTCTAGCCACCCTGCCGCGCCAGACACCAAGCCGCGTGAGTTGGATTGACCCTGCTTGGATTGAACACTGCTAGGCCTTGGAACCTAGGACGCGGACCCTGGTGGAGTCATAAAATTAAAAATAGTAATAACAAAAGTAATTGTTGAGTGAATATGACATGACAAAAATCTGAAGAAGATCCTCTCCTGTTGTGAGAAGATCTGCCTCAGGTACTGCCAGACTGAAATCTACATACCTGTATAGGGATGACCCGGCCAGTTAATACAATGCATGCTATTTGTTTTTATTAACACACCCTTGGAACCCTTCTCACCATAGGAACAGGCTCGGAAAGCGGATGTGCTGGCATCTCACCCACAAGGGCAAGCAGGGAGGAAAAAGGATCAGTGGGGCTGAAAAACCATGGCAGGGGTTGTTGACTTTGCCACAGGTGGCTAGTCAGTCCACAGCGCAGATCAAAGATCGTGGACAGACAATTCAACGGATGTTTCTTTTTCCAAATAAGTCTAATCTCAAACATAAGGGAGTTGTATACTGTGTAATATTCAAAGGCAGATGGTGGTAGTGCCATCCTGGGGACCTGACGCAGGGGTGTGGCTTATCTCAGCAGAGAGCCAGGACTCAGAATGTTCCAGTGTTCAAAGGAGAAGACTGGTAAGAACTAAGCCATGTCAGTTTGCCTGTGAGTTCCTATAGGTCATCAGCCCCCATAGGTGGTACACTATTCCCCATACCTGACCCTGTGGCTTTCAATCAGTTTACAGAATTTGGGTGACGAGGAAGACATTCACAACAAAAAATAAATGGAGTGATAAGAAGGGTTATACAACCATATGTAGAATATGAGGCAAAATATCTCTATTTTTTTTAAATCTAACTCTAAACGCAGAGGAAAAGAACAGATTGGCAAGAAATACATGAAGATGTTATTAATGATTGTCTCCAGGTGGCAGAATCTCAGGTTTCTACTCGGTTTCATCTGTATGTTTTCCAAGTCTTCTCTAGTTAAGATGAATTACTTACAAAAAAGAAAAAGTAAATATTGGGAAAAAAAAAAAAAAGCAGGAGAAAGACTCCAGTAGGCAGAATAAATCTAAGTAAATCAGATTGTGTAGGTAACTTCTCATGATTCTGTTTCTTGTCCACTGGAGTAGACTTCCTGCATCTTCTCTGGGCTATATATAGACTGTGGTGCCCTTCCTGGCCAGGAGGCACCAGTTACCCTTTGCTCACTCAAGACCCTGTCTTTCTGCTCACAGGTCAAACCTCTTGCTTCTCAGTAAGTGATGATGAAAGTGTCCTTGTTTTTCACTTTACCCAGCATTCAGTGGTAGTGGACATAATAGGCCTGGGGTTTAAAGAATTCCACAGGGAAACTGAGTCTGATGTCACACTTTGGCAATGTCCTTCTGATCCATTGTACACCATGTGTCAGAGAGGTTGAAGTGGAAACCGTTTAGCAGCCCCCATGGCAACTCTATAGGTTTTCTATATGTGTGGTGGAGATAGAGCAGGGATTTGGTGAAAATTCGAGAAATCAAATATTGAATCTTTTGGTTTATTGCAAAGATTGCAATGGTCAGTTTAGAACCAAGGATTTGTTTAGACCTGCAGTATTTCATGACGCTGGAAAAGGCAAAGACAGGGTCATCTATTCCTCCCATGTTTAGTCCCTTCCTGTCAACCTCTGGTTGCCCTCCACTCTTATTTTCCCAATTATACCTACACTTTCTATCTCACAAGAGAGCCTGTTTGTAACATTTTTCTCTTAATTAAAATTTACAAGTCATATTTTATTCTCTTAGTTCCCTGCCAGGTAACTGATTACTTGATTCCACTTTAAGGTGTTGACAGCTGATAAAGACTAAATGTGTTAATGTGTATGCTGATAATACTGACACTTGTTCAGTAACCTACAGAATCTCAGGTCGAGTAGGCATTTATGACACATGAGGTGCTGTAAGATAAAATATGTGAGGGCAACAGGACTTTCATAACCCCGGATAATATAGGCTACTATCTAATTGAGGTCAACATTTTACAGGTTCTTTTTTTTTCAGAGCAATTTCTCTGGAATCAATAACATTTGCTTCATATTTCTGATTAGATACAATACCTGATTTTTAAAACTGAAATAAAAAAACAACAACAAGGTAACTAGTTACTTGAGAGGAGTTTTGATTTTCAGTTTCAAAGGAAGTTTGATCTGTTTTTTTTGGATATGATTCCATTAAGATGAGTGTTATATACTGTCTCCTTCAAAGGACTAGCATAAACGGAAACTAAATGGCAGCTGTGATATGGTATATTTATTACTGTATCCTTTTGCAAGCTAGTCAAGGATAGAGAATGATGTAAGTTGTCCAGGGGAAAAAAACCATGAAATTCAGTGATAAAACCTCTGATTATATCTAAAAGGTCAACAGAAAATAGGCTCATCATAGTTTGGGATTAAGTGATCCTTAACCTATATGGTGCTACTCTTAACTTCCTTGGTGTGGCTTTGTTTTGGTTATTTCTGATTAGGTCTTTCTTTTGAGGAGAAAACGTTGCTTCCCCACCTCCCCCCTTTTTTCCATGCTTTGACTTTAGTTGATCTAATTTGCCTGTGTCATTTTATTTTAATGCATATATCAGTTTTTGCTTCTTTATCCTTTTAAGATAAATGACAAGTTGGGTTTATTTTTTCATTTGGCTCTCTCATTTTAATTTAGTGGATGTATGTGTGTACATGCAAGTGTGTATCAGTTTGAAGTTAAAATAAGTAAAAAAACAACAACTATGAGATCTGTTTTAAGACTTGTAAAAATCATTTCTATGTCTCCTTATCTAGAAATTAAGAATAATAGTATCTGTTTTTTTTGCATCTCAACGGATAGTTACCATAATGAGATAATAAAAGTGAAAGTGATGTTAAAAGTATAAAATCCTGTTTAAATAAAAGAAATATATTACTATATTGCTTTGATTTTTCATAGTCCTACTTTTTAAATTGTACATTTTAATTGTAGATATTTTACTTAAACTACATTTTTTATTTCTTTTCATTAAGATGATGTCTAAAGTATCTATGTATTTTAATATAATAATACAGTACACACATGCATACAAATATTTTTCCTATAATCTTTTTTCATTTGGTGTAAGATGTTCATTTCAACTATCAGTAAATAATTTTTCCAGATTTACCAATCTAACTAACATAAATGCATTTTGTCTTTATAAAATTATGATGAAGACTTTTAGGTTATAGCTCATTAAAATGAAATTATACAAACTGATTAATATTGCAACCATTCTTCTGTTTTGCCATGTGGTTAGAAGAAAACAGTTTATACTTTGGGGAGCTAAGTAAGTAAAACAAATAGTTCTGCCACTAGACAAAAATCTCTAATAAAATATTACCATTCTGCAAAATACTGGTAAATTATTCAGCATGAATTTGTGGTCAACAATTTAAAGATTATTTTTTTCCTTTTATGCTATGCTTCACTGATCTATTAAGCAGGTCAGGTTAGCATCTGATCTTTTTAAGTAAGACATCCAGTACAAGAAAATCACTGTAAAGTTTTGAGGCCTTTTAAAATAAATGAATAAGTAAAGAATTTGTGATCTATGGAATTCTAGAAAAAGGTTGAGCAATTTTATGCTAACAATATTAGAAGAATTCGTATTGGTAAATACTGTATCAACATAAAAATTCATTTGAATTTTTCAAGAGACTTGAAATAATTAAATGAACTCTTTGGCGAATGCTTGCCCCTATAATAAATCTGTCATTTTCCCTTAGAACTCTGCAGCTACAAGGAATTTCTACAGTCTCTGTAAATGTGACCTCATTTAGACAGATATTTTTAAATGTTTGCCAGAAAATAAACAAGAAGTAAATCTGAAAGTAACTTAGAAAAGTCAGAAAGATACTTTCTTTCCAAGAGCCTAACTCAGTTATCACTGCTCTCCCTGTCTCTATTTAATACTTACCAGGCTTTTGTTTAAATAACCAGGTGACAAGTATGAATTATGGATTTCAGCACCTCTGGATACCTGAAAACAAAATTACCCAGATTCTTACACCCTCCTGCCATACCGTCCTCCTCTGATTATTAGTGAGTTGTATATGCTGCAGGAGACTATTTGATCATTTAAGAGAGACAAAGTGATCTGCTTTTCAGCACATTTTCATCCACAGCTGGTGCACAGATTGGCATAGAGTATATGTTAGTTTTAGCTGTGAATTTTTTCAAGTTGAGGTTGCCTATATTTAGATCTCTGGAGTTTTAAGATTGCTTAAAGTAAATGTTTGAATGAGAAAAATATTGACTGGAGAAAAATACTGTTTAATAGAGGTGTTGATTTTGACCAGCCTAAAATATGCTCATGTTGGATGAACACTTGTAGTAGGAGAGATGAAATTGTGAGTATTACTGGGAACGCACATTTATTCCATTACCATGCATTAAACTGTGCTGTTTGATGTCTAAAGGATACTTGACTACTTTGGAGGAAAAAAATGCTTCTGTAGGTTCATTTTAGAAAGCAAGGTATTATTACACTTCAGAGACAGAGAAACCAACACAAAACCTAATTTAGACTTTTAAGTTTATTTTCAAATTCATCAAAATCCTAAAGTAATTGCTTTGCTATTGATTCTTGGACTACCTTGCAAAACAGGCTCTTCATTCACAGGAGAGAATGTAATGTTGATCTATTTTATTTCCTCCTGAACTGGCTTTTAATTCATTCAACAAATATTTATTGAGCACCCATTAAATACCAGGTAGTGTGCTGAGCACTGAGAATATTTGAATTTAACTTTGAATATTATTGCTCTGTGAGGTATAAATAAACACAAAATATTTTTAAACCTATATTTTATTATATTATATTATATTATATTATATTATATTATATTATATTATATTAATCAGGATGTTATTTGAGTAGCTTTAACTGTAGGTTTACCTAGTAACTCAGATAATTCAGAATGTATAGGTTTTGCTTAGAGCTCACCTTGTTCATTCAGCAAGAGATGCATAGAAAATGGACTCAATTAAAGTAACGGAAATTATGGGATTAAATGATCATTTTCTTCCAACAGTTTATCTATATATATATTAAACCAAAAAAGTCTGGCTCTATTTTAACATATAAAAGAATAAATGTTTTAAATAGGAATTTTTTTTTCAAAATAAGTATATAGAAATAGGTTGGATTGTTTAGATGGAGACCTCCTGTTTAACTTAAAATTAAAGGTAAATAATTTGTATTTCATGAAGACATTTATATAGTTGGTCATACTTATGGCTCTTATTAACCAGAAAAATATAAACTTAGCCAAACCACCAAAATGATAAAAGTTAAAATAAAACTATTTACAAATATATTAGCTCAGTGCCTGCTGTATAATTATATGTAAATAAATATTGAATGAAAAAGTGATAAATCCACCTCAGAGCAAATATTATTTTAAATAACAAAGTAGAACATTTTTTTCAGTATGGTAGTATTCACGGCCATCAGTTCACTGTCCACAGATACTTTGTAATGGACATATCAGAAAGAGTTGATACATTTATTTTTTAACTTGTCTTTTAGAACATTGTCCTTTTCATTAGAGAAATTCCAACAGATTTATTTTTTGTGATTTAAACTCTCTGTGTGTTATTGCAAACATTATTAATTTTTAAAAGAAATATGCCTGTGTTTTGAACAGAATTAAGTAGTCACTACCAAAGAGGTGATGACTAATTTATAGACTATTGGGGTAGCTTTTTTCAGTTCTTATTATTATTTAAAAATCAAACCAAAGCGCAAATCCTGAAGTGGATATGCGAGGGAGCTCCAAGCTAAGAATAGCATCTGAATTAATTTCTTTCCCCCAGGGTAAAGACAACGATAGCAACAACAACATTATATCAAGCTCTATGGTTGCTGAGTTATGTGACTTTATCCTGTACTTTGGTGTCTTGAATCTCAAGCCTTAATAACTGTATCTAAATACTCTTAATCAGGCTTTTTTCTACCTGGTAAATGTTTCTTTCTTCAAGTTTCAGTTAGCTCCTCAATGAGGATTGTCCTAACTGAAGCGGAGTTCACAGACCGCTCCGTGTATTACACAGTACTGTGTGCATGTTATTACATGCGTACATTAAGGATCCTGTCGCTCCGTGTATTACACAGTACTGTGTGCATGTTATTACATGCGTACATTAAGGATCCTGTTCCGGGGAATGATGGCATCTGTTAATATATCTGTTTTCTGTGTTGAATTATGAAGTCTTTGAGGGAAGGTCATATCTGAGTCTCTGTCACAATAGCGAGCATAGTTTCTGGCACAAGAATAAATACTTTGTAAATGCTCTTTGAACAGTTTGTTTTGAAGAAATCAACCTGGAAGGATCCTAACATTTGTTATCATGTAAATTTTAAATAAGTGAAATCTATTATTCTGCTTCACTCTTCACTCAATTGCTGTATCATTCTTTTCATTCTTTCAGTGAGGATGCCAGGGAAGGTTTGCTTTTCTTTCAAAAAATGTTTGAGTAGAAGACAGGAGGAACTAGATATTTTCTAATCCTTCTTACATTGAGTGCAACGTAAGACCCCTATTTCTTTAACCTATTCCTAAAAAATACATATTTTTTCACCATTGAGGCATATTTTAGAAAATATTAATTTAGGTAATATAATTAAAATGCTTCAAAAATCATAGAATGCTATGCAGAGATGGTATGAAATGGAAATATTTTGAATCCGAGTTTTGTTCTTTCAGAATTTGAAGAAATGAGTTCTGTAAGATGAATGTTGTAAACATGGTTTCATTTTTGGCTTCTCAATGCCATTTTATAAATGTCTCCTGCTGCTGCTGCTGCTGCAAAAAGAAAAGTCGGCAGAATACTGAGCACTGTCAGAAGGTTATAGGAAACAAAGTAGGAGGCATTATCAAACCTTGGTTTGCTGAATAAAGACCTCATAGAGTTGAAGATGAATTGAACACTGTCCGTAATGGATTTTAATACATCCTACGAGAGATAGGGATGGCTCATGGGGAAGGTCAGAGGACTTGGAGTCAGGACAGCTTATCTTCTGGGTCCCATTTCAACCATGCATTGAGGACAAATAAGGCACTAATAACCTGGAAACCTTGGGACCAAAGAACAGTTATTTTTAAATGAAGTTTCTAAGATTTTATTAGACATTTCTTTTTTCTACACTTTCTCGGCTAAAATAGAGTTATTTTGCAACCACCTTATTCTGTATGAATCTTCAAGTACAGTTTTTCAAGTGTGTTGAAATATAATTACAGTGAATATGATCCATCCCATTCATTCTTGCATGTAATTTGGTCACATACTCTGACTATGAAATGATTGAGTGTATGGAATATAAACAAGCTGTATTATGAGAGAGAAGACCTATGTTTGGATTCATTAAAACTTAATGTGGAAGGCCAGTATGGTTTATTTATTTATTCATATTCTCAGCTATGTATTTCATTTTTACCAGTAACTTTAGGAAAGTCATGTTTATGTTAGTTTATATGTCATAGTTGTCAACCACCTAGAACAATTGCCAATTTGTGGATCTTATTTATATTTTTATAAATAGTATGTATAAATCGTATTTTATAAATAGTATTCTTTTATAGACTGACTTTTCAACTTAAACCTTCACACAATTGTAGTGTGAAGGGTTTATTTCTGTTTTATAATGCCATAAGGTTGTTAGGAAGATCTGAAGAGATGTGGTATGTGAATGTGCCTTGTAATTTTAAAGAAACTATCCAATTACAAGGTATTAATTTTATTTATTAGAGTACCTAGTGTGTGCTGGGCACTGATAAACCTTGTAATCAGTATGATTTAAATTGATACTAGGAAATCCCAAATGGCATCATGGTTTATTATTTAACCATTCAACCACGATTGCCCACTTTAGAAATGGAAAAGCTGTTTTCATTCACTGATGAAGAGTCGTTAATTTAATGAAGGAAAAAAAATTTCAATCCAATATATTTTATCATTTGATATTATCTAATGAAGGAATTAGTCTCTCTTTGGTGTTTAGCCACAGTGTATTGTCAATATTATTATTTGATCTAGCTTCATTGTGATTGTGGCAATAAGTAATAACAGTATTTTTTATTGGTAAGGAGACTATAAGTCATTTTAATATCAATTGTGAATGCTTACAGTTTATGTTTGTGGCCTAGCTCCAAACTATTGCACAGATATTCAGGCAAGAACATTTCTTTGTTAGTCGTTGCTTTGGCAAACCCACTTAATACCGTGGATAGTTGTGTGATAGTATGAATATGTTATGTGTTGGAGAGACTTAGTTGAGTACTTTGTGGCCAAAATACGGTATACTAGCCATGGTTCTATTTTCCTGATTTTCAGAATAGATTGTTCCTCAATTCCAATGCCAAAACCAATCTCCAACCATGCAGCACAGTTTTTATATCTAAAAACATTATTGCAATTGAAAGCCTTGAGAAACTTTGTTAATGTGTGTTCTCCCTCACTTTTATTCTAGCACTTGCTGTCTCGTTTGTACTTTCCTTAGACAGAATACCAGTCAGTTAGGGATTTTTCAGGGTTTGTGTCCAAACAGTCTCTTTCCAGTGCAGTATGTGCCTATAGAGAACAACTAGGTAGACCAAGAGGAAGGAAATTGCGTAAGAGCTTTTGTTCCTGGAATGTCTGAAGTTAAAAAGGAATTTTATTCCATGTGAATTTTGTAGGCATGGATTTGAGGGGCCGATCCTAATTGAAGCAAGTCCTACTTGGGTTTTGCATCTTGTGTACTGTCATTTCGGCTCAGGCAGTGCTCCCCGAACCACTTCCTGGCTGAGCTGACCCACGTCAGCACATCGGGATGCTGACTAGTGTCCAGTTGGCCGGTGCCTCCCCCTTCAGGGTCCCTCTGGCTTGGGTGGTCATTTGACAGTCTTTGCGTCTTTGCTCCAAGTCTCCTTGCCTACTGTACAGCAACCTCTTTGGTGAGATCCTGAAGCCAAGATGTAAGTTCTCTCTGTGAGGGCAGCCAGAAGAGCTAAAGCTGAGCGTCTTTGTGACCTCACCAGGTTACCCAGCACAGAATGATGTATCTGTGTCCAGGTTGTGACAGGGTTGTGCCAATAGGCCTCTGCCCAGAGCGAAAAGCCAGAGCAGAAGGGAGTAAGAGCCTCCATTGCCCTTGGTGTTGACTGCACTAACTCAGCTCCTCTCCACTAATCTAAAGCCCAGATAGGGGAATATTAACACACTAATAATCTAAAGCCCCGATAAGGGAATACTGACACAAGAGCCCAGTCATTTTGTGCTGCTTTGCAAGCTCTTGGTTTCCTTTTCAAGGATAGGAGAGTATATCGTTTTTATTTTTCTCATCCTACACTATGCCTTCCTTTTTCCTAACTCCATCAAAGCCTTAATGACAGAATTAACTTCTCTTATTTCAGGTGGACACTGTGAACTAATTTCCGCAAACTATGTTGGTAAATTGCTGAAGGGTTGGGAGCCTGCAGCAGGAATAAAAGAATAGGGATAACAAAATGACATTCACTCAAGACAACCTGTAGAACCTGAAGGTTGATTTTTTTTTGGGGGGTGCAACTAGGGCAAGGGCCGTGTATTCAGAAAAGCAAAAGAGAAAATGAAAATAATTTAAACATATTTGTATATGTATTGCCTTTCTCCCAGGCTCGAATGTTGTAAATACTACAATAGCAGACACCTTATAGTGGCTGCTCATAAAAGATGCTCAGAAATATTTATTTTGTAAATGAAAGTATAATATATAATATATATTTAAATGTTAACACATTTTTTAATTTTTAGGTTCATTTTATTGTGTTAAAAGAACATGAACTGTATTATTCTGTTTTTTAGAAAACATTGGTATCTTCTTTATACTTAGGAAAATAATTGTGATTATTCCTTGAAGCTAGAGAAAAAAATATTCTCTTTTGGGTAAAGTCTTATCTATTCATTCAACTTTAGTAACTACATTCATTATTCCTTTTTCTTATTTCCTATTATTTATCTCTTTCAGCTTGTTGGGTAGGGTCTAAATATGTTAGACTTGTGTTATTATTGTATTTTTTAACTACTTTTCATTCTCTGTCTGCCTTTCTCTTTCTTCCCATCCTTCTCCTCCTCCATCCCCTTCTTTCCTTTTCTTTCCTTTTTCTACCTTGTTCTCCATCTTTTTGTTTTCCTTCTCATTCTACTTTTCCCTTTTATCATTATTTAGTACGTATGCTTTCACAGTCTGTTCCATGGTATCTGATGTATAACACTTGATGATTTCCTTCGATATTTAATATTTATCTATTTATTTTCATTTTCTAATTGAATTATCATTTTATATAATACAACTTTATTTTCTTTCTTATTGCATGTGAATTATATATACTTTGGCTTTAAATAATCTGAACTATTTTATTTTAGGTAATCGAATATAGGTAGAATTTAGTTGCATTTTTTAAGTCAGTGTGAACCTTTGTCCTTTACTAATGGAAATGAATTCACTCTAATTACTCTCCATATCAGATGTGCATATTTTATTATATCAATTCTGTTTTCTCTTTATAATATCATGATTCTTTGCTTCCTTGCTACTTCCTTTTTTCTCACTTTCCTCCCCTTATTGACCATGCATTCTTTCATTTTTTTCTGTCTTCAAAAATTATATGTATTCTAATTGCAGTTAAATTTACATTTCCATAAAAACACATTTGAAACAGTATTTTTAGATACAGAATTTGAAAGTGAGACTGAGACTATGGTCACATATTTTGTAGAATGTTCTTCAATTGAGATTTTTTAATGTTTTCCCTCATAATTAGATGGTTGTTTGTGGGTTTTGGGGAGACAGGACATCAATTATCTTTAAGGATATTTAAACAACTAGGATAAAAATCTAATATATTTACCTAGGAAAGTAGTATTTTTGTTGCTCTTCATTCATTTGCATAGATCCATATTTCCATTTAGTGTCATTTTCTTTATGCCTAAAGGACTTCTCTTAGCCTCTCTGATAGTGCAGGACTGCTGGTGATGAATTCTTTTACCTTTTTTGGGGAAAGATATTTTCTCTGGGTATAGAATTTACCCATATATTTTTTTTCTCTCTCTGAACTTAAAGATGTTACTCCATGTCTTCTTACTTTAATTGTTTCTGGCCAAAAACAAACAAAACCAAACAACAACAATAAACTTTCTGTTTCCTTAATGTTCTTTCTCCATGTAATGTATTTTTTTCTCTGCCTGCTTTTCACATGTTCTTTTTGTCATTGTTTTTGACCAATTTGAGTATGATGTACGTAGGTGTGATTATCTTCATATCTCTTTCCCATGGGTTTTTTGAGCTTCTTGGATCTGTGGGTTTATATGTTTTTTCCAAATTTGGAAATCTGGGGCATTATTTCTACAAACATTTTTTCCTGTCACTCTTCTAGTCCCTTATCTTTGAAGACTCTGTACATCCATTAAGCCATTTGAAATTGCCCTGCAGTTCAATGATGTTCTGTTAATTTAAAAGAAAAAAAAATTCTTTTCTCTCTGTATTTCATTTTGGATAGTTTCTATTTCTGTTTTTAAATTAACTTTTCTCTTCGTCTGCAATATCTAGTCTGCTGTTAATCCCATCCTGTATATTTTTTATATCACATATTATAGTTTTCATCTCTAAAAGTTCAGTTTTGGGGTGTGTGTGTGTGTGTGTGTGTGTGTGTGTGTGTGTTCTAGGTCTCTACTTAACTATTTGAACAAATTGAACATAGTTAAAATAATTAAAATATTTTCTTTTCTGCTCAATCTAAGATCTGTGTAAGTTCTAGGTTGTTCTCAATTGATTTTATTTTTTTTTATTCATTATGTGTTGTATGTCTCTGCTTGTTTTCATGCCAATTGTTTTTGTTTGAGTGGTAGACATTGTTAATTTCACCTCGCTCGGTACCGTATATTTTAGTATTCCTGTAAATATTCTTGAGTTCTCTTCTTAAATATAGTTAAGTAAGTTAAAAATATTTTTTTTTATTATTTGCAAAATTGCTTTTAACATTATTTAGGTGGAACCAGAGCACTGTTATTCTAGGGTTAATCCCAATTATTGAGATATGACTCTTCTGCATACAAGGTCAAGTGTCCTGTGAATCATGAACTTTTCCAGGTTGACTGGTAATAAACTCAGTTTCTGGCCAGGTACTATTCTGTCTAATTATTTCAAGTGGTTCTCTCCCTAGACCTTGGTAGTTTTCTCACATGCTTATGTTGATCAGTACTCTGTTGGGCACTTAGAGGGGACACGTCACAGGCCGCTGGAATTTTCCCTTTGTGCAGCTCTCTCCTCTCCAGTACTCTGTCTTATGAACTAGATCTGCCTTGGGTTCCTTGGACTTTCAGATCCATTTTCCCAACTCATGGTATCTGGGCTCTACTTAGGTTCTCCACTCTGCTTGTACTCCAGTATGAGAATTTTCTCAGGACAGTAAACTGAGCAGTGGTCAGACTCTGAGACATCCCATTTCTCAGACATCACATTCCCTTCATTCCTAATGTAAAGGGGTTTGCAAACCATTGTGCCATATATTTTGTCTGTCTTTTTTATTGTTGTTGTTTTATGGGAAAGGGTAAATCTGGTCCTTTTTACTCCATCTTGGCCAGAAGCCTCTCTCATCTCTATGAGTTGCTTTTGTTTTGTCTTTGTATTGTGTAAAAATTTTCAGTTTGACCTTATATGTTTCTGAGAAAATTTTTTGCATGCTTGTGTCTGAGTTTAGTGCATGAAATCCCATTTTTAAATACTAGTATTTCTTTTTCTTTACTGAGATTTTAATTTACTTTATACTTTGCTTTTTATATCATCTGATGTTCAGTCACCTATTTATTTATGTATTTATTTATTTATATTTTATATTTCTTTCCTGTGTCATATAATCTATATTTTTCCAATTGTTTTGAGACTACAATGTAGATACTTTATAAAATATTACTCTTTTTTGAAATTAGTCTATTCAAGACTTCTGACATTCCTAAAAATGGTAACAGAAATTTTTCTGGTGTGGGGCAGATGGTGAAGTTTACTTTTTGTTTTGTTTACCTGTATTTTCCAAATTTATTTCATTGACCTTATACTTTGATAAAATGAAAGTTTATTTTATAAGAAAGATAGTTTTCTTTTTTTCTCCAGTTTGCTGATTTTTGTAGAGGCCCCTATCGATATGGTTGATGTTTTTCTGTTTATTCATCCTTGAGAGACAAGAGATTTATTCAAGCCAAATATTCCCCCAAATCTGGGTGGGTGCAATCTCCTTGGATCTTCCCACTCACCTCCTGGATGATATTTAGGAAAAAAAATAATAAGTCTTCCTTTAAGTTTTTAAACTGGAGGGATTTTGGGCATAAATTCACATTGTTATTAAAAAATCCAAAATTTCGGACCCAGAAGAGAAAAGAGAAAAACCCTACTGGGGGGACTTTATGCCTTCATAGGTTAATCTTTGTGTTTGGAGACATCTGTTTTCTTAGGGTTTAGGATACTAAGTCCAATCATTCTGTTCTTGCCACCAATCAGCTCACAGAAACAGCTCCTTTGATGCTGTTGCCTACAGTAGCAGGACCACCCCGCCACACCGGGATGAAGGGGGTCCCTTGGCCCTGCCAGCTTTGTGCTTAGTGCAGATATATTTACAAATTCTTCCATGAACACCTTTTTCTTCTCTTTCATATTGCTTCCCAGAAGCTTTATTACTTGCTAAGAGTTATAGGTATGTTTAAGGAATATTTTCAAATCACTTGCTCTGTGGAATCATTGAGCCCTTTTTGCTCCCCCCATTATTATAGGAGAGAACTCTCCCCATCACTATATTGTGCCCATGGATTGTGTGGGTCAGGAATATGGACAGGGAGCAATGGGGAACCCTTTTCTTCTTTCTGCAATGTCAAGGTCTCAGTTGGACTCAAAGGCTGGGGGCTGGAATTATCTGAAGTCTTTCTCACACACAAGCTGATGATTGATCTTGGCTGTGACTTGAGTCCTAAGCTGCAGCTGATAGTTGGAATATCTATCTGTCATCTCCCCATGTGGGTTGCGCTTCTACTTACGTTGGTAACAGGATTCTAATAAGTGTCCTGAAAGAAAAAAGCCAGGCAGAAACTGCATTGCCTTTCATGACCTAGTTGATCATTTCTGCCATGTTCCATTTGTTAGAAATTAATCATTAAGTTTGGTTCATATTCAGAGAGGGAACAAAGACCTGTGCCTCTCAATGGAGGAATGCCATGTCACCTTTTATGAAGAGCATGTGAGCCGGGATATGTTGGTGCAGTCATTGCTGGAGAGCACAAACTCCTAAACTCTCTTTGAGATTTAGCTACAGTGCCATCCTCAAGACTTATAAATTCTAAGTTGTATATATTCTTCCAACCAAAATTATTTCCAGTTTCTTTTCTTGCTAAACTTTTATTCTTACTTGCTTCTCATTTCCAGCAGCTGCTCTTTTCTCCATGCCAATTAAGGTATCAAATGTTGACCCTTTTCCCTGATCTTCCCCAAACTACATTTATATAAGATATTTACATGTGTAGTAAATTTTACTGAAGGTTTGGTGGGTATGTACAGTGGAGGGCAGGGATGGTAGGGGTTGGAGGAAATAATATCATATCTACTATGGAGCAAATAATTTAAAATTTGAATATAAACAAATTTGATTCTAAAGACTCCTTTGGATGTCCCTGTCACCAAGAACTTCTAACTTATCTATAATTTTTTTATTGGGCATTCACTTTTTGTCATGTGACATGATTTTCCTCTAGGCTATCTTATTCTTTTTTCTCTTTTTCCGCTTTTTCATATGCCCATTTTATTTTTGTGCTAAATGCAGAAATATTTATGTATATCTTCATTCCACTACCAGCTTCAGTCTATGCCTTGAAGTCCTCCCCTGTCCTACCAAAGCGAGGAAAGCCATATGTTGGCAACTGAGTTGAAGATCGATTATGGCAATCCTCTAAAGGCAGAAGCTGCACTTATTTGTAATTAAAAAAAAAAATACTTCATCCACAAAACAAATGAGTAAAGAAACAAGTAAGTACACAGTTTTCTATAAGCATATTGATAATTCTTTTTTTATCATTGAGAATGCCCTTTATAGTAGAGAGGTTAAATTTGTGATAGTTTTGGGGGAGAGCTTGATCTTCTCTTTATTTTTCTCTTTTTTACTCCTGGTCTTGCTAATTTCCCTGTCAAAATGTATTAATTCAAGGTGAGCCCTTAAGATTTGGCAAAGTTTCACATTTTCACCTGAAGTGTGAGTTGTTTTATATATAAGTAGGATTTATAATGGGGTTGAGACTGGATATTGAAACAGCTATTCTCAAAGTGATGTACTCTAAAGGAAATACTTCTTTAGCACCTAAAAGCACCGTAATCCATTATAGCACAATATGGCAAAACATTGGTTCCTTTCCAAAGTTTTCATTTTCAATGACTTGAAGCCACAATAACATTTTGTATTTTTAGACTTAATAGAAATGAGAAGTTGAAAAGTAACTGAAAGGTATGAGTTGGGAAGATGATATTTAAGTTAAAATATCCTATACTATTGATACATGGGAGATATTCTTTTAGTTGAGAAATTCATCAACTAGTTTTTAAGACAATCTACTTGGTTGTAAAACCACCGTTGTTACAATGGGACATAACAAGAGATTCACGCTTTCAGTTCTTTTCACTGAGATGAAAATGTTTGAAACAATGGTGGGCATCCTAGGACAGCTTGTAATGCCTGTAAATGCTGCAGTGTGTGAGGTAGATTGTAAGTACTATGGGTTTTTTAGAAAGGGGAACAATAAAAAATAATGGGTTAGGTTAAACTTCATGGAGCAGATAGGAGCATCCTAAAGGTAGATTTGAGTAGTCTTTCTGATTACCTCATACTGTGTGATAAGGATTTCTCACATTTGGGAGCATTTGGGAGCATTTGGGTCATTTGGGAGCAGTGACAATTTTCCTGTTAAGCTAATGAGGCTGAAGTTTCAGGGCCCCCAACTTGCTTTGGACCTTGGAGTGCAGGGATTTGTAGAGTATATGGGTTGGGAATGGTGGTGAGAGAAGCAAGATTGCAAATCAAAAGCATATTTACATAAGCATTTCTGGTAATTTACCTAGAGATATCTCAAAACGCTAGTTATTTACTGTGGTTTCTTTTTTTCATTCAAAATAAATATTCACTTTTATACCCGTTTTTGTATATGTAATTTTAAGTCTTTTTCTGGAAAAAAAAATAAAACAACAATAACAACAACAAAAAACAGTTTATATAAATCAGACCTCATAAAACCTGTATTCACCTCTGTTTGGGTGATAATGATGGAATCTGCAAGTTAGAGATGAATTTGTTGTGGTTCCCTTTGATTGCAAAGAGGCAACTGATCCATAGCTTGTTAGTATCAAAGCTAAGAACAAAACTCAGATCTCTTCATTTCTAGTTCTGTGCTCTTTCCTTTACACCGCAAGGAAAGGTGACTACAAATCACCTTCAAGGGCTCTTCATTTGGCTTATCAAAGTTATCCTGATCTGATATAATATAGTGTGACAACAAATTATGTGATTGATAAAGTGAAACACTAAAATCTGCTGTATGAAATGGCCCTGGCAGCCTTCCCTCTGTAGATATTATAGTTTCTTAATTACCAGCACTGCCGAAATGCCTAGTGTTTAGAAATTGGAATGAGTTCATATGAGCACTTACATTATCAGGAAATATAAATAGCTCATTTATTCATGGTAGCATTACTGTGCTCCTAATATAGTTTTTATTGATGGACACTTGAACTGTATCAATCCACTTAAAATTCAGAATGGTTCTTTTGTGCATGGCTTTATGGCAAAAGCAGTATAATTCAATTTAATGTAATCTTTTAAAAACAATGATGTTTGTTTCATAAATGAATATTTTATATGTTGTGTTTAATTAAAATAAAACTATGCTACTGATCTAGAAAACACAAAACAGACTTGAGTTCATATTTATGAAGTGTGGCGATATTGGCAAGGCACAACTTATCTTGTTTATGAGACATGCTTGCTATTACTTGTACAGATTGCAGTCATTTTATTACTGAGCTTTACATGGTTTACAACCCAACAAATGCAATGAAACTGTCATGAGGAAAATAAGCCTATAAAATTAAGAAAAAAAAAAGTGGCACTCACAGATCAAAATGCAGTTTTTGCTGAAGCATTGGTAGGTTTTGAAATGCTCCATCCTTTTAGGCAGCAGGTTTTCTAGATATATCTCTAAATGAAAGGGAGAAGGCTAAGATAAGACACCAAGGTTATTTTTAGCACCTCTGCTTTGAGTACATTTCCTCTGAGACCTTCTTCCTTTCACTTTTACTTTATTGATGGGTTCCAGAATCCCAAGTAAAAGAAATGTTTTCAACAAAAGAACTGTTCGCAAACCAGCAAATGGTGTTAATATGTGAAAAGGGGGTGATGGTGGATGAAAAGGTCGCTATCTTTTTATTTAGTTAAACTGAATATTGAATTCAATTCATATTTTTCTAACGTGGTGTCTGTGGACCTGGAGCACGAAAGTGTCCTAAGGACGTCTGCAGGCTGTGGTGGTCAGGTGCATATGGCTGCCTGCGTGGTGTTGCATATAGTTGATCTTCCAGGGCATTAAGATATAGTTTTAATTGACTTTCTGGGTTTTCTTTTTTTTATCTAAATAGACATTTCATTTCTTGGCCATTCATAAAATATTGATGACTTTAAATCTTGTATTTCTTAGGTATAGTCATGTATATCCTCTCAAGATATGAGAAAAATTGACATAAAAGCAAGTAAATGAACTATAGAAATTTTTACAGAAAGAACTTGGGGAGGGGATGCTTCTTTATATAGAGCATCTATTTGTCATATATATATATTCACTAACTATGCTAGTTTTTATCATAAATGTGACAATTATTTTGTTTCCTGCTGCAAGATTAATACATTTTATTCTTACACAGCTAGGGTCTTGATGATACCCAAGGGGTAGGAAAACAAAAGTGTGCCAAAGAAATTCAAGGAAGAGAAAGGAGAAATTTCAAAAATTAAGTATACGAGCTCTTGACTACAGAGAATGAACCTTTTTCAGAGCAGTTAGCAATGATAAACACATTATGTATTGGGTCTGGAAAATGACCTGCTTGTCTTGCCGTACCTGAATCCTATCCCTACTGCAACGTGCAGCTCACATCTCATCTGTCCTCATCTGCAGGCACATTTCATGGGTTTTTCGACCCCTACAATGCTTTTGCTGGAATAATGGATGCAGCCCACCTCTGGACTCAGGTCCACTGCAGTTTTTCTTGTTTGTCCTGTTCATTGCTCAACTAATTAATACTTATGATGTGCTTCTCTGGAAGCCAATCACAGCAGAAGGCAGTGGAGGTCTCACTGACATTAGAGGGCAAGCCTGTTAGACCTGGGTGTCTACGAGGTACTATAATGTCTACCCATTTCGAAAAGGGCCCACACTCCAGTTCCCAACGAGGTTAATACCAGATCTGAATGCTGCTCTGCTCATCTCGGGGACTCTGCCGCTCTGCCTTCTTCAGGCCACTGTCTCCCACTGGGAAAACTGACCCTCTTCTCATTACTGCTTCACTCTCATTCTGTTCTACTTCTCTAACCCATGCAATGCCTTCTACCAGCTCATGTCCTGCCTTGAATGAGTGGTTTTTCCTGGACTGTGCTATAATCACCATCTTCCATACTTCAAATACTTCCTAGTTCAATGTCACATCTATTAGACTTTTTTTGTTCCTCCTTTTCTACCTCCCCCCTGACTTCACACACTATCAATACATGGATACATGGAGCTATACTTGAAATTATATAATGTACACACTAGAAAAAGGGCATAGCACCACCAAGCTGTGCTCAGAGGGGTCAGCTCTGTCATAAGTAGTCACCTTCAACCCTTTATCTACACATTCATATTTTTGAGACCCCAGCATGTTTCTTATTAAAACAGCATAAATTGAATTAAAGTTAATCAGTGACTTTACCTGATGGCTTTCTCTTTCTCTGTGTTTATTAAAAGATGTCCATGTAGGTATTCTGTGGGCAAAATTCAATTTTAATTATTTTGTTAATAGATGACAGGTGTACACAGTACAAAACACAAAGCTTCTAAAATAAAGTTTAGTAGTTTTTTTTAGTTTGTTTGTTTTATCTGTGACACTTCCCATGCCTCTCCAGACATTCGGTTTCCTTCCTAGATATAACCACGGTTAAGAGTCTCCAAAGAGGACCTACAGATGGTCAATAGACATATGAAAAGATGTTCAACATCACTAATCATCAGAGAAATGCAAATAAAAACCACAATGAGATATCACCTCACCCCAGTTAGAATGGCTATCACCAGTAAGACAAATAATAACAAGTGTTGGAGAGGCTGCAGAGAGAGAAAAAGGAACCTTTATAGACTGTTGGTGGGAATGCAGATTGGTGCAACCGCTATGGATGGCAGTGTGGAAGTTTCTCAAAAAATTAAGAATAGAATTACCATATGACCCAGCTATCCCTCTCCTGGGTATCTACTCAAAAAATCTGGAAATATTTATCCATAAAGATATATGTGTTCCAATGTTCATTACAGCTTTATTTATAGTGGCCAAGACATGGAAATAACCAAAGTGTCCTTCAATAGATTATTGGATAAAGAAGATCTGGTATATATACACAATGGAATATTACTCAGCCATAAGAAAAGATGAAATAGTGCCATTTGCGACAACATGGATGGATCTTGAGATTACGATGCTAAGCGAAATAAGTCAGATAGAAAAAGTCAAGAACCATGTGATTTCACTGATAAATGGGATATAAAACTGAAAGCAACAAGGAACAAGGCAAAAAACAAAAACTGATAGACATAGAAAATAGTTTAGTGGTTACCAGAGGGTAAAGGAGGAGGGGGTGGTAGATGAGGGTAAGGGGATCAAATATATGGTGATGGAAGGAGAACTGACTCTGGGTGGTGAACACACAATGTGATATTTAGGTGATGTATTACAGAACTGTACACTTGAAATCTATGTAACTTTACTAACCATTGTCACCCCAATAAACTTTAATTTAAATAAAAAAGACTCACTTTATCAGCCTTTGTGAGATAATGTATGCATATGTAGTCTATACAAGCATATGTGGGTATGGTGATTTGTGTGTGTGTGTGTGTGTGTGTGTGATATATATTTATATATTTATATATATTATACGTATTATATCTAATACATGCACACATATTTTACACAAATGGAAACTTACTAATCCACTGTTCTACACTTTTTTCTTTCTTTAGCAATATACATTGAAGATCATATATAAAGAGTTGTTTTATTCTTTTAGTGGCTACACAATGTACCATTTTAGGACTGTCTTCTATTGATGGATATTTAGACAGGTTCCAATATTTTGTATGATAAACAAAGCTACAGTGAATATTTGTCGTTTTGCAGCGCCAGGGTTTGTGTGTGATGAGTGTCTAGATGTGAGAGCGCTGGCCAATGGGCCTCTGTATTTATAATTTTGATAGATAAGGCTTAGTTTCCCTCAACTCCAGTTGTACTATTTTACTACAACTAGAAATTCTTGAGGAAGTCAGTGTAGCCTTAGGAGCCCAGTAGGAAAGTAGATTCATCAATTGGGCAATATGAAGAGCATTAAATAAATGGACTGTTTATAAAATATGGGCAAGATTCAGACCAACCCTAAAGCGTGATGTAATATTCCAGGGTTAGTAAGGGGGTGAGCTTTCCATCACTGGACTAGAAAGGGCAGAGTGACGGAGCGCTGACTGATACCAAAGACGGAGAAGATGTGTGGACTCCCTTAAGGACTACCTTAAGAGGCTGTGACCTTTGGTCAAGGAGATAGCCAGCCCGAAGCAAACCCTCAGAGATGCAGCCTGGGGGATAGACACTCAGACCACGCTCTCACCCCTTCCTCTATGTCTTGCTCCTATTATCCACTGCCCAACTTGACAGATGGCAAGAGGGCAAATGGGACCCCTGGTTCTGTGTACACAGGTCAGACAGCTGAGGTGTAGAGCAGGGCGGAAAAGGGACCAGAGACATATACAGAAGATTCAGCTCTTTCTACATCCTCACGCCGATCAGCAGTATTTTTTATGCTTATGTATCTGAGAGGTGAAGTATTATCTACATTTTTCTTAATATGAGTTAGGCTATGAATATTTTAAAATAAGTAAGAGATTATTTTATTTCTTTTTCTGTGTAGTATCTATTTTTAATCTTCCCCTATTACATACATATATATTATATTTATATATTTAAATATATACATGTTTCTCTTTAGTTTGAAATGATTTCAAATTTAAAGAAAAGTTACAAAAACAGTATGGAAACTAGTCAGTTTCCGTATATCTCTCATCCATATTTTCAAATTGTTACCATTTTAGTATACTTGCCTTTTCATTCCCATTTTATTAATTAATTTAAAATTAATTTAAAATTAATTTTATTAAACAGTTTACTAATTAATAATCATTAATTAATAAACAATTAAGTATCTTGTCGGGAGATACTTTGAGATTTTTCACTAAGACATAAAGCTCTCTCTCCCTCCCTCCCTCCCTTCCTCCCTCCTTGCCTCCCTCCCTCCCTTCTTTTCTTCTTTCATGTATTTGTATGAATCAGGGTTTGAACAGAGAAGCACAAAGGATTTATTATAGGGGTAGCTAATACAATTGTGGGAACAGATTATTCAGTCTTTCCAGTCTTTTGTTTCTATGTCTGGAGCTGGAGTCTGAATCTCACTGGGCTGGCAGTCAGGAAGGGCCAATGGACATGAAGTGCAGGAGGCAAGGACAAGCTGGAACTAGTGAGGATGGAATGGAGTTCACTTTGGTTTCTCATTACCTCCAAGCTTCCACCTTAGATTATAGAGTGTCCTGCAGGCGAAGCCAGTGCCCTTCATCATGGAGCTAAACATGTATCTGGTGAGGCTGAAGCCAAAAATCTAGCGTTGCTGGTAAACCTGCAGACTTGGTTGCTCCCTCCTGACAAGACAAGATAAGCAGCAATGTGAGTGGGCTGCAACAGCATCTTGTGTCTTCCACTGACTTTCTGAGTATAAGGGAATACTGCTACTTATTTACTTCTGTCTTGCAAATCTTGTGCAAGAAATCACTCTTGGGTCATGCTAACTCAGAACCATACAGGGAAGGGAATTCTGGGAACTGTAGTCACAGATTAGCCAAGTTGATATAATACTTATCCACCGTGATATTTATGGCATTATGAATTAATGAATCCCTATTTTATGCAGAATATTACTCTTACAATTATTATTTATTTTGAGGCTCAACTTGTTTCAGACCTGGTCAGTGGAAGCCTTTTATGCTGACTCTTATATTCTTTTGACATTTTTCCATCGTTCTTTGAGTATTTACTTACTTTCTGACAAAAAAAAAAAAGATATTGCAGGATTATCTTATATTTTCTCTGTCGTACTACTAGAATAAATACTTTCTCCAAAGTGCTTTGGTATCATTAGTACAGAACGGCATTGAGAAACCAAGATCTGGAAGATCCCTGTTACTGCTTCTAGATCCTTTCAATAGACAAAGCTAGGAAATACAAGAGGAAGAAACGAGAGAGCCTTCTTTGCCTGTTTTCCTTTTGGGGTCTTAGTCTTATTTTGCATTCCATTTGGGATCTCTTGTATATTAAAGAAACTAAACCTTTGTGATGTGACTGTATCTTTCCTAGAATATTATTGGTATATATCGTGTTTTATGGTATCGGTATGTTTTGATTGTTTCTCTTGGGCGCAGTTTTGGTAATATACATGCAATGAAACTTGGATATGTGTAAAGCAGGTTTTTCATTCTAGTGATCATGTAGAAGGCAGATGACATCTAAAAATGGTTAAAGGGAGGATATTCTTGAAAATGCATGTGGGGAAGTCTTTGTGACTGTTCTCTCTGCTCATCTGAAGGCAATATCTTGAAGGCAGAGCTCATGATGTGCAGGAAGAAAAATTTTCAAGTCTGATTTTTATGGGGGATAAATTGAAGGTGTTGAGCATTATTTTTATTGGTCATTGCCAATTATTCAGAAACAAGCTGTCCTGGCTTTCTTTTCCTGGATTTGGACCTTGATTTTCTTTCCCCGTACATTTATTCATTCATTTACTCTATGAACTTAACATTCATTTATTCATTAATTAGTTCTCTATGATGGACATAGAACTGAACTAACTTTTGGACAAGCTAGAAAAGTGACTGAAATTATGGTTCTGTATTCAAGGCTTATCGCTGTGTTTGGAGGGCCCACATAATATCACATGAATAACAAGAAAGTAATAATAGCCCAGCCTCAAAAATAAGTATAAAATATCTAAGACAGACTAGAGTCTAAGTTGATATGAAATATTACATTTGTTTATTGAAAAAGGCATCAAATTCTTTTAGTGTGTCTAAGGCATATCACACACACAAACATACACACACACACACACAGAGCTAAAAAAGAGTGAGTACATAAGAATAGCTTGAGAATTCAAATCAGAAATCAAAGGAAGTTAGATGAGGGATAAGTGGAAGCTTTTTTGAATTCAGTTTCTAGCTCTGTTTTATATTTCCCTATCATTGCTCTCATGGCTTATTCTGTATTATCAAACAAAAGGCTGAACATACCTCACCTGTTAAGACTCAAAAGCTTAGCCTCCTATAGGAAATCTATGCAAATACTATCATTAGCCAGTTAATAATCATTCTCTCCCTGCTCAGCACTCCATCGTCTTTCTATAATATCATTTCTGTGAGACTATATTTTACTTTTGTGTTTTCATGTTAATATCTCTTCGAGGGCAAACTTAATAGAGGATAGGGATTATATCTTATTCATTGTTATGTCTCCCTGCCATTCTCAGTGCCCAGCAAATAATAGGTGCTCAGCAAATGTTGGTTGGATGGATGAATGAATGAATGAATACTGATAGGTTTCTGATTTTAAATATGATTGACTTTTGGTAGTGAAAGGAGAAAACTATTCCAGTTTAACCATTTAACCTAAATTGATTTTCTTATCCCAACCGTTAATATAGGGGCAGTCCTGATCATCCTGGTCTATTAATCTAGTTTGTTTGTTGGAATGCGGATGGAGAGATGGAGAGATGAGCTTCAGATGCTGTTTTTATGCCATCCGTCAGACATCTCCTGTCCCATGACATGTACAGACACATTCTGTTCACCAGCTGCTGATTTCTGTTTGTTCTTATCATGTTGTTTTTTGGGCCAATGGTGGTGCTGCTGCTACTGGCTTCTTTTCTGCTACAGTGTCCCCTAATCACATTACAGGGACATGAAATGTGTTACCTCCCCTCCCTTCTGCCTTCCCCGACTCCCCTTTTAAGAAATGATAGGGGACTAGTTGCCAATGTATGTTTTACCAATTTCCCCAGTCCCCGGATTTAACCCCTAGTCCCCCTTCGAAAAGGATTAGTTACTCATCAGAGATACCACTGGAATTTGGTTTGTAACTGATGCTTGGAACAGATCAAAAAAGCACTCTTGGGATTTAAATTTCCATTAATTTGAATATTGGGGTCAAAAGGTTTTAGCTCTAAGCCTGTAAAGGTGAATGCAGTATAATTAGTTTATTGTTGCAGCTACTAAAGTCACATTCTAATTTGCTAATAAGGAAAGCAAAAAAAAAATAGTATGAAACTTAGAAATCTCATCCTGGCTTGTAAGGGATAGCCCTGTGAGATTCTCTTTACATTACTTTTCTATAAGTAGCCTAAAAGAAAATCAATTTACGTTAAATGGTTAGACTTGGAACAATTTTCTCCTTTCACTACCCAAAGGCCAATAATATTTAAAATGAGAAACCAATCAATAGTCATTCATTTATTCATTCATTCGTTGATCCTACCAACATTTACTGAGCACCTATTATTTGCCAGGCACTGGACTTGGCACTGGAGACATAAGGATGAGTAAGGTATAATCCCTGTCCTCTAGTAAATTAACCTTGGAGAAGATACTAACGTGAAAACACGCCTAAGTGAAATATAGTTGAATTACTAAGACTCTTGCCTCACAAAGTCTACCTGTGATTTCTGCTATCAAGACCTGTATAAGCTTTGTGTAGATATGGCCCTGCCAGCAAATATGGACTATAAGTCCTTTATACCTTCTAGGCTGTGAAAAAAGGATATATTTGGGGATTTCGCATTTAAATACTAATAAAGGCCAGAGGGATAAGGAGAAAGACACCTGTCTTTATTTGCAGGCTAACATCTGCTCTCTGACCTTCATCCATTTTTAAAATGTATTACTTTTACTAAGAATTCAGCAGTCAGTAGGCACTGAGGCTATGCAGAGGGAGGACAAGGTGACTGTCCTAGGAGATCCAGACTCAAGGGAGAGGCATACATGCAAACCAGCTTTTGATTGTCCTCCATAGAGATTGCATTTTGATACGCTATCTAAAGAGCAAGCTTCTGGGAGCAAGAGTGGGCAGCTTCTTTCACTGAGGAGACATCAAAAAGGTCTTCCTCAAGAAGGTGAATTCTAGGCTAAGGGTCAAAATGTATCAGTAAGGCAGAGAACAGGTAAGTGCCTCGGTACATGTTTGGTGTGAGTGTGCAGATTGTTCAACAGTTGCAGATCTTGTATGGCTGTTGGCTAGAAGGCATAACAATAATTGACATCTATTAAATAGTATTGGGCCCTTTATTATGTTAGCTTTTAATTCTTCTCCCAAAACATCAATGATAGGCATATTATTGTATTGGACCCATTTTTAAAGGTAAGGGGGTGCATCTCAGAGTGGGTTCACTGAGTTGCTGAAAGTTAAGTACTATATGGAAGAACCAGGATCTAGAACTTGTTCTACTACAGATTCTTTAATATAACAAATATATGTTAGGAGAAAGAGTTTAAGAAAGGATTTGAGATGTACTAGTGAGATGAGGTCTGAGAGAGAGGCAGGTACCATTTCATGAAGGGCCAAATCAAGACTCTCAGCTTCAACCCCAAAGTAGCACGATCGCATGTGCATTTAGAAACATGTCTCAGGCTACAGGGTTCATATGGACCAAGATCACAGGCAAGGAGAGCTCTTGTTGAATTGATCCAGTGGAGACATGGCAGATGAGTTTACATAGCTCATTAGGAGCAGATGAGCCACACCAAATAGTCATCTGCTTTTAGAATCATCTTGATCCTACTTCCTATTCGGGCCTTTGGTATCAGCTTGTTCTTCTGATTTTACCCCACGGCTTTCCTTCCAGTTTTTAATTAATTCCTTCCAGCCTACTGAACAGCTCTTGCTTCTGGAGCCTTGCATTGACCTTCCTGTTAATTTGGCATTGCCAAACCAGCAGTTGTCATTTTCATAGTTTAATATTCCCCTCACTTAAGTGACCTAGCACTTATGATCTGGCTTGATTTATTTTAGTTTAAAATGAATATTGATAAAAGATTTGGAAAGTGTGCTTGCATAACTCTTATTTTGTACAAATATATAATGCTTATCTCCACATGCAATTGCACCCAGAGCCTGTGCAAACAGAGAATTTTCAGATTCTATCAGATCAAGTTTTTCAAGAGAATGAGAGTAAACTCATTTTGAACATGAGAAATAAAGGAGGCTATCACATAGCATAGTTAGCGAAGGGTAAAATATAGAAATCTAAGCGAGTGGAAGAAGCCTGGCAGTCGGCGGATGAGTCAGACTGCATCCAGAGAGTTAGGGGGTTTTGTATAGGAAATGGGGGCTATGGGTGCTTAGGCTGGAAATAAATCCAACCCATGAATTCTGTGAAGGGTGAAAAGTTCAGGAAGTCTTTGGAGCATTCAAAGGATCAGTTACGGAAGCTGCCAGAAGCAGAAGACCTAGAAATCTGAACTGAGCGGGAGGTTTGCTTTATATGCCTCTCAGGTATGAATTACTCAAGAGTTCACTGCTGTGTGCCATGACCAGAGGACAAGTCACAGTCTTCTCAGTGTGATTTGAACCTCATTGAATGAATTCTAGAACTGATAAGGTGATTGACCTTATTTCCAGTTGCAGGATCAAGATGGATGGTCTATTCTGAAAATTCATGTCACAACTGGGCAGCCCAAATAAGGGGACTACAACTTCTAAAAAGCTTTCTATAGAGCTTTATGGTTTGTACAACTTCTTCCATAGACATATGTCATTATGTCATATACCTGAAACTAATATAATGTTATATGTCAATTATATCTCAATAAAAAATACCCAAAAGGATAAAAAGATAAGTGCAAAAAATTATTTACCAAAATAGAGATAAAATTGAGATGAATTGATAAAAATGTTTACCTTTGTCTTTTTCATTCGCTTATGTGAGAAATTTGATACTTGCCTTGCGGAATTTTATATTCTTACATCATACTGGCACACTCAGACTCTTTCATACATACAAAGATTTTATTTGAAATAAATTCTCATGACATTCAATAGTATTGTAACTTTATTTAGGTTATCAGAGGGTCAAGGAAATGGGATAAATAAAAAGGGAGAGTAAGGTAGAGGTTACTGACAGGTGGGAGAGAGGCCCTCATAAAGAATTTCTATCTAAGGGATCACAGGAGAGACTAACGCTGGGAAATAGGCCTGAACACTGCGGGAGAACAGCCAGGCCTAAAAAGCTTGGCAGGTCCTTTGGATATGATCTTCCCATCTGGAAACCCTGTGCCGTATGTAGAAAATGATCAGATTGGTTAAGATCGAGTAGAAAACAGCAGATTGTCAGATTCAGTTGCAGGTCACTGAAGTCATCTGAATTGCTTCTCTGGGAAGCCAGGTAGGAATTGTGGTCTTCTCTTTGGTGGGTTTAATAGTACTTAGCAGTAATTCCCAAAGCGTGCTATCAGGACAAGCAGTTTCCACATCACCCGGGACTTGTTAAAAATACAGAGGGTGATTAAAAAAATGTATACACATTTGAAGAAAGGAATACTGTATTAAAATGGTAATATTCAATATATACCAATACCAGAAGATGAATACAAGTCACGTTTGACTTCTGCAATTGCAAGAGGTGTTCAAAGTGGTTACCATCAGTGTCCAGACACTTCTGATTATAGCAAACTACTGCTTGAGTAATGTCGACCAAAGTGTCCACTTGTATACATTTCTTTGGCATCCCCGGTATAAATTCTCTGGCTCACACCAGATCTACTGAATTAAAAGCTCTGGGGTTGGGCACAGCAATCTGTGTTTACCAAGTGCTCAGTGGTGATACTTATGCTCACCAGTTTAAAAACTATTGAACTAAAAGAAAGAGAGCTTACAACAGTAGGTTGGAGGTAGATTAGGGAAGGAGGGAAAGTGTAGCTAGAGATTCATGGGGAAAGAGTTTAAAAGAAATTAGAGAGAATAAATTAATTCCCTGCAGAAGAAAGCTTAAAGCTCTTGGAAAATTTGATGATCAGAAAATCAGAATTAAATGTTTCCACATATTGCCTAACCCTACTTCTATAGCCTGAAATCTTGAGGTCTCATATTGGAACCAATATGGAAGATCTGGTTAATTTTATTACTGTTGCTTCTGGGTTTTTTATAGTACAACATTTCATTTTGTATTCCCTCTAAGACCTGGCCACTGAGGTAATTAAAACCTTGATTTGGATGAAACAGCTTTACCATAAAATAATAGTAAAGATGTAAAATGCATCCTTCTTGGTATTGGCTTCTAAAGATTGAATCTGTCCATACACTAGATGGTACAGTCATGGTGGAGGAGTATACTGCCTTGGGTCCTGGGGAAAGTGTGACATGGACAGAAAAGTTTTCTTTCTCCTCATTTGGGAATATAACAACAAGAACAAAATGCTGGAAACATTTTTTAAACTTTAGCTTGATGGAGTGTCAAGCAGAGCTCTATGGGTTCAAAAATACTTACATTTGAGAACCAGAAAGTATTTGGAACAGAAATTCCTCTGCCCCTCCCACCTTTCCTGCCAGTTGCTCAGTCATTTCCAAGTGGCCTGAAGTTTCTGTATAGACAGTCATCTTGTTAATGACTGTAATTCATCACAGGAGATATTTAGTTTTGAAAATGAAATATGACTATATGTTTTGGAGATTAATAATGAGAGCTTGTTTATTGATTATACCCCTAGGGTAAAACAATTTAAAAAAAAAGAAAATAAATATAACAGAGAAAAATGCACTTTTTAAGGTCCTTCACAATAGCTAAAGTAACTTGATATGTAAAACTTATTTAAAAATTACTATGTGTAACTTTACGTAAAAAATAAAAAGTGCTGATTGTTGTTTTGCGTATGTACTTTTTGTCCAAAACACTTTTGAGAAGAATTAAAGACATATATGCCAAAGGTAAGTAACAATAATTAAATCAGTGTCAAGGACACAGTTCATTGTTCCTACCATGAGGTCTCATGTGTTTGCTATCATTGAGCATTAGTTTTGCCTTTAGTTTCCTAGTGACTGTGACAGAGAGAGAAATATGGGCAGATTCAAATTCCTCAATGCAGAACTGATTTTAAGGACAGATTTATTATCTTGGATTTTATGTACCAAGCACAGAGTACAGGCGTACCTCAGAAATATTGCGGGTTTTGTACCAGACCACCACAATATAGCAAGTACTGCAAAAAAGTGACTTGTCATCTTTTTGCTGATGAAGGGTCTTTCTTTCTTTCTTTCTTTCTTTCTTTCTTTCTTTCTTTCTTTCTTTCTTTCTTTCTTTCTTTCTTAAATTAAATTTTATTGGGGTGACAATGGTTAGTAAAGTTGCATAGGTTTCTGGTGTACAATTCTGTAATACATCGTCTGTGTGTTCACCACCCAGTCATTTCTCCTTCCATCACCATATATTTGATCCCGTTTACCCTCGACTACCATCCCCTCCCCCCTTACCCTCTGGTAACCACTAAACTGTTGTCTGTGTCTATGAGTTTTTGTTCCTTTATTTGTTTGTCTTGCTCCTTTGTTGCTTTCAGCTTTATATCCCACATATTGATGTAGGTGATGTTGGATCTGCCGGCAGTTTCTGGGTGTGGGCCGGGACTGTGTCTCGTGAAGCCGAAGAATGGAAACACTGAGCAGGAAGAGGCAAAAAGTTTTTTTAAAAGGATAGTATATTAGAGGCAGGAGAAGAGGTTGCAGCTCTCGAGCTGGAGGCGGTCCTGATGGGGGTGCCCGTGACTGAGGCAAAAGCTCCTACCTTTATATCTTCTCTTTGTCTGTTTGGGAAGGGGAGCGGTTTGGAGAAGGGAATTGTTTGAAGAAGGGGACTGGCGCCTTCTAATGAAATTCCTCTACCAGGTTTGTTCTGCTTGCCCATCCTAAATGAATTAACAAAGCAACCCACTCTTATCTATCAGATTTGCCCCATTTGTCAGGCCAAAATGAATTTTATGATTTACCTCAAGGCCTTGTTACATTATGTCCTGGAGCAAAGGAGTGATTTCAAAACCTGAAGTTTTAGGATATGGCTGTCTTTTGTTTATCTTACCAGGAACCTACCTATCTACCTAACAATCATACTAACTAACCTGTCTCAATATGAGTGAAATCATATGGCTCTCGACTTTTTCTGTCTGACTTATTTTGCTTAGCATAATAATCACAAGATCCATCCATGTTGTTGCAAATGGCATTATTTTATCTTATGGCAGAGTAGTATTCCTGCTGATGGAGGGTGTTGCCTTCAGTTTAAAAAAAAAAATCAAAAAAGCAAAACAAAAAAAAAACACCTGCAAAGTGCAATAAAGTGAAGAGCAATAAAATGAAGTATGCCTGTAATGTAATGAATACTGTTTTCTGTAGTAGTTTTCAAATAAATATAGAAGTGATTTTCGTAGCTCTTTTAACAAGGAGAGTGGGAAAATTCAAGGTTAGAGCTTTAAAGGGAAGGTGAATTATATGAGAAATTAATCCAATGAAGGTCATATATGTAGGCTTCTTATGATTGCTATGTGATAGAAGATTAGAACTGAGAATAAGTGTATCCCTTACACTCTCTTTTCTCTAGAAGACTTTAGTTAGAAGTTAATGTGGTATCAGTTTAAAATAATACTAATTTTTACTATGCAAATGATGTAGGTGATGTTGGATCTACAAGCAGTTTCTGAGTGTGGGCCGGGATCCTGTCTCATAAAGCCGAATAATGGAAACACGGACAAGGGAAAGGCAAAAAGTTTTAAAAAGAGGAGAGTTTATTAGAGGCAGGAGAAGAGTTTGTAGCCCCTGAGTGGGAGGGGGTCCCGAATGGGGGTGCCCGTGACTGAGGTAAAAGCTCCTACTTTTATACCTTCCCTTTGCCTGTTTGGGGAAGTGGAGCTGTTTGAAGAAGGGAACTGGCTCCTTCTAATGAAATTTGTCTACCAGGTTTGTTCTGCTTGCCCATCCTAAAGGAATTAGCAAAATAACCTACTCTTATCTATCAGATCTGCTGTTTGTCAGGCCAAAAGGAATTTTATGATCAATCTCAGGGCCTTGTTACATTATGTCCTGGAGCGAAGGAGTAATTTCAAAACCTGAAGTTTTAGGATATGGCTGTCTTTTGTTTATTCCACCAGGGACCGCCCTGTCTACCTAGGGACATGCTAACTCTCCTATATCACAAATACATGACAGTGACTTAATATAGCCCCATATACTTTGAAGATCAGAAGAACATGAGGTAGAGTTTAATGCCAATAAGATCTTAGTAAGATAAGAAGCTGATGCACTATTTTCCCACAGAAAGATATCATTCCACCCCTGAAAGAGACTACACTTGCTACAACACAAATTTTCCTCAGGAAAAGACCTTTAGATTTTCTACAGCACTTGAACATGTGCTTTAACCAGCGAGTATGGCAGAGAAAACTACCAGAATAATTTTCCAAGCAGTGTTTCTCCTTCTCAATAGAAAAAAAATCAAGGCTTTATTATCACATAAATGACAGTAAGCAACTACTTAAAGCTATGCTTAATCAAAAGATTAGTATCATTCACTTGGGACAGTGCGATAAAGAAACATGGATGGGTTTGGGGACTTTCAGAGAAATCTGTATCATAGGTTAAATTAAGACAATCCAACTCTTTTGTTTCTCTTTTTAATCCCTTAAGAATCCCACATTCTCCAAATAAGAGCATCTTCCCCACAATTATTTTTCTCTCCCATGTGCATTCAAAAATCGAGTCTTAGAGAGTATTCCAGAAAATTTAAGGAATTGTCAGCAGAATTCTTAACTTACTAATTAATTGTACTTTCTTTTTGAAACTAACTGAAATATTTTGTCCTTATGATTGGAATGTTCACATTGAATTTGCCAAACAAAAGTTTAAAAATATATTGTTAGAAATGCTGCAGGCTTTGTAAAGTGGCTTTCCACTGGCTCAGTGTTAGAGCAGGACCACATGTTTATTAATTCGCTCTGCCATAGCGCTAATAGAACTGTTCTTTTAATTCAACAAACAGAAGCCTGTGTTCTTTGGATGGTTATTTTATTTCCCACGGAGCCTGCATGCTGTTGGCTGACAATCGCAATGGCTATGTATCTATTTGGATCTAGATGGCTCTACTGCCAAAAACAAATAAATAAAAAAGCAAGCACTCTTTTAATTTGTTTTTGCAATAGTTCTGAAAATACATATTAAAAAATTCTTGACAAAGTTTCTGGAAATGATTTTTTTCCCTGGGTGTAGAACTGCTAAAATCATAAGATAAAGGCTGATCAATAGATGAAAACGCTTCACATTATCCAAGTGTTCTTTTATTATCTTATTTAATACATATATTTTTAATAGACAACATTAATTAACCTCTCTCGACTCAATGCCCCCATCCCCGCCCCTGCCAACGCGCGCACACACACACACACACACACACACACACTGCTGTGATAGGGCCCGTATAGAGGAATGGTCAAAAATCCAGACTGGGGCACATATTATTTCTGTACTTTCAGTCACATGGTCTTGGGCAAATTACTTCATCTCTCCATGCTTTATTTCCTGCATCTATACAGTGAGCAAAAAGTAAACTGTGACTCTTCCGTGGGAGTGTTAGGAAAATTAGATTAAGTTCATGCAAAAGCACCAGAAAAGTGCCTGACCCATAGAAATGCATCCAAGGATTTGTGGTTATTCTCCTTCCCTTGAGCAGTTCCGACTGGAATGAGTTTCCATTGTGCTGTTTAACTGCCTTGATGCATCTATTATTATTATTATTAATTCAATGTTACCTTTAAGGAGCATTCAAATATAAGTGTCCTCCAGGTTCTTTACCATCTAAATTCTTCTTTGCTTTTTATCATTTTTTTCCTCTACTTTTAAACCATTAGCTTTCATTTATTGCTTACTTTACTAGTTGCTCACCATGCAATTTTCTGATTTTAATCTGCTGCAAACCAAGAAATCAGATTATCAACCCAATTAAAATTTGAACTAAATTGGGAATAATTTGACTTAGTAAAAATCAGAAGTGGTCTTCTTTGAGTGAACCGAATCCTCTTCACCACATGGATTTTGTATTTGGATCTGTTTTGCTTTCCAGGGACCTCTTTTGCTTTTAAAGTGAAGGTGTTAGATAAATCACTTTGGAAAAAGTGAGGTGAGGTAATATTAAATTGAGTTTCCTTTTAATGTCAGGGTTTGCTGTGCTCATACAAAAACCTGGCTGAAAAGTGAAAAAAAAAAAAAAAAAGAGAGAAAGAAGAGGTAGAGAACCACATGTAATATTTGTTATAGGAGTGAACAAGACAAGTCACAATGTATGAACTTAAATATTACCCTGACTGCATTTCAAAACCTCTGGCCATAGACTTACTAACTCTTGCTCTGCTTCAGGCAAATCCAACTGATAGCAGGGTCACTGCAGTGATTCTCAGATAGTGTTCCCAGCAACAACAGAATTTTCAGAAATGCAGATTCTCTGCCCATCCTAGACATACTAACTTAGAACCTCTGTGGGCAGGCCCAGCAATCTGTGTTGTAACAATTCCTCCAGGTGATTCTGATGCAGACGAAAGTTTGAGACCCACTGACCAAGGCTAATGATACATTATGAGAATCACCAGGGGATCTTCCCAGAACCATAAATTACTGCAAGGTTCAAAACAAACAGAAAAACAAAACACCCCAGGTGGTTTCAGTGTAAGCTAGTGTTTGAGACCTACTGCTCTAGGCCTAGCTTTCCAGCACAAAGCCCTCACTGTTGCTTAAAAAGCTATAATTCGGAAAGGCCTCCATCATCCAAAGTAGCAACAGTGGTCTCTGAACTCTTTCACACTAATCCTTTACTGTCTCCAGGAGCATGAAAGATCTCCATTAAAATGCAAATGTTATATGAGAGATGCTATTTGAAATTAATATACGTTAATATGTTTTCCTAAGTTAGCAGTTCTGTAGCAGTGTTTTCCAAATATCAGCTCACATCGTAATAATCTGGAAGGCTAGTTTAAGTGAACATTGCTATGCCCCACCTCCAGAGTTCTGGATTTTGAAGGTCTGCAGAAAGGCTCAGTAATTTGCATTTCTAACAAGTTCCAGGGGATCTGCACTGCTCCTTCCAGGACTATAAAAATCATCGCTTTGGGGAAAGAAGGGTCTTGTGGAATGGGAGTCAGCACAAGTAAATTATGCTGGGAGGGAAGGGAAACACTATGCTGCTCTCCTGTACATGGAAGACCTGAGCCACAGGAAGGCCAGCCTGAGGATAAAGAAATAGAAGGGCAGCTCTACTAACGAGCCTTAATGAAACGAAAATCACGTGATTATTATTGGAACAGTTTAACCGAGAACATTAATTTCTAGTTTGCAAATCTTTTATCTAGCGTTTTTCAAAACTTAGGGTACAGCAAAATAGGAGCTTGTTACAAACGTAGGTATCTGGTCCTCATCTTTGTAATGTCTCTTCTGGAAATCTCCGATGAAACCCAGAAATAAGTGACTCAGGTGAGTTTGCTACAAATGGTCTTTTATTTATTTGTTAGTTTGGTGGAACTGTTCATTCAGGGGAACTGAGGGCCTTTATTATTATTATATTATTAAACATTTTTAGAGATTTAGGAGTAAAATAGAAATACTGTTGGGGCAGGGCCAGGAGAGCAGTTTCCAGGCTCTTGGCCTCACATACATGTGCAGGACGCGCTCCCCACCCTCTATCCACCCCATGTAACCAGCTGACTCTAAGCCGCTTTTTTTCTGTATGCTATATAACTGTTGTGGCTGCTCTAGCGAGCACGGATGCTACTTCCTGTGTCTCGCCGGCCACCACCGCTACCACCTGAGAATGTAACTGTGGTATGAACCCTTTACCTACGGTTCCGTTGTCTTTTTTGGCCTCATCAAATCCAAGAACCTTCCAGGAGTTGAACTCCTGCGTTACAAATACTTTCTGAGAATTCAAGTATACTTTTATTCACAGAATGACCTCTACCCCTTCTAACTATTGGTTTCTTTAATTGAAAATGGTTCAGTTTAGTACTTACACTATCTGAAGATCAAATTCTTCTATATTGGACATTTTTTTAGATGATATGACTGTCAAGTCCATAGAAATTTAGGCGAGGTGAGACATTTTATAGGTCCATTATTCCCAGTTGTGGAAATCAATTCAGATGAGAGAGAGCACGTAGGAATAGAGCACAGAGCGTCATTCTAGCAAATTACAAGGACTATCCAGCTTTCCATGTGATGATAGCACAGTAACCACATTCCTGCTATACTGAGAATCTCTACAGATCAGGGTGTTGTCAACAGACTATTGTGATTTGAAAATATGAGGCACTTCAAAAAAAAATTATCAGTGGTTGTTGCTAACTGACTTTTGGTTTTCTTGTTTCTTTTTGTAAGCTCCAGTTTAGGGCTTAGTGTTAACCCAGTATAGTAGCTTGCTTATAATGCACCTCAGGCCTTCCTACAGAGGAAAAAGGATTGCTTTCCCAGCTTCCCTCAAATGGTTAGGTGCAGTTACTCTGAGGGTTATTCATGGGGAATAAGAGATATAGCTCTACAACCCTGAAAGCTATAGCTAGCATAATTAAATCTTTGAGCAAATTATGAAAGCTATTATAAAATGTATTCACTGTGAAGGAAGGAGGGGTCCTTTTCTTCGAGAACCTTTTGCTTGGTTAAAAACAAGTTTAGGGAATAAATCATTGTAGCAGAATATTGCCAGAGGAAATTTCTTCTATCAAGAAATCTAATGGTGTCCATCAAAGAAACTATGAAAGGTATCAGCTGAGGACATTTAGACAATATGATGGAATATTTAATGTTTTAAAGATACGTATATCTATTGTTAAAGTCAGAATTTTAACCTACCATATTTCCCCGAAAATAAGATGTAGCCAGACAATCAACTCTAATGCATCTTTTGGAACAAAAATTAATACAAGACCCGGTCTTATATTATATTATGTTATATAAGACCTGGTCTTATATTATAGTAAAATAAAACCGGGTCTTATATTAATTTTTGCTCCAAAACACGCATTAGAGCTGATTGTCTGGCTAGGTCCTATTTTCAGGGAAACACGGTATGTAAAATATGGTGTTTCAGTGGGGATTATTGATAATGCCAACAGAATGGCCCATCTTGTTTGGTAAGGCATTCTGGAGATTTTCTTTTGAAAACAGTTCTTCGTTCACTTAATCTGTATTTGCATTGTGTTAGGAGTTGATATATAACTGAAATGGGCATGTGAATAGTTTGCTGTGAAGGGCCACTGCATTAAGATCACTGCCTTAAACCACACGTGAGTTTGAACTGGGCTGGCTCAAATATTTGGCATTGGACACTTGTTTTCTTTTTTTCCTTGTGAGGAAATAATCAGTTTTTTCGGACATTCAGTCCTATTCTCATCTTTGTTGCCTGTATTTAGCAGAGAGGCAGTTTAGGAGCAGAAGTCACTGCCTCTTAGAGAATGTTGCCAGGCTTCAGGGTCTCCAGGGAAATGTCTTGAGTGGAACACTTTAGAATATTTCCCAATTTTGGTACAGAAAACAGTTAGTATTCCACTCAGGCTGATAGGCAATTCCTGTATTCACACCATACTAGGTGTTATAGTATAGAAAGCATAAAAAATGCTTCAAGCAGTATGTTTTCCTTTCTGGCATTTAGGAAGAACTAAACGTGGAGAGTTGTGAATGTGCCTCTGGATTTGCTTGCTTTCTGTAGGAGAGGGTTATTTGTTAAGATCATGGAGATACTTTTGTGAATGGTACCTTATAAAATTAAAGAATATTACTACCTCTTGTTCTGTTGCTGTTCCTCTCTTTCAGTAATAATATACTTCTGATCTTGGTGTAAATGTCAGATTGTGTGAATATGCAAACATCACATCCGCCTACATATGTTCTGTTGCTTAGTAATTCTTGGCACTACAGCACAATGAATTCTGTGCCTAATAAATGAGATATTCATCAGAATGAAAAATGAGCTATGTTGGTCTCTTGAATAAGATATCATTATTTCAGATTTTTCTTGTGAAAAGTAAGCTGTATTTTTGTGCATGGTAGTAAAGAAATTCGGAAGGAAATTGAATTCAGGACTAAAATTTGTAGTCTGCTGACTTGTTCATCAAATAATACCCAACATCATTTTTCTTGAAAAATGAGCCAAAATTTCAAAGCATATATCTAAAGATTCAGATTTTAGATATATAGATAAAATTTTGTTTGGGGGAAATATTTTTTAAGGATCTGTAAAAATCTTGCTTCATAGTAAAGCACCTATATTTTAGAGTGAGTTCTGGAATTATGCCTTAAAAATCAATGAATTGCCTTTATTTTAGTATAATTATGAAAGTCACCTTTTCAACTCTGAGCCTACGTCCTTTTATTGAAATGCTCACACATAACATCTCTGCATCATGAGGTGTTTAGTAGAGATCCATCATCAGCTTTAAATCACTGATTTAAAAGATATATCTCTATTAACACAGTTTATCTTTCTCTGAAGTTAAGGGACACTGTCTCTCTCTGCCCTAAGTAGTTTAAATATGTTTTCTTTTAATGGTGGCTTTGACTCCATCAGTCACGGTACGTGATCTCATATTCTAGAATGTCATTCTTCCACTTCTAGATGTTTATTTCACTATCACTGTTCTCTCAATCTTTATTTTGTGCTAAAGACTGGGGATACAAAGTTTTAAAAAGATACCACCCTTCTCATTTAGGAACTCGTGTTCCTGTGGAAGACACAGATGTGTTCTTTGATGTTACAGTAGAAATTATAACGGGGGCACCAAGAGATGATAGATGGCACATAATAAAGGAGATACAGAATCACTTCCAAAGGAGAACAAGAATCAATTGAATGACTCTTAATGCCCTCATCATATTGAGGAGATTAAAAGAAAAATCTTAGCAGAAGATTGAAGAAAAGTTATGAGAGAGTGGTTAATATGCTGTTTGAGTCATAACTTCTCCCAAGGGGGAGGAATTTTGGATGATCCCAATCCACCTCAAATCAAGACAGGGACCTTTGTAAAGACCACTAAGAATTTGACTTTGCAGTTTTAGGGAAGGGTAGAGTGTACTACCTGGGAAATTGAAATACTAAGAGGTGTACCTTGACTCCCTAAGTTTGCCAGGGCATCAGTGGATTAGCTGTCAACCACACCATCGGATAAAGCCAATATAGGACCACCGTAATTAATTGCATGTTTTATAGTCTTACCTCAGGAGAACGTGGAATCAAAATACACGTGATGTTTTATAGTCAAATTATTTTCATATCGGCTGAAACACTGTGTTTCTATGCCTGTGCCTGAACTCCGAATGCTGACACTCTTTTTACTTCACCCATTGCCTCTTGGGTATTTTACCCTCTCAGAGTTTCAGCTACTTACTATGGGATGCTAGCTTTCTAGTTTTTATAAATATACTCTGAACTCCTATCTAATGACATATGTGACCTTTTCAGTTGCCTCATTGGTACCTCAAATGTGCAGATAAACAAAACTGGACTAATACTTTTTATAATCACCCTTCAATATGTTCTTCCTTTTATGTTCTCTATATCAAGTAGATGATACAGTTATCCACTCAGTTGTTACCAACTCTAGAAAAGTGAGTCACACGTGATACTTTAGTTACCCCTTCACCCCTCATGTCCTATCAATTACTACATAATTTTAAGTTTACTATCATTCCCTCCTCTCTATCTTCATTATAACTAGCATAATTCAGACTTTTCATCACTTGGCTTAGACTGTCACTTAATTTTCCTATGTCCATTCTCGTCTGACTGAAATTTGTCTTGCATAATCTATCCAGAGTGCTTTTTTTCTAAAATGAAAACCTAAACATGTCATTCCTTTGATTAAAAATCCTTCAGCAACCTGTCAAAATCCAAGCTCTGAAGTGTGGTAAACAATTGGTTCCTTGTGTACAAAACAATGTAATAGACATTCATACCCCTCACAAAGTGAGGAAACTATTAAAAAAGAAAATTAAAAAAAAAGAATAGGGAGAAAAACAAAACAAAAACATAAAAAACAATTGGTTCTCTGAACCATCCCTAGCTTAGCCTCTGGCCATATCTCCTATGAGCCTCTGCCTTTGACATTAGCTTCGTGCAACATGTAAACTGTCTGTAGTTCCCATTTACGTAATGCTGTATCTCCCTTTTGTATCCCTATTGTCACGCTGTTTTCTCTGTGTGGAATGCCCTCTCCACTGCTCATCATATTTTAAGATTAAGCATAGCCACTAATGCTATGAAGCTTTTGCTGAATACCCAGTAAAATTTACCCAGGTGGATATTTTTATCTTTGTACTATCACAATATTTATAATACATATTTGATTGGGGACCCTGCCCAATTGTGTTATTTTTAAATCGTGTGCCTAACAGTACATGATATATTAGATGAGTGAATGAATGGCTCTCACCCCTGCTTGAGAGTTTATGCTCTGCAGGTACACTTTCTGTGAAGGGATAGGAAGGTTATATAAGGAGCAGACCACAAAGCCATTCTAGTTTAGTGGTCTGATTGAATATGCCAGTGCCATGATTGAAGATTTAAAGAATTATAACTTTGAAATTACTTTTGACTTGGGTGAAAAAGAGAGAAATGTAAGTCAAGAACAAGAGTTAGGAGATTTTGGTAATTGCTCAAGATGAGTATATTTAAATGGGAGTAGAAAGGAAAATGAGTGGGTTTGAAAGACACCATCTTTAAAATAAGCTAGGGAAATCAAGTGTATCAGCTGTAAGTGGTAGTGAGAAAAAGTCTTAAGTGTTGAGAAGACTTCACCGTATATTTTGCGATTTCTTAGACAGGCAGAGTAATTGAGAAAAAGGTGTATTGTATAATCTCCCTGGAGTTGGAAAGATCCTAGTTTATACAAAGTTAACATTATGCACATTCATGTTTGTAGAATTCTTCTATTTCTGTCATGATGGAGTAGCTTGTGTTAGTCCAGTCCTACCACTGTAAACAACTAGAAAGTTGGACCAAGTTTATAAGGACTGATTTCAGATACTGGAAACAGGCAATAAAGAAGTATGAACTCTAAGAGAAGGAAGTAAGGTGTACTCGATGATATTCCTGGCTTGTTACATGGGATCCCTTTTTGCGTCATAGCACTTGGGTGTTTCAGGAGGTAGAAATAAGAATTTGGGGAGGTTGAGGCAGCTTGAATTTGTAGAACAGAGTACCAAAGATTTGGAAACTATGAAGAAAAGGAGTTCCTGAAATATACATAGGCTTGACTTCAATCTAAAATGTATGTGTGTGCAGGGTGAGACTTTATGAGATAAAGAACAACTATCAGTGAGCTGTAAGTCACATAATTCTTAGAGCTCACACAAAATTAGGAGTTTCCATCATGCAGAATAGAGAGATTCTTCTGATACTTGTGGTATTCTCTAGAACACCAGAAAGTAGGCCCAAACCACACTTGTAAAGACTACTCTAAACAAACCCAAAGAAATCTAAAAACATGTCACAATTATATCACTGATCTATGAATAATTTAACTGCTTGTCACAACAAAATTAAAAACTTTTTAAAGGAACACTATAAAGTCCAGATATTCAATAACATAGTATTTGTAATCTCTCTCATGCACTCAACAGTTAGTAGGTGTACAAAGAGACATAAAAACCTAATGTGTAATCAGGAGAAATATCAGTTAATAGGAAAATAGCAAGAGATAAAATAGATGAAGAATTTGGAAATGAACTTTTTCAAAAGTTATTAGAAATGTATTCAATAATTAAAACATGACAATCGTGCAAAGGAAAATGGAAACTTTATGAACTGGAACTTCTAGAGCTGGAAAATCAAATTCCTAAAGTGAAAAATGTACTGCATGGGCTTACCACAGAATAGACACTGCAGGAGAAAATATAATGAACAGGGAACACAGTAATAGAACTATTCAAACTGAAGCAAAGAGAGCTAAAAGTTTGCAAAACCTGAATGGAATCTCAGGATGGAGCAATGCTAGTTTATTTAACATAACTATAATTGGAGTCCCAGAAGGCAAGAAGAGAGTATTACAGAAAAGTAGTTGACAAAATAAATGCCAACATTTTCCAGATTTATGAAAGGAATGAATTCAAAAATCCAAGAATATGATGACTTAAAGCAGAACAAATACAACAAAAACCACACCAAGAATAACATTATCAAATTGATGAAAATTACTTAATAAATCTTAAATAGCAAGAAAAAGGACACATATTACATACTAGGCAACAAAAATAAGAATGAATGCAGACTTTAAAAGCAATGCAAAAGAAGACAATGGGATAGCACCTTTGATGTGCTAAAGGAAAAAAGTCAACATAAATATTATAATCAGAAAAAAAATATCCTTCCAAGAAAAAGGTAACGTACATTTTTTTCTAGACAACAAAAAGGTAATAAGAAATACTAAATATGATTCTTCATGCAGAAAGCATATAATACCAGACTGAATCTGAAGTTAAATGAAAGGAGAGCAAAAGAATTAGTACATATATTGATAATTATGAAATATTTTTCTTGTTTTTGTTTAATTTATTTAAAATATAACTTACCATTTGAAGCAAAATAATCAAAATTAAATTTGTGATTTAAATATTTATAGAAAAAATTAAGATTAGAAGTATAAATATACTGTGGTAAGGATGTTACATTATGCAGATGCTCCTTAATTTATGATGGGGTTACATCCTGATAAACACATTGTAGGTTAAGAATATCCTAAATTTAGGGGCGGCTAGTTAGCTCAGTTGGTTAGAGCAGGGTGCTCTTAACAACAAGGTTGCTGGTTCGATCCCCACATAGGCCACTGGCAGCTATGCCCTCCACAACCAGATTGAAACAACTACTTGACTTGGAGCTGATGGGTCCTGGAAAAACACACTTAAATATAAATAAAAGTTAAAAAAAAAAAAAAAGAAAATATCCCAAGTTGAAAATTCATTTAATGTACCTAATCTGCTGAACATCGTAGCATAGCCTACCTTAAATGTGCTCAGAAACTTACGTTATCATTATCTTAACGTAACGTAAGGCAACGCCATTGTATGTCAAGAGCATCTGTAATTGCCTTCCTCTTCTCACCAGAAGCAGGAGACACAGGCGGGCATTTTGTAGACAATATGGGATGAATTCTGTTGAAGCTTGAAGGTAGAAACAATACCAATCCTACACGTTACTTTTTTCAAAAACATAATAGAAGCAAGTACTTCCTAGGTTATTTTATAAAAGTAGTGTCTTGCTGATACCAAAACTAGGCAAAGACATTATAAGTAAAGAAAATTAGAGTCTGATATCCCTATGAACTTAAACGCAAAAATATTTAAATATTAGGAAATCAAATCCAGCAATATGTAAAACAGAAAAACAGATAATAAATCATGACCATTTGGGATTTAGCCTAGTAACACAGGCTTGGTTTAACCTTTTGAATATCTAGTAATGTAATTTCCTATATTAGTAGGACAAAACAAAACAAAAAACCCCAGAAGATTATCTCAATAGATACAAAAGCAATATTTGGCGAAATTCCATACCCATTTACACAAAACTCAGCATTTTAAAAATAGAAGGGCTCTTATTCAACCTAAAGTACAGGAAGTCTAAATGGAGAGATCTATTTTTTATGTATTAGAAAATTTGATAAAAGGAATTGTCTATCCAAATGAAACTATAGCTAACATCATATTTAGTGGGGCAGAGACTGAACACTTTTTCCCTTCAGATCGGAAACAAGTCCAGGATGTCCACCCTCACGACTTATTCAGCATTTTTGAGAAGTCCTGAGTCACGGGTTGGGAAATTTCAGCCTGTAGGTCAGTCACTTGTTTTTATAAATAAAATTTTATTAGAACATAGCAACAGCCGTTTTTGTTTTGTTTTGTTTTGTTTTTACATATAATGTTTTTGGCTTCTTTTGTGCTACAGCAGTAGAGTTGACTGTTAAAGAGAAAATATAACTTGATAGCTTAAAATATTTATGATTGACTAAATACAAGTTGGCCAATTTCTATACTAAGTGGTAGAGAGTGGTGTGTGTGTGTGTGTGTGTGTGTGTGTGTGTGTGTGTGAGAGAGAGAGAGAGAGAGAGAGAGAGAGAGAGAGAGAGAGAGAGAGAGGAGACTGTGTGTAGTATCTTCCCATCACTTAATATATTTGGATTTTCTACAATTGCAACTAGACACTGAAACTATAATTTGATTATATGCTGCTAATGGGCACAAGTGTTTCAAGTGGAAGAGTACAGAGTAAATATCTAAGATTTGTACAACCAATAATTCAGACAATTGTACGTTCTCACAAAAAGTATATTGTTACCATGTTGGCTATTTAAATGTAGAATATGTATTAGATGTTCTGTGATTTCCATGTATAAATGACTTCAGATATCAGACATACTTGTGAAGTATGAATCTAATACAAATATGGAAAGTCATATTAATGGAATATTTATAAATATTCCTGATATAATATACAGAGTGTGCCACCAAAATGTATACACATTTTAAGAAAGGAAAAAAACTGTATTAAAATTGTAATGCTCAGTATATAACAATAACAAAAGATGAATACAAGTCACGTTTGACATCTGCAATTACAAGAGGTGCTCAAAGTGGTTACCATCAGTGTAATTTTAATACAGTTTTTTCCTTTTCTTAAAATGTGTATACATTTTTTGGGTACCCTCTGTATTTACTCTAAATTTCAAGAACAATTTACTTAACGTATTAACTAATGTGATTTCAATAAAAAGATTGACTTAAAAGCAGTCAGAGAACAATACTTTATATACAGAGGAGAAGCAATATGAATGGTGGCTGACAGCTCTTCAGAAACAATGGAGATCAGAAGACTAACATTTTAAAGTATGAAAAGAGAATGTGTCAGCCCAGAATTCTATTTTTAGTGAAAATGTTCTGCAAAAAAACTCGTAATTTCAAGCTTTCTTGTTTGAATTAATTTCTTCCACTCATATTAATAGGAAATATAAGGAAATTTTTAGCAATCATGAAAATAAGTCCTGATTTGCCAGACTGGATAGGAGCCTAAAATACATACAGCCTGTAGGCTGGATCCAAGCAAGATCCTCCTGACACTGAGTTTAATTATAAATCAAGCCTAATGTATATAATTATCTCTAGGCAAAAAACAAAACAAAACAAAACAAAACAAACAGTTTATAAGTAAATTGTTTTTCTTGGTAAGAAGAATGTTTGTGGAAATGTCAGGGTGGTGCAAAAGTAATTGCGGTTTCTGCAATTATTTTTAACCTTTTAAACCGCAATTACTTTTGCACCAACCTAACAAATATATTGGACTTTCGGTATCTGAACATTAAGCATCTGAGGTACTCATCCAACTCTGCATAGTCAGAACCCTGCTCACAAAACAGTCCTCTGATAATTAGGTGATTTCCATCTACATCTGCCAAGAAGAAAAAATATAACAGCTATGCTCACGCAAGGCTTACATCCCATTTAGCAGTGTCATTTTTTTTTTGTTGTTACATTAATAAACCGCCGTTCTACTTGATGTATCAGTTTCTTATGTGCTTGGTTAACATAAGTTAGTCTCCTTAAACATTATCATACTTGGATCCACAAATGATCCATTTTCTGGCCCTTTAAGAATTCTCTGAAATCTGATTTCCCCATCTTGAGAAATCTTCAGAGATAATAAAACCCTATCACCCTCCATCTTTTTAGAAAACTTTGTGATGTAACTTCAAACTTGTAGGGAAGTTGAGAAGAATCCGAGGAACTCCTATTCTATTCTTTACCGAGATATAGGAATTGTTTATATTTTCCCTATTTATCATTTTCTCTGTATACATACATATACTCGTATGTGCTCGTGCACACACACACACAGAGGAATATTTTTTGTAATGATATAGTGAAGACATCATGTTCCATTTCTCCTAAATATTTTAGGAAGTGTGCATTAGGAAAATGGCCATTCTCTAAATCAAAAAATATTATAAAAATAAGAAAAACTGACATTTTTTATTTTATACAGTATTATTATCTAATCCATAGTCCATGTTCAAATTGTTAATTGTTTCCAGAATGTCCTTTATAGCCCTTTACCCCATTCCTAGTCCAGTTCCAATCCATAAGAATGTGTTGCATTGCAGTTGCATCTTTTTAAAAATTTTGTTGTATCTAACAGTTCTTTACCCTGTCTTAGTCTTTTCTGATTTAAAAATTTCTGCAGCAGGCATTTTGCAGAATGCCCTTTAGAGTTTGCCTGCTGTTTCCTTATCAGAGTCAAGCTATACACTTTTGGCGAAAAACCACAGAAGTGATGTGGGCTTCTTACTTGAATCATTAAGAAGCATGATGACATTGTTTTGTCTCAATAATGATCATGTAAACTTTGATCATTTGGTTAAGGTGATGTCTGAGAGATTTCTCTTTTACAAAGTTATTATTCTTTTAACCTTTGTGATTATCTATTCACTATCACCCTTGGTATCCAAGGGGATTCTTGGAACCTTTCCCCTGAAGATACCGAGGGATGACTGTATAGTATTCCATTATTTGAATACGTGTATACCACAGTTTATCAATTCATGAGGAATTGAGCAATATTCCAGGTTTTATTATCAAAAGTGTGCACTATAAACATTCCTGTAATTGTCATTAATAGAATCGTTGAGTTGCATGATATCCACTTATTCAGTGTTGGTGGATATTTCCAAAGAGTTTTCCAGAGGGGCTAAACCAACTTTTATTTTGGCCAGCAGTGAATAAGAATTCCAGTTGATCTGAAATATCACATTTATTTCTCCCTTTCCAATTATTATGCATGTTTCCTTATTATTATTGAACTTGCTGAGGCCTCCAAGAAATGCTGAATAGCATTTTTTATCATGAATGAGAGTTGGATTTTTCAAAGGAATTTTTTTCATCTATTGAGATGACTGTATGACTTTTCACTGTATTTTTGTTCGTGTTAAATTGTATGGATTGATTTTTCAAATGTTAAGCCAACCTAGGATTACTAGATTACTTGAAACTGGTAAATTATCCTTTGTATATACATCTGTATTACATTTGCTAATATTAAGGATTTTTTTGTCTATATTCATGAGCAAAATTGGCCTCTAACTTTTCTTTCCTATAATGTTCTTGTCAGGTTTTGGTATCAAAAGTATGCTGGCCTCATAAAGATTAGGATGGATTCTCTTTCCATTTTCAGAAGAGTTTAAGTGACATTAATGTTGTTTCTTTAAATTTGGAAGAATTTACTGTTGAAGGTACTTGGGCTAAGGTTTTATTTGTGAGGACTTTTTATATAATTTGTCTCAATTTCTTTGTTAGACATAAAAGTATTCGGACTTATAATCTCTATCAATTTTGGAAAATTGGGTTCATTAAAGACTTTTTACATCTCATTGAAATAGTTAAATTTTTTGGCATAAATTTGATTATAATAATGTCTTCTTTCTTTTTTAAGATTTTATTGGGGAAGGGGAACAGGACTTTATTGGGTAACAGTGTGTACTTCCAGGATGTTTTCCATGTCAAGTTGTTGTCCTTCCAATCTTAGTTGTGGAGGGCGCAGTTCAGCTCCAGCTCCAGTTGCCGTTGTTAGTTGTAGGGGACACAGCCCACCATCCCTTGTAGGAGCAGGCAACCTGTGGTTGATAGGACATGCTCCAACCAAATGAGCCATCTGGGAGCTCATTGGCAGCTCAGCTCAAGGTGCCTGTTCAATCTTAGTTGCAGGGGGCAGAGCTCACCATCCCTTGCGTGAGTCCAGGAGTCGAACTGGCAACTTTGTGGTTGAGAGTCCACTGGCCCATGTGGGAATTGAACCGGCAGCCTTTGGCATTAGGAGCATGGAGCTCCAACTGCCTGAGCCACCGGGTCGGCCCCATAATATCTTCTTTTTAAATAAAAATGTGTAATATCTACTGATGTCCTCTGTTCCTGATGTTGTCAATTTGTGTTGTCACCCTTTATCAATTTTATTAATATTTTCAAAGAGCTAGTCTTTGACTTTGATTATCTCTATTTTGTATTTAGTTTTCATTTTTGAATTTCTGATTGTATATGATTTCTTCTTTTCCTTTATGTTTAATGTGTTCATATTTTTCTGGATTTTATTTATTTGTATCTCTTTCTGGTACTTCCATTTAAGACTATATGTTTCCCTTATTTAACTGTATCCACAATTTATGGTATGTCATATGTGATGCTTAATATTCATGTATTTTAAAATATTTCCTAACTATCGCTGTGATTTATTTTTAGACAAATAGAAGATTAAATGTTTATTATTTAATTTTTAGATTTAATTTCCACTTTATGTGATGTTGGAAATGTTCCACATCTGAGATATTCAGTACAGTTGTTGTTCATTATTTATGGCTATTGAACACTTGTTATACGGCTAGTGCAATTGAGGAAATGAATTTTTAATTTCATTCTAAAATTTATTTAATTAATTTAAATATTAATGTAAATAGTCACATGTAGCTCTTGTTCTCTCTATTAGCTATGACTTCTAACAATTTAATTTCTACATTGACATCAAGAGTATATTACTAGATGAATTAGACAAAAATAACGAGAAACTACTGGTGTTTTGAAATCTCTTGATCTAGAGTAGGATACACAGTATCCTCTGGAGCTTAGGTAAGAGTCTTCGATTTGGAGTCAGAATGGGAATTGATTCATTCCTGGTTAGTCTTGACTATTTTCTTGCTGGTGGAGGTGATGATCTTGTGATCACTGATGATACACTAGTGAAATTATATCCATTGTATTAGACAGCTCTGATTACCTAATTTAGAAAAGCTTAAGTATGGCACTTAGAGAAATGGAGGAATGTGAAGAAAATCTAGTATGACCCAAGAATGACCACCGACAAATATTTTAAACCTCCTCTCTATTGATGTCTTTTCTTACTACCTTTAAAATTCAGTATTGATAAGAGGTATCTTGTTTTACTCTGTTCCAGGGTAGGATATTTCCATAGTAATATCCTAGAAAAAAATATGGGAGAGTAAAAAAACAAAGAAGGGTCAAAAAACTGAAAGGTTGAATTAAAAAAGTATCTGGGTGTGTACTTAGAAACTATGACATCTGAAAAATTAAAGTCCAGTTCGGTTATCTTATTGAGGAAAACATAATTATAATTCTTATGACTTAAAATCATCATAATGCTTTTCCTTATTCTTCATTAAATATTTTAACAACTTATCTCACAGCTTCTGTAATTTTGAGTACATCAATGTTATGCACTGATGTGGACCTTACATAGGTGAACATATGTTTATCTTTCATTAAATTAAATGTTGTTATAATTATTTTCAGGGAAAACTCACGAAACTACCACCTGCTTGAAAAAGAACCCTAGCCAAGCCTGAGTTTCAGAGAATAGGTTCAGATCCTCTAGTTATAAACAGACAAAAAAAAAAAAAATCCTCAGGGGCCCTGGGAATAATACTTTCCAAAAATAAAACTCATCTTTTAGTAACACATTAAAATTGTGCTGTAGAGTTGGTAACAGTGAATAGAAAAAAAATGAAACCGTTTTTAAAAATACTTTAGAACTTGGGGACATTTCAGGATGAAAGTCCTTTAGGATACGGTTACATTGGTAGAATACCAACATTATAGTTCTGAAACGTCACCATCAGAGAGATTAATTTTAGCAGTCTAAGATCACAAAAATGTTTCCATTGATGTAGGCTATTTTGTTGAACTCCAAAAATGTGTCAACAGTAACAAATCTATCTGACATGTCCAGTCAAGGATCTGTTTTAAGCAGAAACCATGGCTTGCAGGACACTGTTACATTTTTATTTTGTTTTTCAACCACAAAAAGGAGTCTTTGTTTGCAGTCAGGATGAACACCTGTGGAATCCTTAAACATTTACAGACATGTCTTTAAAAGCTCTATGGTACAGTTAAGATTTAATCTATCAAAGTGTTATAAATAATGTAGACATAGCCTTAGGTGCCATTTCTCCCCACAGCAGATAGAAAAACACAACAGTAAGAAGTTTGCTGGTTTTCATATAGCTCAAGTATAACACCGCCAAGAAGGTCAGGGGGAAGCAGTGTAATCTGGAGATACAGCCTTCTTGATGTTAGTAATAATGTGCTAAATTCTAGACACGGGAAATATCAGGGTTCTGGCAAAGCTAAAATTATGCAGAAGAAATACAGTTCCAATGATTTCATGCTCAAAACCTTGGATCTCATTTCTGAAACTCTTGTCATTGAAAAGCATGTGATTTTAAGAATGGTGAAACAGTTCTGAGCCTACACATTGACCTTTCATATTCTTTTAATATTATATAAAGTTATTTCAGTCTTTATCCAAGTCATTAAAACATCTCTGTTAGAATAAAATGTGAAGATTCAATCTAAATTTCAAACTAGGCATTTATTAAATATGAAGCAGGATGCAGAAAGCACTGCATTGGCTACTCTAAGGGATAGATAACAAGAAGTGTAAGATGTAACTCTAATTTTGATGGTTAAGATCTTGTACAAAAATAATGAGAAAGTGTTTGAACAATAACTAAGAATCAAGGCAGTATATTTGGAAGGGAAAATTATTTTTGGTTGGGTTATTCTGGAAAACCTCCTTGGTAGAGAGAAACTGAGATTTAATCAAGGCAGAGCTTGGCATAGGTAGATGTGATGAGGGTGAGACCTGCTTGACGGGAGTATTGATGTAGAGCTGGAGAAGCTGAGAGATAGAAAGTAAATCATTTTAGCTGGAGGAACAGATTTATTAGAGGAATAGAGAAATAATTTTGGAGCTCTTTTTTCTAGAATGTGGAGGTGCTGAAATGCCAAAGAAGTGTTGTACAGTAATTTACAGAAAACAGGCCTTTGGAAAGAATAGCTTTATGGATAGAAACCAGCGTAATGTTAGGTGTTCAATAAATATTTGTTGAATGAATGAATTGGGAGACTATCACTGGACATTTAGGACCAGTCTTAGCATAAAAATCCCATATGGAAACAAACAAAGAAACCAAAAGCAGATACATTAGAAAAGAGGCCCTCACTCCATTTAGAATAGAGTTAAAGGCGGGATACTAAAAGAAAATGTAATTGTTCTTTTCTATGGCTACACATCAAGACAGGTAACAGGCTAGTAATCAAATTCTCTTTTTGTGAGATGAAAAAACTCTGAGCTTCTTTGCACTCCCTCTTTTTACCCAGAGCCTCCCAAACGCAGTTGTTTATCACATGATCTTCCCTTCCTGAAAGACTTCATCCTTCCTCACTTACACTTCATCTTCATGGAAGACAGACATGTATGTTTCAGGTCATCTTCTGGGAAAGCATCCCTTGACCCCTCTCAGGTGGTATTAATTACCTCCTCTTCTGTACAATGAGAGTGTGCAGTAGTCTTGTTGTATTGTACATTCCAATATAATTCATTCCTTCACGTGTTTGACTCGGTCCCTATTAATCCATCTAACATACTTTATGTTCACTGAATATCTATTGGATTAAATAAATGCTTTCCAGTATCATGATGCTGATAGTAGCATGAAAACTTATAAAACAAGTTATCCCTAAAAAATGAAAAAAATGGTCAAGAGATTCCTGGCTCTCTGATGATGCTTCCTTAAGTATCTGGAGGGAAGAAATAGGGAGGTGGTGTTTCTGAGTTTCCATGCAAATTCTTGATTCAGCCTTTAACTAAGATACTTTCATTTTAGTTTTAGACATTTGAGATGTCTATGTATATATGTATACATATATACATAAACATATATGTTCATATATGTGTATTATATGTGTGTATATGTATATTATAATCTTAATGATCCTTTCCTATACACATTCACACACTCACACACACACACACACACACACACACACACACATTTTTTTAGTTGACAGGAGTATCTGCAAAATGCCACGCTTCTGCCAACACACTTTCCAAATAGGTTCCATAGAAACAGATGACATAATCAAAACAATTTTTATTCCTTCTTCCTTAAGGCACACTCTTTACTTAGTTACTTGAGTTATTTATTTTGCTGGGAATTTCTGAATCTTAATAATTAGAAATGAGCAATGAGTAGATAGACTACTTGATAGTAGGAACAAATGCAATAAATAATAATTTTTAAAAAGAGAAGTTTTTATAATGTTCCTACTTAAAGTTAAGCATTTCATATCTTTTGGCATGTTTCTTTATTTCATTCTGGAAATCCACAACTGGACTTCAAAGGGTTTGTTGGCTTCCTGAAATGTGCTATATTTTGTAATATGTGCATTTTTCTTGTAAAGTTTCTTGTGCTATTTTTTTTTTTTGAAATTCAGAATTTCAAAATTATCTACAAACCCAAAAGTGTTCTATTCTGTCCATTTTAATGTTTCAGACAATAACATATATTCAATAATAGTAGTAATTATAGTGATAATTTGCATATAAATAATGATTTCAAATTCATTGTCTTTTCATCTTAACATCTAAGAAGTAGATTTTTTCAATTCACATTTTGCAGATGACTAAATTGAAATTCAGATATGAAACAACTCGTATAAGCTAAGTAAGTTATTCCATGGTAGACAGAACCATCTCTTCCATCTAAAAATCTGCAACTCACTTCAGTAGACTTGTTCCTTGGCCTATCAACCATATGCTCTTTAGGACTCTCTCTCCTGCCATCTGTTTTCCTCAATGTACAAGCACAATTAGTCCTTGAACAGCTTGTTCTTTGGCTCCCAGTCTCACTTCCCACCATGCTTTCAGGTCTTCTGAGCATGGAAGGTTTTAGGACGGGAAAAACTGACTCAACAGAACTGATATTGTGAGTTGGCCATCAGGAAAACATTATGGTCACACTTCACTGTATTGGTCAGAATGGTGAGGCAGAGGAGTGGAAACATAATTGTCAGAAAGAACTTTGTATTGGAAATTTGGAGCCATAGATATAAGAAAAGAAGTGAACTTGGAATTCAACTTGGAACTAGCAAGCAGGGGAAAGGTGAAGGGAGAGAGGGCAGCTGGTATTAAGGAGCTTGGGTCAAGCAGGAAAGGCTCCATATCTCAGAACTAGAGGTGCCAGATGTCCGGAATGCTAGGAAAGTCTTTTCCTAGTAGCTCTCGGTGATTCTACTTCAGTTGCTAACTCCACTTTTAAATTATCTTCCTTAGTCAAAGAGAAGTGCCTTTCAAGGAAGTTGAAGCCAAACTCACCATGTGACCCAACTCTCATAAAGGAAACTGAAAGCATTGTAACGCATCAGGGCTGCCTTTATACTGCATGAATTCTCAGTCAATTGGGTCTGTATGAAGCAAAACCATCTTCATTATTTTCTCATTCAAAAGTGAAATCTAGCAAAGTAAGATCGTGGGTGTTTCTTCTTCACTCTTTCCTCATCTTCTTCCTGGTGGCTCTCACCTGCCAAATCTAAGGACAGTTTTTGCAACGTAACTTAAGCCTGAGGAGGAGACAATGCTGGGTTATGGTTCCTGTGGATCAGATTTATATCATTTTTTCTTGCTGTTTAAGAAATTGAGATCCGGGAATGTTACATCATCTAATGGGAGGTAGAATTTCTTGAGTCCTTGGAGCTCTGACTCAGAACCACCTCTTTACTGTGAAATGTTCAGTATTCAATTTTTTAATAATGCTGCTAACTGGTTGACTGAAAGGAATTTGATCACTGCTGCTTCCTCTTCTTGATGTAAAGTTTAATAAGTATTCTATGACTCCAATAATTTATTGCCATATAAATCCATGCCCCCTTGGTACTTAGTTATTCGTATCAAAGCATGCATTAAACTCATCAGCACAATGTTTATTCCTATTATGGACTACCTGACTGTCTTATCACATTTGACTCAAGCCTGATACTGATTGGGCCTGTCCTAAGGCACAAACAATTTTCAAAATTGGTACATATTTTTCACCACAAAGGGAATAATATGATTTGTAGGTACATGTTATTAATATCCAGGCCACTCATAGCACTGCAGTATAGATCACCAGGATATCTCAACACTCACTGTCTGTTTAATTTCAGGATTTTAAGCAGTGGAGGTAAAGAAAGGGTGGAGATAGGAAAAGGAGTGGGCCAACATTAAATAATACCTTTTAGGTCAGAGGGGGCAGATTTCAAAGAAAAATTTCAAAACTAGTGAGTTTCTTTTTTTGAACATTTCCTTTATAAATCTCTTTTAATCAATAAAAAAACCTCTGCCTTTTCTGCTGAATCCTGGAGCTCTTATCCCCAGATGGCTTTTGGTTGACCCAAACCTCACTTTCCATGACATCTTTTCCTGAAAAGGAAAGAGCTAAGGTTTTGCAGTCCTCTTTCCTTTGCTGACATGATCAGCACTGTTCTATTTGGAGGCTGCCCTCTCAGCCTTGATCCTATAAGGGACATGCAACATAATTTGTAACTCGAAGCTACTAAAATTTTGGCTGGGTTTGTTACCACACCCTAACCATGAGCTAGCTTGTGCTGATATATCTCTCACTATTTTCTCTCCAGGTAAAACGTCCATGGACATTTGCTTTTGTAACAGGAGGTTGAAGAGTTGCTCATATATTACAATTAAAATTTAGGCAGAATGAACCTTGGTTTTCTAAGGCCAAAATAGTTGTAGGCAAGACAGCCCTTCCCATTAAGAGCAAAGCTGGTGAAATGGGAAAGAAGAATGGATGGTTCTTCCAGTTAAAGGTGGCTATAGGGCTCAAGCATATAAGTGGAAGAACTTTAAGTGACACTACCTGGATTGGTACATCATCTCAACCACTACTAGGTGGAAAACCTTGGACGATTTTCTTAACCTCTCTAAGCCTCAGTTCCCCCACTTGTAAAAAAGATTTATTACTAGTAATATCCTTTGCATACTGTTAAGAGGATTAAATGAGATAATGCATATAAAACACCGAGCATAACTCTTGTATATTAGTAATAAATAAATGGCAACCATTCTTTTTATTCTAACATTTTTTTCTGTCCCATCTCAATTCCTGTCTGAATATTACCATGCTTGCTTCAGCAGTGTAAAAATAATTATTTTCATTCATATGAACAGCTTACCATTTATGCCTAATGACGTGTAGCACAATAGCTGTTATACATATCATTAAATAAGTGTCTGATTAACTTTGTTGTAATTTTAATTGCGACACAGAATTCCTCTTGTGCATATTCAGCCATCAAAGACTGTTGCTCATGAAACATGGTTGATTGCTTTCAACCCGAAAGAATTACAGGGAATGTTGATCACACATAGCACGAATCGTAGACCCGAGAGTAGCAGAGCACCAAGGAAAGAACACAAGATTGGGAATCACGTAGACCAAGGACTAAAAACTTTAGCTCTACCATTACAGTTTCCTCACACTTCTTCTGAGAATTTTTCTCTGTGAAGTATGGCTAGTGACACCTACCATGCAAGACTTTGTGAGAAATAGAGATGCTCTGTGTAAGATGATCAACAAGGATCTTGGAACATAATAGACAGTCAATTATATTGGCTATTAACAATTTTTATAATTTTGGACTTTAACTTGAAAGTGACTTCCAGGAGCCTGTTATATGAGGCACCTCTGCTTTGCAGATATGATTTTATCATGTCTCCTCTCATTTTCTACAAATACAGACTATGAGATACCAGCATGATTTTCCCAAGGTCATGCTGCTTGTAGGTGAAAGAGAGGAACGAAGCTAGCAGTAAGTGCTCCACCTTTTCCTTTCCTTCCCTCTTTCATTCAGCCCAGGCCCACTGCTGGCAAAACAACCCAAAACACACATTTTTCTCTGGTTGAGTCAGTGGCATCCTGTGCCTTCCCAAAGAGAGGAAGCACATTTGAGTCAAGAGGAAATGGAATTGCCAAATAGGAAAACCAGTCAAAGAACAGAGGATAGCCGACCTGTTCTATGGTATAAATTTGGCAAACAGCCACATCAAAATTGTTCTGTAGACTTAAGGAACTTGGGAAAATCAAAATCTCTAAGTATCTGAGTTCACACTCCTCCTCCACGAAGGAAACTGGGGTTGCCTTTTGTGAATCAGAACCAGTCTTCATGGGACCTGAGCCCCAAGGTTCCTAAGACACCTAAACCTTCCTTTGGTTACCATCCCCAAATATTTTCTTTCTTGTTCAGTCCTCCTTCACGTGGCCATCACCCAGGGTATGGACAGACTGAGTAATCAGAGCTATCTGGGAGGATGGTTGCACTGTCGCTGTGGAGTAGCTGCTCATCAGAGCACCCCATCTGCTGTGTGCAGTCCTTTCTTAGAATGGGTGGGGGCTTTCAAGGTGCACAGACCTTGATTCAGAGCTCCACAGGGGAATGACTGGACAAGTCAGACCTGACTACTCTATATCTCTCCTGCCCAATTTCCTCTTAGCCTCGTCTTCTCTCGGAGGTCCCGAGGACAGTCTATTATGATTATTTGAATCTTGGCATAATATTTTACTGGGGAAGTGAGTTGTTTTACTTCTCATGTGTTACTCTACAAGGGTCACTGCCAGAATGAAGTAAGAGAATATGGATGAACGCACTAGACATATTAAGTATGAAGAAAAGGATAGTTTCCCTCTCTTTCCTGCAAAATCAAATCTAAGTCTAGGGAAAGAGCTATAATAAATAGAAATATTTCTGGTTATTTAAATGACTGGAAGCGTTAAAGAATGGAGAGGGTGATAATTCCCCATTATGTTGAATATTTAATTTTCTATAATTATAGTTTAAAGCTTATAAGAAAAAAGAAAAAAATAATAAAAATTAAAATAAATTCTTATGGAGAAATAGTAACTTTAGTGAGCATTATATATACTAGGTATATAATTCATTTTAATATTAATTGAAATTCTTTCACATATCAGAAAAAACCTTTGTAAGGAAGCAGGATTAGAAATTTGGCATGTTTCTTTGTTAATGAATTCAGAATATTAATGAAACCATTTGAGGGTAAATATTTTTTCTGGTTATGATAAAATCTGGTTATTATTTTTCTGGTTATGAGCTTATAGATTGGATATTAAGGGCATTGCTGCCAGAGGAGTTGTTTTTCATCAGTAATTTTCTTAGGTTTGTAGGAAAGGTCCTGGTAAAAGTCAGTCCTATGATTAAAACTGAGGATCCCATGACACTCGCTGATTAAAAATAAAAATCTAAATGGATTTATTTTATAATAAATAAGCACATTGTCTCTCAATGTTCTTCTTCATAGTAATTGTGGAATAGAGGGGGAGCAATTAACTTCCTTTTCTGTATTAAGTGAGGTTTCAAAGAAGTGAAAAATTGGCTTTTTTTTTTTTTTAGGTTTTTTTATTTAGGTTCTACAAGCTGGAAGTTCTTAAATGTCATTTTCCTAGAAGCTGTAGCATTTATCTTACTAAGAGCTCAATATGTTATATGTATATAGTGCATTTATACCAGTAAGCCTATCTGTCACACCACCGATGCCACAAATGATATGAGAGGAATACTGTGGACGTAGTGTAGGCAGGATCACTTGTTTGTGAGGCTTGATTACTCCAGACCTAACTGGCACATACACTACATGTGGCTCTTCCTGGAATGTGATTTCCATTTGTGTTCCTATGAGCACCGGTGAGGGAGGGGGAATGCATATATAAGGAGGAACTGTAGTTGTTATGCACTTACCTAAATGATTGACTTGAGGCCATTGTGCATGGGTAGCAATGAGTTCTGTCTACCTTGCAAGCTACTGAAGGGGATGACAGTGGTCAGAGTGCTAGTGGGATATTGATGTATTTATTATGGAGCGGTGACTAACTTTGGTTTTCAAGGTAACACTAGAGAAATGAGAAAGGTCCCTAAACTTGCTGTCACTGCCATGAGTATAATTGAGCTATTAGTATTAAGCGTCCTGCAAAAATAAGAAATTGATAATATTAATATGATGATGATGGAGATAATCATGGCATGTATATATATATACATATATATATCTGTATATATATGTGTATATATATATATATATATGTATATATATATACTATTTTCCCCTGGGAGCTGTTTTTTTTTAATATGTTTAATAAGTATGATTGTTGCATAACAATCCAGGTGCAATTATGACCATGTTGTTTTTATTTCCTTAAATTAAATTAAAACTTTCATAAGCTCCTTCCCTTTCCCTATAACCCAGATTTCAGGAAGTCGAGAATAATGCTCTTGTCTTATTTATCTTCATTTTACAGATACAGAGACAGTTTCAGAAAAATTAAGTAACTTGCCAAAACTTGAATTCTAATCAGTATAATAAATTGTGTGAGAGGAAAAATTACTGAGCTAGGTTAGCAAAAACTATTCCCATAAGAGAAGGTTTATGGGAACACTGAGAGGATTGTTACTCAGCTTTTCTTTCCCCAGATCATTTTTCCCTTTGAAAAGAAATACAAGTTCCAGCTCCCTTCTTCATGTTCCTTAAGAGTGAAGCAAGAGGTCTTGTTATTTTACAAAATGTTTTTGAGTATCTTCTATATATCAGGCACTGAACTTGTGCTAAGAATACATCTGTGAACAAGGCAAACATGTCTCTGTATGCACACATGCAGTTGTGAGAAGATAAGCAAACACATCGGCAGTTAATAGGTTGAGGACTAATTCTTCAAGGGCAGAATTTCTGCTTTGGGAACTTACAAGAAAGTAGCTAATGTGCAGTTACATTATCTTGTAGAAGATTACACTTGAGGTAACTATATAAATTTGGAGCTATAGACAACTTTTTGTGAGAGGTTTAAGACAGATAGAAACTCTGACCTGTCTAGGGAAAAAAAGTGTTATCGGTTTCCTATTGCTTAACAAATTATCACATACTCAGTGGTTTAAAACATCACATATTTATTCTCCTACAGTTTAAGAGATCAGAAGTCCCAAACAGATCTTAGAATTCTAAATCCTCGGTTTCAGCAGAGCTGCCTTCTTTCTGGATGTTCTAGGAGAAATTTCATTCTGGCCTCTTCCAGCTTCTAGAGGCTTACCATAATTCTTGGCTTGTGGCCCTGTCACTTTGACCTGCTTCCATTGTCACACGTCCTTTTTTGCCTCTTAACCTTCTGCCTTCCTCTTTCACAGGTAAGGACCCACTGATTACATTGAGCCCTCCCTGATGATCCACGATTCTCTTCCTATCTCAAGATCTTTAACTTAATCAGCTCTGTAAATTATCTTTTTGACATGTAAGGCAACTACCTACTCACAGGCTGTGAGGATTAGGACATGTACATCTTTAGGGGAGGTTGTTACGTTGCCTGACACATTAGAGTGAAAACTATAAATATTTGAATTTAATAATCCATTTTTTAACCATTTAACCAAAAATATAGACGGAAAGATATTTTAGGTTGAGTTGTGAGGAAATTCTCTCAAACTCATTACTGTCAGGTTTGCGTCTTAGCTCTTTTTCAATCTAGGTGTGAAATACAGATGGTGATTAGATCTTTAAGACTGAGGCCTTGATTTTTATTCTATAGAATGATCTTGAGTCCAAGTGTTTGTCCTTCAAATACCTCCAAAGAACAATTTAAACTAAATGTAAATCAGAACCACTTTTTTTTGAATAATGCAAATCAAAAATAATTTGCTCAGCCAATAATAGGATGCTATTTCCTAAAAGAATGGACACACAATTGAGTGTCTACTATATTTCAGGCCCCTGCTAGTTATAAAAGTAAAGGAGTATATACTCCAAAGTTATTGGCCAAAAAAATGAAGCAAATTAAATCTAACATGGGTCTTGCAAATTTAAAACTGTTGTAAGAGATGGATATTAGGTTTTATAAAATCTATTGTAAATTATAAAATATAATGTAAATTATATTGTAAGTACATGTATTAGTCAGGGTTATTCAGAGAAACTGAGCCAATATAGATAAATATAGATAGATAGTAAGAATGCTGACCCTCCACAAAGTTGAAAATCTACATATAACTTTTGACTTCCTCAAAATTTAACTACTGATAGCCTACTGTTGACTGGAAGCCTTACCAATAACGCAAATAGTCGATTAACACATATTTTATATGCTGCATGTATTATATACTGTATTCTTACAGTAAAGTAAGCTAGAGAAAAGAAAACATCATTAAGAAAATCATAAGGCAGAGAAAATACATTTACAGTACCATACATATTTCTTGAAAAAATCCTCATATAAGTGTACCCATACAGTTCAAACCCACGTTGTTCAAAAGTCAACTATATATGTTATACCGGGGATGCCAAAAAAATGTTATTGGTATATTGGTATATATTAAGTATTATAATTTTAATACAGTTTTGTCCTGTCGTAAAATGTGTATATTTGGCACCCTCTGTATATTAGAGAGAGAGAGAGAGAGAGAGAGATAGAGAGAGAGAGAGAGAGAGAGAGAGAGATATTCATTTTAAGGAATTGGTTCATGATGCATTTATGCAGTTATGGGGACTGGCATGTCTGAACCTCATAGGGCAAGCAGGTAGGCAGGGTTTCTATACTGTAGTCTTGATGAGGAATTATCTTTCTTGTCTGGGAAACCTCAGTCTTTGCTTTTAAGGCCTTCAAGTATTTGGATGAGACACACCCCCATTTTGGAGAGTAATCTGCTTTACTTAAAGTCAACTGACAACTGGATACCATAGAGCCTGGCCAACTGACACATAATCAACACAATATCCAGGGCCAAGAGCAATATTCTTGTTCTTTGGTTGGGGTGTTAAAAAGTTTTTGTTTTTTAGTTTTGTTTGTTTTTAACAGAACAGTCTTGAACATTATCAGTAACTCCCAGTATTGAGGCTTATATTAAAAGAGACTGGCATTTAAATAGAATAAAATAACTCAAAGATTTCAAGAATTGAAAATTGGGAAAAAAATTGAGATTTTTTTGATATTATTATACATTATTTCTTAGTAATGGTTACTCCCATAATGACTTCATTGCACAGACATCAATTCACATAGAAGTACATGGACATCCATTGCTATGTTGATTAATTATTTTGGAAGCCTGGAATCACCTTGAATTAATCAGCCAGGTTACTTTAGAATATGATGTACAACGTTAATTTTATTATATTATGACAACTATGGAGAAACCAGCTGATTTGCAAATGGACCACTTATTATATTGATAAATAGAATTTCCAAATGTAGGGGAAAAGTTAATTTAGAGTAATTTAAAGATACTAATGTTAGTGAAAAAAATAGGTTTGTCATATTAAATATAACGAGACACAAAAATTGAAAGGATTAAGAGCTTAAAATAATGAAATGAAACTTAAAGTTTAATAATGAGATTTTTATTAACTCCCTTTTGAACATTATTTTAACTAAAAAATAAAGGTTTGTAAAAAGCATTACCATAACTGTTTTAAAGACATCAGGTGATGCTTATCTGTTCGGGTACTATCTGCTGCCATCTTACAGAGATACCAGTCCAGAATCGGGATTTCTCTATATAGCCTTTGTCATATACATTTACGTACCCCATGGCAGAGAGAATATTGGTGAGAAAAAACAAAACAAAAAACATTTTGTTTCAAGGTAACTGAGGTTGTATTTGGGCTCTGTACTTATGAGAGTTTTCCAGAGAGACAGTACCATCAGGATGTGTGTATATAGAGAGGGTAGGGGGGATTATTTTAAGGAATTGGTTCACAATATTGTGGAAGTCTAAAATCTGCAGGGTAGACAAGCAGCTAAGAGACCCAGGGAAGTATTGCAGTTTGAGTCCAATGGAAGTCAGCTAGCAGAATTTCTTCTTGCTTGGGGAAGGGGTAGGGGATAATTCTATTAAGGCCTTCAACTGTTTGGGTGAAGCCAGTTGGAGTAGAGCAGATTACCCTCCAAATTAGGGATGGTGATTTGCTTTATTTAAAGTCCATTGATTTAAACACTAATATCATACAAATACACCTTCACAGACACATTCAGAATAATGTTTGACCAAATATCTGGGCACCTTAAGTCAGCCAAATTGACACATGAAATCAACCATCATATATTCTTAACTGATTTAAAGTATGAGTTGGAGTAATTTGTGTAATGGTAATACAGGCAAGAAGAGAAGAGGCCAGGGAATCAATATGAAGTTTTGATGTATATGTTTTGGGTTTGATACATATATGTATGTATATATATGCTGGGTTTGATATATATGTTTTGTTTCTCAAAAGGTTTTCAGACCATTTAAGTGCAAATTAATTGTAATGTTAACTACAACGAAAAGTGCTATATGAAAAGAAAATGATGGTGGAACAGAAAGAGAAGTGTGTGTCAGCTCAGAAGGAGACAAATGGGGATTCTTTTTTGCTGGTAAAACAGTACTATTCATTTCCTCCCTAATGGGCGCTCTCTGCCACTCCTCTGCACCATTGAGAGCCACTGCTGCATAGCATGCAGAGCTCAGCTCCTGGCTTCTCTGGCACCCGCGTGGTTTTCCTGAAAGCACAGTGTGGTTCATTAAAGAGTGAGTGCCAGCATGTTGCAGAAACAGAGCTGAACTCACCATCTATAACACTGACTTTAACCTGGTCAGATTTGTAGGTCATTCTTTCTTACTTCCCACTGGGCCATCCAGCTGGTTACAATAAGAGAGGGAGATGTATGTATTTTTCTACCACTGACCTGTAATCAAAAGCTACAATGTAAAATAACATAATAATAAGGCATATTAATTCTAGTCAGACAACACAATAGTTGTTACTCATCTCCCTTTCTTCCTTCATGAGGTTCGGCATTTTATCTCTAGTCAGTCAGAGTTGTGGATATCTGAGTGATGCTGCCAGGTGCATGTGCAGTCTTGTCAGTTGCACTAGACCAACACTAGGCTGTTTCTCTATTCCTGCTACAAGCCTCTGTGGAATGCTCCCACCTCCTTCTCCACTGGAATTCTTACCTCCTGCCAGTTCCTCGTCCCCACAATCTAGCCAGACTAAAGCAGGTATAGAAAACTTTTCAGGTTATTCCAGCTTACTTTCCAAAATTCAAGGAAGAGTTCCATAGAGAGAAATCAAGCCACTGAGGATATCAATTTACATACTATGCATCGTGGCAAATTAATATGGAATTAGAATGTTATACGGAGACCGATGACATTGAAGACCTTTATAGGCTTTTTTCCTCTCATCTGAAAGGATGATTTAGTTATATTTGAACAAGAGGATGGATTTCATATGTTTTACAATAATTTCTAAGTATGTTCTTTTAATAGTTTCTTACAAGGACCGTATGCATTTTTTAATGTAAGAAACATCCAAACCTGTAGAGAAGTCTAATGAGTTTATTTCAGCCAAACTGACAACAATTTCCTGGAAGCAAAATCTTAATGGATTAAGAAAATGCTCAGGAGAATGGCAGTTTTGCAGTTTATACTTTAAAATCAAAGGAGGATACATATATATAAGGAGGGTTACATGAAATCCATTGGTGGTAGATTCCGGGGGTGGGAAAAAGCAAAACAGGGAAATCGCTGGGATTGGATAAAAAGTAAAATGGAGAGACACATACTTCTTTTGCATTTGTGGGCACAGGATAGTTAACAATTAACATTTTACAGCATGTAGAGATGCTATTCCTGGAACAAGATAACAATGAGGGTTTCTGTAGCCTCCTGCTCTGGTGCAGCCCGTTGTACCCTGAGGGGTCCGGAAAAAGGGATTACTCTGACATCCCAAGGGTATGTTATCATAGAAGCAAAAACACAATAGACAGGCTCACTTAAGGTAATGATTGACCTATGTCAAGGAAGCTATAGGCCAACAATGTAACTGCCAGCCACGACTTGCTTTTAGTTCAGAATTTTTATGTTCCACCCATCCTATGTGGTCAATTTCAGACTCTGAGTTTGAGGGCCTGCCATGGTGACCCCCCTGAGCTTGTCACGTTTAGTATGTGGCCCCTTTTTTGTGCACACATTTTAACTAATAGGGATAAACAAATGCAACAGAAGAATACACATAATAGTACACAGAATACATGCTATACTATACAAAATTAATTAACCAATTACATTTCTCAATAAAAAGGAGTTATTTCAACTAATGGGTTCTTTCTTAATGTGGCAAAGTGGTCTTGTTTAATGTGTTTACATTTATTTAGGCCGATTGTGTTTTTAATCTCCTTTTTATCTTGACAAATGAGTATATTTAAATACTCAAAACATTAGATTAGGAAATATATTAGCACACACGTCAGCTATTCACAATTATATAGCTTAGCTCTCTTCGCATCTGTCTGTACTAAACTGGCCATTTTATTAACTCGCAGATTTTTTTTCTCTCCAAGGTAAGCATTAAATTTTATTCCTAAAAGACATTTTATATTCCTAAAAGGTTTCATTCACAAATTATTTGTGTGTGTGTGTGTGTGTGTGTGTGTGTATTAATGTTGCTAATTTTGAGGTGGCTATTGCGGGTTGAGTCCCCTAGGAAGCGGACTCTAAGACTGGCATGTGGGAAGTTTATTAGGGAGTGCCATGGCATCAATACCCGTGGCAGGGAAGGAAGGGGGAGGAAGCAGTATTGGCAGAGTAAGAACTGCAGTGGAGACTGTGAAGTTGTGATTACCATTCAGCATTGTCCTCATGGGAGCCAACGGACTGTGCCTTTATGCTCTCACTTGAACAAGTCATTAGATCATGGCTGAACCTATGAAAAGTACATGACTTGGGCAAGACAGCTTTCTTCAGGCAAGGGCAATGTCTCAAGAGGGTTAATGGCTGAGGGATATCAACCAGCAGTAGACAATTAAGGCTAGTTTCTGTTCATAAAAATAAAGTGTCAAAGGAGAAACTTTAAACAATGTCACAATAACTTATTTTTATCTATACTTTTTCTTATTTATTATGCAAATACCATTCTGTCCAAATACTTAGTATCCTCCCCAATACTTCTCTGAAGGTAGTTAGATATTTCTTTATCTTTTCATTTTTTTTAGATAAAGGGAAGCTTATTTAAACACACTGCAAATTTAAATCCAAATTAAACAACTGGGAAAAAAAAAAGAAAAAAGGGATCTCTAAATAACCTCATGCAAGATTTACCCAGTTTTACACATATTTCTCTTCTAGATTTTACACACATTTCTCTTTGAATTAATCAAAACAAAATGCTAAAATAACTGTGTGTGAACATTTTATGATACTCTAATAAAGTTTATGTTTTAAGCTATTATATTTTCATGTCTTTAAATAATATCATATATTAAAAATGTAGTTTAGTATAACAATATAACAGCATATTCATGCCAGTAAGAAATTTTTTATGACAGAAAACTTGTTCCGTATGTAAAAATATAAACTGAAAAATTTTACATCAGTTCAGAAAATAACGTGTTTAAATTGAATTGAGTTTAAAATTATGATGTTTTCTTAAGCTCATAACCTTGAAGTCAGCTGTTCACTGTGGACACACTTTCTAATTCCCCATCAGGACAATGCTCACCCCCAGGGAGGAGGGAGAGTGTTAGGAGTGTGAGGGCATGCTGAGAACTGCTAATGGGAGGTGGGTGTTCTTTGGATAACTATTTGTTAAACTCTACATACATATTTCTGATATGCAGAGTGTAGAGTCCACACACATAGCCAGTGCTCTCCATATCTGGTTCTCTTCCCCTTCCCAGTGGATGGGAAGATGACCTAGCCCGCTGACAATTAGGCATGACCCTGTGACTGTTTCTGACCTGGGATCTAGGAATAGATCAAGGCCCTAAAGAGCAGGTATGAATTCCCCAACCTCTTGTTTCCTCTGCCAAGTGACCTTGGAATCTACATGTTGAGACAGCAGCATCTCAAAATCAAATTAGACTGGTTTCCTAAATCACTGTTTGGAAGGCAGCTGCCCTAGTGAGCTACTGGACACCCAGCGAATTTTGCCAGGAAAGGAAATAACCTATGTGTATTAAGCCACTGAGATTTCAGGGTTTCTGGTTACCAAGCAGTAGAATTATTTTGCCTAATAAAATAATGTGTGTGTGTGTGTGTGTATGTGTGTGTGTGTGTGTGTATTTTACCGGATGTGTGTGTGCACGTGTGTAAAGTGTCAAAAATGAATTAATGGAAAGTAGAAAAGGAGAGGAAAAATGTGTAGGCAGTTCTTGGTAATTACAGTTCCTGATGTCTGTCTGATTGTCTCAGCTTATCTTACTGTGCCACATGGGTTATGCTTGCCAGTCTATGGGTCAACTCTGATGAGTCTAATAGGGAATGGCTGATAAGTGGTATGAAGATCACATGATTAAATAGTGAGCACTAATTAACACAATTTTTCTTAGAGAAGGAATAGGCAGGGCAATAACTCAGTTACTACTTTTATATAGTAGTATAAGAAGTCAGCATGCCTACCATTTACTATTCCTATGACTACGAGCAGGTGATTTGTCCAGTGTGTAAATGTCAGCAGCATCTTACTTGTCCATTCTCTTCTATTCTTAAGATCTGCTGTTCTTTGATATTGACCAGTTTACTTACCTAATTAAATGACATTAACATTGATACTATTTTTCGAGTAATTTAGTCTGTTAGATATTGCTGTACTCTGTGTACTGCACAATTCACATAGACTGCAATGTTAGTGCACCCCCTTGTGTTGTCCAGTCCCCAACCTGCACAACCATAAATATGCGCATTAGGCCTCTAAGGACCTTACCTTACTCCTCCTACCTGGATATCGTCATTCAAGGTGTTTCCTTCATTTGCAATGTCCATCTCTTGCCTCAGTTTAAGTCATGACGTTGAACTCCAATTTTTCATTTTTCTGTTAGGTTTTGTACAACAGTTCTCTCCCTGATAGTGTATATATCACAAAATTAAGCATTTAATGTTATAAAGTATCAGTGTAATTTACTCAAAGTTCAGATTCTAAAGTTAGCACATAGGGTAAAAATCACATATAGTTACCTTTTAAACTAATGCATAAGTTTGTGTATAACTGCACAGTTTGCTCATGTACACTAACATTTGAGAACTAGGGAGCAAGATGAAACGAGGCTTCTAACTCAGATGAGTGGACTTTCAAATCTATCTTTAAGATAAGTATTTTATTCCTAGATAAGGAATTCTAAAACTGTTTCTCCTTGCCTACAGGGTTTAATCTCTCAGTTTTAAATTTGAGTCTCTAAAATGTTAATACTTATCAATAGGAATATTTTGCTTTTAATTTGGAAAGTACTTGGTGTTAGTCCTGGCAGACAGTAGGTGCTGTAAAAATCTGATGGATTTGAGTATTTCAGTCTAGTCTTTAAAGAGTTGTAGAGAAGAAAAAGACCTCTTGATGAAATGGCAAGATTAGTTCAGATAATTTCATAAAATAAGGAAAGATGATTTACTGTATCTAATATCAAGCCTTGAGGTATAATACTTAAAATTGTGCAGTATTGCTGCAGGGGCCAAAAAGCAGATGTAAGACAGAGAAAGTCAAGGAATGTATTAGCACATGTATCGGAATTTAGTACATGACAAAAAATAGTATTTAAAATAGAAGAGAAAGGAATAAAGTAGTCAATAAATAGTCTTGGAATAATTGGTTATCCATATCCTCCTTCCCTCTCTCTCCCTCCTTCCTTCCTATCTATATCTATATCTATCTGTCTATCTATCTATCTATCTATCTATCTATCTATCTATCTATCTATCTTCTATCTATCTTTTAAATCTATCTATTGTTTCCCATACCATGAACAAAACCAGAGTCTACATTGTTTACATATGTAAATGTTACATACCTTGTTTTTGCTATTATATAATATTATTATTATATTATTATATATATATTGTATAATATTATATAATATATAGAAGGCCTAAAATAAGCCTTCTAATTTTATCATACTACTATTCTTTTGAAACTTGATGTTTCCACTTTACTGATTTTCTTTTTTAGGTATTTCCCTGTTGGTACATGTAGATCCTGTACATTATTTTAATGGATACATAACATCTCATTGTATAAATGTATAATAATTTGTTTATGAGTAGATACAAAGGTAGGTTGTTTTCTAATTTTTCACTGTTATAGCATTGAATTGAAAATCATCATACATGTTTTCTTTTATATATGCATGAAAGGTTTTTCAGAATATGCACCTACACCTGTTGTGGCATGAAATACATATGTAACAACTTTATTAGTTTTGCCAATTGCCCTTAGTAGTGAATATAACAGTTTATAATCACATTCCATGAGAGATCTCCTTTTCTAAAGTCTCATCAAGCATTTGTATTTTCAGCCTTTCAAATTTTTACTTGTGGATGTGAGGTTGTACTTCATTGGTATTATAATTATCATATATTTATTGACCCATTTAATATTTCTCTTATTTAAATTGTTTATAGTTTATTGTTAGTAAGACTTTTCTTATTTATTTGTAGGCTTTCTTTCTTGAAATCAAAGCTTTTTCAGTTACATGAGTTGTAAATATCTTTTCCCAGTAGGTGGTTTATTTCAAATTTTATTTAATGTGTCCTTTGTTGCAGAAAATTTTAAGCTAAACATAGTCTTACTCATCAAAATTTTCACTTTGGTTATATATGTCGTTTTAAATAAATATTTTCTTACCTAGATTCAATGAAAAGTTTATAGTATCTTCTAACATTTAAATGCTTTCTCTAAATTTTAATTGTTTAATCTATCTGTAATTAATTTTCAGATAGTTTATAATGTATTGTTTTTTATTTGAGTAGTCAATTTCTGAATATTGAATTTAGTATTCAGATGTTGAATGTTGCGTGTATATTTATTTCAAATAGTGAAATGAAGATTCAGTATTTGCCAGTACCTTTTCTGTCATAAAGGACTGGAATCATTACCGTTTCTCCTTTACAATGGCATGACATTAAGCTTTGTCAGGAGAGAATGGTTGAAAGACAATCCAATAGGAAGAGGACTTCTCCTGGTACTGGTTTGTTTCCTTCTGCTGCTTCTTGCTTGTGCTGCTTGGTTGGTCAGTGGCGCGGGTGTTGGGGAAAAGAAATCTGCTGGTGTGCAGTTGTGTGTCTGGAGTGTTCAGTTCCTTGGCAGCTGCCTAGTCTGGGCTTGTGTCCAGTGACCATCTTTCCAGAACATCCAGGGGCAGACACTGCATGGTCTGGGCCTGCTCTGGCCCTGTTCAATCCAGAGGACTTCTCTGATAGGATGAGGTGCTGCAAGCACACCTTCTAGACTCCAGCTTGGGGTGAGGGGCTCTCATTCCCAGTTTGCCCTTCTGTAATATCCTCATTCAGTTCTGGAGTAGTCTTGCTACACTTTTAGAGTTACTTTTCTAGCATGAAAGCAATTATATCTATTTCCCATTTTTAAATTTCTGTGTATTTTTGGCTCCTGATTAGATCCAAACGAATCCACTTATCCCTCATTTCTAATTGATTTATGATTCTATCTCTGCCATATATTAACTGCTACATTCCTCAGGTGGTTTTTGATAACTTGAATTTTTTTTATATGTGCCAATTACTAATCGTACAGTTAGTACTCAGATTCATTTTTAAACCATTCAGTTACAAAAAATTCAATTGCGTTCACCATAGTTTACATATGCAAAATATATTTGCAATTTAAAATGCCATAGAGATATTTTATATTATATAAAACATTTTATATAAATAAAATATTTGATACCTAATCGATATATAACTATATATTTATAATATAATTTGTATATAGAGCATATAGTTATATAAATATGTAAATAGACTATCTACCATAAATTTAAATATATATACATACACACATTTTAGATTAGCTGTATAGAAATGATTAATATTTTGTAGTATGTGTTCTCCTCTTCTTACTCTTTAAACTCATCTTGGCTTCTGCTTGTCCTTTGTTCTTCACATTAATTTTAGAATTAGCTTTTCAAATTCTTCAAAACTCTCTGTGGACAATCAGCTGTTATTTAATTAAGTATAGATCCATTTAGGGAGAATTGCCGTGTTTACAATACTGAGTCTTCCCATTTGTGAACATGGTATTTTTCTACATTTATCCAGATGTTCATTTTTGTCTAGTGATAAAGTATTATTTTCAGTTTCATATCCCACATAGAAGTAAAGTCAGATGGTTCTCCACTTTTTCTGTCTGACTTATTTCACTTTGCATAATAATCTCAAGATCCATCCATTTGTGGCAAATAGCAGTATTTCATCTTTTCTTATGGCAGAGTAATATTCCAATGTATATATGTACCACATCTTCTTTACTCACATATACGATTTAAAACTGAAAGCAACAAACAAACACGATAAACAAAAACTCATAGACACAGACAATAGTTTAGTGGTTATCAGAGGGTAAGGAGGAAGGGGGAATGGTAGATGAGGGTAAATGGGGTCAAATATATGGTGATGGAAGGAGAACTGACTCTGGGTGGTGAACACACAATGCGATATATAGATGATGTATTATAGAAATGTACACTTGCCACATACGTAATTTTACTAACCAATGTTAATCCAATAAATTTCATGAAAATTAAAAAAAATAAAATTATTTTCTATAAAAATTACTGTGAAATTACTCTTCAGTTCTCTATGTATATATGGCGGGTACCAAAAAAATGTATAGAAGTGGACACTGTGATAAATGTTGCTCAAGCAGTAGTTCGCCATAATCAAAAGTGTCTGGACGCTGATGGTAACCACTTTGAGCACCGCTTGTAATTGCAGAAGTCAAACGTGAGTTCTATTTATCTTTTGTTATTAGAATATATTAAGCATTACAATTTTAATACAGTTTTCCTCTCTTAAAATGTGTATACTTTTTTTGGCACCCTCCGTATATCTCTATGTGTGTGTGTGTGTGTGTGTGTGTGTGTACTCGTATACATATATTTATTACAGTAATTATCATTTTAATGTATCATTTAATGTATCATTTTAATAATACATTTTTTTGGTTAATAAGAAAAGTTTTCATGTGTATATTTGTCTCATATCTAGAAAACTTACTGCATTTTCTCATTAGGTCTAAATTTTGTTTGGCTAATCCCTTGAATATTCTAAATATACATTCATATTATCTGTTAATAATGGCAATTTTCCCTTATTGTTTGCATTTTTAAATTTCTCAATCTTCTTTTTGTTTAAATTTGTTCCTTAACATAGTCAATATCTTGTTTAATAGAGGTGGCAATAAGGACCTTTGCGTTGTACCTGACTTAAAAGGAATAAATCTAAAATGTCACCATATTTACTACAATATTTGGTCACATACTTAGGGAAATTCCCTAGTATTCCTACATTGCTGTCAGTTTTGAATCAAAACTAAAAGTAAAAAAAAATTTAAATGCTTTTTTTCTATCAAGAAAATTATATGATCATATGATAGCTTAAAGTGGAAGTTTACATTAATAGATATTCTAAAATTAAAACATTCTTTCATTACTGAGTAAATGCTTTTCATCATAAAAGCTGTTTCATAACTAGATTCACTGATCGTTTAATTACGATTTTTGCTTATATGCTTATAAGTTTAATTAGCTCATAATTTTTCTTTCTTATTCTGTCATTGCCCAGTTTTAATACCAATGTTTTTCTAATATTATAAAATGAGTTCGGAGTATTTTACTTTTCTCCACATAATGTGTGAAACAATTTGCAGAAGAAAGTATTATTTACTAATTATGGGTGCTTTTCTACGAGTAGATTTTGACTAGTAGATTTTTGACTAATTTCATTTTTTCCAGTTATACAGCTTTTCGGTCTTTCTGTATCAATGTGACTGAATTTTCATAATTTATATCTTTCTGAAATAATATGCAATTTATGTACATTTTAATGAAAATGCTTCATGGTATTTTCACTCTTTTTAATCTACTTTTAAAATCTCTAATAATTTTTGTTTGTATCTTTGCTTTGTTTTTTAAATCAATCATTTATTTTTATTTTTCAAAGATTTCTTTTGGTTTTACTGATACTTTCCACTAAATCTTTACTTTCTCTCCCTTGATTACTCTGCTTTTATCATCACATCTTCCCTTTTACTCTCTTTGGGCTGGGTCTCTTCATTTATTGTATGTGTCGATTGTTTAAATCCAATTTTTAGATTATAAATATGTTTTCAAAAACTTTAAATTCTGTATCAGCTGTATTTCACAATATTTAATGCATTGTACTTTATTGTCAGTTCTAAATATTTTACTATTTCCATCGTGAAATGGTATTCTCTGACTAAAGAATGTATTTACAAATGTAATTTAAATTTTCAAATGTGTTGGTGCATTATAGGTTTTTAAATTATAATTCCATTGCATGTTGGCAAGAGGATTTAGCTTGGTTATGGGTTTGCCTAAACTTGTGTCATAGCTAGTACATAGTCAATTTTATAAATTTTGTGTTTGAAAAGTGTACATTTTATAAATATGGTATTGTATATATATGCGTATCTATTAAAACACATTTTTATTGTCTTTCCTGTATTCTGTATGCATTCTATCTTTTAAATAATTAAAATATTTTTATTATATATACAATACACATATCCAAGTATATTTCAGGTGTATATAACTACTAATCAATTTGAGAGAGACTTTTAATCTCTAATCAATTTGAGAGAGAGGCTTTTAATCTCTATGACAGTGGATTTACTGGGTTTTCCTTATATTTCTGTAATGCTTTCTTTATATATTTTGAGATTGTCTTATTAAGGACAATTTAAAGATTATTATGTCTTTGTAGTAAATTGGTTCTTTTTGCTAAGAGTTATTTCTTCTAATTTAAAGTCAATTTCAGAGTTATTAAATGACCACATTGGCTTTCTTTTGGTTAAATTTGCCAGTTGTATATTGTTCTATCCCTTTATTTTCAATATTTTTGAGTTAACATTTAAATGTATGTGAAGGATATAGTGTTCACCAAATTATGAATGTCAGCTCTATTTTTTCCAGCCTCATTGAGGTATGACTAGACATGGCCAATGAGCAACAGTGGCCTCTGTTTTGGTGATTATGCTTCATAAATAGAGCGTATCTAGACAAAGTTCATGGGAGAAAGAACTATTTCTTTAAGCCACTGTGATAGTGAAGTTAATTATCACTGCATAGCCTAGTCTATTGTGACTAATTTTACAACCAGATTATAACTGAATTTCTATTATTGTTTTTACTTTGAAAATCTGTGCTCCAAATTTTGTTTGGATTTGATGATTTGCTGTGATTGTTATCTTTGGCCTTACTTATATGTTTTGGGCTTTCTTTTCATCATGTATTTTCCTTGCTTGTTTTTTCCACCTTTCTACCTTCCATTGGATTTTTAATAATTAATTTAGTCTTCCCTTTCCACATTCTTCTTGTTTGGAAATTATTCATTTAGTTTTAATTATTTTAGTGACTGGACTTAAAATTTTAACATGCCCAGTTGTCCTAATAGTGTCTAAATTTATCAGTTTATTTTAACTTCCCCTAAAGAATTCAAAGGACCTTAGAAATTTTTACTCCAATCACTCTCTGCCCCTGTCCCTTTCCCCTGCTCTTGTAATAATATACTATCTGTTCTTCACATGTTGGGCTCATTTTAGATTTCATATTTCCTTCATCCTATATTTTAGCTCTCATATTAAAGTGTTAACCTGTTGTGCTTTGCTCTTCTGACCTCAAGTTCTGGACACTTAAGCATTTTTCATTCTTTCAAGTTTAGCTATGTTTTTTTTTTTCTTTTGTTTTGTTTAGTTGTTATATTTTACTTATAATTTTAAAGTGTTTGGAATGAGGTGCAGGTCTGTATTTGAATATGAGACTTGAATTTAGTCAATTTTTATATGCACGTTTTATTTTAATTTTGCATAATTATCGATTTTCATAGACTATGAATTTATACTGCCTTTACCTATTGATGAGGTTCTTGCCATACATGAACATGATTTTTTCCAAAGTATTTTATTCTTTGAGATTTCCACCATAATTGTCAGAACAATATAGGCTTGTTGTTTTATCGCTGGCACTTAGTAATATATTGTGTTTTTTTTTCTTGTTTTTTTTTTTTTGGCTAAGTTAATATATAATGTAGAACACAGATTTACTGTATATTTACATGAATTATAAATATTACACTGATGATTTGGTAATAGGCTAATGGATTGCATAATGTTTGAACTGTGTTAGAAAATCAAAAGAATCGCATTTAAAGAGGTTTTGTGTCAAAAATAAGGTTCAATACTAAGAATATTTTCAAAGCAGTGTTCAAATGAATTATTATATGTTGTTCAGAGTCTGATTTTATGGGTCATAAATTAATTCTACTTTTTGATGTTAAAGTCTTGATCAAACTCATGTGCTCTTTTCTGTCATAGCTCACAGAGACTGAAGTAGAAATCCAGAATGTTAGATTGTTGATTCACAATAGGTAATGAGTCATGCAGAAGGAATGAATTCTCTTGTTAGCCTGATCATTCCATTTTCTCTCTAAAAATAAATACATGAAAGTAAAAGAAATTATCAGGTAGTTGGCTATTTTGAATCACAACAAGAAAAGGTTGAACAATCTTTGAGTTTTAATAGTATCAGTAGTTTATAACTTTGTATGTAATCTGATAGTCCTGTGCTCACTAGCATCTGAGAATCCCTCTTCCACACTGGTAGTGCTTACCTGCTCAGTGCCTATATTTTCTCAGTGGTTCTTTGGTCTCTCTGCTTTTATTGCTAAATAATCTTGCTTTGGGTTGACATCTGCCTTTTTGAATTATGTTCCTGTCTTCAGTCAGGTTCTGGCTAAGGTTTGTTAACCTTGAAGGCATTCTTTGTCTTTAATGTGAACTGCCTTTGGTGTACTGCTGCTGCTACTCCTGCGTCTTTCTCTACCATTATTATTACTATAAGTACCTACTAAGATTTACTGAACTCTTTCTATGACTTTGTCACCATGCCATGTTCTTTTATGAGCATTTAACTTAGAAAATAACCCTGTGAAGTTGATATTGTTATTATACCTATTTTACTGATGTATAGACTTCTAAGTGACCAACTTACCCAGTGAGAAAGTGACAGGCTCATAGTTTATACTTAGGCAGGCAAGTGTATTAACTCTAGAGCACTTCCAGCCACTTGAACTTTCATTGGTTCTTGGACTAAAGAGAGAGAAATACCTTTCTCACACTTCCTTGTAGCACCACGTCATAGTATATTAGATCAGGCCTGTAGTGATGATTCTCATTCTATATGTAGGAAATAGTTGTAGAAGGTTAAGTGCTTTTATCTAAGACCCAAATCCCATTAATAGTCCAGCTGGTACTTTCACCATGAATTGTCAGACTGTTAGTCCTGGGATCTTTCAAGTGTTAGTTCCCCCTCCTCATTTCCCTTCCACATCTCCCCTTGATATGTGAGTTATTTCATTTACAGGAGCCAGGGAGAGATCAGTCATGAAATGATTATGGTTATATATTAATTAATGGTATTTATATATCTATATAGACACATATAATCATATAAATGTGAAGAAATGACTATTTCATTACCTGTCGTTACTAGGACATGGACTCAGAGATTTTTGGATGTGATGATCAATTTTCTTTCCTTTTTCTTCCTCTCTAGACTATATGTCCTTTTTAACCCAGTGAGCAAGTATGGATGTTTATGACACGATAAGAATTAGGGGTACAGATTCAGAGCTTTAAATAAAACCTTAAGAAAACAGAATCTCTGTGAAAACTACTATCTAGTACTCAGCAGGCTATAACTAGCTAAATAACTAGCTCAGAGAGACATCTCACTGGGAGCAGTCCTTTTACATGTATATATATTCTTAATAGAAAGTTTATGGCTTTGCGAAGCATGGATACTTTGTGGTTAAAATTCAGAAGCATTATCATTGTCCAGCTGAGCTTCTATGTGAGGCAACCATCCAAAGGCTCCATCCTCTTTTATTTTTAAAATGATTGAAATAGCACGGTAAAAGATTCAGTGTTTTGAAGCCAGTGATATATGGAAATTATATGACTGTAATCCCAGATGGGAGGGTTTTTGTTTTTGTTTTTACATTTTTCAGGAACATTATGCTCGTGCAAGATGTCAGCTTGGCAGATCTGAAGATCAAAGTTTATATTTCAGGTACAATATATATGCTGGGGCTGAGCTAAGATCTCTCCCCTTGCTCATTGTGCCCATGTGGACTAACTCGTAACAAGAGCTGCCAATTCCAGTAACAGAGAAAGCAGGCCCCTCCCTCGCTGGTGGAGACTGACCAGCAAGCTGACATTGTGACGATGCATTGCTGATGATGGAGGCACAGGAACTGAGCAAACTAAGCATTATTATTCCCAGTAGCCAAAAGAACATTCTTCGTGTAAATAATTTATTTATCAGGCACTCTCAAATATGGAGAACCTGTGAATTCAAAGTTAGAATTTCTAATTTTGAAAGTAAATAATCAATATAAAATTTAAAGTATTGGAATAGTTTATTTTTCTGTTAATGCAGTCTCTCTTCTCTTTTCTTTACTGCTCTTTTTTAGGGGATTTATTCTAGCTTTATGATATATTCAGTTATTTTAAAATAATACTTAAAATATAAATCACCATTAAAATTTGTTATAATCCACTTGGTTATTTAAAATTTAGCAGCTGACAAATATGATGGCTTTAGACTGTGGTCTCCTCATTTAAAAAATTCAAAGACTGTGTTTTTCCTAACATGTATAGCCAGTATTTTAAAATTTGGGCTGAAATAAAATAAACCGCATCAACTAAATATTGTTGTAGAAGACAGTTTGGCCAATTGGGAAGGTTCATTCTTTTACCGGGGTCAAATTCTAGAAAGAGAATTTTAACGTGGTTAATTAGCAAACATTTATTCAGTGACTACCATATTCCAGGTCATGTATTGTGTATTGAGGTTATCAGAATGACTCCTGCTTCCCATGAATGTATAGATGGAAAGACATACGAGTAACTACGATAGTAGTAGCACACTACGCTTGCATTTGGAAAGAAGATAGTGACATGCCCCTGGAAGAGGAATCAGATAATCACTACTTACCTGAGGTGACAATACAGCTGAATTTTACTGGATAAGAATCACATTAGCCATGCAAAAGGGAGGGAAAGGCGATTCTAATACTAAAATAATCATAAGACCACAGGGCAAGCACTAATGGAAACAATCTCATTTCAATAAAACCATCTTACCCAACTCTCTTTTATTTTTTTATCTTTATTAAATTTATTGGAGTGATATTGGTTAGTAAAATTATATAGGTTTCAAGGATACATTTCTATAATACATCATCTATATATTGCATGTGTGTTCACCACCCAGAGTCAGTTCTCCTTCCATCACCACATATTTGACCCCCTTTACTCTCTTCTACCATCCCTTTCCCCCCTTACCTTCTCAGCGCAACCCTCTTTTAGAGCTGCAGATTGATTTAGAAGGAGTCTTTGTTTCCAGTCACTTGAAAACCCAAGCTGGCATTACCTGGAAAATTATGTAATGGTTAAGGTGCTAATGGTCACGCACTTGTTGATTAGTGTTACAATAATTTTTGTGGGTGTTTTCTTTGCTTTTGGGTACTGTCTTCCTTGACAAGGAAGAAATTAATTTTATCTTTTTCAGCATTTTCTAGGCCCTCCTGTGTAGTATCCCTAACCCAATAACTTAGTTTTTTCTTCTCTTTACTGATCTGAATCTAGGGATTTTTGTATGAATTTTGTCCTTAATTAAATCATAAATGTTGCTTCAAGGTGAACTGCCTACATATTTCAGATCTAGAATGTCCCAATGTCAAGAATAATATTTTAGCTAAATTATCATGAAAAAAATTATACCCATATATTCAATAGAAAGAAATTATTGATATTTTGCTGTCTTAATGCATATAATTATAGCTCTTGGTTACTTGTGTTTATAAGTTAAAGCCTCCATTTACTTTTCCTAGTTTTGCTTTTGTTTTCATAGCTCAGCTAAACACCTACTTGCCTTTTATATAAAATCCAGTTGCTTTTATTATTTACAAAGCATATAGAACAAAATATCCTTTCTTATAGATTAGTTGGAAAAATGTGAGAAGCTGGTCAGACTTCAGATCCCTGAAAACATTAAGTTAATTGGGTTTCAAAGTCTGTAAATACTAACACTTGGTACTTTTCTGAATGTAAATCTCAAATGGTGTGCCACATAGAACTTTAAGAAATCAGATGGCATTTTTTTTTTTTTTAATTATTAAACACAGTAGCATTTTAAGATAATGTGTGCTAGCTTTTCTGTTTGTGTGGTAGTTCCTGAAATGGGTCTTTTCAAGCGTAGTAACGGGTATGAATTGTGCTTGCCTAAAGGCTATGAAACCCAAAAACTGTGAAATGGAGTTCAAGCACAGCCCTTTATAGCTGGCAGAAATACAACTGTAGTTTGGGGTAGTTGGTCAGCAGTTTAAACAAATACTTTAAAAAGTTTATCTACATATAAGCATTCTTGTACTAAACTGTTGTGAGTATTGCAGAGTGAGTTCTTCATTTTTCTATCCATTATGCATTTCCTACTTTGTGGGAATAAAGACCAGTCATTGAATTCATTTGCTAGTTTCACTACCATCTGAAATGTATGAATAATTAATATACTCTGGATTGACTATCTTTCATTGTAAATCCTTTTACATATTATCCCAGGATTTTGGCTCAGGAACTGAGGTGGGTGTGAACTAGATTTCAGAATTTCAGTCTTATCCATTGCTTCAATCATTTCTGATATATATATATATACATATATATATACGTATATATATATATATATACGTATATATATCAGAAATATATATATATATAAAATATATATATATATATATAAAATATATATATATATATTTTCCCCAAAAAATTAATTCAAGCACAGAAATAAGACTAAAAAACAATAAAAAAAAGTCAACTCAAAATACTATCTTACTGTATATTTCCACTAGTCTTCTGATTTTGTTTGGATGAAAGTTCCTGGTCAAATCCATTGATTGAAAAGATACCATAATGAAAACTATGGCAAAAACCCATTGGTCTCACTGTTATCCAGAAACCTTTATTGAAGGCCTGCTTTTGCCCCAGAGCCATTAGAATTGGTGGAATCACTCAAGGAAACAGTGTTGAATAAATTTTAGAGCCAAGGATTCTTTGTGATTTCTTTTTTAAAGGAGGTTCCAAAAGTTCTCTTCAATCTAAAATAGTGTTATGATACCATAAATATGTTATGATTTAAAACTTACAAGCCTTTCACATATAAAATTTTTTTCATTCCATAATAAAGTGGTTAGAAGGATCTGGATTCCAATCCTGAATCTTCTGCCTACTGGTCATCTAACCTCAGGAATATAACTGTACCTGTCCTGTTCTAACTTTACTAGTACCTTCAGCATGGCTACATATTTTAGTGGTTTAGTTCCCTCTTAATACCTACTTGAGATAGTTCTCACAGGACGGCTCTATTTCTGGGTTTCTTTCTTGTTGACTTCCAGCCCTGGGTGGGGAGGAATGGTGTTTTCTGCTTTTACTAATTTTTGGGTTCCCTCAGATACCCATGAGAACTCTTTCTGCTTTTCCGTCAACTATGCAAACAATTCCCAAGTTTAAAATAAAGTCTCTCTGTTTGAAATATCGAGCGTGGTATTTATTTTTCTGCTTAGACCCTGTCTGATATACCTCTATGCATTCCTCGTTCCTTCCCTGAAAATGCAGATAAAATAACCTAAATCAGAGGGCTATGGTGTTGATTACATTTGTAAAAATATGTGAATGATGAAGCTAGGGAATAGAATAACAGACAAACCAGCATTGGTAGAAGGCTGCCATGAAGGGGGAGGAGCTAGATAAGGCTGATAGAAGGAAAACAACATTAACTGAGTGTTTTCTTTTTCCTAAGAACCCTAACCTGCAAGGTAATGATCATTGTTTTCATTTTTAAGATGAAGAAAATGAGGCTTGTGCAGATTAAGCATGACACAGTTAATACCCAGTAACAGTACCCAAGTCTGTCCAGACTCTAACTTTATATTTTTTGTTTGTTTTCCTGTCTATCATGTGAGGAGTCCTGTTGGAAAAGTTCCAGGTATAAACTATCTACTAAACAATGTTGAATTGGGCAGACTCTGTTTTCAGGGGTGGGGTCTGTAGTCATTGACGAAAGGCAGAGCCACATTTCTTAAGGAACACTTCCGCTTTGTTTACATAAGTTGAAGAAAAATACAATTCATTTAAAACACACACATGGTTTAGAAAAAGAAAAAGTTTCTAACCCTGTCCTAGCGCTCAGGTCTAGAAAAATTCTTACATTCTAACTAATTTTAAGTTATTTGCATTTTTTTAGCCATTTATCAAGACGATCAAGATAAGTCCTGAATCAGAAATGCTTGGCTTTTAACTTCCCATATTGTCCATGTAAACGCCACCCTTAATTACAATCTGTTTCCCTTTTCACTATAAGATGTTTTATCCACAAGGTCTGGTAACCTGTTTTCTATCATCAAAAATATGTCAGGTGAAAAGACTCAGAAATTATTTGTTGAAAAATACAAACCTCTGCTATGAACAAGAAAGGGATACCTTAAAATAAATATTCCAGGTGTGAAAGTTAGAAACCGTAGCAGGTACACATTCCCACCCCAATTATTAAGTTTATAAATTTTAGAAGGACTTGAAGAGTTGTTTCTGTATGATAAAAATATGCGTCTTTGAAATTGTTAAAGGCATTCCTTTGTAATTTTTGGGGGGCAGTTTTAAAGGTAAAACAATATAGTTTATGTAAGGAAAATAACATGGGAAAACGATTTAATAACATGACAGTGTACACGAAGAGAACTTCAAAAGCTCCTGACAGCTGTGCATGGTGAGCTCATATTTTGTGGAATGTAGTGGAGAAGGCAGGTGAGCACAGACCTCAGATTTCCCACATGTGAGATCCCTGGGAGGTCTACCTACTACTGTGGGAACGGATGAAAACTTTAACTAGATACACATCAATGAGGGAACTAATATTGATAAAATAAAAAGGAATCTCAATGAATGTGGATATCACATCCAAGAATTTTCTTCACGTTCATTTAATTGATTTTCACTTTGTTCTTCATTAGATATTTTGTTTTTGCATTCATTTGCCTAGGGCCATACCACCCTGGATTGTGATTGCCTTAGATGTTATAAATGGAGCAAAGTTTAGTCCAAAGTGAGATTGGGGAGGGGGGGAAGACCACCTAGGAGAGTGAATGGTGCCTGTGATCACTTACCTTCAGAGTTACCGATGCAATAAGACAGCCATGAAATAATACTGATTTTTAAGTTGAACCTATGAAATATCTGAAATTGAGATAGGGAAAGTTAGAAACAGTTTTATGACATTTGATGGCTATGCTTGAATTATTTTATTTAATCTTTATTTGGTGCTTATATTATAGGATACTATCTGATAGACGACATTAAGAGGTAACATTTATTCATAGCTACTATATGCCCAGCACTGGGCTACGTAGCTTACGTGACTATTTTATTTACTTCCACAACACCGCTTGGAAAGATGCACCATTATTATCCTATTTTACACGTGAGGAATATGAGGCTCAGGGATGTTAAATCTATTAATATAGAGCTCAAAGAGGAGGAGAAAGGACAAAGTAGGGATTGGTGAATGACAGCTTATGAAAGTGCTGGAGTTTAAAATTTTTTAGGAGTATGATTTTAAAATTTCTAAAGTTACCTTCAGGGTTAGGCTAAAATGAAGTCATTTCTTGGGCAAACTGTGCTTCAAACCTTTGGTACTCCTTGAAGAAATGTGGCAGCTTTTTAATCATAAATGGACAGAGACCCGAGGATTTATGCCAATCCCCAATTTATCTAAATGTCCTCCCACAATTTCAACATGCTACCAGCACTGACTGTGAATGAGTGTGGCTATGAAAATACATAAAGTATGGCTGTGCCATTAATCAGGTACTATCTTTCAAAGTATCATAAATTTCAATGATCAATGCCAAGTCTCATCTTGATGACTTGGGGACTAAACCTATGGATCAGCCTGACAGAGACAAATAAGAAACTAAATAGGGACGTGATAGTCTGTCAGAGGTGGGAGCTACTTGTTAGATTTTCAAACCTGTCATCTGTGAAAGATGGTGGATAATTTGAAACTCTTCATGTCCCTCGTCTATGATTCGTTATGCTTATAAGTGGATTTCTGTGTCACTCTTTGCAGAATTTATTTATTTTTGGTTTGAAACCAAAAATAACAGCATTTAAGTAATTATTATTCAAAACGTATGTTAATTCTGCCTGAGTCTCAAATGAATTAAAATTAAAAGCATGGGTCTCAAATGAATTAAAATTAACAGCAATAAAAAAACTATATTACCCATTTTTTTCTTGCGGGTTTATACTTAGAGATTCACTGATAAATTTTAGGTTTATTTTAAATATTATTTTTCTGACAGTTTAATACTATTGATAACTGGGACTTGAAAAATGAATAACAATATGAACAGAAATATATATTTGCAATTTCATTCCAATTATAATACTTTCCAATGGTCTGAAATATACTCAAACATAAAATTAAAAATCTGCGGTACATGTCAAGTGCCTTTCCCATGATATTCAGTGTTAATCGGGTGTCAGTATTTAGGAAAAATGAAGCCCTTCTGTGTGTCTTTGATAATGCACAGAATTAGAGGCATTCATAATTGTGAGACATGAGGAAGAGAAAGGCAGGAAGCTGTCACAGCCTTCAGAATAGAAGTGGAGGATAGCGAGAGCTTGTGTTGGAGCTGCTGTATAATGCAGGTGCCTCTAGGAAATGCCAGATGACTATCTCAGCCTGCTGCACTGAAGTGACTGATTCCCATGAAGCATCACCAGCTATCTCAGCTGACCAGAACAGCTACGTGGATACTTAACAGAAGTTCACCCTGAAGTTCCTGCAAACTTCACAGCTGGTATCTGCTCATGTGTCTGGCTGGATCTGCCTCCAATGAATAGTTTCTTCCCTCTCATTTTCCATGTACATGACTGTAAGTGGCAGAATCTAACCCTACAGGAAATTGCAGAGGATAAAGGATTCTGAGGAATGTAGTAGTTGTCTTTTCTGCAATGCAGAGAAGACCAGCAAAGAGGATGGCCATGATGTTGACTTGACATAAGTTAATCCCGGACAGTCCAACCATATCTGGATTCTATCACCCTTTTAGCCACTATTAAACTTCTGAGCATTACCACCACCATCAAAACCTCCTGATGTTAACATGACACATATATGCATACCCATTGTATGACAAGGCATGATCACCTTCTCTAGAAAAAGTGAGGACGCAAAGTCCCATATGCCACCATATCCATCTCTAGGTGATACTTATTCCTTTCCTAGTCAAGTGAAATCCCTGTTTTGCATCCTTTAACTCTAAGACGAAATTCAGAGTTAAAAGTATAAACACACCATATATTAGAAAGTAGAGTAGTAGACTTGTCTTTTGACTTCATACTGACAAAGAGGACCTATAACTGGATCTTATGACGAGACATCAGGAATTATCTGGACATTCTGGAGTTTGAGCTTGAAACGATGAGCACATGGGTTGTTGTCTTTAGAGAGGGTGAGTACATTTGCATGCAGGAAGGAGAGCAAATGAGCCATGTATTTCACAAACAAAAAGCAGGCTTTTAAGAGGACTTGAAGAGACATTTTTCTAAAAAGGACATACAGATTGCAAACAGACATATGAAGAAATGCTCAACCTCACTAACCATCAGAGAAATGCAAATAAAAACCACAATGAGATACCACCTCACCCCAGTCAAAATGGCTATCATCAATAAATCAACAAACAACAAGTGCTGGCGCGGATGTGGAGAAAAGGGAACGCTTGTGCACTGTTGGTGGGATTGCAGATTGGTGCAGCCACTATGGAAAACAGTATGGAGGTATCTCAAAAATCTGAAAATGGAACTACCCTATGATCCAGTAATTCCTCTCCTAGGTATCTATCCGGAGAAATCCAAAACTCCAATTCAAAAATCTTTATGCACTCCTATGTTTATTGCAGCACTATACACAATAGCTAAGACATGGAAACAACCGAAATGCCCATCGGTAGATGACTGGATTAAGAAACTGTGGTACATTTATACAATGGAGTATTACACAGCCATAAAGAAGAAAGAAATCTTACCATTTGCAACAACATGGATGGATCTAGAGAACATTATGTTAAGTGAAATAAGTCAGACAGAGAAAGATAAGTACCATATGATCTCACTTATATGCGGAATCGAGACAAAGAGGAAAAACTGAGGGTTGCTAGATGGGCGGGGTGGGTGGGGGTAAGGGGGAAGGTGAGGGGATTAGAAAACAATCAGTAACCACAAGATGGCCACGGGGTTTGAAAATTAATCTGGGGAACGTAATTTAGTGGTTACCAGAGGGTAAGGAGGGTGGGGGGTGGGAGATGACGGTAAGGGGGATCAAATATGTGGTGATGGAAGGAGAACTGACTCTGGATGGTGAACATGTAATGTAATTTATAGATGATGTGATACAGAATTGCACACCTGAAATCTATGTAATTTTACTAACAATTGTCACCCCAATAAATTAAAAAAAAAAAAAAGCAGGCTTTTAAGTTTAGAGCTCTCTATCAAATATTTCTGGTCCACCTGAACAAGTGGTGAGATTGCATTTCTCCCATGCTTGAAATAGGTTTGGGTATGTGACTGGTTTTGAATAAGGAAATGTGGGTAGAGATGATACATGTCATGCTATTTGTTAGCTCTAAAATCCAGTGCAAGATTTGCCATGCTCTCTTCTCTCTCCTGTGGCTGCTGGCAGTGTTACAAACACCAGCTAGCTACCCTATGAGCCTGGGTCGTAGAATGAGGGTGATGAGTAACAGAGCCTCTGCCTAAGCTTGGATGGACATATAATGTGTGGAAAAAACGCAATATGCACAGGATAGTGATTATAGGTGCCAATATTATAAACATCAAATTTGCTAACAGACTAGATTTTAATTATTCATGCCACTATAAAAAAATAACTATGTGACGCTAGCTAATGCCGCAGTGCAGTATATAAATATATCAAATCAAAATGTTGTCCACCTTAAACTGATACAAATACACTTCAAACATATTTCAATAAAAAATGAAAAAAAATGTGTGGGATAAACAGCTTTACTGTATTACACAACTGAAATTGGCGGGTTGTTTATTAGTGTAGCCTAACATATCCTATTCTGAATAGTGAATATTAAATATGAAAGTAAATATATTATCAACTTTTAAAGTCCCAAACTTGTCATATACTTGAAAAGCAAAAGTTATTAGAAAATGATCTTAGCATTTAATGCAGCTTGGAAAAAAGAAGGGTATTGAACAGGTTTAATATATTTCTGATTATATCGAGGTTTATTATATGCATAAAACTCTTCATGAAGCTGCATCACATTCCAGATTATGGGCCATGGAGGGTAACAAATCACCATGGTGATGATTTGAATACATAATATTTGGAAGTGCTGCTTACCAGCAGTTTTCTCTCTGAGGCTTGTGAGGCTTTCTCTTTGAAGATTACCATCTGAGCCAGTCCATTGATTGGCAGTCATATGCCTAGCGCTGGTCCAGGTGATGGCAGATGTATCTTACTCCTATCTCAAAAAAACTGTATCTTGTAAAATTGATCCCATTGTAGAGAATCCAAAGCATTCTTGATTCTTCAAAATCAACGAGTTTAAGATTTGGGCACTGACTTGCTTGAGGTAAATATATTTCAGTGAAATAAGCGAAGAGATGAACAAAAGGGTCAGTCTCAGTTCTTAACAGATGTGTTACTTAGTCAAAACACTTGTTTTAAATTCCAGTTTGAGCTTATACACATTGAAGATAATAATATTTATCTCATAAATTTGTTATGAGGTTTAATCAATGTGTCAGAATAGTTGCTCAATATATACGTTGCGGTTTTAACACTCATCTTTTAAAATTTTATCCTGACTATGCACACCGGTGCTTTGAATCAGAGTTCTTAGTAATTACTTAATAGTTATCATAAATGTGTTTGCCCACGTCACCCCACTGTTTATAACTGGGACAATGTGATGATAACCATTGGGAATTTTTCACACATGTGTGATGGACAGTCCCTAGGCAAGGGATGAGGAAAAATAATTTTTCTCTGCTTTACAGAGGCAAAGGCGGTAGCAGCTCCATTCCATTCCTGGAAGGATCTACGTGGAAATGTAATGGGCCTTATTGCTTCATTTGATATTATCATTGACAAAATGCCTTGATCTATTTATATACATATATTTCTATCAGTTGAGTTTCGGAATATATATGTCAGTTTTTCAAAAAGAAGGTCACTGACTTTCCCAGCGTTCTCCATTAACATATAGAAAGCCTGCAAATGCCCGATCCCATGTCATCACCTTTTCCTTCTAACAATCCTGTTAACTCTGCTGTTTTGGTGGAATTAAACAAAAGTTGCAACAGCTGACAGTGTCCAGAAGGCAGTGACTTGTGGCCATGGCACAGAGCAGTAAGTAGCTGCAAGATGTTTTCTTCTGAATCTAACTAGAAAGTCATGGAGCATGAGAAACCCTTTTCTAGACAATGTGAAATGAAACAGGAAAATGCACTCCAATTACTGTCCTACATAAATATCCAAAGGGAACAAAGAGCATCAGTCAGGAGGCGATTGTCTCTCTAATTATGTTCCAAATTGGAAATGGCAACTTGTTTTCTTCCTCACATAATAGTTCTCTAAATAAATTGTCTTCTCCCGCTGTCTGCTGCTCTCTTGAGGATTCGGTTATTTAGGGATAAAGAACTTGTGGTTGTGAAAAGCATGGGTTATGAGCCAGCTCCCTGCCTGAGAGAGAAAATGGAAATGAACGCTGGGGTGATGTGTTGACAATCGGATATGTTTTAGCAATTCATTCGTCATGATTTGGGTACTATGAAAGCCTTTTATAAATTTTAGCACACTGTAATGAATGGCTTTGATTCCTGAAAATCACATATGGATAATACCTCCATCTTAAATTATGTTGGTAGCTCTTCCAAATAAGAACTTATCTGATGGGGATTTAAGAGAAAATCTTTCCTTAGTATCTGCCCATCTTTATTATCAATTTACATTTTCTTTCTACATAATTTTTATGTAAAGACATTTATTAGCTTGAGAAGGTTTTCAGAATTTATCCTTAAGAAAATTTTATGCTGAAATACTTATTATTCTTATTTGCTTAATGACCTTCTTTGATTACTAATTAATTCTATGATTTTTAAAAGAGAATATTACTGTAAACTAATTTCTTCTGCGTCCAATTCCAAGTATTTTTAATTTTCTAGGAATGTAAACTGTTCCTATTTTTTGATGTATAGATATGTCCTTAGGAAGGTTTATTTTGTGGTCTAACTATTCTTTAAATTTTTACATCAAAGTGATTGGTAGGTAGTCCTTGGTAGACTTTTATCTTCATAATATTGTGTCTTTCCCTATGAATAATAACATACATGATGTTTTGACAAAGTAAATTACAAAAACTAAAGACATATTATAAAACATTAAAAAGTAAAAGCTTGAGACATCTTTAAATAAAAGTTACAGAAGTTTAATTCTCAAAGAATGTTAGCATATCAGTGTCGTTTTCCTGAGAGGTCAATGTAGCATGGAATATATTGTGATACAGTAATTGCTCCAACATGGTACTGTCAAGTAGAAGAATACAAATAATAAGCATATCATTAATTTGAAAATTTTTTCAAATTACTTTGGATTTTTTTTCACATGTTAAAAATATAGCTGACCTCTACCCCTGATTACTCACCAGGATGATTGGCAGGGCTCTGTTCATATTGAAACACATTTCCATGTAAAAATGTAAAAGGTACCTTGTGTGCCTTCTTTATGCTGGCCAGGAGAATTCCATGTGCTAGAGATTCTTCCTTCCTTCCTTCTCTCCCTCCTTCCCTCTTGGTTTATTAGTAGTGATTCTGTTTAATGACTTTGCCTGTGGGTCTACAAAGAGGAAATAATTTGAAAATTATGTTAATCTCCAGCAGTCTTGGTGTAGTCCCTCCTTTAAATTTTAGTCAGATTAGAGAGTTCCAAAGGAGAAAGAGGGTCAGCACATATAGACTCTATCTCACACAGAAGAAAAAGAAACTCATCGAATGTTAAACATGATTTAGATTTAGAAATTTGACCACTCTGAAAAGAAATTTTGACTAATCAACATCCTCAGGGTTAAGAACTAGCAAAACCATATTTTCTCATTTGTTTCCCTCCTTCCCACGTTTGGTTTTTCTCTTGGAATCATTCCCCAAACTTAGGAATCTCTCTCTCTCTCTCTCTCTCTCTCTCTCTCTCTCTCTCTCTCTCTCTTTCCTTTTCTTCCTTCTTCCCTACCTCCCTTCTTTTCTCCTTTCCCTTCTCTTCCCTTCCCTTCCCTTCCCTTCCTTTCCCTTCTCTTCTCATCCCTTTCCTCTCTCTCTCCTCTCCCTCTCCCTTCCTCCCTACCTTCCTTTCTTCCTTCTTTCTCCCTCTCTCTTTCTCTCTTCTTACCTCCCTTCATCTCTCCCTCCCTCTTTTCTCCCTCCCTCTTCTCTCTCTCTCTCTCCCTCTCTCTCTCTCTCTCTCTCTCTCTCTGTCTTTCTCTCTCTCTCTCTCTCTGTCTCTCTTTCTCTTTCGTTCTCCTTCTTTCTCTAAGAAGTAGCCATTTTTTCTTCAAGTCCACAGTGTAGATTTGTGTTTCTGGGCAACCTGACTTTTTAGGTAAAATTCTCTAGGTTTTAATTCACTCGTAAAGCAGAATGAATTATTAAATGGAAAGAATGACTATTTGTCTTTAATTTGACACAATAAAACTGTGGGAAGTGAGGGGCAGTGTTAAGGAACACCATTTTTGCTCATACGTGTTCTTAATATTCTAGAATAGGTCATAGTATGTTTACAAATGGGATGAGATGCAGGAGAAAGCCTGATTGGTTAGTGATGGGCAGTAGAGATGACATTCTCCTTCCATTCATTATTCCCCACCTGAAACACAGCAGATTATCACATGTTATCCAGTGGGTATGTAATAACTAATATAGATAAAGCATGACATTTTCATCTGAGATTTTTGATCATCTTCACATCTCGCTAAACCTTTTTAGATATATGTCACGTTCACCTTAAACAATACACATAAGAACAACAACAACAACAAATGGGCATCCTTTTTCTCTGTTAAATCAAGTATAATGAAACTCATTTGCCTAACAATCAGAATGGGACTGTGTTAGGAACTAGAACACTATCTAAACTTTAATAACAACTGGGAAAATAGTATAAACAGGCCTAATAAGTACCCTATTCGTCATTGACAATTAATAAATGCCTCTTGAATTTCCCCTATAGCTTGACCTAATTCAGACAGGCTAATAATAATTTATCTTCCTTCTTGTCCATGTGAATGCTTAAGGTCAAATATTCATGGAAACAATTAGACAATTAGGGATCGTGTTTAAATGACACCTATAAACACCATAATGTCTCAAAATGGGAATGCATCTTGAATGTCTCAGTAATAATTATTATGTTAAATATAATAGAAAAAGTGTTAATCTTCATACAAAGTAGGTTCCGTGAATTAACACTAGATTTAGCTTTAGTTGAGAATATACAAATTCACACGAATAGATCAAACAGTACAGTGTTCAATCCTTTGCTAAAATATACTTTTATGTAGTATTTTAAATCTTCAAGGCAAACTCATGTGGAACTTTTTCCTGGTTTTATTGACAGTGTATTATTGTGATAGGTATGTGCATTTCTGATAAAAACGCAGCAACCTTAAACCTTTTACTCACTAACCCTGACTATCAGTTATTGTGTCATTCAAGATTCACAGGGCTTGACTCGGCTGGAGATTTTCTTTAAAGATCTATTTAGATGTACTTTGGACTAAAGATATTTTCGTTGATGAATCTGCTGTTTCTGTTCAGAAAAATGATTATCTGTGCAAAGGGTTTTATGATAGCAACTAGTGGTGATAATTCCAGGCAAGCTGATAAGCTTTCTCTGCTATTGACAGTAAGGGTGGTTTTGATCTTTAGCTTTGTATACGATGGGCCTTTTTCTAAATATATCCCTTAACATAATTATTAAGTGTATGTATAACTGTGTGTGTGTGTGTGTGTGTGTGAGAGAGAGAGAGAGAGAGAGAGAGAGAGAGAGAGAGAGAGAGAGAAAGAGGAAGAGTGTTATGTTCTCAAGAACGAGTTATGGAGTAAATATAAAATTTGCTTCATTTCCAGAATATAAAATATCAGCAGGACAGATCAGACTACTGCTTATATAATGTCACATGTTCTATGGATTACTCGCTAACAAAGCTGGAAAACTGAAACAATAGCTTTAGTGCTTGATATTATCTGTTTGGACAGATCCTCAAATTTTTATGGATGTATTCACTAGCTTCAGATTCACATTTTATTTCAGAAGAGAGCATTGCCATATATATATATATATATATATATATATATATATATATATACACAATATATATGTATATATACATATATATATACATATACACATATGTATATAACTTTAGTCAAATAAACTAGATTTCAAAGAAGTTTGTGTAGAACATAGTCTGTAGTTGATTTGGAAAATACATTTCAGCTTTCAAATAAGTAACAAATTAAACAAGATTTGAATAATTTCTGTTAGTTTGAGTTTTTATAAACTGCACTGGGGAATGATATAGTGTCTGAAGCATGTTCTGCATCACTTGTAATATAAAATTAATAGGATGGAAAATTACTTTGAGGAGAAAGTAAGTTCCGTATTAGATAATTTGCCCTTTTTATTTAAAATTATTCAATAGCTGAATGACAGTTGGGGAATTCAACATTTATGATGCTGAAATAATATCTTTATATAAAAATCATTATATTTAAGGAGGTGTATTTTTACTATGTAAGTAGAATATATTACATGGCAGCAGGAAACAATTTATCTCAGAATTTTTTTAAAAGTATGCTTTATTGGGCATCTCACATACTATGAATTTACTTCACAATATTTAAATTTTTATTGTCATTGTTTTTATGAAAAGTAAAATTTTTCCCTTTAATTTCTTCAACATTGACATTATTCTGAAATGTTAGTAAATTCAAGAAAGATAGAAGTTTTGAAATATTTAGGCAAATACAAAATTATTCTAGAAAACTGGGTGTTCCTTGATAGATGCATTAATTTTGTACTTCCCTAAAACAATTAATTGTTTTAAGGTAAATTATTATAATAAGTTGTGAATCCTACATACATTGTATGTATAACATTTTCACTCAATCCAGTTTTTGGACAGTTAATTGTCAAAAAATTTGCTTGGAAAATGGGTTACACTAAGATTATGGTAAAGTCTACTAATGGAAATTTGGTCACAGGTGTTAAGAAGCTCCACTCTTTCCTCTTTTTTTTTTTAATAAAAACCTTCTCATTGTTCAGAATTCATTAAGAAGTACTGAGCAACTGTCTTTAAAGGTACTCAGCAAAACATTGACTCAGTTGATCTCCAAAGGAATACTGTAACTCCTATGCCGAGCCAGCTTAGCGTCTTCCTTTCACCGCATCTGGTTCTATTGGTGGTTGATGACAGCTTGCTGACCATCCTGCTATGGATTCCTTCTCTCTCTTAGTTGAAGTCTTTGTCCTGGCTAACCCACTTCTTCTCTACTACATTCCTCTTCTCAAATCTCCTTTGATCTCTGCTAATTATTACTCACCATTCCCCTTAAATCCCACACCTCCGCCAGAATTGACCTCAGCATATTTTATCCTGGTTACTGCATCAGCCTGGAATGTAAATGTGTAAGGCAGTATTTTCTGCTTCATTTATTCCATCTGAAATCTACTCGTCAGCCAATAACATATTCCAGTTAGCCAGCTATGGGTATAAACATGCACTGTCTTCCCCAAATGCTGTGAGTATAAGTATTCACAAATACTCTATGGACACTAGAATAAGCCTAGTAATGGTAATAATAAACAGCATACAGAGGGTGCCAAAAAATGTATGTGCATTTTAAGAAAGGAAAACTGCATTAAAATTATAATACTCAACATTGACCGATAACAAAAGATGAATACAAGTCATGTGTATACATTTTTTGACACCCTCTTATATTTAGTGCTTACTTGTGCCAAGTTTAAATCATATGAATTTGCTCATATAATTCTTCCAACCAAATTATGAAGTAGTTGCTATAGTTATCTCCAATTTGTAGCCCAAGAAAAAGACTTACCATGATTACCCAGCTAGGAATTGGCAGAGATAGTGCTTGAACCAGAGTTACTGGTCTCCAGAAGGAGGGACCTATACTCTACAGTTGCAGGATATTTGACTAGTAAAAAAAAAAGAAAGAAAGAAAGAAAGGAAGGAAGGAAGGAAGAAGGAAGGAAGGAAGGAAGGAAGGAAGGAAGGAAGGAAGGAAGGAAGGAAGAAGGAAAGAAAGAAAGAGAAGAGATTAAGACCTCCACACTTCCTTATTGTTTATAGGGATCCTCACTTCATGACCACAGCCAAATTTGTACTTCATGAAACCAATATTTATTGATCACCTACTTTATCTCAGGCACTATTCTTGGTATTGAGGTAAGCAGTGAACAAAACTGACTTTCACAAATATGTTACTTTATTCTAATGGGGAGCAGGTGATAAGCACGAATATAACATGTGTGTGTTATGTATGGTGGAAGTAAGTTCTATTAAAGAATAAAGCAGGATAACAATGAAGGGGGAACAAAATTCTTTGTATTTGTCCTTTTTGATAAAGTGACATTTGACTAGAGACCAAAATAAAGTGAGGAGGTGAGCCCTGAAAATACCTAGGGAGGGAGAACCCATGTGGAAAGAGGAGTAGAGGCAAAGACCATGATGTGGAAATACACTATGCTTGGTGTTTGAGAATAAACAAGGAGGACATTGAAACTAGATTAAAATGAACAAGGGGAAGAGTAACAAGGATAAGAGGTCAGGGGAGGAAAAGGGGAATAGCTCGTATAGAGCCTTGTTGGTCATAGTAAGCTCTTCAGAATTTACTTGGAGAGAGACAAGAAGCCACAAGGAGCCTTTGAACAGATTCATTGAGTTACCTTGCTGCTGTATGGAAGATCAACTCAAAGGAGGCAAGAATCTACGGGAAGCTATTGTAATAATCTAAGTGAAAGATGCAGGTGGTTTAGAATTAAATAATGGTGGAGCTGATAAATACACACACATATTTATATATATGTATATATACATTTATATGCACATATGAATATGTATATGCACTTCTATATATATGTACATATGCACATATTCACATGGAAGTAGTAAATACACACATACATACATTTACATGTGTGTACATATGTGTACACACAGGTGTACATATGTTTGTATATATACACACATTTACACACAAACTTTTTGTTGAAATGTAGTATACATATATTAAAGCACATAATCATAGGTGTACAGGTGGATGCATTTCTTACTGGGCACACTAGCTCTCATATCAAGAAACTGAACATTAGAACCTTAGCAGCCCCGTCATGCTACATTCTAGTCATTACCCCACCATCCTCGGCAAGGATAAGTACTGTACTCCACGTGGGTTGGTAAACTCTTTCTACAAAATATCAGATAGTGAATATTTTATGCTTTAAGGGCCACACTGGTTCCTGACACATTATTCTTTTCAACATCTGTGATTCTATGTTGGAAATATGAATTCCATTATAATTTTGAGAGCTTTACTTTTCAGTCTTCTGCTTTTCAGAAGACTGTACAATTTTGAGTTCACAGTTTTTCATTTCTGACTTGTAAGTGCTTGCATGTGCCACCTTTTGATCCAGAGACTTTGGACTTTTTCCAGAACCAAAAGTTACCCGTTCCGGTTCCCATCCCCAACCTGTAATGTGACTCTATGAGTCAGTTTTGTCTTCATTATTTGTCCTATCAAATAATGAGTGATCAAATGCTTTATAATCTAAATGCTATTTAAATGTTGCTCCTATTTTAGGGGAGTAAAGATGTTGTTTCACTAAGTTCAGATTTCTCAGATTCCACAGCACTCACTCGGAGAACCAGAACTCTCTAATGTCATGCCTGAGGCCGAGCATCACAGACTTTAATCACATTTTTTAATCCAGAAGTGTACTTTCCTCAGAACCAGTATTTTGAAAGAAATGGAGGGCCTGGCTACCAAGACCTTTTTGGATACTTACAGGGATTCCCTGGAGAAGTTGTAACACTCTTCACTGTGGATTTAGTAACCATAGCTATATAGTACATTGGCTGTTCTCTTGTTTTGCTGGTCAAGTAATCTGAGTTCCAAGAATTTATATTGTCAGGGTTCCCAAGGCCACCCTCACAGTCAGTGATTTGCTAGAAGAGTTCATGGGACTCAGAAAATCTATTATGCTTCTGGGTATGGATTATTACAGGAAAGGATATAGATTAAAATATGCAAAGGTGAAAGGCACACAGGGAGAGTTCAGGATAGACCAGGTGCAAACATCCACTTGGCCTTGCCTAGTGGAGTCTCACAAATATTACCTAATTCTTCCAGCAACAATTTGTAACAACACATATAGGTATTGTCAGCGAAGGAAGTCTCACCCCAGACTTAGTTTCCAGGATTTTGTTTGGGGTTGGTTATGTAAGCATGGCATGTCTTAGGGTTGATCTCAATCTTCAGTGCCCCCAAAAGTCAAAGCTACACCATATGACCCAAGGCCCCCACCATCAATTATATTATTAGCATAAATGATTTGGAATGTTCCAAGTCTCCAGATAAATGATGACACTCTTTTGGGGCAGGATATTCCAAAGGCTTAAAGGTTATTAGCCAGGAGCCAGGCGAGGACCAAACTTTTCTTTGGAATGTGCAGGGTTTGTACACCCCACACCTGCTGAGTTTATCCCTCCCTGCATAAACATATTTTATCACTCAAAACTAGGACTCTACATCTCACACAAGATCTGTATCCATAAATTTGTGAAGCGGGATAGCTCAAATTAGAGACTATAATTGTATCTCACATAGAAAACAGCTGTTTTCCTCCCTTTTGGTTGAAATTTACTTATCGTCTGTGTACCTACACAAGGTTATAGCACGTTTTATGCTTCAAAATGGTTTGTTACTGCTATATCACTCAACATTTGAAAACTTTAGGAAGCTATATCAGTCAGATTTTACTAGGCAGCATACAACCACAAAATCTCCATAGCAAACAACACTAACAGTTTCTTGTTCATGCACCTGCGAATTGACTATAATGGTTCTGCATCTGAACAAACGGAGCAGGGCAGCTCCACTCCGTGTGTCTCATTTAGAGTACTGAACGGGAGGGGAATACTTGTATTTCAGGCCTCTACTCCCATCACATCTTGTAATTCTTTGCCAAAGCAAGTCACACGGCCAATGCCAAGTCTAGGGATAAAGAAGTGCATGCCACTGATCATGAGGCTGTGGTAAAGGAATGGGTGAATAATGATACCAGGGAAGTGAATTGGGCCTATTATTCATTCACTGCAGAGGTCATCGTGTGATAGAAAGATTCAGAATGGCTTTTTAACCCTGGCCTGCTGACGTATTTGTTCGTAGATGTGGGTATAGTTACTCAAAATCTTCTCTACTTGGTTTTCTCATCTATAAAAAGGATATCAAAATAATTTCTTAGAACTTTGTTGTGAAGATTACAGATAACGTGTGATGTGCCAAGCACAGTGGCTTGATAATAGGTGTACAGCAAATGATATATTGTTATAATATTGATAAAGATTCATTGATTCCTCCTTAGAGATGCCAATAAGTATAATAATAGCTGAGATTTATTGAGCGTTTATTATATACGTGGTACTATCCTGAACGCTTAACTTAGCAGATGGTTTCTCTTTTTCTCACCACTTTCTGGGCGAACAAGAGAAGCTGAGAAAAGTTAAGAAACATGCCCAAAGTTAGTCTCATTCTGTCTCAAACCACTTTAAAACCAAGTAGCTTAATAAATCGCCACATAAGCTACTGTGAGCTGCACCCTCCTTTAAAAAAACAACAAAACAGAACAAACAAACAAAAATCAAGTAGCTTAAAACAACAAGTGTTCATTGAAATCATGATTTTAACGATCATCAATTAGGGATGGGCTCAGCTAGTTTTTCTGGACTTATTCAGGTTCAGGCACGTGTATGTAGTCAGCTACCTGGTTGGCTAGAGCCACCTAGTCTAGAATGGCCTCAGCTGTGATGGCTCATTTTTGTTTCATATGATTTCTCACCCTCTAGCATGAGAGCCTGGGCTTATCTACCTTGGGACTGGGCAGGGTTCCAAGAGAACAAATGGTAAACTAGGCTTCCTTTGAAGCCTGGGCTTCTAACTGGTGCATCAACACATTTACTTCATTTTATTGACCAAAGCAAGTCACGAGGCCATTCTAGACTCATGAAAGTGGGAAATAGAATCCATCGCTAAAGAAGAAACACTGCACAGTCACATTACGGAGAACACAGATACAAAGAGGAATGATGGATCACGACCAGTTTTGTAATCTACCAGTCTGCCTTCTGGCTACAATTTTTACCTTCCTCCCCATAAAAATAGATTCTTCCTTATCTGGGGATCTATAAAAGTCATGCCATAAAAGTATGACATAGAATGGAATTATCTGTATCAAGCCTAGTTGAAGCTCATCATATGTGGATTTCCTTGATCCAGAGACTCCTGAAATGAAATGTTATGTGTCCTACAAACATCCAACATATACTGTTGATACAGGGATAGGGAAACTTCAATAAATATTACCATTCTAAAAGAGAAAAAAATGAGGGGTGCGTAGCAGTCATTGGTCCATAGCAATTTTAAAGTCCAGGTGGGAAAATGTCAGGCTTCATTACCTTGGAGTAGTAAATATTCTTCGAATAAGGTGAGGGCATGCTCCTGGAGAGTGGTTTCCCAGTTTGTTCTCTGGCTCTTGGCTCTATCCTCTGAGATCCTGGCTCTGCTCTCAAAGACATCTTTCCTTTTCAATTCTCTTCCTTAGACCTTTGAAATATTTTCTCTGTCAGCTTCCTGATCATAGAAAGTTGGGAGCTCAGAGGTCTTTTTGCAATTTGAGTAAAATCATTTCCTTTTAATCCAGGTTGATGTCACTTTTATATATATAATTTTCTCCAAATCATTGTGGACAAATCAAGCTTACTATGAGCTTGATTTGTGCACAGTCCATTGGTTAAAAATCCATACCCAGGATTTTTTTTTAAGACATCCCTCTTATTGACTGTGCACAGGGGTTGGGCTTCTACTAGACCATGCGCTTAAGGATCTCAGGAGCAATTTTGTCTGTTGAGAGAATCTATTTTACAGCATATTAATTCTTTCAGATTTCTTATGAATGGGTTATAGAGCTATACTCTTGAATGGATCTTGTTCCTTAAGGTGTCATTTTACTTGGAGTATTTTTACTAACTAGGAAGACTAAAGATGAAAAACAATTTTGCTTTATATCACAGAAAATTCTTGTCCTTTCTGTATTCCCTCAGAATTCTCCTTGCGTACTGGCCAGTTCTTTATTTAGCCCATTTCTTTCTTCCTGTACCTATACGCAGTTAAGACCAACCAGCTGACATTTCAACATTTTGTGGAGATCTCTTTTACTAAAATCCAAAGTTAATTATATACATTTTCCATCTTTCAAGTTCCTGTAGGCAACACTTTTGCCAATTATTTTATTCTAAAAAATCCGATCGCCATTTTTTTTCTAACCTCCAATGACAGTTTGCTTTATTTTTCTCCAGTATTTGCTAAGAGTTTGTTTGCCATTTTCCCAGCCTCTGCTCAGTGCTCACTGCCAATGGCACTTATTTTAGATTTTTGTCATGGCAGCACCTCAATTCTCGGAACCAATTATTTCAGCATCAGTTAGCTTTTGCCATGTTAAAAATATTGCAAAGCTTAGTGGCTTAAAACAATAACCATTTATTATTATTATTATTATTATTATTATTATTATTATTATTATTATCATTATTAAGCTCATAATCCTGCTGGCTGTTAATTAATGGTTTTAGCTGAGTCTTAGTGTGTAATCAGCTGCCCAGGCAGCTGGGGCTGGATAGTCTAGAGTAGCCTCAGTTGGAGCTTCTTCTCTTGGTTCCATGCATGCTCTCATTATGCAGCAGGATAGCCTGGGCTTGTGATTAGGGGGACCACTTGGGGTTCCAAGAGAATGGACAGAGGCAAGCAAAGCTTTTGAGGCCTCAGACTGGAACTGGCATATCATCACTTCTATTGCATTCTATTGACCAAACAAGTTACAGACAGGGCCAGTCAAAATTTAAGAGAAGGGAAAATGGACTCTAGCTCTTGAGGTGAAGAGCTGCAAAGTCACGTTGTAAAGGACACAGAGTGACAGAAGGATTGCAGTTCTTTTTGCAACATACCATACTATACTATACTCACTATCAGTAAATCTTGTTACAATTACTGTTTTCCCAGGAAATACAACAAAATAATTATTATTCCTTCCAAAAAGGATGGCTGTGGCCTCACCAAAACTTTTCTGCTTCCATGGGGAATTTACCTGGACTTTCTGACCACACAACTCTCACTTACCCCTGCACATATTAAAGTATCCTATTCCTGGTTCTTTCAGTAGTCTGTTTCAGCAGGCAGCACCCAATGTGACTCTTGCCAACCTGCCTGCCTCCATCTCTGTACAACTTTCACTTGTTGGGTCCAGACCTGTGGACTTGTCTTTGGAGTGGCTTCTGATGCTTCATCCACCTTATGATCATTATTAGCAACAGTTACTCTGTCATTGGAAAGGATACCCAGCTATCAAACCTGTGCCAGTCCCGTCTCAGTGGTGAACATGGTCTAAAGTCCCCTCTTCTCATCATATACTTCTTTCTGATTAACTCCATGATTGTGAATTTTCTCATGATTTACAAGTAATCTAAACCAATACAATGTGTAAAATGTTATTTAATTTTCTTAATTTAATTTTTATAATCTTGGGGAGAACAATTCTAATTTTGATTATTGAAGTTCATGAATTTCGTAGAAGTGATTATCCTACATCAAAATTTCCTTAATTTGACATTTTTACTTAGAAGGTACATGGATGGGGTTGAATCAGTTTATCTACCACATGGTCAATTAACAGTTAATTTATTAACTTCTGGTGTGTTTTCCCAACGCTCTCTCTACAAAAGAGAGTCATGTTGATTTCTTCTAGTGGTAGACTTTTTTTCAAGAATAAAAGTCTGTTTCACCAACCACACAGTGATCCTAGAGGTACAACCATCTGTGTGTAAATATATTGGGAGAATTGTGTACAATTCTCTTTAGAGAAGAAGCACCCTGAGCTGAGTGATTCACCTTGTATTTTAGTTCTGTAGGAGGAGTCAATCAGATTGGTTTGATACCCCAACATGTAGCACCTCTATTGGACAGAATTCATGAACAGTATCTCAGAGGGGACCTATACAAATATAACGCGTTTTATTGCACTTCGCTTTATTGCACTTTGTTGCATTTTTTTTACAAACTGAAGGCAAGAACCTCCATCAGCAAAAAGGTCACAACTCGCTTTATTGCGATAGTCACTTTACTATGGTGGTCTAGAACGGAACAGGCAATATCTCTGAATTATGCCTGTATTCCTATAAGTATGTATGTAACTTGAACAATAGTGTCCAACCTCACCCTCTGTGGCTATGGTGGCATCTAGTTTCACTTATATACATATGTTTCATATATATATACTGAGGGTGCCAAAAAAATGTATACACGTTTTAAGAAAAGAAAAAAAAAACTATTAAAATTGTAATACTCAATATATACTGATAACAAAAGGTGAATACAAGTCACGTTTGACTTCTTTAATTACAAGAAGTGCTCAAAGTGGTTACCATCAGTGTCCAGATACTTCTTATTATGGCAAACTACTGTATGAACAATGCTGATCAAAGTGTTCACTTGTATACATTTTTTTGACACCCCCGTTACATATACACTGTGGTGTATATTATGAGAGTAACTAAAGTAGGGAAAATTTGTTGGAAAACACTTTCTTCTAGAACTAGCCATGCAGAGAAGATGAATATAGCCTCTGTCCAGTTCAGTGGTGTTAGCTCTGTGAGTTTCAGTTATTAAGTAAAAGAGTATGTTTGATAGAAATGTTTGAGTTATGTGAAAACTTATTTTCCTCCCCAAAGTTTTGAAAACAAAACCTTTTTTTGACTGAGAAATTTCACATAAACATAATAGCAGGCACTCAATCTTTGTAGAATGATAAATAACCACCTCTTTCGAGGTTGATTCTCTTTTCCACTTATTGGCCTTATTTTAATGATTGTGAGAACTGCATTTTTACCTTTTCTACAATGATGAAAATAGTGAGGAGAATAAAACAAGGATATATCTATCTGCCAGTGTTATCCATTTGTTAATTGTTAGACTCTCTCTGTGTCCTCTACCTATCCTGATGAGGCCATTCTATATTTTAACATTCGCATAAAATGGCTTGAGCCCTAATACCATGAGTGGTAGAACCCCCAAAGTCTTTCTAGTATTTCCTATGATTTTTGAGGAACGTTTTTGTTAATGTTGAGAAAGGTTATAGGATGGAAGTTTTAAGGAGATAGAAAGTTTTCAATAGTGTTTATGAAAAGTGGAAAAGATAAGTAACTAAGAAATCTGGAAGGATTGTCAGGCCAGTATGAAAGTTCACCTTGAAATTAACAGGATATGATTTTAAAAAATTGAATGAATTTGTGAGGTGGTGTGATTTTTCTTCAGTAGCCTGAGAGTACAGAGGTGAAGATAGTTGGTAACTGACTAATCCAACTGTATGTAAATCCTACAGGAAAAATTAGCAAAACAAATGCTGACCTAAAAGTAATGATTGCAAATTTTTGGAATTGTTATTCTTTTTCATATTCTTTATTTTAACAAACAAAAACAAAACTAAAGAAACCTCTAGGATTGCTAACCCAATACCATTTTAACAGAAGCCTCCGGAAGAGTTTTGAAGCAAATTGTTTCAAGAAAGAACACACAAGTTGAAGTCTAAATACCGGTTTTCAAGCCCAGGGGTTAAAGCTTTAGTTAATTTACTTCTTTGACTCTCAGTTCTTCAATCATTAGTAAATTTGCTTTTTGTCCTTTCTTTTTGTGTTTTTATGGATAGCTCTTCTACAAAGGAAATAGGGATCTACTTAAAAATGTTCAGAGAACTCAGAGCTGAGGGTACAGAGTAACACCAAAGGCCACACATCCATTTGGATGGGGACAAAACCACAGTGCACCTCTCAAGAACTGTTTAAAACTCGATTCTGTATTTACTTGTGAATAATTGTTTATTTTCTGATTTTTTCATAAAGCATAAAATAATTTTGAGATGATTGTGTAATTTTTAAGTTAGAAATGTTTGCAAATTAAAGCACAAGAATCTTTTTATATTTCACATACAGACATTATAGATGATGAAACATATTCCTCCTCCAATATATTAAATCGCTTCACTGAGAATTTTACCCCAACAGAAGCAAACATACATGTATGCACCCAAATTGACCTTTGCTTAGTTTAATTTAAATAAAAAATAACTTAATTCCTGGCTGAATCTTTGAATTAAAGCATACCTTTGCAAGCCAAGAAATAATAGAACAATATTTTGGAGAATTAGTAATATAAAACCAATATGTTTTTCTTATAGTTCCCAATGCAATATTTAACAAAACAATATTTATTTTTTAATAATGGTAACACAATCAATTACACATTGGGATAAATATGTTTAGTTATGTAAGTTATAGAAATTGCTAATATACCCACTTCGATTTGTTCTCTATTGGAAAAATCAATGCTTAGAAAATGAAAAATGACTACAGCATTTTTTTTTTAAATGTCTGAGACGTTACATGGTTGTGTTTTTGTAAGGAAACTGTATGGGGGTAACTTTTTAATTTTCTAGCAAAGCAGTTATAGTCCTAAAGTAAAATCACATATGATTTACAAATACATTCTCACTTATATGTGTTCTCTGGACTTTAATTGACGTTCGGTAAAATAGATAAGAATTTGAAACTGAAAATTGAAGAACAGTTCAACCTTAAAATGAAAGGTACTTCAATATGAACTCCAACTTCATGAAATGTTTGTTTTGCTTTGTGCATGTTAGTACATAGAGTTTTCCACTTGATTCTATAATTTGGATTTCAATAGAATTTCAACATTCCTTTCCCAGCATGCAACCTGAGGAGCTGCATACAATGGTGATGGCGGTGTGAGAAGAGACTTCTAAGGTAAGCCTCCCTTCCCACCTCAGTCTAGCCTACAGATTAACATTCTACTGTATCAGACCTCAAGGTAATAGCTGGTCTGAATCCTTATTTGTTTAAGAAATTCATCCAAGAAATAAGGGCTCCTCTAATCTCTCAGTTGTAATGAAAATGAGCTATCAGATCAGTTACAGCTTTGCAAAATTTAACTTGAGTGTCTACAAGTGCACAACAGTGTTTGTGTAGAGATATCGCCAAAGATGTCCGGAGGTCAACATGGGCCTTAGCGTTTGTTGGGTACGTGGAACAGATGGTATCCTGAACAGGAGCAAGCTGCCCTCCTCTAAAGTTATGAAGTAGGTATCCAAGTACCCATGTAGGTCAAAAGCCAGTCCAGGAAAAAAAAAAACATCAGGGATCTGTGGAATCCTCTAAGGCATGAAGCAATATGCTTCTGTCCAAGAAGAATCACCTGCTGTTGGCGACTGATCTGGACCTAATATATTTGCTCTTGGGTCTTCTCCACTCTTATTAGCAATAATGTTTGGGGGCAGTTCAGTTTAGACGGGAAAACAGTGAATGAAGCACTTCAAGTATCCTTCTCTCAGTTTGGCCTGCTACAATGGTACATCATTTTTTGGTTTACAAGTTTTTGTTTGGGAATGATATATAAAATGCATCATGATATAAACATGACTAAAAGAATTGGTATGTTTTCCCACATATTCAGAAAATGCAATTCCGACTCTAATTCCATTGAAGATTATGGCATTGTCGTAAAATTTTGTAGTTGAATTTTATGTACCTACATAGATTTAAGTGACGAGTATTTGTCTCAATTTTATGATATGTGGTGAATGTCATGTAGAAATGAAACATCAGCCTGTAAACTGCCCTTTATAATTTATTGAGAGACGTATTTTCTTTAAAATGTAAGTAATCACTGAAATTAATATAGGTTGACTAATTGTAACAGTTATCAATCCTTTTTGGAACATGACTTTGTCACACATAATACTAGGCATCTCCCCCTACTTTCTAGAACATCTCCCCCTACTTTCTAGAACACACACTTTCTGAGTGTGTGTGTGTGTGTGTGTGTGTGTGTGTATGCCATTGCTTTATAAAGAGCAAGTACTTAGTAATAGTTATTGATATTCTGATAAACTTGTTTCTGAAAACAAACATTCCCAAACTCTCAGGGATTTAAAACTAGAAAAGTTTATTTCTTGATTATACTACATGTGCTTCTCAGGAGGTGAGCTCTGCTTCATGTTGTCCACACTAAAGGAACAAGCTGAAGGAGCAGTGGCTATTTGGAACAGTGTCTCTCCCTGTGGTGGGTGGAAGGTGGGCTGTGGTGAAACATGTGACATGTTATTTCTGTTAACATTTCCTTGGTCAAAGTAAATCACATGCCTAAGTTCAGCGAGGGAGAAAAGGGCAATGCAACCAGAACCATGGTCTTGGTCACAGCCCCAGTGACTATCTCAGGGATGACTTGGCAAAATCACTCAAAATTAAAAATGCATAGCTTTGACTTAGTGATTCCATTTCTAGGAATTGATATTATGGCACAAGCATGTTGTTCATTTCTGTGTCCTTAGTATAACAAAAAATAAGAAAATTCTCAGGAAGGTTTGGGTTAAGGAAATCATGTTAAATCTATTCAATGGGATACCTCATAGCCTTTTAAAAACAAGTGGGATATATTGAAATTAACATGGAAAGCTATTCCAAGACGATATTGTTAAGTAATAATTAAAATGTATATGCATGTGATGATGGTTGTGGTGGTGTAGTAGGGGTAGAATGCGTGTGTGCACGTGTGTGTGCCGGCTAATATATGCAAAGAAGTTAGAGCAGTGCTTTGCAAAAATAAGAGTGGCTAACACATGCAATTTACTATCTGTAAGGTGCTCTTCTAAATGTCGTACATCTATTAAGTATTTGCTACAACAATCATTTGAATTGATATTGTTCTCAATTTTCAAATGAGGAGACTCACAGAGTATGTTTATGAACAAGTTTTAGAAGGATACTTGAGAAACCATCTGCCATGAATATCTTTAGGGAGTGAGACAAAGGGATATAGTGGGGCTTTTTTATTTACTATGTTGTTTCCATTCCTCTTAAAATATTTATCATGATCACGTATCCTTTTCATAGTAAGACTCTGATAATAACTCTAGGTGCCATGACAGTGAGCCCAGAAGAGCTGACCCACTCCTGCTAGAATGTGTTTGTACCTCTGCGCCCTGATGAGGGTGAATTTTTTTCTATGTAGGGAGAATGCTTAAGACCTAAACACTCGACCTTTTGTCATAATGAAGGAAAGCTAGTAACTCTTGGTACCAGGTTCTCTATTTGGTTGTGATGAACTGTGATAGGCTTGAATATTGTCTGATGTTTTCCCCTCTTACTGGATTCTCCATCCCTGTCCTGTTGCCATCAGACTTGGCTAAGTGACTGGCTTTGAAAGTGGTGTGTACTTCTTTCAAGCAAGGCCTGAAGAGTCACTGTGAAGCTCTACTCTTGCTCTCTTCTCTCTGCGATAGGAGGGGCAATATCCAGACAGGGGCTGCTTCTTTATCCTGGATCTTGGAGGGAAGAAACCATGAAGTACAGCTATAGAAACAGGTAACATGAGCGAGAAATTACAAATAAACTTTTTTATGCATCAAACCACTGATCCTGGACCATTTGCTACCATGGCATAAACCAGTGAAGGTAAATACAAGGCCTTAGAGAAATAATAAGAAAGCAGAATTGGAGAAAATAGACCTTCTGGTTATCCTTTGGGGAGGGGACTCTAGCACACTTACGCATTCTGTGCCTTTTTTTCCTTTTTGTGTATTTTGCTCTTGGAACTGCATTACCCAAATTTCTCTATAACATGTTCTGGAAATAGGCAAATGTTTATTGTCCCATTGCTTTCATATTGGCAGGCTAGTAAGCTTGTTATGTAATTTCAATTTGATTTTGAGTTCTATTTGCGGAAGACTGACTTATTCTATATGTCCTGTCAGTAGAGAAAGAAGTGCCAATATTACAGAGAGTATAAATAGTTGCAGTTGTATTTCCTTTCCAACAACTTATTTCTTTAAAGTTTCTCACTTAATTACAAAATGTTGGAATCGATTTAACGTTCAGCTTTTATTGTCTAAATTAAAACATGCAGTAGAGTTATAAATTGTTTCCTCTAGGTGTTCTGTGTATTGCATTTGGCATGAAATACCTAATACAAATAAGACCTTCCAATTTTGTAGTTTGATCTTGACTCTAAAGAGTGTCCTGCTGTAGTGATAAAATTGTTAAATGCTGCTATTAAAAGAGTCATGCTATAAATTAATTTCCCTATCAAGCATAATTTTCTACTAATATAAAAATATTTTTTCTCAGAGTATTTAAGGTATGGTTCTACTTTTACTCATTTATAGAAAAAAAAGTTTGATTTTCTTTTAATGAAGTTAAATTGATTGCTTATATTTCAAAATTAAAGGGAATAACCTATTTTATATCTCCATTCCAAGGGTCCAAATATCATCAAATGTTTAGCTAAAGAGAATTGCCCTGATTTTTTGTTTGCTTATTTCTGTAAGTCACATTACCCAGTGGATCACTATTAGAAATATTTCTACGACAAGGGACATTCAGGGGTTTTCCCAGGTCCCTAACCATACTGTACACACGCAGCATTTTAGAAGGACTGTTGACAAAGAAGGAGGCAACACTGCCCGGGTATTAAACAATGTCTAGAGAAAAGAATTTGGAGAAAATATCTAGAGAAAAGATCCTAATATTGCAATCCATCAGCATTTAAGCTGTTCTTCCACTGTACAACCTCATGAAGGGGCTGCACACTCTCTTCCACATTATATACAAGCTCTAAATGCTTCTGTAGCACCTATGTAGAGACTAACTCTTTTGTCCTGATTTCCAAATGTGGCCTCACTCGGAGGGCTGACTGTGATTCATGCTTTACCTGACAAAGTCTAAAAAGGATTCTAGTGAGCACACATCCACCAGTATTGGGGGAACTAGGCGGCTTCGAGAATAATCCCACCTCTTCTCTTTTGCCCTCCAAAACCACAAAGAAATCTTCCGTTAGCGTTTTAGGTGTAATAGGCCCTCAAGACTTGGAAAATCTAGGGGAACTTAGGTGGCTTTACAAAGCTGATAGAGAATTGTAAAGCCTGAGAGTGGTGTGGTACCCTTTTGTTTTTTAATGATTTATGCCCATGACCTCAATCTTCATTTAAACTATATATGTGTTAGTTATTGCTGATAAAATTACATAGAGGGGAAATAAAGCCTCTGGTGGTTGTATGGTCAACATACAAGATGATTTATTCCACTATCAACATTTGGAAGTGTTTTGTTGTTGTTTTTTAAGGATAAGCATCTGAGAGAATTAAAAGAGTTCCTAATATGAAAATACACAGCGATTCAAAACATTTTTAATCTCAATGACTAGGATATCGTTTTAAAGAATGGGCATTTCATTACGAGTCAACTTTATTACTGCTGAATGTGAGTCTAAATGTGGTATTCCAGGATTCCTTTTTTGTATAAGCAAACTTTATCTTAAATATAAATGATATTTTAATTCACACAATGCATTTACATGAGGATTTTTTGATTACTATTACGTCTAATTATTACATTTATAGGTAACATATTTAATGCCAGATAGATCATACACCAAAGAGGGACAGGCTTGAATGATATAATATATAATTGACTTTTGAACAACACAGATTTGAATTGCGCAGTTCCACTTATTCATGGATTTTTGCAATGCATACCTGTATTGTTTTCAGTCCATGGTAGGAGTCCATGGAAGTGGAGGGCCAACTGTATGAATTGATCTATGCTATTTTATATAAGGCCCTTGAGCATCCATGGATTTGGGTATCTGCGGGAGTTCCTATAACCAATCCCTTGCAGATACTGAGGGACAACTATGTATTTGGGGAGTCAAAAGTTATATGAGGACTTTTCCACTGCACAGGAGGTTGGCTCTCCCAATGCCTGTGTTGTTCAAGGGTCAACTGTAATGTCTTGAGGTATAGCTTTGAAGTCTGAGTCCTGAGGGGAAAGCTGAGAAAGAGAAGCAATGCAGTTGCTTGGAAGTGCAGGGTTCTTTTTTCTGCCATGATTTTTCCTAAAGAATGTGTAAAGGCCGGAAGAAGAGATGGTAATACAGGGAGTACTAATAAAGTATTGAAATTTTCAGTTATGTTGTGACATCTTATTGACTATTTGGGGGCCTGTGGAATGTATGCTCTCTGCTGACCTCTGATAATATCCACCTCTTGGCATTCACACTTTATATAATCTCCTCCCCTGAAATTTGGTCTGGCTCAGTGATTTGCTTCTAGCCAAAAGAATAGAGCAAAGGTGATGGGATCTTACTTCTGGGATTAGCTTATAAGACATTGTAACTTTCCTCTTCAGAGCGATAGTCTCTATTCAATAGTTTGGTGATGTGTAAAGTGATTTTTCCCCTTGCTGGCTTTGATGAAGGAACTTACTCTTTTGGAGAGTCCATGTGGCAAGAAAAGCAGGTCTGTGGTCAACAGCCTCCTAGGAGCTGATGCCCTCAGTCCAAGAGCCCTTGAGGAAAATAACTTCATATAAGTGAGTTTAGAAGTGAATCCTTCCCCAATTGAGCCTTCAGATGAACACCCAGTCTTTAATTTAGTCTTCTCAGAGACGCTGAAGCAGAGTCCAATTAAGCTGTGCCCAAATTCCTGGTTCACAGAAACTGTAACATATATATGAGTTGGTTTAATTTGCTGTGTTTGTGGTAATTTATTACACAGCAATAGATAATAATGCAGATCCCTTAATCATTATTCTTTTGTTCATTTTGTGACAAATTCCTTTAGTATGTCATGGCTTGATATTAAAATGCATGTTGTATATTGTATATTTAAGCAAAGCTCAGTGTATAAGAATGCAAAATGATATAGAGCAGTTCTCAACATTTAGTGTGCATGAGTCAACTAGAGGGCTTGTTAAAAGTTAGCTGCCCCCCTCGTTTCAGTTTTTGATTCAGCCAACCTTGGGTGGTTCTTCAGAATTCACACTTCTAAGAATTTCCTAGATATTTTATTATCCTCTTGCTACTATGACAAATTACCACAAAATTAGTGGTTTAAAACAGCACTCATGTATTACCTTACAATTCTGAAAGTCAAGTCAGAAATAGGTCTGGGTGGGCCAGTTTCTGGAAGTTATAGGAGATAATATGTTTCCTTGTTTTTTTCTAGCTTCTAGAAGCTGTCTGCATCCCTTGGCTTTTGGTGCCTTCCTCCAACTTCAAAGCTATCTTCAAATTTTGTTATGACTCTGACCACTGTCACTCTTGCCTCTCTTTTTGCTTAGAAAGGCCCTTGTGATTATGTTGGGCACCTGGATAAATCGGGATAATCTTCCCATCTCAAGACCCTTAAGAAATTAATCACATATATAAAGTCACTTTTACCATGTAAAGTAATATATGAGGTGAATGTTTAAATTAAAAGAAATATATTACAGTAAAAGACACATTGCTATTAATCCCCCCACAGAAAACTCCTCCTTGTTTCAAACATACTTATCCCATCAATCTTGGCACTTTCTGAAGCAATTCTGGAAGTCCTCTTTCGTGAGTGTCTTTAGTTGCACTGTCATGCCTGTCTCAATGTCCTGAATCAATTCAAAATGTTTACCTTTCATGGTCATTTTGACTTTGGGGAAGAGCCATAAGTTGCATGGTGCCAGATCCAATGAATAAGATGGAAGATGATACACCATAATGTTTTTATTTGACAGAAATAGCCATACCAGAATTGATGTGTGACATGGAGCCTTTTTGTTATGATCAGAAAATACGGTGAATGCTGCTGCTGAGTGCCATCCAACGGAAAGGCAGGGATATTCAATATGGCAAGTGGCACAATGAACCTTAGTAACAGTATGTGACGAGTTTCATCTTGTTCAGTGACGTCCGTCGGGTGTGAGTTGCCGTTGTAAGAAGGTTTTAAAGTGTGCTGTAAATCATCCTCCACCATGGCAATGCTACATGTCACACGTCACTTCTGGTATATGGAAATTTCTGTGAAATAAAAACATGGTGTGCCCTCATCCACTTTATTCACCTGATGGGGCACCGTGTGACTTCTGGCTCTTCCCCAAAGTCAAAATTATTTAGGACATCGAGGCAGCCACAGTAGTGCAACTAAAGATACTCACCAAAGAGGACTTCCAGTACTGCTTCAGAAAGTAGTAAGTGTGTTCAAAGTGAAAGGGAGTATTTTGAGGGGGATTAATGGCAATGTATCTTTTACTGTAGTAATTTGTTTTTAAATTCACTATATGTCTTGATCACACGTCATATTCACAGGTTTCAGGGATGAAGGTGTGGGCATTTCTCTGGGCCCATTTTTCTGTCTACTGCATCAGATAATGTTGTTGCTGCTGGTCCAGGGACCACACAGTGAATATCATTAATTATAGATGATTGAAAGAACCAAGTTCCCTCTTTCTTGGATTCTCTCTGCTCACATCATGCCTACCCTTAGCCTTGTTCTTCCTAAGATTGCACAGTTGCTGTTCTTTGTATGGACTGAAAACTCCTTGCATCAGTATTCATGTATGCTCCACAGAAGCTCACAGGAGTCTTACTTGAATGCAGGCAGGAATTTGCTGTAATGACAGTTGAGATGCTTATCACTCAGGTAGCTTTTTATGCTTTTTCATTTTATCTATGTTTTCTCACGGCAAAAATTTTACTTTGGTGACGTATTTTTTATTGTCTGAGTTAGGCAAATTCCAAATAGGTTTTGAAATACTCTAAACTGTTTTCCATGACTAAATGGTAAACTATCAAAGATTATACCACTTTAACTAGGAGTGATAATAGGCTAGAAATATCTACTGCAAACACTTTTTTCACATTTCTAAAAGACTTTGATTATTTTTTCTTGTAATGTGTAAGTGTGTACACAAGCGTGTCATTATTGATTCCAACATTTAAAAATGCCTTGACACTGAATAATTAAGGTCGTTTCTTATTAATGATTCTAAGAGAAGCATAATTGTTGTCAGTCAATTAATGATTAAAACTGAAGGTTTAAGAAGTTGTCATCTGCCCTTGTCTGTCACCTCACATAATAGCATAATTTTAGAATGTATATGTGTGTCTATGTTAATATCGCAAACTATCTTAGAGTGTAAGGCATATGTTTTTTAGATTTAATGTCTACATGCTTTCCTTCCCAGCATGCTCAGAGGCTATGTTGGTTTTACCTCTTTTAGGGACTGCATCTTTTTTAGTTAATTCATAGTGCCATTCAAAATTCCAGGGTGTTTGCCAGATTCTGTTTGGGAGTATTAAGAATGTTAAAGGTCAGGACAGAACTCAGTAATCTTAATATGTACCTCAATTGATTGCTGTTTTAGGGTCAGTTATTATATGCAAGTGGTAGAGTTAAAGAACCATATTTTGTTCAGTGAGCCCGTTGGTGAGCATCTACTAGTCCTTGTATTCCGGAATATTTGGGGTTTCTGTGGTTAAAACACTTCATCTGTCTAATACTCCTATATCAATAAGGTAGCAGATGTCAGGGACCTTGGTGGTCTCCTCTGCACCCCTGCCTTCACCTTTACAACCTCTGGCAGCAGGAGCTCTTTGAAGCAAAAATAATCTACAGGCACATTTTACTCCCAACTTACTTCAGCAACTGAGCTTTTCATAAAGCTGATGTTTTGATTCTTCATAACATGGCATATAAAAAGGAAAAGTATAAAACCTTTTTATATTTTTCTAAATAAAAGATAAATTGGATTTAGAAGCTCATGCCTCAGTGATTTTTTGTGCCCACAGACCTGCTAAAAATGGAAAATACCTAAGTATTATCTCAATACAACCTCTAAAGGGATACCTGTGGCTATTTGACTTCCTTCCATATAGGTCAAGTTCAAAAGTAAGGAAAGTCCTAGGTTTTTCTCAGTAAAATCACCATAATGCATTTTTGGAGAACTTTAAATTTTCCATGTCTAAATTACCTATTAAATTAAGAGTAATTTTTGGTAACTTTCTTTTAACTGAAGATTATATAATAAACCTGCAGGCCCAATCATTCATAGCACAGGATTTTTCAGAGGGAAGGAGATACAATGCGTATGAAACATTCCTTCTGATTTTTTGAACAAATATTTTTCCTTGCTCTGGACATGGCATTTATGTGAATTAATTGATTCGACTGGTATTTTTCAAGTAAATCACTGTGTGTGATTTTAGATTTATTCCAATATTTTTTATATTTCACTTATATTAAAGTTTCCTGGCTTGTGAAGTTGGAGATGTTATGTGAAATAGTTGACATTTACTATGGTAAAACTAATATTTTCAATAAATTTATGTAAAAAATACTTTTATGAAGCACAAGTATAGATACATTTATATATTGAACCACTGGTGAAGGAGACTGGCTAATGTACATTTATTATCCTTTCTCTATAACATTCAAAGCATATATATTCTAAAACATTTTTTATTTGATTTAGAGTCACTTGTTTCTCCTGAATTATTTTAGTCCATCTCCAGAGAGTTCTTCTGTTGCCGACTTATCAGATGTGAGACGATTTACATGCTATAAAAATAAGTGAAAGTGATGTGATGTGCCAGATTTCTAGTGGAGTGTGAGTAATCATCCTGTTGGCATGGCAAGGAGATTCATAGAAAAACACTCTTTTGTGATTACTGCTGAAAATTAATTGTAATTAAAACCTTTATCTGTAAAAGAAGAAATATAGGAGATTTGATGCTTAACTGAAAATGAAAAGCTTCTTTTGTCTCTTAGCATGCCTCTCTATTAAATACGTGTTTTCTCTGTCTATCACGTATTAGATAATATTTATTAAGCACTTGCTATGGGTAATACACTCTGGTAGATAGGTAATGAGAAGAATATAAGGAGCAAAAGATACCCGTGAACATGTGGATTGTAACTGATCATAGACAAAACCGTGATGCACAGACCAAGGGTGCTAAGGAAGTTTGCGATAAAAGAGAGAATTTCCAACTGGGACTTAAAGGAAAAGCTTAAAAAGATTCCAGCAAAGGAGCCACACATTGAATGTCATATTACAGCGCAAGCATAGGCAAATGACGAGAAACTGGAACAGCTGATGTTTCTTCTTCTCCGTGTACGGGCATTTAGCCACATTAGGAGGCTAAGAAATAATTACCCAATTATATTGACACGCTTTCTTCCAAAAAGTTGAAATTATCAATAAGTCCATTTAAAATACGGATTTATAGTTAATATCACTAATGATAAACCTTTATCTAAGTATGTATTATGCCCTTTTAATATGAAGATATGATTAGTAAGACATTTAGACACTTAGTACATCTTTATCTCAAATTAAAAAATATATATATTGTAGTGTGTATTTTGTATTTCTATATAATAATAAGATTATCATGGTGAACATACATACATTAAAGTGGGTAAATATGAATATATTGGGTGTGCGTGCTCAAAAATATTTCACTGATAGATGGGTATGATCAAAACAATTTGGTTCTTTTTCTAAAGCAGAAGATATGATTTTTTGCCCAACATGAGTCAACCTCTCTTATCATTCAGCTCATTCAGAAAGCTTACACATTTCCTTAATTCCTCCCTAGATTCGACGTGGACAGGACTGAAAGTTCCGTAGCATCATTCTGTAGGAAATCTGAGGCATTGCCTAAGCCCTGGCCCCTGAAGATCTTCTTCCTGAAATGTCCGTGCCCTTGATTGGCACATAGATCATTTATCCATATTTTATATTTTATTCATTACTTATTCTTGCCGTTCGATATCCCACGGAGATGTGTACACAAACCTGCCAATTTAGTCTATAAAACATTAGAGATGAGGAGCCGCATCTTGGCCTTTTTGTGGCAGTTGTAGATAATAATAAGAATTCACAAACACATGCACATTTTAACACAGGTGGAGCTCTATGGTGATTCGTTTTCTGCACAAATCTTTACTTTCTCTTGTGCAAATACATGACTTTCGAGTAAGGAGGCAAAATTACAGGGGGAGGGAAGTATCATGTGGAAGGTTTGGTAGAAACCTCTATGCTACCATTTCTTAAATGTCGTATTTCATTTAACAGATTTAACGATGTGAGCTAAATGGCGAAATATCCCTTTTTACAATGTGCAAAGATGGATTTTGGTGTCCATTTGTATATTTTTAAAAGGACATCCATGTGGCGTTTCCAGAATACTCATATTGAACACAGAAGCTTCACAAGATCTTAGCTACATCAGTGTTACCAGCTAGCTTGTTAGAAATGGAAAACCTCAGCACCAGGCCAGACCTCCTGAATCAAAACCTCAAGAAGTAGGCCCCAAGTCTTCATTTTAACAAGCTCTCAGATGACTCTTACGTACACTAAAGTTTGAGAAGTACTTCTGGGGCTGGGGGGGAATAGTGACTTAATTGTCATTTCAGAATAAAAATCTTTCAAAATTCTCCAGGAAACTATGTCAGAAGGTTCTTATGAGACACCCTGACCCACTGATGCATTTTAAAGCAGGGAATGAATTTGTCACATAACGTTTTATAGCAGTGAAAATTACATTGCGATTTCTCAAATTGATGGAGAATAAATCCAAATAAAATTGTATTTTGTGGAACCGTATTTGAGGAGTGAATAAAACACAAAAATGGATAAAAGTAATCCTTGAAGGAAAGCAGATTAACCTATGCCCTAACACTTAACTAAAGCCAGCTTTCTTCTCTGAAAGAAGAAAAACACATCTTTTATGAGAAAGGTGAATTTATATGTTACATCTGTAGGAGGGAGAAAGCCTGAGCAGTGAGGCAGGGGGGAAACATCAATAGGAGTTAAATATTAAAAAAATTAATTTTGTCAGTATTTTTCATGAAAATACAAGCCCAAGCGTGTTTACATGTGAATCAGTTTCAGCTTGTTAATTGCTGCTTGCCATTCCTGTTCCTGTAACAGTTCAATGCCTAGTTGATGCTCTATTTCAAAAATAAAGAAAGAAAAAAATAAACAGCAGTGCTTAACAGCTCCCTAACACTAATCCTATTTACTATGTGTCAATTCGTCACCCTTGGTTGAACAAGGAAAATATGTGATATAGAAACTGATAGCCTCTTTTCCTGAATTATACATATTTATATATAACCATTTATATTTTCAGCAGAGAGTGGCAAATGTATGCCACTTATTATTTATTGTGTCTAATTTGGATCTTAGCAATTTGAGAGCTGTTTTTAGTTTCATTTAATTGAATGCTGCCCAGTGCAGGAAGTAAGGCGAGCTACCCACCCCCCAGAGTGGAACTGTCTTAGTTGACCATGCAGGATGGCTTATAATAGTAGATGGAGAAAAAACGACATTGGTTCTACCCCCAGTTATATCTTTAACTCCTCACAGAACCTCTCTGGGCCTTATTTTCCTAACATTAAAACCAAGGAGCTCGTGTTAAGTGATTGTAAAAAAATTATATGATTCTGTAAACACCGATAGTGCTCACATTTGGGACACAGTTCAGGGAAGGGCTGGCCAGGAAAGATCTAATTTGAAACTAAGTTCAAGGGAAACACATAATCCAAAATTTAACCACCTATCAAATGAAAATGATTCAGGAACCTAATGATAAATCATGCTTTTAAATTTTTAAGAGAAAGTGCTATGTTATCCCACGATGAGAAATCTTGAAAGCACTGGTAATAATTGTAACACATCGAAAGCCCAGCTTTCTTCCTGTGCCTCAGGGGTCTCTTCAGATGTACGAGTATGCTTGCTGAAATCTTCATCAAAGGCTGCACTTGCACAATTTTTAGAGTAATTGTCAATGGATATATGATAGCGCACTAGAAAATGTCCACGTAAAACTTAATATGAATATCCCCTTAACAGAAAACCTTAACTTGTCTCATTTGAATTTTATTTATTTATCTTTATTAAATTTATTGCGGTGACATTGGTTAGTAAAATTACATAAGTTTCAAGTGTACATTTCTATACTACGTCATCTCTATATAGTATTGTGTGTTTTACCACCAGAGTCGGTTCTCTTTCCATCACCATATATTTGACCCCTTTTTCCCCCTTCTTCAACCCCATCCCCGCTTACCCTCTTTGGTTTTTAATGGTCTTCTAGTATCTATATTTAAATAGTTATTTCAGTAGTTAGGTTAGTAAATAGAAAAGATGTCCACACCCAAGACGGGACAAGTCCTCTCTGAAGGTCACCATTATTATTATGCCCTTACTGTGGGCACGGACAAAAGAAAATCTTTCCGAAGATCACCAGTGGAAAAGAGTTTTTTGAGTAAATCTATTGTTTTAGATCATGGTTTTGAAGATTTGTTCCCTAGTCTGAGCAGCAATCTCTGATCTCTAGAGATGAAATTTAACATATTTACAGTTTTGCTCTTGGGACACCTTCAATTTATTTGGAATTTGAAGATGATTGTAGTCTCTCTTATACATTTTCTTCTCCAAAAGAGATTAGGATTATTTTGTGTTCACCTTTAAGTTTTAGAAGCAGCATTAATAGGGTTTAATAGCCCATTAATTATCAATTTAAGGGTTTGGGAGTCAGGAAGGAGCGTGTAAATCCACACTGTAAATTATTATGGGAGAGTGATGGATATAATACTTTTCCTCTTTGAAACACAGTTTCCTTATGTATAACATGCAAAAAATACCCACTGTCAAAGGCCGATATAAGCAGTGAATTACATATTATGCACAGAATTCTTTCCATAATGTCCAGAAGGTACTGAACAACTTGATTAAGGGAGGTATTTTTATTATAGCTGAAGGAAGGATATAATTTAGACTGAGAAGTTTAGACTACTACAGATTGAGGAGTTTAGGAGATTATACATGAAGACATAGCAACTGAGAAGTCTAGGACTAAGGGAGTGTGGCATATGACAAAAAAGTAGATGCAAGAGTCAGGATAGTTTATACAGAAAGAAGTACGTGGAAATATGCTGTGCTCCTGGTGGGCCCTCTATACCAGAACAAGACATTTGGATTTTATTCTAAGGGTTATAAAACAGCAGTTGAAATGTTTTAGGTGGTTGAGCGACTGATATGATTTATCTCTGGAAGGTTTATTCCATTGTATTGATCCCCTTGATTTGTTCCAGTTATTGCTACCGCCCATCTGGTTTTGTACCTAAGGCTTTACTTTTCCTCATGGACGGGCTCCACACTTATTGCTTGTATCCCCGAGTTTGTTTTCCTCCCTTTGACCCTCAGTTGCCCCGGATAACTCAGGCTTTACTCTTTCCTTAGCTTTTTCTTCTCCAGGTTATCAGACTTTGCTATAGAATTCTGGTCTTTGAGACCTCAAGCCCTCCTGATGACTGTACCTTCCTTAGGCTCCCTCATGTGTTGAAACAGAAAAAAAGCAGTAGTCCTGCTTTCCCTGAATTTTCTTTGGCTTTTGTCACTTAAGATCAGCTCTTTGTCCTTCAGTCTTTCCACTTAATATAATATTGTGCTTTCACCTTAGTCCTCTTTGTAAATTCATCTAAATCTTGGGTAAGATCAGGGAAAACAAACAAACCAAAATACTGGGTGGTAACATAACTTAGGACAAAAGGCAATCTTTAATGTCAGAATTTCATTTTAATGTTCCTAATAACTCTTACTAATCCAGTTAATTTGGAGAAGTTGCACAATCTCTCTGAGTTTCCGTTTCCTCATCTACACATTGGGTTTGTTATAGTTACTGGGTTGTTAAAGTTGCTAAATGTATGGCAAGTCATGACTTGGTAAGAAAACCTGCCAGTATTTACCCCTGGCATAGCCAGCACATCCTTGATAGTGGTATGTAGACATTTATTTGAGCATCCATGGACCCTCCCCCATGCTGAACCTCTCACCCTACTCTCTGCTCTGCTTGCATTCTCTACTGAATTCCACATGTGCCTGAGAGAAGGAGTCATTGAAGGCAGAGTCCACTCACGTTTTCCTTATCTTGTGTGTTTCCTTTGCGCTAAATGTTTCCTAGTTTGATGGTAGAAGCACTTTAAGCCAAATCTGAATCATTGCTTTTCCCATCTTTTGAACATAGACTAGCCCTTAGTTAACTAGCCCAGTCAAATGTGACAATATGTCTTAGAAGAGATGAATTTTGTGTTCCAAATTTAGGTGTAGAAGGAATATTGCATGTCTTCTTTTTAACTAAATCAAATGAAATGTGACTCTCTGCTCTCATCATGCCAGGTGTGCAGATAATTCAGTCATTGGGATGATTGGTTCTCTGAAACAGTTCCCAGGATTTTTGGCAGAACATAATACTATGGTAAGGCCTCCTGATTTCCATACACACTGGTCACCACTCGTACTGGATTATCTGAAGTTGAATCTGCTTTACTATCAAGTGCATTCAAGGGATTCTTTGACAAGACCTGGCAGCGCAGGCCAGCCTTACAACACGCAAGGTTTAATCATGTTTTCCATACGTCCTGCCTCTTCAGGCATTTCAAGGCATTGGGTTTCAGAGGCAGGGTTCTTGTCCTCCTGCTCCCAGAAAGACTCTTCTTTCTTCCTCTGACCCTTAACACCTCTTCAGGGCACCCACCTCTTTTCCCTTTCCTTTGGATATGATGTAAGGTGAGCCCCGTAATTTAGACCTTAAAAAGCAAAATTCAGGGGGAAAAATATTGTTTTCAGATAACTCTACTTTGGGACTTTCCACACAAATTCCTCTCTTGGGCAAAGAAACAAGAAAGTCTTGGTTACTTCTTGGTTGGGAGAGGAGAACAGAAAAATATACTAATTAATTTAGAACAAAATACAAATATCTCCCTTAGTTTCTCACATCGTGTGTTGCAGCATTTGGAATATATTACAAGCACAAGAAATGTTAATTTTCTTCCTTTTCTTCCCCCCCTTTTCCTTTTCCCCCAAACTGATACATTAACTATTTTAAAGAAAAAAATGGCCTAATCTTGACTAATGTTAATACTGATTAATTAAAATAATTTGAGGTATTTAAGGTGATGGCATTTCTCCGTTCCCATTGCCATTGTTCCCACTTGACTTCCAGACCTTTCTACGTTTAAAGCTCAGTGTGATGAGTGTGAAAGTCCTTTTTTAATGTTTGCTGACAGCTTTTAGCCCTCACTCCTCTCTCTTCCCCTCGCCAGAACAGCCAATTGCCCCCATCTCGGCAAGCTGCTAAGAAAGCCTGGTGCCTCGTCCCCTTTCCTTACTCTCTCAAACCATTTTTGACCTGCCCAAGAGCTTTGCCCTGTTCTTTCCAGAGTCCTCAACTATGTAAGCACCAAACCTTTTCATGCTTTCTTGGTGTGTGTGTGTGTGTGTGTGTGTGTGTGTGTATGGGGGGCATTATTGGTCTCAACATCAGAACCAAATTTTGGGTGAGGGTCCATCTGCCTCTGCAGATGACTCTAAAACTCAGAGAGAAGATACCACTTAAAACAAAGAAAGAGGCAAGTTATTGAATTTAAATTACAAAACTATACAATAGTTATGAATTCAGAACGAGCTTTATTTGTGTGTACATTGCTGTTTGATTGTTAGGATCCGGTATCTTGACAACTTTTAGAATTTATATCTTGACCTCTAGACTGCAAAAGAGTACAGGACAATATAAAAATGGGTTTTCTACTCCAATCAAAATTATCAGCAAATGGAATGCAGAGTTTTAGGAATAAAAGACACATTTTCTCCGTCGTAGAGGTCAAATCCCAGGGGGTTTTGGTAGACTCACCCATTGAGATAAAGGGGATTTCCTAGCTGTAGCCCGAGGAGGCTACAAGCCTCTTTGAGAAGATTCACCAAGCATGGTACTAGATGGGCATGGAACCTGACCCTATAATTCTTCTGTGTTTTGGAGAAAGAGTTGGTCAGGGAAGTCAGATTAGTGGGGAGTAGGTAATGAAAGCTGAGAAAATTGAAAGGCCAGAGACTGGGGAGAAAGCCAAGGAAGATGCCGAGCAGAGTAAACCTCGCAATAGAGGCCATATCTGAAGCCTGGGATACCAGGGAGGATGGCAGTGTAGATTTCCCAAAGACCAGGTAGGACTGATACATCTAGTTGTATACCCACAACCTCACTGGGATGTGTAATAGATACCCCAAACCGAATACGTGGTAATTCCTATCTTTTTCCTCTGCCAGTCTACTTTTGCTGCTGTGCTCCGTAATAGCATTATGCCCTAAATATTGGTAGCTTACAAACATAAATATTTATTTTTCACCCATGGATCTTCAGGTCAGCTGTGGTGGCTCTGCTCCAGGCTGTGAGTCAAGTTTAGGTTTACTTTGCATGTTTTCTCTGTGCAAAAAGTAAACTGAAGGGACACATCCTAACTTGAGCATGGTGGAGGGCAAAAGTACAAGTAAGATAGAAGAAATTTGCAAAGCCTCCATGTGGCACTAACACATGGTCACTTCTGTCCATGTTCCTTTGGAGAGCAGAATCATAAGCTTTTTAAAAAATGCAATCATTAAAAAAAAGATTAGGTATTTATAGTAGAAAATCTGGCACATACAGAAAAATCGCCCACTGATGATACTTTGATATATGCATTTATATAGTAGTTGAGATTATACTACATATGTAGTTTTGCTTCTTTCTTCTTTTTAGACTTTCTATTGTAAAGCATTATAAAAAGTTATATAAATGTTATTTTACATACTGTATAATATTCCATAGTATATATAAAATATAGTTTTCTTCATTATATCCCTACTAAAACTGCTTCTAATTACTTTAATTATATTTTATTGCAATAGCGTCTTTATCAAACTATAAATTACAAATCTGGAGTAAAATTAAATTTAAAGGATCAGTTTCAACTCCCAAGGCATTTGAAAGTCATTCCACGAGGTTGAGTTATATGAAATTACTGATATTTGACCTTAAAAACAGCAATTTCATAATCTAAATAAATAAATCTAAAATAAATAAAATCTATTTTACAATCTTCTTATGCCTTAATTTATCCAATCTCTTTAGCTAAATTTATTTCCTTAAGCTTAAATGCTGTAAGTTGAAATCGATTTCTTACCTCTGTTTTCTTTTCTGTTTTAATTACTTGTATTCAGCCATAACTTTTGTTTAATCAAGCTTTATTTACATAAACATGATATATCACCTACATTATTTTGTCAGGAGTTGGCATAAGTGAATTATCTTTAGAAACACAACCGATTTGTAACATTGAGGAAAATTGACACTTAAAATATTGATAAAATTAGGCTGTTTTTTGGAAATAAAGATTTGGGATTAATTTTTTAAATTAATTCCATGACCAGAATAGATAAGGAATGCAAATATGTCTTTTTTTTTTCACTTTTCCATCAAGTATTTATTATTAGTTAAGCCATGATTCACGATCCCAGGATAGGATGTATCCAGGTTCCCCTTCACCTCCTTGGGAGAAGGATGGAGGGAAAAGGAGAGGTGGGTGGAGCTAGTTGAGACCTTCCCAGGAAAAGCGCCTTCTGCCCAGCTGTGGTCCCAGGCCTACACCCAGGATGTGCGGCAGAGGGACTTGTACATACACTGGTACCACTGGCATGCAGTTATCACCCTCCTTAACCATCATTGCCTTCTCAAAGTGGTGAAAGTCCAGGTAGTTCTGCCAACAGTTCCTGGTCTGGTTCTGCCTGGGGAAGCAGCTCTCAAAAGTGGCAGTGTGATAGTTCTTGATTTGGATCTTGATGTCTTCTGCCATGTTGCTGACTCCTAAACAAGCCCCTGAAGCATCTCCTAGCTCAGTGTGTGTGTCCTTGAACTCTGTTTCATTGTAATGCCCTAAGTTTACTAGGCTGGCTATTGTTCATTGTCATTGTAGAATATAAAACACACGTATCAATAGGTGTTTTGCTTGATGAATGTAAGCTGTATTATCATATTTTTGTTTCATTGTTTTAATACATATTTTAATGTACTAAAAGTAGGAAAACCATGCAATTTATAATTTAGTTATATTAGCAAAATAAATGTAACAAATAAATTGAGAGAAAAACAATTTCACTTTTATATTTACATACGAAATGGCTAAAATATAGAGTGTTGACATAATTATTAGAATACACCATTTGATAAAAGTAACTATGTATTGATTATTCAGTTATTCTTATTTATTTACATACCAGGTTTTACTTATTCTTTGAAAATGGGATAAGAAGCAAATGTGCCCAACATATATTTTACATTATGGATTGTTAGTAAATTTGTTGGTAACAGACCAATGTAGCTTACTCCATTAAATTAAGAGGGATTCTAAGGTAGCAAGGATTCTCAAGGCCTACCTTATAAATATCAATAAGCAATAAAAGAATAAATATATAGCAAAACACAAATATATAAGAAGGCGTTGAATAGTTTTATAGTCAGACATATAATTTGAAATGATAGGCTGTTCCATCATTACTATTACTGGTATTTATTTGTGTAGTACTTTATAGTTTTGAAAATAATATATCATCTGATTTTTCATATGATACTAGAAATGCTGTAAAGCTTCCTACACATCAGTTTTAGAAAAAAAAAGGGACCTCAGATATCCTTTAGTCCCATAGTCTAAATTTCACTCTTAAGTAAACTGAGCCTAAATGCATTGACTCTATTTGTGCTTATGATTGTGGGAGGATTAAACTTACTGATCAATATTCTCAGCTGCTTCCTATAGCTAATCTTAGTAGTGGGACCATGCAATATAAAAGTGGAAACACTTGTAGGTTTGCAAGGCAATACACGGGTAAATTTGCATTTCAGATAAACAATGATTTTTTTTAAGTATAAATATATCCCATATACAGGTTGAGATATACTTATACTAAAAAATATTCTTTGTTTTTTTGAAATTCAAAATTAACTGGGTGTCTTGCATTTTTATTTGCCAAATCTGGTGACTCTAAGAAGTCGTCTTCTTGATAGAATGTTGGAAAACCGTCTGTACTTAAAACAATAAAATGTTTATGTTTCAAAGTTTTAGACAACAGTCTGTGGAAATCTAATATCCAATTCATTAGATAAACCAGCTTTATATATTAAAAAAAAAAAGCCCATTTGCAGAAGGAATAACCTGTTAATTATGAGGTAACACCCTTGCTGTATAAAGGAATAATAAAGAAACAAAATTGAAATACTCTTACTAACACATCTAAGCTAGGTAGCCAGAAGTGGAATAAAATATAAAAAGTGCAAAAGTGCTAATCTTGCCGTTGGTAGTTCTGATGAAATTGTGACGGGAAATTACAATTTATTCAGTGATCACTCTATCCCAGTTACAAAACCTTTTGAGCAAAGCATTATTATAATTTCACAGATGAGAAAGCAGAGCTGCCTAGAAATGAAATAACTTGCCATATATTCCACTAAGAGGTGAAAGTAGGTTTCCAAACCAAATCTGGATTCAGAAGCTCTTGGTCTTTCTACTGCATTATACTGTTTGATGAAAAAGGAATGTAAAAAGGTTGGCTTCTCAACATTTATCCACTCACTCCTCCATATTCCCATTTTCTGATATCTTCTTTATGGTTAACACAATACTAGTATTCAATTATCTATGTCATAAAAGGCCCTTAACCTAAACTCCAAGATGTGTGAGTATATTCAGATAGTTTAAGCCAATTGTAGTAATCTTTCCTTTGCCATGATTGGTTCATAGAAGTGGTTTGCACATTTGAGTGTGTATCAGCATTACCAGGAGGGATTGTTAAAACACACATTGTTGGACCCCACTGGGTTTCTGATTCAGTAAGTCTTGTGTGAAGTTGAAGGACTTAACATTTCTACAAGTTCCTGCAGATGCTCATGATTCCAATGGCTGCACTTTGAAACCCACTATGTTAGGGATACTCCGTAACCAGTTGTGGCCAATGAGATGAGAGAAGGCTTGTGGGAAATGTTCTCTCACTCTTAAAAGACAATATGTTTTCTTATTATTTGAAATAATTTGTACCATGCTTTCTGGTACTTGCAACCAAAGTTATCCTGTGATACAAAAGAATTAGAAGTTATTATCCCAGTTATTATTTGTAAATTTGAGCTCCTCATGATACGGAGTTATAGACTAGCAAATTAATAGATCCTCTTGTATGAATACTTATGTTCAGAAACTATTTCATTTCTATATACTGTATTTGACGCCGCCATTACATTAACAGACCATCATAAAAGTGTCTATTAAAGGTATTAGTAGAAACAGTCAAAATAAATAGAATTTATGACTTGATCACAACAGAAAATCTGCTAGTGGACTGTGCAGTACATTGGACACATGCTCTGAGACGTATATCTCTAGACCTGTAGTTTGTGTGCTGTTACAGGGTTTTGGCTCTAGATGTAATACATATTTTATTTAGCAGCTATGAGTTGCCAACCGAGGGTCTCCAGGCATGCTTTGCAGGCATTTAAAAACATAAACATTCAATATTGTTGTTTTGAAGTTTTTTTAATGAAAGTATTCCTTATTCTTGCCTGATTTACATAACCCATTCTTAAAATATGTTAAATATGGTGATGGCATTTGAAACAAGAATGCCTAAACTCACAAAAAATGCTGGTGGTCACATTAGCTGAACAAACGCTTGACTTGAGATGTTAACAGCTCTGTTCCTCTGTTGAGTTTCTATGCAATAAGTACTGACAAGTGCTGCTTTTTCTGACTCCACTAACAGCAGTGTCAAGGTTTGCTTTGTAGTTAGCTACAGAACCACATTTTTTCTTTCCAGTAACTAGCCTTTCCATTTAAATTGTCTGTTATTCTCCTGTTCTTACTTGATACAACAGAACTTTTTTGTCTTAAACCATTCAACCTCCAAAACTCCACTCAAACCAAACTCAAGGGAGAAACACATGGCATTTTTTTTAGGCTACTTGTCCAATGATTATTTTCTACCCAATTGAATTTACCTCTGTTACCTTGGTAACCAAACTGTTGCTCTCTGCCAAAAAATTTCACCTCTCCCCTGTATTCCTTAGGCTATCTGCATTTTGTAGCTTCTCCATTAGGTTCTCAAACCAAGTTTTCATAAACTCAGGTCCTTGTCAGTTGAGCTTACATTATGGATCTCCCATCTTCCACTTAAAAAAGAAAATGGTAAATCTCTTTTGAACAATTTAAATACCTTTTTAATTAAAAAGTCCATTTTTCCTATTATTAAAGTGACCTACCTTTCTCTCTCTCTTTCACTCATGCAAATATTTATTTAGTGTTCACTATATGCCAGACACTATTTAAATACTTTTCAAACCTTAACTCATTTCATCCTTTTAACAAACCTATGAGATAATACTATTGTTCCCAATTTACAAATGAGGAAAATGAAAAACAGATATCTGAAGTAACTTGCTGTAATTCACACAGATAGTAATTAATAGAGACAAGATTTGAACCCACACAGATTAGTTTTAAGTATATGAGCTCTTATGAATTTTACATAAATAGCAACTAGAAGTCCTCAAATAAATCACTATTGTTAAGAAAACAATTTACTGATTATATGTAGAAAATAGTCTTTTGACTATTGTTAGCCATAAAAGCCCATGTTAGATCATCTGAATCTATTCCGCTCTCGAAAAAGTGATGAATCTTCTATTTTTTAAATGGGAAATGTTATTCTCAGTCCAGTACAAAACCTTAAGTAACTCTCCAAATATCACTAAGATATGCTTAAACACTTATCTACCAAGAATTTCTGCAGAATATAAAATATGAAACACATCGATTACCTAATTATGTGTCATTAAACTCATAAGCGGCCTGTGTGCAGCATGCAACAATAGTGTACGATATTGATTGTATATGGATTGTTTTTCTTCTACATGGAAATGAGTCAAGTGTGATGTAAAAAATGCATAAGGAATACAGATAACTCTTAGCAAAATAAATAAGCAGTATACAATTAGGATTAGTTACTTCCTTGTTGAAAAAGTGCCTCAGTGACATTTGACGGCAAGCAAAAAGCTATCCTTATCCTTAATATGCAGGAAAGATGATAGCACGTCCTAATACATAATGTATTAGATAACACAAGTTATGATCCTATCAGGAGATCTAGCTACTAAACATTCTCTCCCCTGGTCTTCTGTGTGACTTAAATGTTCTTCGGGTGCATGTATGCACATTCAGTGTCATGTGTTTTTAATTACGATAGTAAATTTTTGGATTACTTTTTTTGCAAGTCAACAGAAAGAATATTTCCATAATGCTATTTCAGGTAGTTTTGGTTGCTTGGATTATATTCAACCTGTTGGAACATGAGGTTATGAGTGCCTCCTTTGACTTAAAAACTAAGTGACTGAAACGTGACATAAAATTTTTGATTAATAGAGCACACTGTTGGTATATTGACTTTTGATGTGATTTCCATCAAAAGGATGCCAAATCCTCTTTTGTGTTCAAAAGATAACTAGCTTTGATCCAAGTTAATTTGTAAATTTGGAGGTAATACATTCTGCCAGTCATTGAATTTATGTTGAATCAAGTGGAAGAATAGGCATTCTGTGGTGGTTTGAACTGATTGCATCAAAAGCCCATTCAAAAAAAAAAAAATGGTGATGAGTAATACCTCTCAGTTTGGCTTAGAATAGGTTTGTAGGTAGTCTGTCTAAATGCACTGGAAGTACACTATAACAGACTGTTCTTCACTTAAAGGACCACTATCCTGACTCACCTCTGAGTTGATTTCCGGGAGGACAGCTGCATGTTGCTGACTCTCCCAGTCTGCCTCAGTTGAATTCTTTTGAGGATCCACAGTTTTCCTTAGAAAACAGTGAAGTTATTTGGCAATCCTAGGAATTGGCTATGGCCTCATTACTATGAACTTAGGTTCTTTAATGTTCTTAAAATGTATACATTGTAGTGGGTTTAGGAGACTAACAAATATTGAGTAAAAATATATCACAAAAATTACTTAATTTAAATTTAGTAGTTCTGTGAAGTAGATATTTTATCTATAGTTTATAAATGACGAAACTGAGAGTCAGTTTTAAGCCCAAGGTCACATGACCAGTAAGCCTGTGTATGAGATTTAGTCCACACCTAACTCCAAAACGTGTAAAAGCCTTTTAGTGGATTCCAAGTTGTTTTTTAAATCCTGCAGATAGACTGGGGGAATCCCCTAGGATTTTCCTGTAAGAAAATCCAGTGAGTTTCCTCTGTGGCAACCATATGTTTTAGAGAAGAAGCAGTTATAGCCTTAGTTTATATGCTCTAATCCCCTCTTACTTCATAGGTGCAAACATATTAAAACAAACATGGAATTTATTAAAGCCTTTAAATGGCAATGATGGTGGCAAAGGAGGAAAATCCAGAAGAGTTTATATAATACATACATGGAAGCGTGAGAAGGGAAATTTATGGAATGATAGGCTGACCTTGCATTTAGAACTCTCAGGTCTTTTGTTAACTTTGCTTTTGCTATGCTGCCTTCCCTACCCTCTTCTAAGATTCTAGCAACAGAAGACACACCATGGCAAATTGACCATGCATATTCTGCTATTCTATTAAAGGCATGGATTGAAATGCGATTTTTAAATTTTCGCTGGAAGAAATCCAATGCAGCCCTCTCATTTTCCATATGTAGACTAAGACTCAGAATGATGGTTTTACCTAATTTAGACCAAACTTACAAGTAGTTGCAGAACAGGACTAGACTCTCAGCTTCCTAACATTCAATCCACCCTTCTTTTACAATGAAGAGGGTTTTGCCCTTTACTGAAGAGTCAATATACCCATTCTCTTCTAAGGGAAGAGAATACATTTTGCATGCTGCAAAATGGACTCTCTTGCACCAATTTATGGACTCTTTTGCACCAGAGTCCATAAATTTTCATGTCAAACTGCATTTCCATAACTGATCCTTGATCCTCAATCCAATGAAATCCCTTGCTGCTCTGAGAAACACTACATATATGACCGCTTTATTTGGGAACTATTTCAAGTGTTTTGTCTTTTAAAAAAATTATTCTACATTTAATTTATCCTGTAGGCTGACTGAGATCTCTGTCAAGAGCACTTCTTTGGGTGCAACAAGCTTTTGGGTTTCTATTAAAATTTCCTCTATATTTAAAATAAATAACAAAATTATATTTGGCCAAAAGAAAGATTTCATCAAACTTTTGTGTGAGAATAGGCTCATGTCTGTGATAAATATACACACACACTCCGTTTCTTGAGAGAAGTACTCTTCGTGGAGTCTAAAATGACTTATGGGTGTAGCTTACAAGCTGTGTGCCTTCTGGGGGCTCCTGCTCACTTAGTTTATTGATGGCATTTTATTGTATTGATCAGAGAACACAATTTAGCTGCTTTGAGTGCACTGTGGTACTTTCCAGATTGGTATAAACTCTTTATTTTTCTTCTGATTTCTCTTGTCATCATCCATCATTTTTCACTTTTGAGGCAGACACAACCCTTCCATGGTTTGATCTCATGCCCATGCTTTTTAGTTGAGACATATTACTCTGAGCTAGAAATGTTTCATCTTTTTAATGATCATCCTTATCTTCATTAGAGTGAAAGCACATATTCCTAAATGCCCTGCTATATTTTACTGGAATGGGTATGTGTCCTAATGCAGAGGCTAAGAGAGTTGCCGAAGAGATTCTCTGTCTTTTGGCACCATTGGTTAAAATAAGCTGATTTTATATAATTTGTTATTGGTGATGATAGAAATTTAATTTCTCAAACTTCTCAATTAAAGAGCTTCCAGAGACTCACCATACTTTTCCTTAGAATTTATCTCAAGGAGTATTTTTGCCTACAAAAACATCTAAGAGTGTTTTGATTAAAAAGGGAAAATCCCTGTGTGTTTATAATACATCTATTGAATAGAGAGAGCCATAATTATTCCCTGAGAGTTCTATCAGTGCCTGAAATAGTATGTTTAGAAATTCTGATGCCTCAGACTTGATTCTCACCTTTCCTCTCTTATCACTGTTTTTATTTAAAACTATTTTTTCCCTTACTTTCCTTTTATTCTTACTTCTTCCCCACTTCCTCTCTGCTATGTAGTTTGAGCCTCAGCAGGTGTCAGTGGAGTTTCCTTTAAATATATGTTATTCTCTGTAGGTCACAATGAGCTTATTTTATATAGTAGAATAGGTTTTAAGAGGTGATTTGGTGAATATTTCTAAAAACAAAACAAAAAAAAACGTTAGGGGCACCTGAGATGCCCTTTCCCTAAAGAGCTCTGACAAGTATTATTTTTTGCAAATCCTTTTATTAATCTCTCCAGATGTTGGATAACATGAGTGTCATTACTTTGCTAGTTACCTATTGAACAGAGATCCCATCCTTTGTCAAACAGAATTCCTCATGGACTAATTTTAAACATATTTTTTTCCTGTTTAGTTTTCAATGGAGATAGAATTCACAATACTGATGACTTTGCAATCATACTTGTAAGTGTTACCAAGAAGTCATCAAACTTTATTCTAAATAATCTTGACTTTCTTTTATACTTGCTTCGCAGGTTTGTCTCTTTTTCATTTATTTAATTCTCTTCCTGGCATTTTTCTGGCTCTTCCTTTAAATTCTTGTTGTTTGCTAAATTTCTGGACATTACAATAAAAGTTGGGATGGATTGGATGAATCAGCAGTCTCCATCTTAGTTGAAAAGAAATTACATTTTAAAGGAGACAAGAATAAAAAGTTTTATTCAGTCATGTGCATGGCTGAAAAAAGAAAATTATATTTTTAAGAACAGCTTCTTAGCATTAGGTTATGACTTATCAAGAAATGTCAGTGTGAATTTTAGCAGTTTGGCTTACTGTTCTCTCACAGGAGATGAAATTATATGTTTCACAAAGATCATGATACCTTACTGCCAATAAAAACCTATTATTCAGTAGTTAATCACTGAGTGGCCAATGGCTTTAAGAGTTTGCTTTTTGCCTTTCTTCCAAGGGAAAACTATAAATTTTGACTGTGGTTCTTATATTTAACATAAAGTAGAAGATGCAATGGAAGTTTCATAGGAAGGAAAGAGATGTCTATTCCCAGTAAGCTATTCTGGGAGAAGGAAGTTGACAAAAATACCATAATGAATTTCTGAACATTTATGACTTAATCATCAAAATATTGAATTACTTAACATGACTGTTTGCTTAAGAAAAACATTAACCACTTTGACGTATATGGTTTTGTTGTATTTTATTTTTTTTTCCCTAAGAATTGAGGGAGGCAGAGGAAATGC